>NC_138538.1:889896-1525734 GCF_964234715.1 Podarcis melisellensis | reverse complement strand
TCTGCGCAAGAGATTCAGAACACAGCCTCGGCACCTACTTCTGGTCTCCCCCCCACCCCCACCCAGCCTCGCCATCTCATTCATTCGGCCGGCTCTTGTAACGAAGAGCCGGTAATTAAAAAAGCTCAGAGGCCAGCCAGAAGAACTCATTTGGGGCAACGGTAATTAACCTCTGGAAGGTAACATCACAAACGGAGAGGCAGGAGAGATTGTCGGGGAGAAGTTTGCAGCCGCTGCTCTGCTCCTCCAAACTGACAGCTCCCTGCCCTCTCCACCCCCGCAGAGCAGCCAAAAGGCCGCAGAGCAGCCCAGGTGTTTCACGAGTGCAGCAACCCCTTCCCCTTGAAACGGAGGGTGGAAAGGCTCACATTGAGATGTCTGCACTAGCGCTGACAGCTGGCCTGGCGTCCCTTCCAGCACAGCCCCATAGAGCCCACTCAGCCCGGCAGTTCTGGCCAGCTAAAACTAAAGAATTCTCCCCAGGAAAAGGTGATTAGGGCATGGATGCATTTCCCGCAGTGAAGGAGGAGCGCCCTTCAACTATGTCAGCCGCTTTGCCTACCATTGCTTGCTGCGAAACCAGAGGGGCTGGAAGAGAGAGGTGGAAGGGGAGCTCAGCAGGGAAGAAATGGAAGTTTAGGAGGAAGAAGGGAATGTCAGAACATCAGAAGAGCCTTCTGGATGAGGCCAATGGACCACCTAGCCCAGCATCCTGTTCTCACAGGGGCCAGCCAGATGCCCCAAAGGGAAACCCACAAGCAGGAATTGAGAACAAGAGCAGCCCTCTCCTTTCCTGTGGTTTCCCGTAAGTGGTATTCAGAAGCATGGCTGACTCTAACCAAGGATATTCTCTCCTCTCGTGCATATTCCCATTTAGTCCTTTCTGTCCCCGGATTTCCTGCGGAGAAACCAAAAGGGTGAGCGTATCCATGGCTGCTAGACCCAATGGTTGAGCTTCTCCACCCGCTGTTCAGAGCGTATTCAGGTGTTGCACTCAGGGCCCACCAGGTCCAGCTGTCGGCTGAGAGACCAGGATGCTGGACTAGGTGGGTTCTTGGCCTCACCCTGCGAGGCTTTTGCCATGCTCTCACGAGAACAGCAAATGGCAATGCACCCTGACCCTCTTCTTTCAAGCTGAGTGCTTGCCTTTGAAAGCACTGTTCATCTCTCAATAGTCGCAACCAAACAGATGGCTGTGTATGGCCGTGGTAACCCCGGCTTGGCGTTACAAGGAAATGCAAGCCAAGAGCCAACCACAGGGGGCTCTCACCCGGGCAGGTGGTCTGGCCAGAAGGGGCTACTCACCAGCGCGTCTATGAGGACCTCAGCTCCTTCCTCACTTTCGTGAAGGGTGTCGATATCTGTGAGCTCCTGCAGAAGATCCACCACAGCTATAGACACATGTACAGAACGTTAAGGAACGCCAGATTTTTCAAGTAGGCAAGGCTGCTTGCAGCAGCAATGAAGACACCCCTTTTCCACTGTGCACACACAGACACTGCAGCCACAACAACAGGATCCCTTGCAAAACGAGATTCCAGTAATTAAGTTAATCAGTACCTCTACATGGCAATTGCTTTATTTGGTATGTTTTGACATGCTTTTTATTCATTGCCTGTGACTGCTTTTGTTATATTTTTGTAATTAGGCAAATCTTTTCATGTTGTAAGCTGCCTCGATGGAAAAGCGGCATACAAATCAAAGGTTCTGGCGATGATGAAAGAGGTGCTGTCAAGGGTGACACCTGGCTAGGAAGTGGTGCTGGGGAGCCTGGGAGTGCCAGGTGCTGCCTGCAGTAATTGCATCTGAAAGTGATCGTTAGCCAATTTACATTTATCTTTTTAGCTGTGGCTTGGAAGCAGTGGCTGGACATTTTGTTTGTGGTTGGAGTTTATCTGCAATCCCACCTGGCCCTCTAATTTCTTTTACTCCCCTTTTTCTCAGGAGACAGCCCAGAGTCTCTGCAAGGCCCATGACATCTATGGCTCTACCCAACACCACTCGGCTGCTAATGGGGCTACGACCTGCCCTAAACTTGATAGCCCCATTTATCTTCAACACCAGTCCATGGAGCAGCAGGGGACCGAGGTACCAGGACCCATGTTTGAATGAGCTGACAGCAAGCTAGACCATTTGGGTATGGCTGCAGAGCCTGTCACACAGGCAGAGCAGAATCATAGAATTTGGTATGGACAGCAGCCCTCATTTTATTGACAAGGGATGTGATCTGACAGCCAAGGCATCCTGAAAAAATTCACAGCTTCTGGGGTCAGGCCATTCCTGTTTCCCTGTTTTTTGCTATCTTGCTTGGGAATAATTTCAAAGACTTTCCACAGAAAACAGCGCACTGCAAAAATCCAATCTGTGGATGTCATGCTACCATTGCGAACTTGAAAGCAAAGAGACTCCTAATGAGGCTGCCATGCTCAACTGGGCCAGGATGCTGCTGCCACCAAAAACTTATGGTTTCCAAACTTCTGGTTTCTTGATCCCAAACCTGTAACTCAGGGCTTATGTAACAGATAGATCCTTTAAACCGCAGTGCAGCTCCGTCAGACACATTCCCGCTCGTTAGGCCTACTTGACTATTCTCCCATACGCGGCGATCAATCCTGACCTATTCTCTGCACATCACAAAAGGCAAGCCACATTTTGAGGTGTCCTACATACAGGCCTCCTGAAGTAACTTCCTAGGGCAGCAGAGAAAGCTCACTGCCTTCATCTTGTGCTCCTCCTTTCCCTCCTTCTGGAATGCATAGTTGGACTCCAATGCCAGGCTCCCCAACATAGCGCAGCATCAGAGTTGTCGCTTCTCCACAGAAGATTGAAGCAGCTTGCAGCAGAAAGAAAATGCCCTGCTGAATGTCGAGCCCACAAAGCCTACTTCATAAATGTTGGAAATTTTCTCTGGCCCACCAGGAAAGAGGAGTTGTAGCTGTTATTCATTAGATATGTTGTTGTTGGCCCTCTACAATGGGGTCCCAGAGAGGGCTACAACTAATTAAAAGTACAGTGTAAATCAGTTAAATCAATTAGGTGTCAGAAGCAGATCTGTGGGGAGAGGGCTCCACAGTTTAGAGGCTGCCACAGAGAACACCCAGGCTGTGCTTTCTGGGGCAAGGGGAGGTAGAAACTCCAAGACAAAAGGTGTGATATTAATGCAATAAACAAATAAAATATAATATATGCTGGAGTGATGGCTCCGCCAGCAGCCTCCCAGCCCACTTAAAGGTCCCACTGGGATCACCAGGAGGGTTCTATCGATGAAATCAACAGCATACCAAACAAGCAAGTCATGGGCTCGTGTGTGTATCCTGAAACTTGCTCCAGCATGTAACGAACACTCTTCCACTCTTGCACACCTCCCTCACTTTTGTTAAGACAAGCATCAGAAAGCTGGCTTTCTAGTGAATGGGGGCAAGTACAATGGGAGAAGGGATATTTAGCTTGCAGTCCTTATCTGGGTGGATCAGAGAGTGCGGCTTAGTGTCAAGATTTATCAGGGTGGGGGCTTAACTTATCATTGTAAACTGCGGCCCTTGAGGGATGCAGCAGGATAAATATCTTTGTGCACAGCTCTGCAGGTAGGGAATCAAGAAGATGCTGAAGTCCCTGTGCCGTTAATTCATCTTGGAAAGGGCAAAGGGGGAGAAAAGGAGGGGATAAGGAAAGCAGGATTTGTCTCTGTCAGCCATGCCCTCAAGCCTCAGCTTGGCTACACACACACAGAAAGAGAGAGAGAGAGCGCTCTCTCTTCTGCGTTCCAGTTGCCATCGCTGCAAAATAAAATTTCAAGCTCACACAAGGCCTGTTTCAAGTCTGCAATCCCTCTCCATTAAGAGGCAGCTTTTTCAGAATCAACTTGCTGCAGATGTTGCCAGCTGGGCTGAAGAGGTCTGGAGAAGGAAGCAGCTTCTCTTCCCAGGAGGCTCTCAGCCTTTGCTAATTTAAGCCACCACCTGAGCATTACCGCTTCCTCGCATCCTTGGCTCTGGTTCAGCAGAGGAGCTGCCTTGTCCACAAATTAATTTTATCGCTGGGGATTTTATCCACCTCGCCTCTCCGTCCTCCTTCTGCCAAAGCACCAACCTTAAATCAAGTGTGAAGAGCCAGCTCAGTTTAGCACTCCTTTCGGGGAGGGGCGGGGGGAGCCTTCAAAACATCTCTCTGGTCTCACTTTACACAAAGCCGCATTTGCCCAGGTACTTCACTTCAAATGATCCTTGCATTCTCACTTCTGCTAAAACGCAGCGTTTCAAGTCTACTGCTTTGCCTTCCAACATTTCAGAGGAGTCCCAGCAGCTCTTGGCAACCGCGCCTTCCCCGGGGGGGCTGCAGGTCACCAGCTGAGCCTCTGCCCCCAATCTAAATGACAGATACAGGATGACACCGCTTTGCTCAATGCAGGGCTGAGCGATGGATATTCTGACAAGTCGTCAGCAGTGGCCGTCACTCCCAGGCATTAGCTTCTCAGGGTGGAGAGACACAACACTCTGCATTCCTTCCTCTTAAAGGTCACTGCAAGCAAGACCACCAAGTCCCAGCCAAACCCCCCACTGTTTGTGTTTTTCCCCGAGAATGACAAATCCATGCTGACCTTTGGGTACAAAATGCCACTCTCAAGCTGCCCGCAAACCTCGTCTCCGGTCAAAGCTTTGCACTGCCGCGAACTAAGGGGACAGAGATGGGCAGGCACAGCAGGCACTTCCTGCTTTGCTGCACTTGCTGGGCTTTAATACTCGTTCATTGTTCTGGTAACCTGCTGTTCCTGCAACTGGAGCACAGGGTGGCTAACGTAAACTGAATCAAGTGAAGCAGCAAAACAGTGAGACACAATTAAAACCACAAACCCACAAGTCTTAACAGAGTGCAGCTTACACAATCATCTCCAGCACCACCAAAAAAGCATTTTTCTCCAAACCGTATACCTGGACAAATAAAGATGTATTTAGCCTTTATCTACAGGTTTCTCCTGCAGGGTTATTTGATGTTATTGTTAAGCAACCGGGGGAGGGGGGGAGTTCTGTGAGCACAGGCACCACCACCAAGAATGCCCTGTCTCCTGTGACTGGCCCACTCACCACTCCAGCCAGCGGGACCAAAGACAATTGACTTTGCAATTTTTCCACTCCCTCCAGGGAGAAGATGAGCAGTGGGGTTTGATCTGCAGAACGTTGTTCTCTGCAGAGGCAAGCAAGCAGCAAAAAGCCTAATACAGAATCCCGCTAAACCCAGGAGCAAAGAGCTTGTCTTGCTCTGAATGCCAGGTGAGAAACAGTCACAGGTTGGAGAGCTGCAGCTCACGGGAAAAGCTCTCCAGAAAAACCATGTACATTTTCATGGAGGAATCTGGCCTGCACCTTTTGGACACACACTGCCCAACTTGTGATTAAACATTCCCACTGCAACAGGGCCATCCTTAAATGACTCAGAACTTTGGAAAATCCTTATAAACAAGTCGTGTGTGTGTGTGTGTGTGTTTAGCCTGCCTGCTCATTTGCAGTCCTTTTGCCATGGCACTTCTGTGCCTAGCAGACCAAGCTCGTTTCATTTGATGTGGGATGTGTGGGGAAATGGGGTAGTACTTCTGATGAAGGACATGCCGTACTCCTTCTGGGGTCCTTTGTCCACCTTTGGTCCTCATCCTGCACTCAACTCTCACCTGTGGCTCCTAGCAGGTGTCAGCATGTGTCTGCACCTTCAGAGAAACACTGCGCTCTCTGCAGCCTTGAATTACTATTCCCAGTCTCACCTGCTCCCAAGACGTGGTCTGCTTTTTCTTCTGCTGCTTTTCCCAGACTGGGTTCCTCCCCTGCCAAGACTGACCTCTGCAACATCAATCCTATCAGCACAGCTCAGGCCCCCTCTAGCCCAAGGTCCCCCCGCTGGCTTTGAGGCCGAGTGACAATGCCACAGCATGCTGCTCTGAGCATGCATGCCTGGCTTCAGACTCTCACGAGAATCCCAATTGTGCTGTGAGTGGTAATACACAGAGAGGGGCAGCGGCAGGAAACCAAAACTGCGGGGGGGGGGCACTGACAACAGAGCCTGGCTCATCCACCACAGAAAGGATATCGGTGTTGTCATGGCCAAGCAGCCCGAGGAGGGAGTGCACAGCGTTGAGCTCCACCAGCAGGTGGTACAGGTCCGGCATGGTCGCGATGACGTGCATCTCCTGGATGATGTCGTTGAGATCCAGCTCAGACTCCATGAACCTGAAGGAAGAAGCAGGGCAAAGTTCAGCAGGGCAGGAAAGGTCCAGGCCCCACCGGCCAGCTAAGTGCCCCCTGGGGCAGATATGGCTGCTGCCATCTCACTGGCCATAGGAAACCCCAAAGCAAAGAAGAAAGCAGGAAGGGGCTGAGGGAAGGCCAGCCTGTTGTGCATATAGACCATGTTCTCACAGGGGATGAGAGCTTCCTTCGATGCACCTCTTCCCCTAAGGCTTAATATATGCTTATTAAATACGCAGCATTCTGCAGCCCTGGACTAGCCAAGGTGGGGCGAATTCCCTTTGGGGGCTCATGTACAGAGATGCGCACCAAGTTCCCAACTGCTCAGGCTTTCTTCAGGAATGCATTACGGGGCAGAATCCAAAGAGAGCTCTCCATGGCTAGTCTCCATTGGAATGCAAACTATATAGGCAAGATGTGTGTCCCCTTGGCTGTTTCATCTTCTCCTCAAACACCTTCTGCCAGGCCCATCGCTCATCCAACCACAATCCTTAGAAACACTTACTCAACCCTTTTTTCCCTTACTGTACATATCAGAACCTTCCTTGTACCTTATTTGGAATTGTTTTTTGACTCTAGCATTTAGCTGTTGGGTTGCTCCTTAACTGGCTCTTACTGGTTTTGTGGTCAGACCATACTCTTGCACATTAGAACTGGGCCTCATTGATAACAGGTTTTGCTGGTGCTTTTCTCTTCCATGTTCCATCTTTCCCCTTCCAGGGCTTCTTTGCTTTCCTTCACCCATTTTCCTGACCCTTGCCTTCCCTCATTTCTCTAGACCTAACCCTGCTCAGACTTACATTCCAGACTGTAAGCAGCTGAATGCTGCTCTCACTGAGGCAGTGACGTGGAGCCACCATCTCACCTGCAGGAATTGCCTTCCTATCAAGGCCAAAGACACTCCCCAAATCCCAAACCCAGCAGATCCTGTTTATGCAGACCCTGGAATCCTCCCCCCCACTCCACCCCCGTCCACCCACACAGCCACCAGACTACCTTGTGGGCTCTTCTGTGTTCCAGCAATCCCCAAAATTTAATTTATAACTCTGTCATTTAGAAGAGAAAGCATGCAAGAAGGATCCAGGCATTTTGTGAAATTGAAAGCTACAGGACTGTGGCGAAGACCTGATCAGCCAAAACTGCGCACATCAGCATAACTGCCCATATCAGGGCACCAAGTGCCAAGGCGCTGAATAGAGAACACTGCTGCTGCTGCTGCTGCTGCTGCTGACGACTGATCAGTAAGTTACATGCAGTGCACGTTCTATTAACTTCAATTGGAAAGTAAAGGAGACAGGGCGCAGAACTTCTCAGAGCCCATTTCAATATTGCAAAAAGCAAAGCAGAGTTTGGAGGAAGATTTTGTTGGGTTTTCATTTTGCCGGGACCCAGAAAAAACGTTACGTTGTTCTTTCATAAGACTGTATACTTAGAGCTGTAAAAACACCCACCGAAAATGATGGCACATATTCAGCTCATCCTGGGCATTCCTAAGAGAGTGGCTTCAGGTGTAAATTAATTACACAAATTCCAAATGCATCCAGTTTATACCATGGGGTTGGGAACTGGAAATCCGAACAGCTCAGCCCAGCTCTTTTGCGTGGATGCCGGCAGGTCCAACGCTTTGGGCTATTATGATATTGATCTGCAGGAGATGTTTGTGCACAAACAAGGGAAAGGACCCTCCTCTCACTGCATGTCTTCAGAACTGCCTTCTACCAGACAGGACTGCGAAGTCCAAGCCTGCTATTTTGGGGACACTGACTGCCTTGCATAGAGTCCAGTTAAAATGTGGTTATTTTTCCATGTAGTATTTTAACAACATTTTTTTAAAAAAACACCATCAATCTTCCCTGTGTAATTTGGTGCCATTATACTTGCCAAACAAAAAGTCCTGTTTGAAATTCAGCAAATAAGGCTTGCAAGCACACCGCTGGCAGAGACTAAATTTGAACCAGATACAATATTGTGATTCTGCCCACGGAGCAAAGGGGGGTTTCATTTTGTTTTTCCACACTGCCTTTAACTCGCCCACTGGGACCCTATCAATTCCGTCCAAGGCGTTCTGCTAAGCAGCTTTTTCTCCACACTTGAAGGAAACTCTGCCCTCCAGAAAGGCTCAGGGTGCCCTGGGGGATCCGGCATGGATCGACTGCTTGCAATTCACCAGCTGGGAGGAACAGCCGAAGCAGGGAGCTGCAGCTCAGCCTCAGCACACCCGCCTGATGCTCTCAGGGGACACAAACACGGCCTGATGGGCCGCGAGAGATCTGGATTCTCACTGGGCTCTGGAACTGAGAAAGAACAAGTGCCAGCAGAGGCTAAGCAGGGTAGCAGACAGCCAAGATAACCGGCAGGGCTGATGAACGGTGACAGCAGCTGCGGGAAGGGAGAGCTATCAATGCAAGAGCCCTGAAGAAGGGGAAACGGTTCGTGGTCCGTAAGAAACTGCCACTCAAAAAGGTCTGCAGCAGAGTGGCAAAACCCATTCCTGCCACAGAATGGAGAGCTCCTCCTCCCTTCACCCCAAAGCTCCCTGGGTGCAGCGTCCAATGGCTTTCATGAACCAACAGCCAGCTGCAGCTGGAAGTGCCATTCAGGCGACCTGGCAAGTCCTGAGTACACTCTTAAAAAATGATGGGAACCTGGTGCAGGTGAGCAGGCAGGCCTGCACCTGGCAGACAACAAAAGTCATCCCAGGCTGAGCTTACGAGGAGTGTAGCAGGCTTGTCAGAGGCTAGAGTGGAGATGTGGGATGCAAAAAGACATGGACCCTGGAGCACAGGAGATGCTGGGGCATCTAAGGGGTAAGAGACCGAGCTGCAAAGCAGGAAATCCCGGATTCAAATCTCACCTCTGCTATGTCACTAGGCAGGTGGCCTTGGGGAAACAGCTCTTGCAGCCTCGGTTTCCCCATCTGTAATATGGGGGTGATAATAACTGACCTGCCATTTAAGGTTGTTTTAGGATTACAAGAAGATATTGAGTAGGCAGAGATCTTTGAACGCTCAGAAACCCTACATGAATTCTTTAAAGGGGAAATAAAAGAATAATTGACTGAGAGGAGGTGGACAGAGAGAAAACTGAGCTGTAAGCAAGCATGAGCTCAAAAGCGTTCAAGGAGGAATAAGGAGCAAGCTTGTTTTTGGTACCCAATCCATACAGGAAAGGAGATTCCGACTAAACCTTAGGAAGAAATTCCTGATGGTAAGAGCTGTTCCAACAGTGGAACGGACTCCCTCAGAATGTGGTGGGTTCTCCTTCCTTGGAGGTTTTTAAGCAGAGGTTGTACAGCCATCTGTCTAACTACCAGTGCTTCAAAATGAAGCCATAGTGTTTTGCCCCGATGCTCAGCCAGTTTCTGCCTTATATAGCTTTCTTAAATGCTACTTGAGCTTCAGTGAAGCCCCTCCTGCTACTTTCAAACGCTGTTTCTGAGCTATATCTGGCATGATGAGAATGTAAAGCAAAGCACATCCCTCTGGTCAGGTCTGTTTTCTTGACACCAAGCGACAGCAGGGCAGAGCCTCGCTGTACAGATTTGCACTGAATAACAGCTTGCCAGATCATGTGCAAGAACAGAAGCTGACCTATCGAATTCACAAGCCACTGGATCCGCGAGAAATTGCTGAGAGCTTTGTTTCTGAACCAAGGAGCCGCCTGACTTTGAAGGCTTATTTCCAAAGTATAAAGAGGTCTCAGTTAAAAGCCTCTGAGTGCCCGGCTCTCATTCTGCAAAATAGGTTTCTCTGCATTAAAAAGCAACAAAGATTTATCCACCAGCTGAAGTCTCTCTCGGCCGGACCTTTTGTTAACAGGGAACTCGAGTTAGTAACCTGAGTATGTTGGACGAAGCAAAAAAAAAAAAAAGCGCCAAATCATTACAAGACTTACTTCTCTGGGTTATCAGGGAACTTGATCCGAAGTTCCTGGTTCTTGTAAGACCTCTTCTCAAAAGTGAGGATCATCTTCTTCACGGAACTTTCATCCAGAGGTTCCTCCTGGCCAAACACACCAATTAACTCATTGTACGAGACTGCATGATTTCCTCGGCTCTCACAACCCAGCAGCTGTGAACTGGTTCTAAGTTGTGCAGTCTCCCCACCTGCCCACCCCCACCTCCCTTTACGACCCTTACACAGAAGCAAGCTTGCTAAATGTCTCTCCTCAATCCCCAAGCCTCGTTCTGTCCCTGGCCAAACCTTCAACAGAAAGGGCAGCCCTCCATGAGTGTTTAGATCCCCCAGGCTTGTTAACTGCTACACAAATAGAGTGGAATCAGCTCCCAAGCCCCATGGAATATCTTGCTCCTGCTGTGGGGGGCGGGGGGAGAAGAGGAGAGGAAGAAGTACACTTGTGGGTCCAGAAGGAAGGGGTGCAACTCAAATCTTATCTCCTCCACATAAGCACAAAACGCTGTTCAACCGTAGAGGAAATTCAGCATCCGCAAAAAAAGTGGGCATTTACTAAGCCGAAAACTGAAGGGCACAAATTCCTGCATTGGGTTTCCTTCCAACTCTACAGTTCTGTAATTCTACAAAATAATCCTGTCCAGCAATCAGGGAAATTCTTCCCGTGCTGCAGACCACAAACCATTGTACAGTGGTGCCTCGCAAGACGAAATTAATCCGTTCTGTGAGGCTCTTCGTTTAGCAGTTTTTTCATCTTGCGAAGCAAGCCCATTGACAGCTTAGCGGATTAGCGCTATTAGCGGTTTAGCGGCTTTTAGCGATCAGCTGTTAAGCGGCTTATCAGTGGATCAGCTGATAAGCGGCTTAGGAAAAGGGGGGGAGGGGGAAAAACCCGCAGGAACTCGCAAGACATTTTTGTCTTGTGAAGCAAGCCCATAAGGAAATTCGTTTTGTGGAGCGCCTCCAAAACGGAAAACCCTTTCGTCTAGCGGGTTTTCCGTCTTGCGAGGGACCACTGTACACTGAATTCACGTGCCTTTGCTTTCCAGAGAAAGAGGGGCAGAGGGGCAGCACAGCCTCCTCACGAGAAAAGTACCTCTTCCTCTTCCTCCTCGCCCTTCTCAATGATATGAAGGACCTTCTTCCTCTCGTCCTCCGTCTCCTCCGTCACAGGGGCCTCCTCTTCCCGGTGACGGCCACGCTCCCGCGCACCGCCCTGCTTGTGCCGCACTTTGAGATCATCTTCCTCATCTTCACGAGGCCGTTTTGTCCCTCTGTTTGGCTGTGGACAGGGGAAAATATATATATAATGATCCAAGAGAACCCACTTCCATCCCTTTCCCTCACACAGGCAAAAGTAATAAAAATAAATGGTTATTTCTTTTAAGGGTTGCTCTCGACACATTGGCACGCTTTATAAACTCCAGATACATACAAGAAATCCTCCCTCTAGTACGCAGGCACCCAGATTTCTTAATGTTTACTTAACGTTTAAATGTATTTATACATTGCTGCAATGTCATCACAATCAATTTTATAAATGTATGGGAACATTTGTAGCAGTCATTTAAAAAGTAACCAACAAAAGCACCAGCTGCAGCTCCAATCCTACCATACAGGTAGAGGTGGGAATTGCTGGGATTGGGGAATCAAGTGAAACGGAGACACAAAGCTCCCCCCCCACACACACACACACTTGTTCAGAATCCTCCATCGGGATGTAGGGCAAGTCGAGTTGTCTGGGCAATCCAGCTACAAAGTCGAAGGCTGCTGAACAGGCCAGAGACCATGTTTGGACCTCCTGGCTCACGTTGCCCAGAGACTCTTGGGGTGGGGTTTCATTCAGGGGTTTTTGGCTGGGGTCAAGATTTAATTTGGGGTGTGCTTACCTTTTGCTGCTATTGGTACTGATTTCTTGCATTTCTATTGTTAGGTCTTAACATGGCATATGGAGATTGTGTCTTTTTACTGAGCGCTTATTGAGACCTTTTATTTACTGCTTATGATTTCTTTCGTTATATTTTTGTAATTATGTATTTTTTTCAACGTTGAGTGTGGTTTAACTAGGGAAAGGCAGTTACAGGTAGGTAGCCGTGTTGGTCTGCCGTAGTTGAAACAAAATAAAAAAATTCCTTCCAGTAGCACCTTGGAGAGCAACTAAGTTTGTTATCGGTATGAGCTTTCGCATGCATGCACACAAATGTTCATACCAATAACAAACTTAGTTGGTCTCTGAAGTGCTACTGGAAGGAATTTTTTTATTTTGTATGGAAAGGCAGGGCACAAACAAACAAGGATGTTGATGATGATATGCTAATCCCACTCTCTCCTCCACTCTCACATGAGCTGCCCTTGCACTAGACCATGGATCTGGCCCAATCGCCTTCTAAATCCGGCCCATGGATGGTCCGGGAATCAGCGTGTTTTTACATGAGTAGAATGTGTGCTTTTATTTAAAATGCATCTCTGGGTTATTTGTGGGGCACAGGAATTTGTTAATACATTTTTTTCTCTCCAAAATATAGTCCGGCCCCCCCACAAGGTCTGAGGGACAGTGGACCGGCCCCCTCCTGAAAAGGTTTGCTGACCCTTGCACCAGACCCTTCCAGTGGCAGGGATTGGCATGAAGCAGAGCCGATCAAGGCACATACACTGCAGATGCGGGGGGGGGGACACCCCACATTCAGTCCCAGAAACCACAGAGCTGTTAGGAAGTGCTGTGGGGAAGCACTGTTGGCAACCCAGCACTGCCTTTGTGATTAGAGACACTCTTGGCCTACAAGGAAAACTGATGTGGTTCAGTTTACGGTGCCCCAAAAGGAGGTGTGCCAAGACTGGAGGTGCAGATTAGTCTAGCGTTACAAAGCAACCCTGGCATTTGCCTCGGAATGAGAAAAGAGGGGAAGGGTCCAGCTGGAGAGCCAAAGGTCTTGTGGGCGGGAGGAGGGCCTTAGCAGCAAAAATAGGAAGGTGTAGGAAAGGTCAAGCAAGCACCTCCTGCTGCCCCTCTTTCCCTGCATGCACTTTACTTGGGCAAACAGAAGTCTGGAAATAAGCACTTAATGGAAGCAACATGTAATTCCGCCCTCACTCAGCTCCACTTAAGGGGTGAAAAAACATTCTGGCAGGAAAGATGCCCCGCTAAGCTCGGCTTCCTTGAGAAGGAACGGCTCTCGCACCCAGCTTGAAATTGCAAGTTGAAAGTTCTGAAATGGCTACAAGCGTTTGCTTTCGACTCTGCCTATCAAGGCTGCCGGTTCTTGTTTTTCTCCCTCCATTTTTTTTTTAATTAAAAAGCAATGAGACTGCAGCCGTAATGAGGGGCTAGGGGAGCACACCGTTTGGTTGGACGCAAAGTAATGTACCATAGAAGAGGGCTACATCACCAGAACAATTGCTAAATTAAAACTCCACTACAAAGCCAACTCCATTTCCTCCGAGCCTGCAATCGATGTCATTATCAACAGTTACGATCTGCTTCGACCTCAATTGGGGAAGGCGGGGAGAGAAATCTCCTCTAATATGCAGTAACGGAGTCATTAGGATAAATTATGAAAGTGCCTCGAGTGTAATTATTAATGCTGCCAAGCCACTGGCACCCGAACATCACTGGATTCCTAGACAAAAACTATGATGCGCAGATCCCAAGGCACATGGGAGGAGTCTCTCTACAACCTTCCCCAACTTGGTGCCCCCAGATGTTTGACCTAAAACTACCATCAGACTCAGCATCATACAGCCGTGCCGGTTGGGAGTGATGTGGGTGGCAGTGATGGAAGTTGCAATCTGAAACTTCTGGATGGGACCAGGTCAAGGAAGTATCAAATGATCACCAACAGGAAGCCAAACCATGTCAAAGTAAAACAGCCATCAATACTGCAACAGGGAGATGAGTGATCAGGTCACCAAAACTGTCTCAAAGAACAAACCTTCCATATTCAAGGGCAATACACTTCTGAATGCCAGGGAATGTTGGGGAGGAAGAAGAGGGGAAAGATGCTATTTCTCTGTCCTGCCCCCCCCCGGCCTCCCAGAAGCACCTGGCTGGTTGCTATGAGAGATCATGGGGGGGGCAGACTTTGGGGTCCTCCTTTTCATATCCTCGAAAAGAGACGGAAGAGCATTTTCATCCTGACCATCAGGCTGAGGTTCTTCCGGAAACCCATTTCACAGATTGTTCCTCGCCCCCCACAAGAAGTTCCATACATTTCTAATTAATAAACTTTCAAAGCACCCAGCATGCTATTAGAGACGGGCAATTTTGTGAGGGCCTGGGACATCCACCCAATTTTCCAGCTGGGGAGCGGGTGTCCAGGAAAGGGTTGTGCTCTCCTAGCCACAGGATCAACACAGAACACATCTATACGTATTGTGGCAGTTCAATGGCTTTTTGAAAAAGCAAGCTTTTTGGAAGCCTCGTAAATGCTTCTCTGGCTGATCTGCTGCAGCTGCAACTTGCCGCAGGTGACCAGACAAGGGCCTGTTGACAGCAGCACTGGCTTCCCGAATCAGTTCTTTTCGGAGAAGGCCTCCTTCCCTAGCTCCTTCCAGTAGAAGAGTGAATTGAGGAGCTTAGCTCTAGCGACTGGCAACTCTTCATCAGCAACTTGGTGTGATTGGAAATGTAGAATAAGAAGCCAGGGGGGGGGAGAGAGAGAGAAGGGGAGGGGGAGAAGAATCTGGAAATGAATTAATAAAGTCTGCTTAATAAAAGCAAAGTGCCTGCTTTGCATGGTGCAAAGGCAAAATAACCTTGTTACCGTGGAGCTCAGAAATCATTTGTTAAAAGAAATGTGAAATGAATCTTTGGAAGTGAAAGGGCTCCCTTTGTGTGTGGATCTCCGCCGGTTGAATATAGCTGGAAAGAGCCATCAAGAAGAACTACCTATTAGCTGTCAATTTAGAGAGACTTCAGGAAGCGAGCCTCAAATCTCCAGCGATATCTTTCCAACCTCTTAATCTTTTTTCTAACACCTGTGTTAAGCCAGCCTGCCTTCAATCCTGCTTTTCTCTAGTGCATCTCAAAAGCAATAAGCAGTGTCAGGTAGAGCAAGAGCTAAACATTTCCCCCCCCCACCCTTTCGTTTTAGGAAATTAAGCTGCCTTGCAGAGGAAAATTCATGGGCATTTCTAAAGGGTACATTTCATACTAGCTAACAAGTGAGCACAGAGAAAAGAAATTGCATGCATATAGCTCTGCATAGAGAGATTAGGATCCTCACTGCCATAAACTCCAAAGGGACGAACCTGCTCATTCTCCATCATGGGGGCAGGCTGGCGCAAAGAGAGTGGGCCAAAAGTCTGCAAGTGCCCCCGGGGCCTGCAATGGCCCCCCACTGCCCCATAAGCGCAATTCAAGATAATACAGTGGGGGGGGGGAGTATTTGATCCCCTGCTAAATTTGCTCATTTGCCCTCTGACAAAGAAATGACCAGTCCATAATTTTAATGGTAGGTTTATTGAGACTGATGTGACCTTGCCTGCCCATGTACTAGTTGTACACTGGGTGAAGCATTACAATGCCCTTTATGTGGGGCAGATTGGAAATGGCAGCTGGTCCAGGATGCTGGCCAGGGTATTTCGCAATGAGGGTTCTCCACTTTGGCACACTGCGTTTACTGCGTAACTGTTCCACTGTCTTCCAGCAAGCACAGCAACCCCAAACTCTCCGACAAACCTTGGAGCTACAGGAGAAGGTGAGACAGTCACCTGAAAAAAGTGGTCCCTGATTACACCATCTTCCCATTTGTTCCGTTTTGGAAAGCAACGCAAGGAGGCATAACAAGGGAGCAAATGCAGGTGCAGAGGGAGCAAACTGCCCCCTCCCAAGCCACAGAGACGCAGGAGTGGCCCCCTTTGGTACACCCAGCACTGCTTGGAAGTTCTGCTTTGTCCATCTGGGCCATAATGGAAACAATAAGCAAACTGGCAGAGCTGGAGAGGAGCAGCACCAGAATTCCTACAGTTCAGACACTCCACATCAAAGTCTGTCAAGACAGCTTTTCCTGCTGCCTCCGGAGACATGAGAAAGCAGACAAGCATCCACTTTGCGGAATGTGAAACAGATTAAAGAACCAGGCGACTCTCAAGATTTCCCTGCCTGGCATTTTGCTGAAGGGGTGTGTGAGAGTATGTGTGCCCCATTCTTGTTTTATTTGCCAAGACAGCAAAAAGAGAGCTTTTGACACCAGCCCTCTCAAGAAATGCCTTCGGCTGCAAGAGCCACCGGATCCTTTTCCAGCACCGCTCATCTCCAGTGGGGAAAAACACAGAGTTGCAAGTTGGCCCTTTTATTTTTATTTTTTAATATAATTTTTATTAAGTTTATAGTATACAAAATCCAACTTCCAAACACTTATTTCCATAAATCTAGTGGACTCCCCCCATCTTCCGAACACTGCATTCTCTGTAAATTTAAAACCTCAGCAAATTGTTAACTTATTTTAAACCTAATAATATATCTTCCATTTTATCGTGATATCTGGTCTCTAAACATTTCAGTCCAAATCCATTGTTTTAGTTTCAACACAATAAAATTATTTCATTACACCACTTCTGTCTTGTTGTTCCTTATTTTCCAATTCAAAAAATTAACCGATGCTGAAGCTGTAATTTCCTAAAAAGGAGCATTTTTTAACATTCATACAACTTATAATGCCTTTTCAAATAGTCCTTAAATTTTTCCCAAACTTCCTCCGTTTCTTCTTCTCCCGAGTCTCGGATTCTGCCAGTCATTTCAGCCAGTTCCATATAGTCCATCAGCTGCGTCTGCCATTCTTCCAATGTGGGTAAATTTTGTGTCTTCCAATGCTTTGCCATCAGGATCCTTGCTGCTGTAGTAGCGTACATAAAGAAAATTCTATCTTTCTTGGCCACCCTCTGGTCTACCATGCCCAGGAGGAAGGCCTCCAGTTTCTTGGGTAAGGTAAATCTAAGTACCTTTTTTAGTTCATTATGTATCATCTCCCAGAAGGCCTTCACCTTCGGGCAGGTCCACCAGATGTGTAAGAATGTCCCTTCCTCCTCTTTACATTTCCAACATTTGTTGTCAGACAAGTGATATATCTTTGCAAGCTTGACTGGGGTCATGTACCACCGGTATGTCATTTTCATAATATTTTCCTTCAGGGCACTACATGCCGTAAATTTCATTCCGGTGTTCCATAACCTTTCCCAGTCTTCAAACATAATGTTGTGCCCCAAATCCTGCGCCCACTTTATCATGGAGGATTTAACAATCTCATCCTGTGTATTCCATTTAAGCAACAAGTTGTACATTCTCGAAATTAACTTAGATTTTGGCTCAAGCAGCTCTGTCTCTAATTTCGACTTTTCCTCCTGGAAACCCACTTTTTTGTCCGCTTTAAAAACTTCCTGAATTTGAGCATAATGTAACCAATCTCGCACCTTGTTTTTTAACTTTTCCATACTCTGCAACCTCCAATTATCTCCAATTTTTTCAATTATTTCCCAATATTTAGGCCAGTGGGCCTCCATATTGAGTCTTTTCCGTGCTTTGGCCTCCATCGGTGAGAGCCACCTCGGAGTTTTACTCTCCAATAAGTCTTTATATTTTGACCAGACCATAAAAATTGCCCTTCTGACAATATGGTTTTTGAATGATCTATGAACTTTAACCTTGTCATACCACAAATATGCATGCCACCCAAAAGCATTATCAAATCCTTCCAGGTCGAGGACATCGGTGTTCTCCAATAAAATCCAATCTTTCAACCAGCAGAGGGCTGCAGATTCATAATATAACCTCAAGTCCGGCAGGGCAAACCCCCCTCTTTCTTTCGCATCCGTTAGTATTTTAAACTTAATTCGGGGCTTTTTGCCCTGCCAGACAAATTTAGAAATATCCCTCTGCCATTTTCCAAAACATTCCACCTTGTCCACGATCTGGAGGGCCTGAAACAGAAATAGCATTTTCGGCAATACATTCATCTTTATAGCAGCTATTCTACCCAACAAGGAAAGTTTCAGTCTTGACCATGTTTCCAAGTCTCTTTTGATCTCTGACCAACATTTCTCATAATTGTCCTTAAACAAATTCAAATTTTTGGAGGTCAAGTGCACCCCTAAATACTTTACTTTTTTAACCACATTTAATTCCGTTTCTTTTCTGAACTCCTCTATTTCAATAGTTGTCAAATTTTTTGCTAGAACTTTAGTTTTTTGTTTATTCAGCTTAAATCCCGCCACCCGACCAAAGTCAGAAATTAATTCTAACGCTCTTTTAGTGCTAGAGGCTGGCTCCTGTAGTGTTAATACCAAGTCATCTGCAAATGCTTTCAGTTTATATTGTTTCTCTCCGACCACAATTCCCTGTGCCAACCGGTCATTTCTAATCTTGTTCAATAGCACCTCCAGGACTGAGATAAACAACAGAGGAGACAGAGGGCACCCCTGTCGTGTCCCTTTTTCAATTTTGAACTCCTCTGTCACCACGTTGTTCACTATCAATTTAGCTTTTTGTTCTGAATAAATTGCTTCTATTCCATTTTCAAACCCCCGCCCTACTCCCATCCTTTCCAAATTTTTCTTCATAAACATCCAAGAAATGTTGTCAAAGGCTTTCTCCGCATCAATAAAGATCAACACCGCTCTTGTATTTGAATTTGTCTGTAAAAATTCCAAAATGTCAATGATGTTTCTTGTGTTGTCAAATAAATGCCTACCAGGGAGAAAGCCTGCTTGGTCCTTATGAATCACTTCATTTAATACTTTCTTAAACCTACTTGCCAAAATGTCTGCAAAGATTTTGTAATCCACATTTAGGAGTGAGATAGGACGGTAGTTTTTAAGTTGAGTTTTTTCAGTTTCTAATTTTGGTATCAACGTGATGAAAGCTTCTTTCCACGTTTCCGGTGCCTTCCTCCCCTCCATAATCTGGTTGCAAACTTCCAACAGTGGTTGTATCAAAGAGTCCTTCAATACCTTATAGTATTTGGAAGTGAGTCCATCTGGTCCTGGAGACTTGCCTAGTTGAAGATTCTGAATGGCGCATTCAATTTCTTGGAGCGTAATGTTACAATTCAGGGTTGCTCTCATTTCCTGAGGTATTCTTTGTAATCCATTAGTTATGAGAAATTGATCCGCCTCCGAATCTTTTTGTGGCCTTTGTGAATAAAGTTCTCTGAAATATCTCTGGAAGCACTTTCTAATTTCCTCAGGTTTCTGAACCATTCTCCCTTCAATCTCTAGATTTGTAACTGTATTAAGCTTTTGTCTCTTTTTCAACTGCCAAGCCAGCAGCTTCCCACACTTATTAGCTGATTCAAAGGATCTTTGTTTCATTTGTTTAATTTTCCATTCCACCTCTTGATTTATCAATTTCGAATATTGTGCCTGGAAAAACTTCACTTCTCTCAACATTTCCTTCGATTTAGGCCTGGATCTCAGTTTTTTCTCTCCTTCTCTTATTTTCTCCAAAATCTTCTCCTTCTTTTCATTCCAGAGCCTTTTTTTGATCGTGTTCTGCTGTATTAGAAACCCTCTCATAACTGCTTTACTTGCGTCCCAGATTGTTCTTTTTTCCACGGTTGTCTTTAAATTTATTTCAAAATAATCCTTTAAAACTTTTTGGGCCTTCTTAACAATCTCCTGATCTCTTAACAAAGCGTCATTCATTTTCCATCTGAAAGATCCGGTTGTGTTTAATCTCAGTTCCATTCTCAAAGCATTGTGGTCGGAGCAGGTTTTTGGGCAGATTTCCACTTTTCTAGTCTTAGGTGCCAGTCCTCTAGTTATCCATATTTGGTCGATTCGCGTCCATGTCATGTGGGCCTCAGAAAAGAAAGTTCCTTCTTTCCCTAGAGGGTTCTTGATCCTCCATATATCAGTCAAGTCCAAATTGTCAGTCATTTCGAAAAAAGTTTTTGGTAGTCTGCCGTCTTTCGTTATGTTAGCACTTTGCGACTTATCCATATTCACTGAGACGACTCCGTTCATATCTCCCAACATGATAATGTTGTTGTAATCCAAATAGTCCAGCATAGTCTCATGCAGCCTCTTGAAAAATTCCGATTTCCCTTCATTTGGGGCGTAGATTCCTAAAATTAAAAACTTTTCTCCTTGTGTCTGAATTTCAACCGCCAAAATTCTGCCCTGTTCATCTTTAAATACAAATTTTGGTGACAGGTTCTCCTTTGCGTATATCACCACTCCTCTTTTCTTGACTTTGTCCGATGAAATAAATTCTTGGCCTAACCTTTTATTAATTAACACTTTTCTGTGGAGTCTTGTCACATGTGTTTCTTGCAAGCAGATAATGTCCAATTGTTCTTTTTTCAAAATATGAAATACTTTTCTCCTTTTTTCTGGAGAGTTCCCGCCATTTATGTTCCAACTAAGAAGCTGTAGAGACATCCTGGTCTAGTACTTGAGTATCACAGTTGGGTATCTATGTTATCCTCCGTTCCCGAAGGATGTGGTGCCGGTCCGCCTCCAGATGGTACGTGTCCTGGTGGTAATCCCGGTGGTGGAGGCCAAGAATCTGCGGCTCTCTTTTGGAGGTCCTCCTCGTTGTCGTGCAGGAACTTCTGCTGGTCCTCTAGTGTTTTAATTCTTACCTTCTTTCCTTTATAGGTGAATGATAAACCTTGAGGGAATTCCCACCTGTAAGGAATTGCGTTGTACCTTAACAGTTTGGCCAAGTCTGTATATGAGGCTCTAAGGTCCAACAGATATTTGGGAATGTCTCTATAAATTTCTGCTCTTTTGCCTTCAACTTCCAGAGATTTTTTAAAATGTTGGCCTAGTATCTTGTCTCTTTCCTCTCTTGTTCTCAAGCAGACCAAACAGTCTCTGGACTTGTCTTTCTTAGCCGATCTTCCCAATCTGAAGGCCGTCACAATTTTGAATTCTTTGTCTTCCTCAACCCCCCAAAATTTAGAAAATAACTGCGTCAAAAATTCCTCTAGGTTGCCCTGCTCCAGTTCTGGGACGGCCCTCAGCCTAAGATTGCATTCCTTACTTTTCAGTTCCACCATTGACAGGTAGGCTTGCTGTTCTCCTACCTGTCTTTTCAGAGGTCTTACTTCCCCTTTGATCTCCTCAACCTTTTTGCACGCTTGCTCAGCTTTTTGATTGGCTTCCGCAGCTAATTTATAGTTCTCTGCCGTAGCTCCTTGCAATTTCTCAATAGCCTGGGTATGCTGGGAAACCTGATCTGATAGTAGATGTAGCTCTATCAATTTTAGATGACTGATCGTCCACCTTCTTATTCAAAAGTGCCAATTGTTCCAAGATTTGTTTCAAGACTGGATCAGTTCCTCCAGTTGCCATTTCTTCTGTATCAAGCGTTTCAACTTCTCCCTCCTGTGCCGTCAGCACAGTTGGTACAGAGGATCTACGTTGATGTGTTAACGTTGTTTGAACAAGCTGCCCAGCTCTCTTATCTTTTTCTTTAGCTTCCTTAGCTTTGGCTGCTCTTGTTTTCCCTGGGCCACTCATTCCCCAGCTGCCTCTGTTCAAGGTCAAATAGTCTTTCAATCCATGAGAAAGGCAAGTCCAGAATGTAAACAATTAAACCACAAAGAATCTCAATATAGTACAGTTCCCAGGCCTCTATACCTCTGCAAATCCACCAGGGGGGGGTGTTTCATGAGAAGGAAAGTTTCTTTTCCGCCATCAAAGTTCCTATCAACTTTTATAATCCCCAAGTTCAAAAAGGAGGTTTCCAGATAGTTCTGTTTCAAAATGGTGCCACAAGGTGACAGAAAGGTTCCAGTATCAATATTAAAGCGATAATGTATCCATCCATGCAACAATTTATACTTCAGAAAAAGTTTCAGCAGCCTGACAGTTCTCCTTTGCAACACTGGCAGCCCGACAGCTCGGTTGTCCCCTTTAACTCCACGTCACTCCACAGTAGGGGGAAGGTTCCGTAGCAAAATAAACCAAAAGATTTAATCCTTCATTCCTTTTAATTTCTAAAAACACAGTCTATTGATGCCCCTTCGTACTATTTTCAAAGTCTCTTTTTAAGCGCTTCAGCCCACATCGAATTCTTTGCTTTGCTCTGATTAGCAGGGTCGGGAGACGGACTTCCTGTTACTCGCCTCCCGTTTTCAGCCGAATTAAATAAATTTAAGTCAATCTTTAGTACCCCTTACTCACGGGTAAATTGCAGCCAATTCCGATACTTTTCAAGAAGAAAGGTCGACGCTCATCAGCAGCAGCAGCGCGGCTTCACTTCCGCGAAAAGAGCGATGAACTCACAGCGCCGCTCCCCCTTTCACGTTCCGGAGCCTCTTACGAGGTCCCTTCCTCGCTTCTGGGGGGGCTTCTGGCACCCGCCGAGTCCCACGGCCGCAGGCTCGCTCTGCCTGCGGTTTATCTTAATGGGTCTCCGCTTTGCCGTAGCGGACAACCCTTTTTCGCGGAGCCCCTCTTCACTGGGTAAAGAGGACCGCCATTGCCGTTTTGCGCCGCCTCCGGAAGTCCGCAAGTTGGCCCTTTTACAGGTTAGGAGGGTGAGACTCAACTAGGCTGAACGTTTCTCAGAGTCGCTATATAACCCACAGACTAGAACCGTTCATGAGAGCCCACAGCTGATGGAAAGGTTAAAAAAAAATGTTGGTGTTTAGGACCACTGCTGCCAGGATGAACACAGACAATAGGAAATTAAAATACAGAGCAGATCTATGGATTCCTGACATACTAATGTAGGAACTGCAACAAAATATTGTGGCTAATAATCCTGCAGGACACTCCCGGCTGTAACTCTGTCAAGGTCTCGAGCTGGGTAGTTCACACCCGTCCCCAGTCGTCCATTTTCATCTTCTAGCCAGCACTCAATGCTCTGTGGTTTCTGGAGACCACTGAGCTTGCTCAGCCCCCCATGGGATTTTTTATTTATGATTCCTATTAATTAAATGTATACAGTTACACACACACACAAACACTTCATCCAAAGATCGCAAGGTGGCAAGTTTACAGTACAAAACACAAAATGCGTAACGTAACAACAACCCCCCCCCCCACGGACACATTTAAAAGGCTATAGATTGTTTCATTGGTCAAGGGTCTAGAAGAGGAACGTTTTTTCCTGGCACCTAACAATATGCAGTGAAGGCACCAGGTAAGCCTCCCTGGGAAGAGCATCCCACCAGTAGGGAGCCACTACAGACAAGGCCCATCCTCATGTCACCCGTCGACCAGACCTCTCATGGAGGAAGAACACAAGGAAGGGCCCCAGATGAGGATCAAAGGGTTGGGGTAAATGGGGGGGGGGGTCCTTGAGGTACTGCAGTCCGTTAAGGCTTTATAGGTCAACATTTTGTTCTTCGTGGGGGTGCCCTTTTTTATATCTCTGCATCCCCTGGGGTTCACCCTTCCATACTGAAATCTCCCTATTTTTTCCTGTGGTTCCACTGGGCCTCCACGTCCATCAACACATGAACACAAAGCCTGTTATTCGAGGGCATGAAAACTGAATTTAAAAAATCAGTTCTGGCATGTTTTAGAACTTTGCAACTTCAGGCAAAGCAAGTGGCTGAACTTTCCACTACCCAGGCCCCTCTCCTCATCTCCTGGGTGGCTCTTTGAGGAGTGAGCCAGGGCAGAACTCTCCCAAGGAATCCCACTAGAAAATGGCCTCTCAACTGTGGGAAACACGGGAAGGCTGTGAGGGAAGGGGCTTGCAAGAAGGCTGCGTCTTGTCAAACTGGCAGCCCCTGGCATCTAGTGGGCTCGCTACAGGCAGATTTATAGCCTGTTGCCTACCAGAGCAATCTCAATCGCTTTTGCGCCGCCGGCAGCAGGCAGAGCCCACGATCCATCCTCGTCTTGCCTCTCTCAGCTGTCCTCAAGCATCACGCAGGCGTTCTGTTCCGAGGCCCAAAAGTGGCAACTGGGAATTGACTGACTGCAGCAGCACAAATCAGCTTTTGGCAATCGTGACAATTGCTTTCCCCTCTGCTCTCCCGAGATGGATTGGAAGAGGAACCCTTGGAAATAGCTGGACTTGGCTGCGACCCCTTAATTACACGAAGTAATCAGAAACCAGACACATGGGGTATGGGCACAGCCTTTCTGGGCAAAACAGCAGCAATATTTAATCATCAGTTTAGGCCATCTGCAACTGTTTTGCTGCGCTGTGTAAAAGTTTATGGGTTCCTGAGCTCTTTGCAAACCGACAGGTGCTGTACTCAGTGCAATTGTTGCAGGCGGGTCCCTCCTTCCCTCCCTCCCCTGACCAAATGTTTGGTGCCGAATTAAGAGGCACGGTGCCCAGCGTCGCCCAAGCCAAACCTGGCACGAAGGCAGAGCCACTATTTGATGGAGCACAGCATAGATTAAATGTTTAGAGAAGAGAAATCCAGGACAATCAAAATGGGAAAGCAATTAGTCGAGCTGGCTCAGAAAAGGGGGGAGCCGTGTTCCTAAGGACCTCGGCAACACAATCACGAAGGGCCAAGGGAGCCGTCCAAATGGCACTTCTGCACAACCACCAATCCATTTCCGTGTCGGGACCAAAAGCCTTGCCTGGAGCAAACACATTACACCTGGAAGCAAACTCTCCAAGCCTCTGCACCAGAATTAACTGGCCTCGGAATGGGAACACAATAATACAAAGCTGGCTTCCATTTAATCGGGCTGCTGGCAATGTCAGCAAAACCACGCATGGCTCCTCCCCTGACCCACACCTGCTGCCAAAGAATAGCTCACCGCCAGCTACTGACAGCGGTGCAGACGCAGCATTCTGTCCTCCGGTCCGGAGGGTGCAAACAAATCACCATCTTTTCCCTTGACTCCGTGGAATAAAGATCATAAGCACACTGAACGCAGCCCAACATTGCCTCAAGCTCGGAAAAACAGAGGCAACAAGGGCATGCACGCCATTAACTGCCACTTTAAGATAATGTGTTCAACAATTGCCTCGACGCAGATAGCCCAGAGTCTTTGTTTTCAAAGAACTCTTTCAATGGCATCGGAGGAGGAATGAATGCAAGGCCGAAGGAAGTCCATGGAGGCGGTGCTGAAGCTTCCCCACTTGGAGGCCTGGGCTGAAGCTGATCTACGGGACTCAGTCCTCCAGGAGGCCTTGCCATCCAAATGCAAGACAAGCGGCGGCGGCAGCAGCACCCGAAGGGCATGCGCTCATAAAAACCCTGCTTTCTATTGCACACCACTTCAAAAACATTTGTTCCACTAAGTAAGTAAATAATCACGGATCTTACAAGAAGGATCTTACAAGAACCTTAGACCAGTTGTCCACAAACTTTTTTCTCTGGGCCACACTTTCAGAACAAAAACTTGCTCGCGCCACACTGAATTTTTTATTGGCAAGAAATGCATTAGAAAACGCAACTAGGATTGTGCTTGGTATCACCTGATGCTCTTGCTCTCATTTTGAAAAGGTACCTATCTATATTCTGCAAAATAATAATGAAAATATTTTAATACTATACTGTACTATACTACACTGAGCTGTGTGAATGTTTATTTGATTGTCCTTGAATCTTCCTGCCACCCTTGCCATCCTCTGCTGCCACACCCTTTTGAGAACCTCTGCCTTCTTCCTTCAGGGGTATTTTCACATCTCCCTGTAATCATCAAATATATTGCAAGTCTGGTAGGAAGAAGGTGGCCACAAGCCTCCCTGCTCACAGACTCAGCCTCCGTAATCCCCACAGGTCATGCATGGCACCAGCACCAAATGGGAGTGAACAGGATGCATCCCCAGAAGGGATATCACCAGACAACAGGCAAGTAAACCAAGCCTCACACAACTCCCCGGGGGATGAATGAATGACAGCCTTCTGATGTGATGGGGCCATTTCATTGAAAGCGGCAGGCGGGTCACCCAAGCGCAGCGCAGGCCTGAGGGGTTCTGAGAAGCGGAAGGGAGAGGGAAAACGGGCAGAGGCTGACTCCTAAGTAATACAGTGGTGCCCCGCAAGACGAACGCCTCGCAAGACGAAAAACCCGCTAGACGAAAGGGTTTTCCGTTTTGGAGGCGCTTCGTAAAACGAATTCCCCTATGGGGTTGCTTCGCAAGACGAAAAAAATCTTGCATCCCCCCGCTGGTTTTTTTCGCTTTTTTCGCCCTTTTCTTAAGCCGCTAAGCCGCTTATCAGCTGTTCCGCTGATAAGCCGCTTAACAGCTGATCGCTGGAAGCCGCTTGACAGCTGTAGCGCTAATCCGCTAAACTGTCAATGGGCTTGCTTCGCAAGACGAAAAAACCGCTATACGAAGAGCCTCACGGAACGGATTAATTTCGTCTTGCGAGGCACCACTGTACCCAGACTACGCTTTGAAAACAGGCAAACAAATAAGGAAATGAATGTTTATTTTCCCCAGCCTTGCTTGCAGAAGCCTCATCTCACTGGGAAATGTGGAGCTTGGGTGTGGGGAAAGAAGGGGGGGGGGAAATGTTGCAGGGATTTGAAATATGCCTGAATAGATGCCGGCCCCCCTTTCCTTTCACTGCGGGAGTCTTTCATTTCTAAAACCGGGAAGAAAAAATATGAGCAAAATCAATCTTCTTTTCCAGACGAGCTGTTGAAACAAGCGGAGCTCGATGAAATACAGTGCAGCATTACATTTTCTAATGTCTTCTGTGCCACATGCAAATTGCATCAAAAATACTTAGAATTAAATAAGAGGGTAATAAATAATAACGAAACCCATGAAACCTGGAGAAACAACGACAGGAGAAAAATGAATGTTTTCACTTGGGATTAGAAGCAAGATGAAGAATTTGTACAATGTGTGGAATGTACAGGAGTCAGGTTGGGGGCGCGGAGACGGTGGGGAGAGGGAATTATATCAAGAACCTGTGAAGATCCAAACACTGCACAGAGGGAGAAGGGATTGTGGCAAAGATCAGCCAGAGAAAGGCAATTCAGAAATGTTCCCAGGAAATCCAAAGTATACTCAGAAGTGAAGCTGACAGGAATTGAGAAGTGTCCTTGCAGTTCCTCGAAGGGAACCCTAAAGCATGGGTAGGCAAACTAAGGCCCGGGGGCCAGATCCGGCCCAATCGCCTTCTAAATCCGGCCCGTGGATGGTCTGGGAATCAGCGTGTTTTTACATGAGTGGAATGTGTGCTTTTATTTAAAATTCATCTCCGGGTTATTTGTGGGGCATAGAAATTCATTCATTTTTTTTTCTCTTCAAAATATAGTTTGGCTCCCCACAAGGTCTGAGGGACAGTGGACCGGCCCCCTGCTGAAAAAGTTTGCTGACCCCTGGCCTAAAGCATCCTTTGCCTACCTGGCGCCACCCAGATGTTTTGAACTAACACGCCCATCGGTCCCAGCCAGTGGGAGCTGCAGTCCAGAACATCAGGAAGGTGCAAGGGTTTTCCGGCTGAGGTTGTTGGGCATGTTTAGCCTGGAGAGGAGAAGACTGAGAGGTGGCATGATATATCCATCTTCAAATATCTCAAGGGCTTTCACATGAAAGATAGAGCAATTTTGTTTTCTCCTGCTTTGGAGGGTAGGGCTCAAACCATGGGATTCAAGCTGTATAAGAAAGGAAACTGGACTAAACATTAGGAAGAATTTTATGTTAGTTAAGAGCTGTTAGACCAGCCTTTCTCAACCTTGGGTCCCCAGATGTTTTTTGGCCTACAACTCCCATCATCCCTAGCTAGCAAGGGCAGAGCTCAGGGATGATGGGAGTTGTAGACCAACAACATCTGGGGACCCAAGGTTGAGAAACACTGTGTTAGACAGTGGAATGGACTCCCTTGGGAGGTGGTGGAATCTTCTTCCTTGAAGGTTTTTAAAGAGAGGTTGGGTGGCCATCTGCCAGGGAATCTTTAGCTGTGATTCCTGCATTGCAGGGGGTTGGACTAGACAATCCTTTGGGGTCTCCTCCAACTGTACAACTCTATGATTCTGACGCAAAGAAGGTGTCGCCCCAGCAAGCCTATGCAAAAGGAACCACACAGGGTGAGCGCTCCCCATTACTGTATACTCTAAAAGCAGCAGACTCGCACCCATCTACTCCCAGCCGCTGCCACTGCTGTGAAGAAGATAAAGCATCTTCACGAGTGTGATTGCAGCCGAAGCAACAGCAAGGTTACCAACAGAAGCTGCTCCCAAGACATCTCCAACTGCTAGACTCTGAGGAAATCAATCTAGCTGAACCTCCCTTAAATGAGAATGTCCCTCTGTAATGACTCCGGCTAATGCTTTAACTGCTTTTTGGCTTCCCACTGAATTGTCAGATGAAGAATAAGCTTGTTGGAGCATGAAACTCTGGGCCCTGCGCAAATAAATGGATCAGAACACTGTTATAAAAACATCAGTCAAATTTAGCGAGTCTGCATTCGGCTGCCCTTGCAGGGTTATTCTGGCAAAGGGAGGGAAAATCAACAGTTGGCCACAGCTTCCTAGGAAACTATCCCTGAGCACTCAAAGAGGTTGCCAAGGATGCCAGCCAGCAAAAAAATTCACACCATGGGGCAGTTGTTGGCCTGCTGCCCGTCAATGGAGCCATTTCCCCCAAAGGCTCTTAAAAATGCTTTTCACATTTTTGTGGGTGTCAGAATGATAAGCACTGCTTCTATCTGCACACTCTTAATGCCATCAGCTCCAGAGTTGAAAAGGCTACAGCAGAAGGCAGAGTACGGATTGCCACAGAAGAAAGGGCGTCATTAAGACCCTATCGATTAACGGGAACAGAAAGCACCACCCCACTGCCACATTTCTAGAGGATATCACATGCACAGCCAACCTTTCTGATAACTGTTTTCACATTTCAAACAGCCATGCAGGCAGCTTGGAAATAAATTCCATTTGCCACATGAAGAGAGCTCAGTGAAATGTGCTTAAGATACAGATTTGAGTTTCACAAATGCCTTGTCAAGGGTGGTAGTGAAGTGACGCACAGAGGATATCATTATAACGGCATGGCCATAATGCAAAGGGGTTCTGGATTCGTTCTGGAGGTCCGTTCTTAACCTGAAACTGTTCTTAACCCGAGGTACCACTTTAGCTTTTGAATTATGGTGCTTGAGGAGACTCTTGAGAGTCCCATGGACTGCTAGAAGATCAAACCTCTCCATTCTGAAGGAAATCAGCCCTGAGTGCTCCCTGGAAGGACAGATCCTGAAGCTGAGGCTCCAATACTTTGGCCACCTCATGAGAAGAGAAGACTCCCTGGAAAAGACCCTGATGTTGGGAAAGATGGAGGGCACAAGGAGAAGGGGACGACAGAGGACAAGATGGTTGGATAGTGTTCTCGAAGCTACCAGCATGAGTTTGACCAAACTGCGGGAGGCAGTGGAAGACAGGAGTGCCTGGCGTTCTCTGGTCCAGGGGGCCACGAAAAGTCGGACACGACTAAACGACTAAACAACAACAACACTTTAGCTAATGGGGCCTCCCGCTGCTGCCGCGCGATTTCTGTTCTCATCCTGAAGCAAAGTTCTTCACCTGAGGTACTTTTTCTGGGTTAGCAGAGTCTGTAACCTGAAGCGTCTGTAACCCGAGGTACCACTGTATAGCAGTGTGGTATTTTTAGAACTGGGAAAGGAAGGGAAGAATTATATGAGCCTAACTTGTTTGACCTCATAAGTGTTATTCCCATTTCAGACACTGAGATGATCAGATTGCTCGAGGCTACACAATAGGGGGGCAGCAACTTTTCAGCAAAACAGCATGTGCTCTAAGAGTCGCAAGACAGAGTCCCTTGCAACTACAGGCGCCCCAAGAGCTATTCCTCAGCATCCTCTGCAGAACTGCAAGGAATCCAAAGGTGCAACATTTGGGATCAACCATCACTTTCTGGGCACCTCCAAAAGATTCCTCAAGGGGCTGCTCAGGCTGGCAGAGCAGAAATGCTAGGCCCCCTGGGCATTGTAGCAAAGAGATTTTTTAGAAGGGGGGCTGGAGGCAACTTAAGATTCAGTAACAAACTTTCCTATTTCCCAGCACAAGCAGCTGCTCCCCACAGCCTGAATGTGTTGGGCCCAGTACAATAAAGAGGGCAGACAGCTGCTCTGGATTTAATTGCTCTGTTAGAAGAGATTAGATGGATTTCATTCTTTTATATCAGTTGCCTTGGGACCCCTGAATCAACTCAGCTGCCTTGGTTGTGGGTGGGGGGGACCACTTTGTAGTGGTTCTAATTGCTTTTGGATGAAAGTGGTGCTTGTGGGGGGTGTTCCAATATGGAATTCTACAGCGGATGATCATACCCCCCATGCCACTTAACATCTATACGAAACGGCTAAGTGGGGTCACCTGAATATGTGTTTTGCAATGTCATCAATATGCTGATGACATGCAGCACTATTTCTGCTTTGTACCTCCACAGGTCTGGCAAGAGCCGATAAACTGGAGCTCAATCCAAGCCAGACTGAGGCACTGTTGGTGGGTGGATAGGAGCCAACCTGTTCTGGATAGTGCTGCGCTCCTTGGATCCCAAGAAAGACAAAATGCTGCAGGCTCAGCTGTTCAGTTCCAATCTGTTTCCTCCGAGGATGTGGACAGGCTGCTTGGACGAGTGAAACCAACCACCTGTCTCCTTGATCCTTGCCCATCCTGGCTTATAAAAGCTAGCCGAGAAGGGCTGGGTAATGGGCTTCACGGGGTGGTGAATGCTTCTCTCTGTGAGGGAGCCTTCCCAGATCCACTGAAAGAGGCGGTCATTAAACCACTTCGTAAAAAAATATATCTCTAAACCCAGGCAATATGGCCAACTATCGCCCAGTCTCAAATCTTCCATTCTTGGGCAAGGTGATTGAGCAAGTGGTTGCTGAACAACTCCAGCATGCCTGGAAGAAGCAGACCATTTGGATCCCTTCCAGATTCAGGCCCCATCATGAGATTGACACTGCCTTGGTTGTGCTGGTTGATGGTCTCCGGCAGACTAGGGACAAAAGTGAGAGTTTCGTAGTTCTTCTGGATCTCTCAGTGGCGTTTGATACCATCGACCATAACATCCTTCTGGACCGTCTAGAGGGGCTGGGAGCTGGGGGCACAGTTATACAGTGGTTCCGCTCCTTCCTTCTGGGCCGGTTCAGAAAGTGGTGGGGGGGGGATGAGTGTTCAGACCCCTGGGCTCTCACTTGTGGGGTGCCTCAGGGTTCTGTCCTCTCCCCCATGCTTTTCAACATCTACATGCAGCCGCTGGGAGAGATCATCAGGGGGTTTGGGTTGGGTGTTCATCAGTATGCGGATGATACCCAGCTCTACCTCTCTTTTAAATCAGAACCAGTGAAGGCTGTGAAGGTCCTGTGTGAGTGTCTGGAGGCGTTTGGAGGATAGATGGCGGCTAACAGATTGAGGTTGAATCCCGACAAGACAGAAGTACTGTTTTTGGAGGATAGAAGGCAGGCAAGTGTGGAGGACTCCCTGGTCCTGAATGGGGTGACTGTGCCCCTGAAGGACCAGGTGCGCAGCCTGGGAGTCATTTTGGACTCACAGCTGTCCATGGAGGTGTAGGTCAATCCTGTGTCCAGGGCAGCTGTCTACCAGCTCCATCTGGTACGCAGGCTGAGACCCTCCCTGCCCACAGACTGTCTTGTCAGAGTGGTGCATGCTCTGGTTATCTCTCGCTTGGATTACTGCAGTGCGCTCTGTGTGGGGCTATGTGACCCGGAAACTGCAATTAATCCAGAATGTGGCAGCTGGACTGGTGACTGGGAGCGGCCGCCAGGACCACATAACACCAGTCCTGAAAGACAAACATTGGCTCCCAGTACATTTCCGAGCACAATTCAAAGTGTTGGTGCTGACCTTTAAAATCCTAAATTTCCTCGGACCTGTATACCTGAAGAAGCATCTCCACCCCCATCATTCTGCCTGGACACTGAAGTCCAGCTCCAAGGGCCTTCTGGTAGTTCCCTCACTGTGAGAAGCCAAGTTACAGGGAACCAGGTAGAGGGCCTTCTTGGTGGTGGCACCTGCGCTGTGGCACGGCCTCCCACCAGATGTCAAAGAGAAGAACAACTACCTGACATTTAGAAGACAGCTGAAGGCAGCCCTGTTCAGGTAAGTTTTTAATGTTTAACAGACCACTGTATTTTAATGTTTTGTTGGAAGCCGCCCAGAGTGGCTGGGGAAACCCAGCCAGATGGATGGGTTATAAATAATAAATTATTATTATTATTAATTATTTTCCCAAATATTATGGCCTTGCAGCAGCACAAGAATAGGGAACCTCTGGCCCTCCAGGTGTACCTGCTTCACAGCAGGGGATTTGCAGGTGGTCCTTGTGAGAAGAGGAAGGGAGAGTCCCTAAAACTCACCTAGTAAGGACCCAGGATTTGAAGCTTGGAAAGGAAGAGGCCAGGGGGGTGGGGGGAGTAGGTGAGGGAGGAACAACTTTTTTCTTAATGAAAGGGGCGAGACGGAGCATCAAATTGGTTCTCAAAATCACCTATTTTCGTTACATGGAAACTGGAAAAGCAAATGAGGTGCAACTTTAATTTAACCCATTTCAAATACCTTCAGTCTTGAGAAATTATTCAACTGTTAAATAGAAGCAAAGCTGCATCTCCTCTTAGCTTTCCATGGATAGAATTGCATCTCCGAGCATGACTAGAAACTGTCACAGAGCTATTTATTTCAAATGCACCTCCCAGGTCTGCCTCCTACAGTTTTCCTGCTATCGGTACAACCTTCTCTCTTTTGCATGTTCTGCTTCATTTGAGCACTGAGTTTCAACAGGGGAACCTGAGGCCTTCCAGATGGGTGCTGGAACCCCCCCCCCAACTCCCACCTGCCCCAGCCAGCCTGGTGAGGAATGCTGGGAACCACACACCAGCACAGGTCTCCCATCACTGCTCCATGGCACCTTAAGTGATTGATATTTATGAGGTGGGCATTAGAATGAATGCAAAAGGCTACGTGTCTACCACCAGACAAAGGCCACACGTTCCACCACCCGCATTTCAAGAACATGAAAGTGACAAAGTGTAAGAAAGAATCTAAGATGTTAGCTAGAGGCATCACCATTCTCAGCTACAGCAGCCCTAATGGCTTCCTCTCCCCCCCCCCCCCAAGTGATAAAAATCTTAATACCGTAACTATTAAAAATCAAACAACAAACTCAAAAATAGAATTTTCAGAAAATAGAGAAATCAATCCTGAAGGTAGTTTAGCTTGTTGCAAGAGATGAATTCAAGCGAAAACCTGTGTGATGGTGAAGCCGCTCTCTGGAAAGGGGGCAGAGCCAAGCGCCTGCAATCAGCACATGTACAGTCCAGGTGCAAGAGAGACACATGGCTGCTCCCCAAGAGAGACTTTGTTTCTCCAGCCCTCTCCAGCCACCCATGGATCCCTTTCTTCAGTTACTTGTCTTTCCCCGTTTTCTTCCCCAAAGCTGGAAGGGGAACCCAGAGAGGCCACACGAGGCTTCCTCACAGAACACAAGCCCTGAAGGTGGATCAGAAGAAGGCAGGCTATTTAGTGCAGCAGCATCCTACTCCCCGGTGTGGCTAATCAGAAGCCACTTGAGAAACCCATAAGTATCACATGGAGGCAACCACTTCTCAGCAAATGGTATTCAATGGATGGAGGGCATCATTGGTTCTAGTATTATGGCATCTACCCAAGGCCTTATGTGAGTCCTTCCTAGTCCTGATGACACCTGTGGTCCTTTCAACGTGGAGACGCTGAGCCCTGAACCTAGGAACTTCTACACACAAAGCTGGTGCTTCTATCCACCAAGCCACAGGTTGTTTGTCTTTCTCCAATGTTTATTACTTCTTAAGAGACTTATACAGTCATACCTCGGGTTCAATATGCTCGGGTTCAATATGCGCATGCGCGGAAGCGGCAAAACGCGACACGTGCAGACGCGCTGTCGCGTCTTACGTTCCATTCAGGATGTGAACGGGGCTCTGGAATGGATCCCGTTCGCATCCCGAGGTACCACTGTATACTGCTTTACACTGCAAAATTACCCAACTAGTACAAGAATAAAACAGCACAATAAAATTGCATCAAACTACATGCAGAGACAAGAAAACAGTGAGCAGAGGACAATTAAGCGAACATTTTAAAACCACTTTGAGTTTGTTTTTTTACAATCAAGCGGTGTATAAATTTTATGAAATAAACACCAATGCCCAGTAAATGCTTATGGGAATAAAAAGGTTTTATATATTTAATAACGAAATATTATTATTCTATAGTAATCTAATGATTGCTGAATGTTACTTTATTTGATGCAAGTTGCTTATTTTAAAGTTATGCTTCATTATCACATTTTTGTATTACATTAGGTTGTTATGGTGGTGCTGTGGTCTAAACAACTGAGCCTAGGGCTTGCCAATCAGAAGGTTGGCGGTTCAAGGACGGGGTGAGCTCCCGTTGCTTGGTTTCAGATCCTGCCAACCTAACAGTTTGAAAGCACATCAAAGTGCAAGTAGATAAATAGGTACCACTGAGGTGGGAAGGTAAACAGCGTTTCTGTGTGCTGCTCTGGTTCGCCAGAAGCGGCTTAAGTCATGCTGGCCACATGATCCGGAAAAACTATCTGTGGACAAACGCCGGCTCCCTTGGCCAGTAAAGCGAGATGAGCGCAGCAACCCCAAAGTCGTCCGCGACTGGACTTAACGATCAGGGGTCCCTTTACCTAGGTTGTTATAAGGTGTGCATTCTTTGTTTCTTCGGCTTGTAAACCGCCTTGGGTATTGTAAGATAGAAAGACGGTATACAGGTAGGTAGCTATGTTGGTCTGCCGTAGTTGAAACAAAATAAAAAATAATAATCGTGAAGCTGAGGCTCCAATACTTTGGCCACCTCATGAAAAGAGAAGACTCCCTGGAAAAGACCCTGATGTTGGGAAAGATGGAGGGCACAAGGAGAAGGGGACGACAGAGGACGAGATGGTGGGACAGTGTTCTTGAAGCTACCAGCATGAGTTTGACCAAACTGGGGGAGGCAGTGGAAGACAGGAGTGCCTGGCGTGATCTGGTCCAGGGGGTCACAAAGAGGCGGACACAACTAAATAACTAAACAACAACAAGCTATGTTGGTCTGCCGTAGTTGAAACAAAATATAAAAAAATTTAAAATTCATTCCAGGTAAAGGGATCCCTAAGTATTAGGTCCAGTCGCCGACGACTCTGGGGTTGCAGCGCTCATCTCACTTTACTGGCCGAGGGAGCCGGCGTACAGCTTCCGGGTCATGTGGCCAGCATGACTAAGCCACTTCTGACGAACCAGAGCAGTGCACGGAAACGCCGTTTACCTTCCCGCCAGAGCGGTACCTATTTATCTACTTGCACTTTGACATGCTTTTGAACTGCTAGATTGACAGGAGCAGGGACCGAGCAACGGGAGCTCACCCCTTCGCGGGGATTCGAACCGCTGACCTTCTGATCTGCACGTCCTAGACTCTGTGGTTTAACCCACAGAGCCACCCACGTCCAGTAGCACCTTAGAGACCAACTAAGTTTGTTCTTGGTATGAGCATGCACACTTCTTCAGATACACTGAGACAAAAGTCACCAGACCTTTATACAGTGGTACCTCGGGTTAAGTACTTAATTTGTTCCGGAGGTCCGTTCTTAACCTGAAACTGCTCTCAACCTGAAGCACCACTATAGCTAATGGGGCCGCGATTTCTGTTCTCATCCTGAAGCAAAGTTCTTAACCTCAGGTACTATTTCTGGGTTAGCAGAGTCTGTAACCTGAAGTGTATTTAACCTGAGGTACCACTGTACATAGTGAGAGGGTGGGGAGGGGTGTTACTCAGAAGGGGGGTGGGAACGGGTGATTGGCTGATAGGTGTGGTAAACCTGTTGATGACTGTTAACGACTGCAATTGGTCTTACAGGAAAAAGCAAGGGGTGAGAAGGTGAAAAATGGCTTTGTCATGTATAATGAGAAAAGAATCCAATGTCTCTATTCAGACCAGGTCTCTCCATAGTTTTAAGTTTGGTGATAAGTTGCAATTCAGCAGCTTCTCTTTCCAGTCTATTTCTGAAGTATCTGAAGAAGGAAGTGTGCATGCACATAGAAGCTCATACCAGTAACAAACTTCGCTGGTCTCTAAGGTGCTAATGGAAGATATAAAAATTAAAAGTGATGATGATGATGATGGAATGTTGATTTCCATGTCGTGAGCCGCCCAGTGCGAAAGGCGGTCTTACCTGCACGCATTTAACAAGTGAGAGCAACCATGGGGGGGCAGGGCTCCCCCGGGCCCCTCCCCCACCCCGAAACAACAACACATGATGCAGCCCCCCTCCCCCTGTCGGTAACCATGGCGACACCCCAGGCGCCTCCTCGCCCCCGGGGGGGGGGAGGTTGTGGGGATCCCTCCCCCCTCTCCGCCCCCGCTGACCTGGTAGCTGAGCAGCTCCCCGACGTCCATGCCGGCGGCGCCCCTTCCCCGCCGCGAACCGGCGCTTCTCTCGCCGCCGCCTTCTTCCGGACTGTCGCAAAAGGCCGCGACGCTGCCGCAAAGCGCCCGGAAGGGGAGGGGGAGGGAGAAGCGCGCGCGCCGCACGTGGAGGAGCTGCGGCGGCGGCTATTGCGTCTGGCGCCCCTGGCGGTCGGGCTGGGAATCGGCGCGCTTGCTCGCGGCATTTCTTTCCCCCGCCCTTCTTTCGAGGGAGGCAGTGTGGCGCAGCGGTTAGAGCGGCGGCTCCCAAGCTTTTTTCCCTTTCCCATTATAATTATGATTATTTTCTTGACCTGCGTATTGTTTAGGTGGTTTTGTGGGTGGAGGGGAGGCTGCTGATTTTAATCTTTTCTATCATTGTTTTAGATCTTCTTATGATGTATATAAGGTCCCATCACCTCCTGGCAAATAGAAGGGGAGGAAATGGAGGTAGTGAGAGATTTTACTTTCTTGGGCTGCATGATCACTGCAGATGGTGACAACAGTCACGAAATTAAAAGACGCCTGCTCCTTGGGAGAAAGGCCATGGCAAACCTAGACAGCATCTTAAAAAGCAGAGACATTACCTTGCCGACAAAGGTCCGTATAGTCAAAGCTATGGTTTTCCCAGTAGTGATGTGTGGAAGTGAGAGCTGGACCATAAAGAAGGCTGATCGCCGAAGAATGGATGCTTTTGAATTCTGGTGCTGGAGGAGACTCTTGAGAGTCCCATGGACTGCAAGAAGATCAAACCTATCAAACCTATCCATTCTTAAGGAAATCAGCCCTGAGTGGAAGGACAGATCCTGAAGCTGAGGTTCCAAGACTTTGGCCACCTCAGGAGAAGAGAAGACTCCCTGGAAAAGACCCTGATGCTGTGAAAGATGGAGGGCACAAGGAGAAGGGGACGACAGAGGACGAGATGGTTGGACAGTGTTCTCGAAGCTGCCGGCATGAGGGAGGCAGTGGAAGACAGGAGGGCCTGGCGTGCTCTGGTCCATGGACACGACTAAACGACTAAACAACAACAACATGATATATATGGAAATCTGTTGTGTGCCTATCAGTGTTTTATTTGTTGTTTATGGCTACTTCTGTTATGTGCGTAATTATGCGTGTTTTTTCATGTTGTAAGCTGCCTACAGCGTGGTTTTTAACCATGTAGGGGCAGCATCCAAATAAAATGATGTGTGCATGCATTAAATTTGTTGACTGCTTGTCACCCAAAGGGGAGAAACAAAAACAGAAGGAGATGAAGGGGAAAGAGGGGGGTGTCATATGATACATTAATATTTCATAACACCTATGAAAAAATAAAAACCACACACCCGCTTTATAAATAATAAAGCTATACATTAAAATTCAGCAAAGATAGGGTGGGGGGGCGATACCTCCCTTGATAGGTGGGGGAGCTTCTGTATATGCAGATGTTGTGTCTAGATTCGTATCAGAGCACACTGCATGTAGAAAATCCCAGGTGTGGAAGTTCTATCCAGAGAGGAATGGCTGATGAAGATGATGGATTATGCCAAAATGGCGAAACTGACTGGGAAAATCGGAAACCAGGAAGAGAAGAACTTTAAGGAATGGGGGGGAAATCTATAATGTATTTAAGATAAATACATTATATTTCTCCATCTTTCCTCCATCTTTCCCAACATCAGGGTCTTTTCCAGGGAGTCTTCTCTTCTCATGAGGTGGCCAAAGTATTGGAGCCTCAGCTTCAGGATCTGTCCTTCCAGTGAGCACTCAGGGCTAATTTCCTTCAGAATGGAGAGGTTTCTTCTTGCAGTCCATGGGACTCTCAAGAGTCTCCTCCAGCACTAGAATTCAGAAGCATCCATTCTTCGGCGATCAGCCTTCTTGATGGTCCAGCTCTCACTTCCATACATCACTACTGGGAAAACCAGAGCTTGAACTATACAGACCTTTGTTGGCAAGGTGATGTCTCTTCTTTTTAAGATGCTGTCTAGGTTTGTCATTGCTCCAACACGGCTACCTACCTGAATTTTCAAAGAGAAAGGTGTCGTTGGAGTGATTTCCACCGTTTTAACTAGATGCTGCGTGAAGAAAGTCGTTGTTTTATCCAACCTGACTCTTCCCACATTCAGCTTCACTGAATGTCCACAAGTTCTAATGTTATGAAAGAGGGAGAAAACTTTTTTCTTATCAACCTTCTCCAGATTTGCAAACAAACCCCACTACTATTTCTTGCAAAAGTGTGCTATGTGTTCTCTGCTGGAAAATGATTCTGCAGACCGCTACCCTGAGAGCCCCCTCATTGCTCAAGAAAAGTGGAGAAAAACTCCTCGGTTAAACCAAAGATGTGATCCATGTGCTTCATTTGCAGGAGATCTGAAGTAGTGAAAAGCAAAAACTGCCAGCACAAATTGGAAAGGAAAGCTAATTGCATGGAATCCTGCAAAACATTGTGTAGTATGTCTTTTTCTCCCACCCCCTTTAGGAAAACAAAGCAAACAAACAAACTCCTGTATCATTAACAGCAGAGTACGCACAGTTATCTCTGTGGGAGTTTTCTTGAAAGATAGGCCTGAAATTAAAAACATATATAATTTTTTGACAGACGCCTTCAGCCAGCGCTCCAGTCGTTTCAGTGTAGCTGATGACGAACCAGTCAGGATGAAATTAACTCCACAAATCTCTGCTCTAAAGAAGAGATAAATGGCACATAATTATTGCATCATCCTTTTTATTGAGCATCCAGATAGAGCCAGCTGTGACCAAGAGACGTGAGTGCACTTACGCTGCGGAAATCAGTGTATCCTTGGGAATGTTGAAGAGTTACTGGGAAGCTTGATGACTAGCGCAGAGCAAGAAGGCGCAATAATTTGTGCATAAATAAATAGAGAATAAACACTTGACAGCACAAGCCTACGCATGATGTGCTCAGACCCATGTCCTGTTCAGTTAAGGTAAGTGGACCCTGCTATTGCTTCCAAGTCACAGTTGCTGGAAACCACGGGAAGGAAGAGGGCTCTTGCGCCCGGATCCTGCTGGCGGGTTTCCCACAATGGGCATCTATCTGGTTGTCCACTTCTGAGAACAGGATGCTGGACTTGATGGGCCATTGGCCCTGATCCAGCAGACTCTTCTTCTCGTTTTCTTAGAATGGCCGCCTAGGAAATGTAAAAGAGGCATTGCACAAAAGTAAAAAGCAAAAGAGTTATAGTGCTACCTTGGTTCCCAAACTTAATCCGTTCCAGAAGTCCGTTCCAAAACCAAAGCGTTCCAAAACCAAGGCGCGCTTTCCCATAGAAAGTAATGCAAAACGGATTAATCTGTTTCAGACTTTTAAAAACAACCCCTAAAACAGCATTTTAACATGAATTTTTCCTATCTAATGAGACCCTTGCTCCATAAAATGAAAGCAATAAGCTTATTGCAGTCACACAATCAGTTACGGTAATCATTAGCTGAACTGAACTGGGTTCCACACAGTCACAAAAACAGAACCAAAAAGAGCCACGAAAACACTAAATAGCAAAAAGAGACGGACCTCAGCATAACACTTGAAACAGAAGTGTGGCACTCAAAACGGAGCACGTTCGGCTTCTGAAAAAAGTTCACAAGCCAGAACACTTAGTTCTGGGTTTGCACTGTTTGGGTTCCAAGTTGTTTGAGTACCAAGGTGTTTGAGAACCAAGGTCTGTGCTCCACAAACAGAACTGAAAGCCCAGCAGATGTAACACCACAAGCAAAAGAATCAATTGACCCATCTGAGTGGGTGTTTCTGGGACAGCTCCTCTAGTTCATAGAATCTTAGAGCTGGAAGGGACCCGGGGGTCATCTAGTCCAACCTCTTGCAATGCAGGAATTTCAGCAAATCATCCATGACAGACGGCCACCCAAACCTCCAAGGAAGGAGACTGCACCACCTTCCGAGGGAGACCATCATTATGGCTCTGTCAAGGCTGAAGTCCTTTATCGTTATTATCACTCTAGTATTATATTTGTTAAATTTGTATGCAATCATTGGCAGCGCCAGATAGCAGCCTCCTGTGTCGTCCACAGAATGTAGCCTCGAATCTGCCGCCTGGACCAGGCAAGTGATGCCACCCAAACGCACAGCATTGCCCAGCAACTCATCACCAGGACCTCACCTGGGCCCTTGCAGGTCTGCTGGCTGCCATTCCTCTTTGGAAGGACAGTCCAAGTTTCTTCTGCAGTTCCTGAGCTGAAATTTGTGCACAGCCTGGGGGTGGATTTGTAGTGGAACCTTTGGGTGGAGGCTTTGCACCAGCCAGGCTTCTGGGGGGCATTTGCAGATGTCTTCAGTCACAGAGAGGGAGGTGAATTTGTGTGTGTTGAGCACATGGAAGGAATGAGGGGAACTCTGGCACCTCCTAAGGTAGAGGTAAAGGGACTCCTGACCATTAGGTCCAGTCGTGGCCGACTCTAGGGTTGTGGTGCTCATCTCACTTTATTGGCCGAGGGAGCCGGCGTACAGCTTCCGGGTCATGTGGCCAGCATGACTAAGCCGCTTCTGGAGAACCAGAGCAGCGCACGGAAACATTGTTTACCTTCCCGCCAGAGTGGTACCTATTTATCTACTTGCACTTTGACGTGCTTTCGAACTACTAGGTTGGCAGGAGCAGGGACTGAGCAACGGGAGCTCACCCCATCATGGGGATTCGAACTGCCGACCTTCGATCGGCAAGTCCTAGGCTCTGTGGTTTAACCCACAGCGCCACACCTCCTGGATATACAATAATCACCACATTTTCTGCTTTATTTATTGTTATTTAAATGATTTTTTTATTGACAGCTTCTCTGTTTTTACTGATGCGTTTCTTTGCTTTTTCGGTTTTAATTGTTGCATATGCATTTTTCTTTTAAAAAATCATCTTGCTGTGTTTTATGCAAACCACTTAGGGATTTTGCATTTTAAGCGGTATATAAATATTTTTGATGATGGCTACAATGAATAAATTGGGTGTGGGTTGGAATCCTCAAACAAGTTATCACTGCGGTTGGAGAAGGCTGTCTCCGATGGCTCTTTCCTGCTTTCTCAATTTGCTAACTTGAGAAAAACAGACAAGACCTTGCAGAGGTCTGGCTTTCCCAGAAGCCCCTGGGGCTCCTCTCTCACACACCTCCGAACCGTAGCGCCGTTCCTGGCCTCCGAAGACTCCAATACGGCTTTATTGCTGCCTGGGAAACTAAATTCTCTCCCCCACGATTGCGAGGGAGGATTCAATAACAGAGCAGTGTTATCCAATAAAGGGAGATGGAGCATGGGGACAAAATATTGAATTAAAGGCAAATACAGAAAGCAAACGAAGAGGAGGAGAAGCTGGAGAAAACAGGAGGGGCGGCTGGGAGCAGGTTGCAGGCTGGCTGACTGCTAGGGTGGAACTGTAGCCTCAGGTAAAAAGGAGGCGATGGGAGGGAGGGGGCACCAAGCAACCACATGTCTTCTCTCATTAAATCATTTTTTAAACACATGGAGCCTAATACAGCACAGAGGGAAGTGTACATGTAAGAAGAAAACACAAATTAAATTATCTTGCACAAGTTTTCCAGGTGCTTGGGGTTTAGGAGGGGTCAGTCTGAATGGTGCCCTGAGCTCCTTCCAGTTCTTAGGGTTCCGTACCCAGTCGGGGTGGGAATCTAATGGAGGACTTTGCTGAACTGGTCAGACAAATCTCTTTCTAAGGCTGAAATATACTCAGAGTCGAGAGTGGATTTCATGCTCTTTATTCAGCTCATAGTAGTGAGGAATGGAAGTTCCCCCAGAATGTCTGCTTTATATACATTATTTACACAATGGGCCCCACGTGATTGGCTAATTCCGGGATTCACCTGTAGGCCAATCAGGTTGTGGATTCACTTCCACCTGGAGCTGCATTGGGTGGCTCCTGTGGACCAATCAGACTGCTGCATGCTGAATCCTATTGTTCTAGGACTAATCAGACTGCTGCATTCTGGATCCTATTGTTCTAGGACCAATCAGACTGCTGCATTCTGGATCCTATTGTTCTAGGACCAATCAGACTGCTGCATTCTGGATCCTATTCTTCTAGGACCAATCAGACTGCTGCATTCTGAATCCTATTGTTCTAGGACTAATCAGACTGCTGCATTCTGGATCCTATTGTTCTAGGACCAATCAGACTGCTGCATTCTGAATCCTATTCTTCTAGGACCAATCAGACTGCTGCCTTTTGGATCCTATTCAACTCAGTACATAACAAAGGCAGTGACCTTAGCTGGCCACTTTAGGGTCCTCATCAGCACCCCTAAATAATCAGCTAAGGTTACAGGAGCTACAACTAAGAGATTGGGCCCTCCGAGCTAATGGGTGGGCCTTTCCTCCATTCCCCTCACCTAGCTGCTAGGTACAAGAGCCCAACAGGTGTGAGAGAGCTAGCCTGGAAGCAAATATAGAAGCTGGAGACCCAGAGACCTGCTTGATCTGTGCTGGAACCAAAGCTGTGACTAATGGAGAAGCGAGATCTCCTGGGGTCTTCACGCTTTGGACTTTGCTTGGTTACAGTTGGATGTGAGGTGGTTTCGGTTTAGCCCAGAGGTTCCCTAAGTGATTGGTAACACCCGATGGGGGGTAGTTGGATGGCCGGGGGGTGCACTAAGAGGCAAGGGGGTGGCCAGGGTGTGTGTGCTGAAGCTGTAAATGACCAATAGACTTTGAAAAGCTAGTGTCGCTGGATCAAATCCATCAGTTTTGTTGAATTAATTGAACTCATTTTGATTGGATTTCGAATAAATGTGCAATTGTTGCCATTCTGAATTTTATTCCTCAGTGGGTTGTTAACTATTCTTTTTATAGGGTGGGGTGAGACTCACTAAAGGGGAGTCTATGCAACTGAGAGGGCATTGACCTGAAAAAGTTTGGTAACCACTGGTATAGATAGATGATAGATAGATGATAGATGAACGGGACGCGGGTGGCGCTGTGGGTTAAACCACAGAGCCTAGGGCTTGGAAGGTTGGTGGTTCAAATCCCTGCGACAGGGTGAGCTCCCATTACTCGGTCCCTGCTCCTGCCCACCTAGCAGTTCGAAAGCACGTCAAAGTGCAAGTAGATAAATAGGTACCACTCGGACAGGAAGGTAAACAGCGTTTCTGTGCGCTGCTCTGGTTCGCCAGAAGCGGCTTAGTCCTGCTGGCCACATGACCTGGAAGCTGTACGCTGGCTCCCTTGGCCAATAAAGCGAGATGAGCGCCGCAACCCCAGAGTCGGTCACAACTGGACCTAATGGTCAGGGGTCCCTTTACCTTTACCTTAGATGATAGATGGTAGATAGATGATGATAGATGGATAGATATAGATAGATAGATAGATAGATAGATAGATAGATAGATAGATAGATGATAGATAGATGATAGATAGATGATAGATAGATAGATAGATAGATAGATAGATAGATAGATAGATAGATAGATAGATGATAGATAGATGATAGATAGATGATAGATAGATAGATAGATAGATAGATAGATAGATAGATAGATAGATAGATAGATGATAGATAGATAGATGATGAGATAGATAGATGATAGATAGATAGATAGATAGATAGATAGATAGATAGAGATGATAGATAGATAGATAGATAGATGATAGATAGATAGATAGATAGATAGATAGATGATAGATAGATAGATGATTAGATAGATAGATAGATAGATGATTAGATAGATAGATAGATAGATAGATAGATAGATAGATGATATAGCCACATAGATAGATGATAGATATAGATAGGATCATGTTATCGCAATTTAGATAAGTTGGATTTGCAATGCGCCATATCAACGCTGCTTTCCTTTGTGCAAACAAACCAGCAACTGCAACAGGCACTGCAGCCATTGTCTTCTCTTTCTCTCTCACCCCCAGCTCATTTTTCAGCTGCAAGGTTGCTCCACTGTGACGATGATGAGCCACGCAGGGGATGCGCCTCGCAGGCTGCTTTTGGCCCATCCATCAAACCCCCGACAAAGCGCTCGTCTCCCACAAATAAAGTTATGACAAGAGCCCCCAACCCCTGGCTCCTCTCCCTGCCGTTGCCTCCACAACTCCATCATTGGCGGCATTATGAAGCAGCCGCCGAGCTGTTTGTCAGGGCCTCTGACAATCCCCAGTGAGCAAGTGGAAGCAGTGCGGGGGCAGCCATGGTGCTGGAATTGGGGGGGGGCTCGATACTGAGAGGCTCCCCCCATGTAATGCATGCCAGGAAAGAGAGGCCCAGACGCAGCTGCTTGGAAACAGCTTCCAATGAAGCCCAAAATTAGCTCGCCTGGAAGCAGAACATCATTCAAAAGCTGCCCTTGCAACTCAAAAGGCATTGTCCCTCCCAGGATCACCCTATAGTAGTCTCACTCCCCCACCCCAGTTTTCTGGGGTGCTGATCCTGCTTCTATATTCTGGGATCACCCATATTCTGGAGCTTGAGAGGGAGCCAGTGTGGTGCAGTGGTTAGAGTGCTGGACTAGGGCCTGGGAGATTCAGAACAGATCAGAGGAAGTCCTCCTTCACACAGTTAAACTATGGAACTCCCTCCCACAAGAGGCAGTGATGACCACCAATTTGGATGGCTTTCAAAGAGGATTGGATGAATTCATGGAGACGGCTATGGATGGCAACTGGCCAGGATAGCTCTGCTCTGCCCCCAGAGCCTGAAGGGCCCTGCCCTGCTTCTCTCCACCTGGCTTGGGGCGGGGCCTGACAGGCTCCATAAAGGAGTGCTGCTGCTGCTGCTGCTGCTGCTGGGCAGAGAGGACTCAGTTTTTGTTTGTGTTTTCTCCTTGTTTTCAGATTGCTTTTATTTTTTTAGCTGATATTAATGCTGTACAGTCATACCTCGGGTTACAGATGCTTCGAGTTGTGTGATTTCAGGTTGTGCATTGCGACGAACCTGGAAGTACCAGAATGGGTTACTTCTGGGTTTTGATGCTTGTGCATGTGCAGAAGCATCGAATCACAACCCGCGCATGTGCAGACGTGGCGCTGCGGGTTGTGAATGCTGCGGGTAGTGAACGTGCTTCCCGCATGGAACATGTTCGCAACCCGAGCGTCCACTGTATCCTTAGTTTTAGATTTTATGATTTATGTGGAAATTGTTTCCATTTGATTGTGTGCTCTTTGATGTGTTTTATTTATTGTTTATGACTTTTTCTATGTTGGTAATTATGTAATTCTTGTCATGTTCTCAGCCGCCTTGAGCATTGTTTTAACTATGGAAAGACGGCGTACAAATTAAATGATGATGATGACTTGAACAGTTGGCCTCCATCTGAACTGGGAGACAACGGAGGAGTGCTCCTTCAAGGGAGAAGTCACATTGGTGAAAGGTTGCATCGCCTGCTGTGGCTGTAGAGACTGATATGGGAGAGATGTTTAGTTGCAGCTGGGGCAGAAGAAGGCGTCCGCTTGTGCTGCTGTAGATGCACCAGGGCGATTCTTCTCTTTGTGCTCCTCCCAGCGATCATTCCTCCTCTGGTCACTGCAATGGAAGCAGGATCTCTCTCCAGGCACTGCTGTCCTCCGCAAGGCATTCCCACAGGGCAAAGTTGATGTTGCCATCCTTCATGTCATGTTTGCAGACATCTCTGGTTGCTGGAAACCACAGGGGGAGAGAGAGTTGCTCTTGTGCTTGCTGGTTTCCCACAGGCGTCAGGCTGGCCACTGTGAATACCCAAACAAACCCTGTGTTGCAAAAGAGAATGTCGACAATGTTTAGGCAGCACGATGACCATATACACACGTAATAGACAATCTTATTACATGAGCTCTGCTCCACAGCATTTGATATTTTCATTCAGATATTTTCATTCGAAATAAGATGGGTTCATGAAACAATTCTATATTCTCCCACCACGCTGATGAAGATCTACGAAACAGCGGTCAATATCCGGAATCTCTGTTCAGTGTTGGACATTATATTTGCTGAATACACAAAGCTCTACAGCTTATCTTTCATCATTCAAAGTTTGGTACCTCGCTTCATTTAAAGATTTTCAGAGACTTTGAGACTAAGATTTCATTTTGAACTTGTTATGTCACCCTGCAGATGGTGACAGCAGCCACGAAATTAAAAGACGCCTGCTCCTTGGGAGAAAGGCGATGGCAAACCTAGACAGCATCTTAAAAAGCATAGATATCACCTTGCCAACAAAGGTCCGTATAGTTAAAGCTATGGTTTTCCCAGTAGTGATGTATGGAAGTGAGAGCTGGACCATCAAGAAGACTGATTGCCGAAGAATGGATGCTTTTGAATTCTGGTGCTGGAGGAGACTCTTGAGAGTCCCATGGACTGCAAGAAGATCAAACCTCTCCATTCTGAAGGAAATCAGCCCTGAGTGCTCACTGGAAGGACAGATCCTGAATCTGAGGCTCCAAGACTTTGGCCACCTCATGAGAAGAAAAGACTCCCTGGAAAAAACCCTGATGTTGGGAAAGATGGAGGGCACAAGGAGAAGGGGACGACAGAGGACGAGATGGTGGGACAGTGTTCTCGAAGATACCAGCATGAGTTTGACCGAACTGCGGGAGGCAGTGGAAGACAGGAGTGCCTGGCGTGCTCTGGTCCATGGGGTCACGAAGAGTCGGACACGACTAAACGACTAAACAACAACAATTGTTTGAAGGAATTCAATAAAGGTTGTCTATTACGTATGTATATGGTCATCGTGTTGCCTAAACATTGTTGGCCACTGTGGGAACAAGATGCTGGACTGGACGAGCCATCGGCCTGACCCAGAAGGCTCTCCTTTTGTTTTCCTGCTCTCAACCTCAAGGGGAGGACTGTGCACATAAGCCACCTGGCCACCTCCTATAGCCAGCCGCTGGTTACCTGGACGTTTGCTTGCAGCTGCGGGTTGCGCCCAAAGGGCTGTAGGGACGGAGAGGACTCCCCACTTCTTACCACAAAACTGCCGCCAGGGAAACAGAGGCTTTTCTCTCCAGCCCTTCCTGGGGACCAGACGAGGTGTCTGCAGGGATAAGGCGGAGAATCTCCCTTTTTTCTGCATTGTATTCCTCGGGTCCTTTCGCAATGCCGATGCCTCCAGATCTCATTCCGAATAAATAATTGTACTGAGCCACCCAGGTCCCCCGGTGATTAACTAAACACACGGAGGCTCGGCGAAATTGAATTAGTGGTGTGCACTCAGCCGTCGTGGCCCTCCCCACGTCATGAATATTAATGAGGGGTTATTAAGAAATGTAAATGATGCCTCAGGGGGCTGGGAGTCGGAGTGGGGCGGGGGGGGGGCGCTCGCTCTCTCTGGGAGCTGCAGCTTGATATGACAAACCATTAGGAAAACAGCCTGATCGAAGCCACTTTTTAATTATGTCAGATCTGCCGTTTTCCCGGGCACCGCGGCGTTTCCGGATGCTTTCGTTTTTATTAAAACGAGAAAAAGCGAGCCGCTTATAATTGAAGAGTGAAATTAGCTTGAGCAAAGGCAGCAAATCTGCAACAGCAGCAGAAGCGATGTTTGGAGAGGCCGCGGGCGCGTCTTGTGTTTGGACATCGCCGGCCGGCCGGGCGCGCGCAAGCCGGGCGGGTTTTCGCTTCGAGGGAAAAGTCTCTTGGCAGGGATTTCCTCCTGTGCGCAAAGACGCGCGGCGGAGCGGAGAGGCAGCAAATCGTGGCAGCGTTTTGCTCGCCGGCTGGAACAACCCCCACTCGATCGCTGTTTGCACAGATCCCTCCGTGTGCTGTCCTATTAAGTAATCGAAATGTTCTATAAAATGATGGAACTCCTATTTGGGGACTTCCCTGGCTTTTTTCTGGCCCACGTAGGAATAGTCTGGATAGTTGGCCTTGGTGAAGATTTGACATTTTCATCCCAAAAAAGTTTTTGATTTGAGTTCCTACTGAAATGAGGCTGCATTTTAATGTTGTATTTTAATCTTGTTTCTAAGTTGTATTTCAATCAGTTGTTTTTATACCTGGTGTTAGCCGTCCTTGAGCCCGGTCTTGGCTGGGGAGGGCGGGGTATAAATAAAAATTATTATTATTATTATTATTATTATTATTATTATTATTATTATTACTACTACTACTACAAAGGAAACTGAAGAATCAGGCCACTCACTCTTCTGGATCCATAGTACACACGGGCTGATAGATGCGCAGTACTTTCAGGTCGACGCCTCACCACAAAAAAGGATATTGTAGATTGGGGAAAGGTTTAGTAAAGGGCCACCAAAATGATCAAAGGGAGGGAGAGACTCCCCTGTGAGAAAAGGTTTCAGCGTTCGGGTCTTTTTCGTTTCAAGAAAAAGCGTGGCGTAGAGAAAGCGGGTTGCGGAAACATTTCCTCCCTCTCTCATAATGCCAGAACTCTTGGACATCCCGGGAAGATGAACGTCGGAAGGTTCAGGACGGAGAAAAAAAGTCCTTCTTCATGCAGAGTTAAACTGTGGAACTCCCTGCCACAGCAGTGATGGCCACTAACCTGGATGGCTTTAAAAGAGGATGAGACAAATTTATGGAGGAAGGGAGGACTTTCAATGACTACCAGCCATAATAACGACTATGCTCTTCCTCCTATGGTTGGAGGCAACAAGGCTTCTGAATACCAGGGGAGAGTTCCTCTTGTGCTTGAATCCTGTCATGCTTGGATATGACACTGGAACATGAAGAGGTTTGATCCAAAATCAGAGAAGAAAATGGGAAACAAGAATACCAGTACTAATAGTGGATATTGGTATGCAGTCAGTGCCAAACAAAATCAAATGGCCAGCCATGAGTTTGTTTTTTAATACATTGTCAAAAAACATAAACCATATGGCGGCCTACTCTGTTACAATTATTATGATTGTTGGAAGGGGCCTTGAGGGTCATCAAGCCCAACCCCTTGCAAGGTTCTTCTGAATGATCCACCCCAGGCATTCTCCTAAGCAAGCTAAGCCAGGTAGGCTTGATTTGAACATGCTAAATCTAGTGTCTGGCACCCAGGCATTGGAATAGGAGTCCAGGTACCCCACAAACTCATAACATTATAATTGGAAAAGAGCACCCAAGCCAGATATTCTGAGTAAAGGAGTGTGGAGAATGCTAACTTTGGAAAAGAGCACTCTGAGCAACTATTTTGAGAAAGGGAGCATAAAGAAGGCCAACTCTGGAAAAGGGCACTCTGTGCTACTGTTTCCACTCAGGAGGACCAGAATAGCCCCGTTCTGCTCTAATCAGGATCTTCCGTACTGTCTCAATGAGGCCACAGCAGACAGCCATGAAAAACACTAGTTAACTTTCAACACTGATTTTGCACAAAACTTCCGCTGGTCAGAGGAGAAATCAGCAGTCCGAGGGAGTGCATCTGTTATGAATATAGAATCATAGAACTGTAGAGTTCTATGCAGGGATGCCATAATGTCATCTAGTCCACCCCCTGCAATGCAGAAGTCACAGCAAAGAACCCCTGACAGATAACCATCCAATCTCTGCTTTAAAACATCCAGTGAAGGAGAGTCCACCATTTTGCAAGGTAGTCCGTTCCGTAGTCCAACAGGTCTCAACCTTCAGAAAGTTCTTCCTAATGTTTAGCTGCCTGCTCTCCAGGATAAACAGACCCAGCTCCCCCAATTGTTCCTCATTACGATACAATAATCTTTATTGTCATTGTCCCATAGAGAACAACAAAATTGATAAAATCGACATCAGACATTCAAAAACCAACAAGCCTGCTATCCCAGCCTGGTTAACCCCCTAAAAACTCTGATACCCCATAATTAAATACAATATACTCCCATAGATGCTTTTGAATCCTGGTGCTGGAGGAGACTCTTGAGAGTCCCATGGACTGCATGAAGATCCAACCTCTCCATTCTGAAGGAAATCAGCCCTGAGTGCTCACTGGAAGGACGGATCCTGAAGCTCAGGTTCCAATACTTTGGCCACCTCATGAGAAGACAAGACTCCCTGGAAAAGACCCTGATGATGGGAAAGATGGAGGGCACAAGGAGAAGGGGACGGCGGAGGACGAGATGGTTGGATAGTGTTCTCGAAGCTACCAGCATGAGTTTGACCCAACTGCGGGAGGCAGTGGAAGACAGGAGTGCCTGGCGTGCTCTGGTCCAGGGGGTCACGAAGAGTTGGACACGACTGAACGACTAAACAACAGCAACTCCCATAGAGACTCCTTACATTGCGTTTAAAACCAAAATCGCATTTGGATAGAAACTGTTTCTCAGGCGGCTAATCCTAGTCTTTATAACCCTGTACTTTCTTCCAGAAGGCAGAAGCTGAAAGAGATCATTTCTGGGGTGCACACTGTCCTGCACTTGGTTAGGCTTGGTTTCCAGGCCTTTTTATCAGGACTTAGCTTCCAGGGCAAAATGGAGCCTAGCAATAGTCCTACAGAGGACTTTCCCTCCTATTCGCACTCTTTGTCTCCCTGGCTCTTTCTGGCTAATGCTGCCCTGCCCAGCGCACGTGCGTACATGCACATGGGCGCGCACACCTTGAGTTTGCAGCTGCAGCCCCACAAAGCTGCTTCTGGCAGCTGCGCTGCCTCTCCCTTTGGGCATGATGAAAAGCTTCCTGGGAGAACGCAGATAACAACGTACAAGCTCAGGTCAGCCGAGGCCCCTGTAACCCATCCATCAGGCACTGGGGTGGCTCCGCGCACCTCTCCCTTTGCCACCATCTGATGCGCGTTATCCGGCACAAATGTGTTTCTTCCTCCAAGGTTAAATGGATGAGTGAGGTTTAGGCGGTGACAGCTCCGCTTCCTAGCTGCGACAATAAATGAGCGAAGGAGGCCTGAAAGGGGGAGGAGGGGGAATGGTCCTTCATCTCCGGCGCTTCCCACCTGCCGTGCTTTGCCAGGTTGCAGGGGCTGCGTAGTCCCACCCACCCGCCATGTGCTGCCACCGTGGTTTGGTCAGCTGAAGGCAGAGGTGGCATTTCCAAGGCAGGAAGGCTGGTGGCTCCAGAGGCAGCTGCATTTTAATTATTTTAATGTTGTATTTTAATCTTGTTTTTAAGTTGTATTCATACAACTCATTTTTATTATTGTTTGTTAGCCGCCCTGAGCTCAGCCTTGGCTGGGGAGGGTGGGGTATAAATAAAATAATTTATTATTGTTGTTGTTGTTGTTGTTGTTGTTACTATTATTACTGCTACAGCTCTGCAGGAATTTCCAGAGGCAGCCCCACCTAAAGCATATTACAGTATTATTACAGTAATCAGTTTCAAAGCTACACAGGCACGAACCTGAGGAAACCACCCTGTGATATTCGGATGAAATTGAATGAATACCGGTAATAACCATCGTGACTAGACCAGGATTATCCAGAAAAAAAGATGGAGCTGATGATCCACCAGCCTAAGAAAGGGAAAGGGAAACTTTGGCCATCACCTGATCATTCAGCAGCAATGCCCAAAGTCCAAGAGATTCACAGAAATCTGGGAAGGGGGAGGCGGGTGGAAGCAAAGCAGCAAGAGCACCGCTTGGTCCAATTTCCTCTCTCCGCACCACTCTAAGTTTCACAAGCCCCTCGTTCTTCTAAGCTAAGAAGCGCCCTTGCATAAGCCTCCTTTTGTCCCAGAGTGCCCTCATCCCTGGCAAGCCTTGGGCAAGGGAAGGCACCTCGGGGGCATCTCTCCAGAGCCTGTGAGCCTCAGCAGTGGAAGTAATGGGATCTCTCTAAGCCCCGGCAGGATTAATGAGGGCAGGCGCCAGGCAGCAAGGCAGGCCAGCCACGAGTTTGCTCTGCATCTGAGCACATGGCGCTGATGACCCAGTCTGGTTTGCAGCAGATAAGGGCCGCACAAAGGAGGATCTCAGCAAATCGCCTTTGGGGCGAAGAGTCCGTGTGCCTATGTGTAGAGAGCCTAGTGCTTGGTCTCTTTAGAGAGGCGCTCAGCGCTGGCCAGGAATCAGCAGTGCGCAGCATTGGACACAGGCGTTTGCTTTTCAAAAGCAAAAGAAAACAAATTTGGCTTCTCCTTGGTAGCCTCTTCGTCCTGCAAGGATGCAAGTCTTTTGTACAGCGGTTGTGATAGGAATTTTGAGGTCTTAGTTATATGTTAAGTGTTCCTAAGTGTACCAACCAAGCACATACATAGATCAGCACAGGAAGACCGACCTGAAACCATTTTGATTTTTTTTTAAATGTTTATTAAAGTTTTTCAATAAAAATACATAGTTGGCTCACAATACAATATCTGCCATGACATATTTTCACAACTTCTCTGGACTTCCTCACATCTCCTGCTCCCATTTTCATCATAAAAAAAGAATTTTCCAGCAATTTGTCATCTTATTTGCATTTTATGTCCCACAAGCTTAGTTTATAATCTAGTAGTTCTCCAAATGATTCACATTTTCTCAGTCTCACTTATCTTCCTAATTCTATCTAATTTAGTGGTGCCCTATTATTTATGATTAAGCATCCTGCTTAACATTCAGCCAAATTACAATATTTTTGTAAGTAAATCTTGAATTTCTTCCAATCTTCTTCCGTCCTCTCTTCTCCCAGGTCCCGAATTCTGCCCGTCATCTTGGCCAGTTCCCTGTAGTCTATCAGTTGCATCTGCCAGTCTTCCAGTGTGGGGAAATCTTGAGTTTTCCAGTGCTTCGCTAGGAGTATCCTTGCTGTTGTTGTTGCATACATAAAAAATGTTCGGTCCTTCTTTGCCACCCCTTGGTCGACCATGCCCAAGAGGAGGGCCTCTGGTTTCTTAGTGAAGGTATACTTAAATACCTTTTTCAATTCATTATATATCATTTCCCAGAAGGCCTTCACTTTAGGGCAGGTCCACCAGAGGTGAAAGAATGTTCCTTCACTTTCTTTATACTTCCAACATTTATTATCAGACAGGTGGTATATTTTTGCCAATTAGACTGGGGTCATGTACCATCTATAAATCATTTTCATTATATTTTCTTTCAGAGCATTACATGCAGTGAAGTTCAACCCAGTAGTCCACAACCTTTCCCAGTCCTCAAACATGATATTATGCCCAATATCCTGCGCCCACCTTATCATAGCGGATTTAACAGTTTCATCTTGGGTGTTCCACTTTACGACCTGGAACCATTTTGATTCCTAAACTGAGCCAATGTTTTCTCTGCAAGGTCAAAGTGGGAAATCTTAAGGGCACATTTAAGATATGAATAGGGTGTGAGCCTGTGACATGGCCCAGGAACTAAGTATTTATCATTACAAAAGACTGGCCAGGCTCCCCAGGCAATCCAATCAAGTAACCTGCCAGACAGGAGATAAACAAGGACAGGAGAAAAAGAACATTCAAATTTCTGTTTTAGACCGCCTTTTCTGTGATGTGGTGTCAGGGAACTGCCATCAGGGCCAAAGGGAGAGAGCGGGCTCCGGAGGGGTCCCAGAGAGCGTCCCGGGATGGGGAGAGGCAGCCCATCTTCTGGGGAAGAGAATCAGCGTAGCACCAGTGGAGAAGGGGGGCAGATGGGGGAAGCGGTGAGGCGGTCCCATGACTCCTTGCCAGGGACCAGCGGGGAGAGTAAGGGTCCTCCGCTGCCCACACCCTCCTTGCGCAGAAGGCTTCCACGCAGGGAGACTAGGAGGAGACTAGGCGTCAAAGAGCTTCTTTGCTGGAAGAAGTTCAAGAAAAACCCACTGGCGGATTCTGCCAGCGATTGAATCAGCCACGGGTGAGTGGCTGTCCGGACAGAAAAGGTTCACTCAGGCAACCCAGCCAGGTGTTGCACCGGTTTACGCACGAGCAACCCCTAGAACCATTACATGTGGGTATGATGTATCTGAGGGGTGGTCTTAGGTTACACTCCTGTGATGTATGTATGATGTTTCTGGGGGTGGTCTTGATCTACAGGGTGGGAAATTTCAAAAGTCTATATAAGACCTTGTGTGCCATTGTTCTGGGTTCCTTCTCCCTCCTTCGTGTGATGAGTGAGGACCCTGTTGCAAAAGATCACTGACGATCAAGCTTACTAGCTGCTTTGCTTCTCAATACTCTCTGGTTGGCCTCTGTTATTTTCTCCTACCAATAGGGAACCCACTCAAGGACTCTATATGGGCTCTTGGATACCCCATAAGGGAAAAGGGGCAGATTTTGTTTACAACACGGTTCTCAGGAGAACATAAGAACATAAGGAGAGCCTGCTGGATGAGGCCAATGGCCCATCTAGTCGAGCATCCTGTTCTCACTGTGGCTGACCAGATGACTCGTTCGGAAACCGGCAAGAAGAACAAGAAAGAGCAGCAGTCTCCCTTTCTGTGCTTCCCAGCAGCTGGCATTCAAAAGCAACTGGTATTCAAGCAACCACATTCATGGGTTTTGCATGCTCTTGCATCCCAACCCATCAGTGCTGGCCTGCTTAAGCACAGCATGAGGCTCTTAATCTCAGGGTTAAGGGTTGGAGCCCCACGTTGGGCAAAAAAAAGCCTGCATTGCAGGGGGTTGGACTAGATGACCCCATGGTCCCTTCCAACTATACAATCCTACGATTCTGTATTCCAGCTGGCGCTCTCCCAATATCCATCTGTTTGGACCAAGCTCCAGAAGGGACACATTTCAGACCTTTGGGCAAACACACAGAATCTATTCTTTTCTCTGACGGGGACTCAAGGCGGTTTGCAGCTGAAATAGCTGAAAACAAAGCCATAATAACCAGCACTTTGAATTGTGTTTGGATGGGGAAGGAAAGAGCCTTTTTCATCGCAGCTAGCAGTCCCTCTTCCGCTCTGCTACCTGCAACGCTACCTCTAACAGCTGCTGGAAGGCTGTTCCTACACTTGCCTGCTCAGTAGTGTTGGCAAACTCTGAGTTTGAAGCACCGCTAGACTCTCTTTTTTTGCATGCCAGATTCCCCCAGGGCTGCATCAGTTCCCTGGATTGACATCTTTCGTTCTTAAGACAAATAAAATTAAAAACCAGTCTCTCGCCATTTTGCTTGCGGACCTATAAGGGAACAAGCATTCCAGATTTAACGCTGTGTGGAATCCTTTTACACATACGGTATTAGGCTTGCAGTGTTTACTTAGGTTCTGGCTGTTCTGCTGGGATCCCTGCTATGCCCCCGCCACCCCCCCCCCCCCGCATGGTGGAGAGAGGTGCTTAGCTGTCAACTTTTCCCTTTTCTTGCAAGGAATCCTATTCGGAATAAGGGAATTTCCCTTTAAAAAAAAGGGAAATGTTGACAGCTATGCTCCGGGAGGTGTCTCTGTCGCTGCAACATTTCTGCCTTCAACTTGCCAAAAGGTCCAGCCCGTAAGGGTTCATCGCTTAATTGGTGTGGATGAGATTGCAAGGGGGTCAAGCAGGGAGGAGATCCGTGTGCGAGAGACGGGGAGAGAAGAGGGGGAGGGTGTGTGTGTGGGGGGGAGATGAGGTTCATTGCTCCCACCATCTGGTAGCTTTTGATAGCAGGCAAATCCATTCATTTCCTTGGCACTACCCCCCTTGGCCTAACCCTTCCAAATGCAGAAGGTTAATTGCACCAACGATTTAAGTGTGTGTGTGTGTGTGTGTGTGTGTGTTTTCTGGGAAGCACAACAGGGGAGGGTGCTCTTGTGTTTGGGTGCCCCTATTTATTTTATTTACTTATTTTGCAAAAATTATATGCCGCTTGATTGTAAACAGCTTCAAAGCGGTTTACCAGAAGATCAAACAATAAAACTGGAGGGGAATTCACAACCGTACTTAAAAACATACAAAAAGTTGCCTCAACTTCCTAAGCATCTAGTTGGCTTGTCTTTTTTTCAGCAGGAGCTGAACAGAGTACAGTAAAGGCACCTGCTTCATCTCAGTTGGCATGGAGCTCCAAAGTTTAGGTGCCAAGTTCTTACAAATGTGGAGCAGGTATTGTGTGGCACTTGTAAAATTCTACCCGTTGGTTGAGTGGGCACACGTGGCGTCAAGGCAGCCTCGCAGGTCAACTGGTCCCAAGTTGTTAAGGGTTTTATATACTGATAGCAACACCTTGAACTTGGCCCAGTGGCAAATCAGCAACCAGGGCAGATTTCTGAGCACAGGTGTTGAAGGATGACAAGGTCTCACTGCTGTCAGCAATCGTGCTGCAGCATTCTGCATTAACTGCAGTTTCCAAATCAAGTGCAAGGGAAGCCCAACCTAGAGAGCATTGCAGTAATCCAGTCTGCTTATGAGATTCCCATGGGGGCAAATGGTCTGCCACTGTCAGAGCAGGATACTGGACTAGGTGGGCCATTGTGTTAGGATCGTCCTACTCTCGTGTAGGACCCTGATAGAGACACATGCGTGACTGACATGTTCTCTCCCTCCTGGCTTTCTTCAGCCTGAACATCACAGCGACTGATACCAAGAAGCATCAGCACACTTAGGATCCTGCAGAGTATTGGCTGTTCACGTAACAGACTCAATAGCTCAGCGTCTTGGCTAATCTATTTTATTTACATATAATACACTCGGAGCATTATACTTTAGCTCCTTCCTCTTTCTCATCCGACAGCAAAGAGAAAGAAACAAAAGACAATAATCCCACATCACAGAACACAGTAACACAAAACATCCTGTCTCCGTCACTTCCCACACTGTGGAACGAAAACATAAGCTGTCATGTGATAGACAACAATCCCATGACTGCAAACATGGAGCAAGAATCCTAACACATTGGCCTAAACCAGTAGGACTCTTCTGAAGTGATGATGATAATGATGGTGATTTATATACTGCCCTTTACTGAAAGATCCCAGGGTGGAGGAACATATTTTACTGAGGATAATAATATAAACATAATAAAATAGTAATAGATAGCATAATGATGAAATAATAATTACAACCCGCCATAGATTGGTTAACGGCCAGAGGCCACGATGAGCCTCCTTTGGCCTCAGCCAGCGAGTCTTGTGTTCTTCTGGCGTTCTTCATCCGCACCACATTTCCCCCGGTTTCATCCAGGAAGCCTGCATGGCCCCCACTTGATCTCCCCCAAATGCCCCTGCCCTCCCTCCCCCTCCGCACCCCGCCTGCTGCCTGCCTTTGCCCTCGCTCAATGTCACACTCGGAGTCTGTCAACTTGAAAAAAGGTTTGCATCCGATAAGCGATCGGCCTGTCAGGCGCCGAGTGTCGCTTGCCCGTGATTTACTGCAGCGCCGCTAACGGAGCACAGATTTTTCTTAATCTAAATTGAAAACTGCTCAAGTAGAAAAATAATTTCATTGCTTCATCTTAAAAGGAGGGTGGGGGGGAGATGGGGGCAGGTGAAGGGGGAGACATGTGTCAGCTCTGGGCTCACTCAGAGATGGAGCAGAGACCACAGCCAAGCAGCAGCGTCCCACAGCCCAGCACCGGGGCGGCCTCATCCTGCCATGCCCAGGAGGAGGAGGAGGAGAGGGCAAAAGGTCTGCAGGGACAGGCGATGCTTTGGGGCAGGGTGGCAGCTGAAGGGAGGCCAGGGAGATCTTGAGAATATCTATACAGCAGCACGAGGCCCAGAAGGAGGAAGAAGAGGAAGGGGGCAGAATAGAATCAGGGTTCCCCTTTGCCCCGTGATCATAAACCTAAGATCTGGAGAATGTTTGTGTGTTGCAGCTGCCCTGGCTCAGTTCCTTCATACTCAAGAAGTCTGTCATCCAGCTCTGCCCCACCCCTAGCTATGGGTAAGAGGCTCTTCTGGGGTAAGAGGCTTGGCTAATAATAAAAATAAAAATACATTTTTATTTATATCCCACCCTCCCCAGCCGAAGCTGGGCTCAGAGCGGCTAACAACAATAACAGTAACACAACATCCTAAATTCAATTAATTTTAAAATCAGTTCAGAGTCAAATTCATGGCACCCATTGGGCTACAGTTCTGTGAGGATTACCAAAGGAGGGGGTGAGACTGTGCCCTGGCCAAAGGCCTGGTGGAACAGCTCCGTCTTGCAGGCCCTGTGGAAAGATGTCAAGTCCCGCAGGGCCCTGGTCTCTTGGGACAGAGCGTTCCACCAGATCGGGGCCACAGCCGAAAAGGCCCTGGCTCTGGTTGAGGCCAGCCTAACCACCTTGCGACTTGGGACCTCCAAGATGTTTTTGTTTGAAGACCGTAAGGTCCTCCATGGGACATACCAGGAGAGGCGGCCCCATAGGTACCGTAGGCTACAGTGCTATATCGGATGTGGCCGCATCAGCAGAAGTCTAGTGTCCAGAACAAGGAGAGTAATAATATAATTCTATTCTGCCTTGCTCAGACCCCACCTGGAGTCCAGTGTCCAGTTCTGGCCACCACAGTTTAAGGAGGATATTGGCAAGCTGGAAGGGGGGCAGAGGAGGGCAACCAAGATCATCAATGGTCTGGAGACCAAGCCTTGTGAGGACGGTTGAAGGAGAAGAGAGAATGAGAGGCGATATTACTGTTTTCTTCATATATCTGGAGGGCTGCCACATGGAAGAGGGAGCAAGCTTGGTTTCTGCTGCTCCAGAGAGGAGGACCTGAATCACTGGATTCAAGTTACAAGAAGGGAGATTCTGACTGAAGATTAGGAGGAACTTTCTGAAAAGACTTTTAAAAGTCTTTTAAAATATTGTAATCAAGATTCGTACTTTGTAACATGGAAATATATATTTGTGTGCAAGTACAGATTTAAAACTATTGTTTATGGTAAATATTTTTCTATTGTCTAATCTTTTTTTCTTCTTCTCTACACATTGCTTGAAATATGTAAATAATTATGTATATATGCATATGACTGAACATTGTTTTTTATTTTTTATTTTTTTAGATTCTTGTATTATTTAATAAAATAAAAAAGGGGGGAGGAGGAACTTTCTGACAGTAAGAGCTCTTTGACAGTGGAAGTGACTCCCTCAGAAGGTGGTGGACTCTCCTTTGTAGAAGTTTTTAAAGCAGAGATTTGGTGGCCCTCTGTCAGGGATTCTTCAGCTGGAGGGGGCTGGACTACATGATCCTTGGGGTCCCTTCCAACTCTACAATTGCATTATTCTATGATGACCAATAAATACACGTCAAAAAAGAATACACTAAAATATAACCCAGAAAGCAGCAGAGATACAAAATCATTTCCCACTTTGCGGAATCAGTTGCCTGGAGCTCACGGGCGTTGTGGTCCCCGAGTTTTCGAGAGCACCAGGTTGGCCAAGGCTAAAGGGACAGAGTAGTCTAGGCGTGGAAGGGCAGCCTCCGAGAGCAGGGCTGCTCAGAGACGGTCTCCCCACTCCCAGGGCTCCCCATCAGGAATCCCACGCCACGCCGCGGGCCAGAGGGGCGAGGGCCGGCAGTGAAAATGGTAATTTCCGCGAGGCGGCGGACGGCGGGCGCCTTTGCTGAGCTGGTAATGACGTGCCCACTGAGCTGCATCGCAACGGCGTCGCCACCAAATTAAAGAAATTCTTTTTCCCGTTTAATTTGAAAGCCACCGCTGGGAAATCTCCCGTGGCTTCGGCGATGATTTCCCCCCAGGCTGGCTTTCTGGAGAAATCTTTAATTTTGATTGTCACACTTTGCGGAGTTTTAAATCAAAGGGAGCGGAGCCATAAATAAAAACCGCCAGCTCAGGAAGCAGAAAAACAGAACGGCAGGCGCCGAGGTGCGCTGCTGCTGCTGCTGCTGCAGAAAGCCACAGGTCTCGCTCCACGGATGGGCGCAGGCTCAGGATGGGCGCAGAGACCTTTGCCTGGGCCCGGCACTGCGGAGTTCATAGAGAAGCACCGTTGACTTTTAAAGCACTTATTTCTTTTATAGAAACATTTCTAAGCCACTAATTCATGAGGGCGAGGGGAAATATCAGAGCGGTGCAGGAAGCCACAGAACATTCAAAGAGTTAAAATCAGAAACCAGGTAGCTATTGTGGGGAAATGCGTTCTTCGTTCCCTGCGCAGGCTTCTCGCAGAAGAGAAAAGTTTTCAGCAGGCATTTAAAGAGTGAAAACAGAAGGCGACTGCAGGATCTCTTTTGGCAGAGCATTCATCCGGGGATATTAGGGGAGGTGGGAACTATTGCTATTTCTGTTATTATTGTTGTAGTTCATTTATCATAAACATATGTGCAAACTAGCGCATAACCATAAACACAATAACCATACACGGATTTTATTCAGTAAAAAAAGCCATCACTAATTCTTAGGAATCTGAAATTTTAGCTATTGGTTGTGTCTAATGGCTCCTTCCTTGTCCCTCCGCTGGCAAACAGAGACCTTTTTTCTCCAACTGGCTTATGGGAACGGACTGTTTTTAATGAAAGGGCTGGTGCAATGCTTCTTTTTATCGTAATTATTTGTATATTTAAAGCAGATCGTATACCTTTATTTAGTTTAAATTTTATCAATGTTTAAAAACATTGTTAACTATCATTTTGTTAAAAATGATTGTTTTCCCCCTCTGTTTTTCGTGATTCTTCTTTTTATCTGTATGCTGCCTCGAGTCCCATCAGGGAAAAAGGCGGAGGGTAAATAATTATAACAGACCCCATTATTTTATGGAGCTTTTACCAGACATATATAGACTCTTGAGAGCAACTAAACTTGAAACAAAACATCTCCCCAATATAATGAAAATGCCACCAGACTGTTGCCCTTCTTTTTCTCTGGGGACTCGCATGCCACACTCCACAAAAAGCCAGGCTGTTTTACTGCAATCCCATCAGCAGAGCCCTCTCTGGAAATTCTCCCAGCCAGTTGTATTAAGGACCCTCAGTTCTACTGAATTAACTTCAACCGGTTGTCCATAACCAGGTCCCCCAATTTCCGTCTGCCTGGAAGACAGTCCTTCTTCTTCCAACTGCTACACGGCCGACCCAAGTTTGGTTTCCTTGGAATGAAGGTCAACGGAGACCGTGGTGTCCTTAGGAAATACGGTTTCATTTACACATCTCTAACACCCCAACCGATCTTGCTTCTCCATTTAGTCCAAGCTTTGGATCTGGCACAGAGCAAGCAGCTCCCTGTATCTCCAGCTCCCAGCTCAGCCCACACATCTACCCAGGTCATGGTTCTCCTACCTACTGGCTGGGGGCTTGGGCCGTGGGGTGGAAGAAAGGCTCACAGATGAGTCTGCAGGGTCATAGAATCCTAGAATCATAGAGTTGGAAGAGACAAGGGCCATCGAGTCCAACCCCCTGCCAAGCAGGAAACACCATCAGAGCACTCCTGGCATATGGTTGTCAAGCCTCTGCTTAAAGACCTCCAAAGAAGGAGACTCCACCACACTCCTTGGCAGCAAATTCCACTGTCAAACAGCTCTTACTGTCAGGAAGTTCTTCCTAATGTTTAGGTGGAATCTTCTTTCTTTTAGTTTGGATCCATTGCTCCGGGTCCGCTTCTCTGGAGCAGCAGAAAACAACCTTTCTCCCTCCTCTATGTGACATCCTTTTATATATTTGAACATGGCTATCATATCACCCCTTAACCTCCTCTTCTCCAGGCTAAACATGCCCAGCTCCCTTAGCCGTTCCTCATAAGGCATCGTTTCCAGGCCTTTGACCATTTTGGTTGCCCTCCTCTGGACACGTTCCAGTTTGTCCGTGTCCTTCTTGAACTGTGGTGCCCAGAACTGGACACAGTACTCCAGGTGAGGTCTGACCAGAGCAGAATACAGTGGCACTGTATTTCGTCACTTAAATTTGCCTGACTTGTTCAGTGACCTTTTTTCTTTGATTCTAACCCTCCGCAGGCACAGGAGCCCAATAATTGGAAGGGTGTCCTTCAGACGGAACTGCTAAACCCAAAGTTTCCTTTCCTTTTCTTTTTTTGCTGCATTGAAACAGTTCTACAGCTCTTTTCCAATATTGTCACCATCAGTTTGCCCAATAAAAACGCTGCTGTGTTTCTTCCTCTTTCCCCTCCCTTCCCCCTCTTTTTCTATATAATAGTGTTAATCTGCAATAACAGAGGCGCTTTTTAACTCTCCTGTAATGAAGACCTTGGAAAGGGATCACTTCTCAGCTCTATTAGCAATTAAAATAATGAGGGTGGGGGGGGGGGACATGAAAACTCCCAGTGCCGGCCTGTGTGTGAGCCCCTTCTCCCCCCCCTCCCAGACGGCAGTTCCAGTAGTGAACTCCGCAAAGGTTACCACTGATTTGCATTTTACTCTTCAATAATTTCCACACTTCAGGGTGCAATTAGATAGAAGGCTGGAGTTATGAATCTGTCGGCGTGGAGAGACCTGAATGCTAACTGACTCGATTTATCCGTGATAAAACCGCAATAATGCCGGCAGATTTTTCCACCGGCCGCTGTAATGGACCTTGACTGCATTAAATGCACATTTTTTATTTTATTTAATTTTTTTAGCATTTCTGATGGCCTGGTCTTCTGTGAGGCATTTCTTTCAGCGAAGGGGTCTAGTTGATAGGATCAGCTGATAGCAGGAGTGAGGGAGAGGCCGTGTACACATTAGCAGCTTGAAAAGCAGCAAGGTCACCTGTCCAGCCCTGCACAAACATTTCCAGTTGCATTTGCGCAGTGCTGTACACCCCAGAGATGGGGAGGGGGTGTCTTCACCCCAGGCACATTACTGGATTTGTTTCCCAGCGCCTGCTACACCCCCAGTCCCCTAAACACCTCTTCAGGGAAGCTGCAATCTGCACATGTGCAATGGCTTTCTGAACTGTGCACACTTCAGCTTGGCCACAGCTTCCCTCTCCAAATCTGACGGAAGGTGGTTTGAGGGGAAATGCATCAAACAGGAGTATTTTTCAAGAAGCTGCAGAACTGTGGCTAAGGTCAAGCATACACAGCTGCAACTCCCCGCTGACAATATTCTCAGAGGATCCAAGCTTCAGGGACAGGCTTCCTTTTCCTTCGCGAAGCGCACAGCCCCGGCTGATTTTTCCCCTGGCAGGAGAGGGCTGTCCCTTTAAGTTCCATCACAATTTAGCTGGATCTTTCTGATCTTCAGTCGCATGATTTTCTCTCTCTTTCTTTGCCTCCATCAATTTGGCCTGAGATTTCTTTCTTTCCCTCTATTATCCGCCCTGATTAACTCAACTGCACCTGTCAGCTTTTATTCCACAGAGCGGGGAGCAGGAGCGAGAGCCTGTTAAAATGCATGAGTTTTTATCACATTTGCTGTTTCCCGGATGGCAACGCTGAACCAGGAGCGGGCAAAGGGGAAGGAGGCAGCCACCCTGGGCTCACGGCTCCACTGGAGAGCAACCTCTCAGGCTGGCAAAATAAACTTGCCACTTCCAAGCGGCTCAAGGAGTGAGAAGTTCAGTTCTCCAGGAAAACAGACAGCCTGGCTCTTCCAGAAAGCAAGCTCTCTCTGAGCTGTGCTTCACACAGCCAATGCAGTCCTCTCACAGTGTGGACCATTTCGATTCCCACCTAGGTTCATTTCCCCTTCTTTTCATTCCTAAGAACATCAGAGGGGCCTAAGGGATCAGGTCAATGCCCCATCTAGTCCAGCATTCCGTTCTCACAGTGGCCGACAAGATCCCTCAAGCAGGATCTGAGCACAAGAGCCCTCTGTCCCTCCTGTGGTCTCCAGGACTGGCATTCATAGGCACTGCTGTCCCCAAAAGTGGAGGGCAGAGAACAGTCATTGTGGCTGGTAGCCACTGATAGTTACATCTGCTGTGAATTTGTCCAGGGCTTGCTGATCAGAAGGTCGGCGGTTCAAATCCCCGTGACGGGTGAGCTCCCGTTGCTCGGTTCCTGCTCCTGCCAACCTAGCAGTTTGAAAGCACCCCAGTGCAAGTAGATAAATAGGTACCACTCCTATTTACTTGCACTGCTCTGGTTCACCAGAAGCGGCTTAGTCATGCTGGCCACATGACCCAGAAGCTGTACACCAGCTCCCTCGGCCAGTAAAGCGAGATGAGCACCACAGCCCCAGAGTCGGCCATGACTGGACCTAATGGTCAGGGGTCCCTTTACCTTTGCTATGTTAAAGTACAGAGTGCATAGGTCAGGAGTTCTACCATGGTCTTAGAAGGTCCACAAAATCCCCAATGAAACTCATTACTAAGTGTGAGCTTTACATTTTCTTTGGTTAGGTATTCTTATTTCCAGTGCAAAACATTGGAAAGTAGGAGGGTGTTTGCTGTCTTCTTTTTACTCAAATATAAGGATGTAAAGCATGCAATAACCAGGCCAAATTAAGATTGGTTGAAGCCTTTAAACTGTTCTAATTTCACAGAAGCATAGAATTGTAGGCTCATCTGGTCCAATGCAGGAATCACAGCTGAAGAATCGCTTACAAGTGTCCATCCAAGCTCTGCTTAAAAACCTCCAAGGACAGAGAGGCCACCACCTTCCGAGGGAGTCCATTCTCCTGTTACCATCAAAAGTTGGTCAGACCTCACCTGGAGTCCTGTGTCCAGTTCTGGGCACCACAGTCAAGTACTGATCTTGAGAAGCTGGAAGGTGTGCAGAGGAGGGTGACCAAGACAACCAAGTATCTGGAAACAATGCCTTGCGAGGAATGGTTGAGGGAGCTGAGTATGTTTAGCCTGGAGAAGAGAAGATGCTGAGGTGATATGAGAGCCGCTATGAAATATCTAAAAGGCTGTCACACAGAAGATAGAGCAGGCTTGTTTTCTGCTGCTCCAGAGGGCAGGACCCAAAATAATGGATTGAAATGACAAGAAGGGAGATTCCGACTAAACATTAGGAATAACTTCCTGAGGGTAAGAGCTGTTTGACAGAGGGATGGATGGGCTCATAAGGAGGTGGACTCTCCTTCAAACACACCTTAGATGGCAGGTACCCTCTCAGGTGGGTGCTGTCGAGAGAGCAAAGTGGCAACCAGGAAGGATTCCTTTTCTCCAGAGATTCCTGCATCTGCTTTGGCTGGAAACATGTAGTCATTTCTGCCACCGAAAAGGCAGAGTGAAATTTGGAAGAAGGACCATGGCTTGCAATTTACATGCAATCCCACCCTTGGCTTTGGTCATCAAACTGGCCTTCACTGTATTGGAAGTCTCCCACATCCCATATTCCTAGAGGTGGCCAAAGGGCTTGTCCACACTGGAGCTTGTGTGCTTGCATCTGTTTGGGTTCCCATTAAATTAGAGTTCCCATTTAATTTCCATATGATATTATTACAATTATTATTATATATAAATAATAATATTTTGTGCCCCACCCATCTGACTGGGCTGCTGCAGCTATTCTGGGCAGCTTCCTGCAAGGTATAGAAAAACACAACAACAACAACAGAACACATTAAAAGAACGCCGATACAGGGCTGCCTTCAGATGTCTACAGAAAGTCCTATAGTTATTTATCTCTTGGACATCTGACAAGAAGGTGCTCCACTACTGAGAAGGCCCTCTGCCTTGTTCCTTGTAACTTCACTTCTTGCATTGAGGGAAATGACACAAATCTCCACGTTTACCCCCTAGGAATTTAGGTTTGCCTGATGTGGGAATAATCTGATAAGCTCTCAACCACTCCACTCAGGGTCACATGCAATTTGTTTGCCTATTTTTGAATGTGCGGATCAATGGCCACTTTTGCTACTTTGCTTTCAATGCTCACTGCTTCTTCCTAAGCACTTTTGCTCCTTTTCAGGCAGTGAATACATACATACATACATACAGTATTTGATTTGATCCCTCAAATTTGCACAAAACCAGAAATCTGCACGCGCAAATTTCTAGTTACTCGACTGTGCTTTTGCACACTTCTTGGACAGGTGGTTTATTTTTTTTTTAAAGAAACTGCCAGTGCTTATTTGGCATAACAGAATCAACAGATTAGAAGTCAGGGAGGAACACAAAAGGCAACTCCTGTTGGCATTGATGGGGAAGACTAAAGTTGCAGATTCCTCATACGCAAATTCTAATATGCACAGGTCTGGACTATTCCAGTCTGATTTGAACGGGGAGGCAGAAATGGATTAAGAGCTAAGCAGTGCTCAAATGTGGATTCACAGTGAAATTGCATTCCAGTGTGGACAAGCCCAAAGAGGCATAGAAGAATCTGTGTGCACATCTCCCTGGGAAACAAATCCACTGCCTGCCAAACCACTCTTGACGCCCTCTTTAAAAATGAGTGTCTGTCTCCAGACTCTGCAGAGTGCACAACTTGAATCGATCAAACTGTTATTTCTGGTGCAGCAACAGCTCCCTCAGAAACTGGTGCCTCCCCCCCCCCCCCCGGCAGGCAGGCACTCAACTTCCTCACATTGCAGTCACCATGGAAATGGTTCTCAAGGGCTTGGTGGAAGGGGAGGGAGGGGGCAGGTGTAGGGAGCGCCATACTAAAAAAATAAAATTGTTTCTGATCTCCAAAAGAAGAAACGAATCGGCAAATAGCAACAGATGCAGCCCCTTTCAGGTGCATTCCTCTAAACTGAAGCACAAGCAAGCAAGCCCAGCCTGCTGTGTCCCAGAGTTTTAGTCTGGATGTCAACTGCCATCTGTTGCTTTCAAGATCAGGTTCAGTGATGTGTTTGCCTCCCACTGCAGGAGATCTGGGGATGGGTGTGTGTGGAAAATATAGGCACTTTCCTCTGAGGTGTTCTTTCTCTAGATGAAGAACTTGTGCAGGCAGGAGATGGTCTCAGTGCATGCTCTGAATGCGCCCCCTTCACATGCCTCCTAGTGTGAAGAGAGCCAGTGTGGTGTAGTGGTTAAGAGCGATAAACTCATAATCTGGTGAACCGGGTTCACTTCCCCGCTCTTCCACCTGCAGCTGTTGGGTGACCTTGGGCCAGTCACACTTCTCTGAAGTCTCTCAGCCTCAGTCACCTCACAGAGTGTTTGTTGTGGGGGAGGAAGGGAAAGGAGATTGTTAGCTGCTTTGAGACTCCTTGTTGTTGTTGTTTAGCCGTTTAGCTGTGTCCGAGTCTTCGTGACCCAATGGTCTGGAGCACGCCAGGCACTCCTGTCTTACACTGCCTCCCGCAGCTTGGTCAAACTCATGTTGGTAGCTCCGAGAACACTGTCCAACCATCTCACAATGTTCCCAACATCAGGGTCTTTTCCAGGGAGTCTTCTCTTCTCATGAGGTGGCCAAAGTAATGGAGCCTCAGCTTCAGGATTTGTCCTTCCAGTGAGCACTCAGGGCTGATTTCCTTCAGAATGGAGAGGTTTGATCTTCTTGCAGTCCATGGGACTCTCAAGAGTCTCCTCCAGCACCAGAATTCAAAAGCATCCATTCTTCGGCAATCAGCCTTCTTTATGGTCCAGCTCTCACTTCCATACATTACTACTGGGAAAACCAGAGCTTTAACTATACAGACCTTTGTTGGCAAGGTGATGTCTCTGCTTTTTAAGATGCTGTCTAGGTTTGTCATTGCTTTTCTCCCAAGAAGCAGGCGTCTTTTAATTTCGTGACTGCTGTCACCATCTGCAGTGATCATGGAGCTCAAGAAAGAAAAATCTCTCACTGCCTATGCTTCTTCTCCTTCTATTTGCCAGGAGGTGATGGGACCAGTGGCCATGATCTAGGGTAGTGATAAAGCGGAATATCAAATCCAAACTCTTCTTCTACTCTTATTCCTATGGCACTCACTACACTTGCTTATTTCTTAAGAAGCTCTCATTTTTATCTTAAGTCAGACCATTGGTCCATCTGCTTCAGGGTTGCCTCGACTGACTGGGGAGATTTCAGCTGGGGGCATCTTCAGTCTGACCTGGGGAGGCCAAGGCTTGAACCTGTGACCTGGCTACTCTAGCAAGGATGATTGCGCTGCTCTGTCTCCAAGCTTCAGGATATGGGTTGCTGGACACCACAGGAGAGGAGGGGGCTTTTGCACACAGGCCTTGCATGGGGGCTTCCCATAGGTATCTTGGGGGGGGGGGCAGATGGGCCACTGGCCTGATCCAGTAGGGAGAAATATCTAATAGTAAGGGTTGTTTGACAATGGGACGGACAACCTCAAAAGGTGGTGGGGTGACCTTGAAGTTTTTACCCAGAGGTTGGATGGCCGTTTGCCAGGGGTTATTTAGCTGCGATTCCTGCATTGCAGGTGGTTGGACTAGATGACCCTTGGGGTCCCTTCCAACTCTATAGTTTTATGATTCTATGATGCCAAACAGGTGGGGTTTTTTTACAAACCTAATTTTGCTGAATCTCAAAATTCAATATGCTAGGACTTTTGCTGCTGGTGGTGGTGGAATAGTCTTGAACCAACGGATTCAATTCATAAGACAGGAGATTCTGACTGAACAATAGGAAGAACCTTCTGGCAGTAAAAGCTTTTCAACAGCAGAACAGACTCACAGAATCCTAGAATTGTAGAGCTGGAAGGATCCTTACTTGCACAAGAGGTGGTGGATCTTCTTCCTTGGAGATTTGGTGGTCATTTGTCATGGGTGCTTTGGTTGAGATTCCTGTCTTGCAAGGGGGGTGGACTAGATGGTCCCTGGGTTCCTTTCCAACTCTGCAGTTCTGTGCTTCTACCACTGAGCCACATCTTCCCACCTCCGCTACAAGGAACTCCAGACACAGAGGCCAAAACTAGGACATCTGCCAGACAGCAGAGGCCCTTCTCCATCCTTCCCGATGCAGCCTGACCCTCCCTGCCACCGCATAGCGAAGCATCCATGTCTTGCGCAGCCTTGATGGGAAGCTCTTGGTTTGCATGCCCGCAGGCAGCTGCAGGAAGGGACGGGAAACAAATGAGTCTGTTTATGGAGCCCATAATGTGACCGGCCAAACAAGTCGCTCAGCGAAGCGTCTCCAGCCCTGTAATGGGAGGTTATTTACAGCCATCCCTTCTGGGTGCCACGCAGGAGCAGCTGCGGAGCAAGACACCCGTCTGACAGTGTGCCAATGTCACCGTCAAGGAGGCTCAGCTGCACATGCAGACACACAAACACCTTCCCATCTTGGGAATAATAAAATAAATAAATAAATAAATAAATAAATAAATAAATAAATAAATAAAATTATTTATATCCTGCCCTCCCCAGCCAAAGCCGGGCTCAGAGTGGCTAACAACAATAAAAGTAACACAGTTTACATAAAATCACAATCAATTAATTGAAATACATTCTAAAATCAATTCAAATCAAATTCATGGCAACTATTGGGCTAGAGTTCTGTGAGGATTGCAAAACAAGGGGGTTAGACTGTGCCTCGGCCAAAGGCCTGGTGGAACAGCTCTGTCTTGCAGGCCCTGCAGAAAGATGTCAAGTCCCGCAGGGCCCTAGTCTCTTGTGACAGAGCGTCCCACCAGATCGGGGCCACGGCTGAAAAGGCCCTGGCTCTGGTTGAGGCCAGCCTAACCTCCCTGTGGCCCGGGATCTCCAATATGTTTTTATTTGAAGTCTGTAAGGTCTTCCGTGGGACATACCAGGGGAGGCTGTCCCGTAGGTACAAGGGTCCTAGGCCATATAGGGCTTTAAAGGTTAAAACCAGCACCTTGGGGACTTCCGGGTCGGCGCCATCGCCGAATGGCGGGCTCCCTCCGAGCTCCGGAGGGAGCCTGCTCGGCAGGGGCTGGGTCCTACCGCACCGGCGATGCGGGGACCCTCAAAAACCACGGCCACGGAGGCCGTGGACATGGAGACTCGGCTGGCACCGTCAGCGCCCTCTCGATTCGTGAAGGAGCCTTTTTAAAGGCTACGGATCGGGTGCCGGGGAGGAGCGTGGTGCTTTGAGTCCTCTGCTATCCCTGCCGAGCGCAGCCGCATGCCATCCGGCGGAGAGCGCTGACTTCTTCTATTGAAAATTTGGACCCAAAAAAAGAACCCGTGAGTAATTGGAATATGGATTAAAAAGAGGGATAAATTTTTAGAATTTGGAGCGAACGGGGGAGGTGGAAAAAAGGAAGTCAGCCCCCCCCCCAAATTGTAGAAGAGCCAAAACAAAGAACTGGATAACTAAGATCGAGAGGAACCTTATCTTGCCGAACTAGCAACTTCGCGAGGGAAATTTATAAGATTGAGCTGGAGGAGAAAAGTGGAATTCGTATTAAAAAGCAACCCCCCCGGAATCCCTGGAGCGATTCGTGAAAATGCCTGGAGAAGAATAACGGAGGTTTTGACAGCTGTCAAAGAGCTGTCAAAACGGAAGAATGAAATTGAGACTTTGTTATGAGGACTTTGCCGGTTACATTTGTTATAAATTGGAGATAAATTGTTTCAAATGAGGATTTATAAGTTATTTGGACTGGCGGATGTGATCTGGAAGGGAACTTTGTTATTGTAATCCACCTAGAGGAGCTGAGGGACATTGCATGTGTTTTCGACGGGAAACTTGAACAGTTGGATAGAACTTTTAATCTCCTGGGAAACTGCAGAAATGGAACATTATTTTGTCTACAGAGGCCTACACTTTACTGGAAACAATGGATTAATCTGTTGAAAAATGAAAGGAACATGATGTAATGTTTTGCTCCTGAATAACAAGCCTCTGTAGAGACACTAGAAGCCTTTGGAAAAAGAACATTTCTGTGAGGGAACAGGGAAGTAAAAAGGAGGAGAGTGATTGACAAGAACAAGGAAATAACAAGAACTGGACAGAACTGGAGTGGGAACATTTGGGATATCCAGATTTGACAAGCTTATGGATATAAAATTGGAGTTTATACTCCTGGATATAAAAATCTGGATAGAAGAAATGGGCCCCCTTTGATAGACTCCTTCTATGATTGGACATCTGTAATTAAAAAAAAAAAAAAAAAGACCGGTAAAGAACCAGAGGGATGTGGGTTTAGTGAAATGTGGGTCCATCAGGAAGACATTAGAAGTGGAGGGATAGGAGGAACGCAACAGGGAAAGAGGGGAGGGAAATTTGGAATCCAAAGGTTGTAAAATTATGGTTTGTTTTTATTTTATTTTCATCTGTACTATATTTGAAAGGGGGGAACTCGTGGAAGGGAATAGGTCGACCTTAGGGGATGGAAATTTGGATAAATTGGGTTATTGATGATGAGTGTATTTTGGGAATAAGAATTTGTTGAATATTATTGCTTTTTTGGAAGATTTGGAACACAAGAGGGGGTGGGGAGGGGAAGTCCTGGATATTGGAAAAAGTTTATGAATTGGATTTTATTTGTTTTAATTTGGAAAACCTTAATAAAAATTATTTAAAAAAAAAATAAAGGTTAAAACCAGCACCTTGAACCTGATCCTGTACTCCACCTGGAGCCAGTGCAACTGATATAGCACTGGGTGAATGTGATCCTGCAGTGAGACCCCACAAGGAGTCTCACCACAGCATTCTGCACCCACTGGAGTTTCTGGGTCAGTCTCAAGGGCAGCCCCACATAGAGTGAGTTCAGGGCTCAGCAGGCAGGGCATTTCAGGTGGGGATGAGGTTCTATATCAAGCGTGATGCCAAGACCATTGCTTGACAGTGGAAGAGGCTCCCTCAAATCATGGTGGACTCTTCTTCCTTGGAGGTTTTTCAACAGAAGTTGGATGGCCATCTGCCCGGGATTCTTTAACTGCGATTCCTGCATTGGAGGGGGTTGGAATAGATGGCCCTTAGGGATCCCTTCCACCTCTACCATTCTGTGATTCTGTGTCTGCCTATGCACCAGGAATGGCCTGCCTCTTCTTGGGCACAGAATTCAGGCTAGCTCACTCTTCCTTGTCTTCACTTGAGCCCACCCTCTCCCAGGCAGCCACCCTGCAGAACTCATTTCCTGAGTTTCATTGCCCCGGCCATCACTACATAGGTGCGCAGTGAAGAACCAGGGCAACCCTAAGCTTGAGGGGCTCTAAAGGTCGTTCATTCGTGGCATTGTCCTTTCCCCACTTCCCTGTTGTTGTTGTTGTTTAGTCGTTTAGTCGTGTCCGACTCTTCTTGACCCCCTGGACCAGAGCACGCGAGGCACTCCTGTCTTCCACTGCCTCCCACAGTTTGATCAAACTCATGCTGGTAGCTTCAAGAACACCGTCCAACCATCTCATCCTCTGCTGTCCCCTTCTTCTTGTGCCCTCAATCTTTCCCAACATCAGGGTCTTTTGCACGGAGTCTTCCTCACTTCCCTACCAGTGGTGAACAGTTACGAAAATAGTGTCGGTCACCTTTGGGTTCCTGTGGAGGAGAGGGTGTGAGGAGAATCAGGTGTTTCTGTATTTGTTGTTTAGTCGTGTCCGACTCTTCATGACCCCATGGACCAGAGCACGCCAGGCCCTCCTGTCTTCCACTGTCTCTTGCAGTTTGGTCAAACTCATGCTGGTAGCTTCAAGAACACTGTCCCACCATCTCATCCTCCGTCGTCCCCTTCTCCTTGTGCCCTCCATCTTTCCCAGCATCAGGGTCTTTTCCAGGGAGTCTTCTCTTCTCCTGAGGTGGCCAAAGTCTTGCAGCCTCAGCTTCAGGATCTGTCCTTCCAGTGAGAACCCAGGGCTGATTTCCTTCAGAATGGAGAGGTTTGATCTTCTTGCAGTCCATGGGACTCTCAAGAGTCTCCTCCAGCACCAGAATTCAACAGCATCCATTCTTCGGCGATCAGCCTTCTTTATGGTCCAGCTCTCAATTTCCATACCTTCCCCCCACCCCAATATATAAGTCAGTGAAGGAACCAGGAGAGACTCTTGCAAGACAGTCTGCCTCTCCTCTACATTGGACCTACAGAGAGAGTCCTTGGATCTCTAAGGAGCCAAATTGACAGCAACATCTATCTATTACAAACACCCCTTAAACAGGGCGCTCCCCTTATTTTCTCCGGGCTCTGATACCTCTCTCCTTCTGAGGGATCTCCAGCTATCAGAAGGGCCACCACATAGAAGAAGGAGCAAGCTTGTTTACTGCCACTCTGGAGGGGAATGGACTCAAATTCCAAGAAAGGAGATTCTGAGTGAACATTGAGAAGAACCTTCTGGTGTTTCGAGCCAGTTGGCAGTGGAACAGACTCCCTCATGGCTCTCCTTTGTTGGAGGTTGGATGGCTCTCTGTCAGGGATTCTCAAGCCTTGATTCCTGCATTGCAGGAGGGTCAGACTGGATGATCCTCAGGGGTCCCTGCCAACCCTACCATTCAATGATTTACCAGTGCTGAGCCCTGGATGGCCAGAGTTTCAGCACTATCTCCTTCTCATCTTCTTCCATAAGCAAGATATGAGAGAGAGAGATACAGTAGAGAGAGAGAGAGAGAGAGATAGGGGGAAGGCTATTTTTGTAAAATTCTGCTACCTGTCCCACCGATGCCAGAAAGAACAAAACAAACACCTTACCTCCTTCATCTCTTTCCTCCTCCTCCTCCTCAGCCACCCAGAGACCAGAATAGATGGCTGTGGAGCTGAAAGGCTCCAACTGTGGAGGTTATATCCCGGCGACAGCCACATCCATCACCAAATTTTCATTATTAAGAAACATTCTGTACACAGGGACAGATTTCGCACCTTATCTGAACCCAGCAGCTGTGCCCTAAATTCTGAGCATGGCACTTGTCTGGAGGAATTCACTTGCCCGTGTTTAAAATTAGTGTTAGCATCTATCATTTCCCTGCACCAAATGGGTTTGTGTCGGCCGCTGGCAGCCCCCATCTGTCACCAGAATGCTCTGCTGCCCGCCTCCGCCCCTTATCCGTCACTGCCAGCTCTTGGGACCCTCAGGTGGGCAGCGGTCCCCCAGAGGGCAAGGGACTGGCCAAGGGTGCAGCCCCGAGGGGCTCCTTAGGTGGCGAGGGAAGCAGGTTTCCCTTCTCAACTCTCTGGACCAAGACACACGATGGGCTCCGAGTGGGTTAACTGGCTGCACCACAATATGGGTCTGGGGAGTCTGGCTTCCTGCAGAGGAATCAATGTGAGCTCCCAGTGGCCCCACCACCAATGTCTTATGTGTGAAGTCACAACACTGACATCTTTACAGAACAATGATAATGCTGCAACATTTAAAGCCCCAGAACTGGAGGTGCAGGAAGCTTCCAGACAAACCATTTAGACAATTTCCCCCACATATCCTTATGCTCAAAATAACAGTAACAACGCGGGAGGCACTGTGGGTTAAACCACAGAGCCTAGGACTTGCCGATCAGAAGGTCAATGGTTCGAATCCCCGCAATGGGGTGAGCTCCCGTTGCTCAGTCCCTGCTCCTGCCAACCTAGCAGTTCAAAAGCACATCAAAGTGCAAGTAGATAAATAGGTACCACTCCGGTGGGAAGGTAAATGGCATTTCTGTGTGCTGCTCTGGTTCGCCAGAAGCGGCTTCGTCATGCTGGCCACATGACCTGGAAGCTGTACACCGGCTCCCTCGGCCAATAAAGCAAGATGAGCGCCACAACCCCAGAGTCGGCCATGACTGGACCTAATGGTCAGGGGTCCCTTTACCTTTACAACAATAATGCATTTATATGCCACCCATCTGACTGGATTTCCCCAGCCACTCTGGCGGATCCCAACAAAAAATAGTAAAAGCACAATACAACATCACACACTGCTCAGCTTCCCTGAACAGGGCTGCCTACAGATGTCTTTTAAAAATCACAATATTAAGAACAGGGCACCCACAAGATATCAACCTTTTGCAATTCTCCTGCATCTCTTCTCCCTGTTTTTAATCCCTCCCAACACAGACAATCCAAACTTTTAGGAAGGATCAGCAACACACACACACACACACACACACACACACACACACACACACACGTGTTTCTTTGCACTTTTACTTGTGAGGCTTTGGTTGGTGAGGTTTGGATCTAGGCCAGGGGAGGACTTTTTCAAGCCCACATTCCTTTTCTAAGCAAACTCGCTGCGTTTCAATGGTGGGTGGGGCTGGAAGCAAAAGAAAGGGGAGAAATGAATGCAGTTTTTTTACCTTGCTACAGCAACACACAAAAGAAATGCAACTCATTATTTTCCATCCAGGCAAGCAAGCGTCATGGTCAGCATTCAAGGACCCATTCTAAGCAGACCAGAACTCCTGACTTGTGGGGCAGGAACAGCGCAGGATGCAAACAGGAGTGTGGTCTGGGAAGAAGCCCGAGAGCCAGACAGAGAGAGGTCTGGAGGGACACATTCGGAGGGACAACCCCTGGCCAGCCACATTGCTTTATCTACTTGCACTTTGACTACTTGCGCTTTCGAACTGCTAGGTGTGCAGGAGCAGGGACCGAGCAACAGGAGCTCACCCCGTCATGGGGATTCGAACCGCCAACCTTCTGATCGGCAAGCCCTGGGCTCTGTGGTTTAACCCACAGCGCCACCCGCCACCTGCCACTTCTAGAGTTAACGCTAAATACATTACTTCCAGAGCCACTAGAGGGCCATGGAAATTTCTGTCCCAGGCTTTTTTGACTCATCTCCCCATGTACTACCTGAGACCAAAGGGGTGCATTGGTTGTGAGATGTGAAATCTATGGGCATTATTTTCAGTACTCTTGCCCCACTATTTCCCCAAACCTGGATCTTGGCATCTAAGAATTATGCTTTGATTCTTCTCTCTCTCTCCTTGCACCAACACTTTTTACCTGAAATACATTTCAGGGGTTAGGGAATGTTCTGTCGGCTGTCAAGTGTGGGCGCAAGTGGGTCAAGAAGGCCTGGCAAACCAGGCGCCAATTCTAATGCTCAGAAGAAAGGCCTTGAGGTCTTTTCAAGGACTGTGGCTGGGCGATGAGATGGTGAGGTGCTGGGGTGTCAGAAGGTGTCAGAAGAGGGTGGCTAGATAATGAAACAGTCATGACACATTCTGCCTATATGGCAGGCATGCTAATAGCAATGCCCTTGGGACAGTAATGCATTATTGAATGAAGTCTGACTAATTGGGAATTTGGTCTGAGTCTCCGTATTGAACTCCCAAAGGGAATTTTCTCCCACAGCTGCCCCTTTCACTGGATGGAGCTGCCTTGTGAAGAATTTCCAAGATCCTCACAACTCAGGGATGTGGTGGAATGGGGCTCCCTTTCAGAAGTGTCATTCTTCAAGCCCCTCACCCTACAGAGCACCCCTCAGGCATCTCTAGGTGAGGGGTGGAGAGAAGGGGAGTTCGCAGAGGCATCTGGACAGTGGTCACCTACCTTCCAGAGAAATCGATGGTTGAAAACGATGCTTCCATCAGCAAATGGTTCGCTGGTTTGAGATGTTTAATCTTCCATTTGACCTTATCAAAAGCTTATTTGCACTGGGATTTAAAATTAAGTTTTCTTAAATTATCTGCTCCCGATTTTACACCGTATTAATTTCTCTTCAAGCAAAAGGGACTTATTTCCATACTCCTAGAGACAGGGAAGGGAGAGTGTCTATTTTCACCTCCCCATCTTCCAGCGAGGGGGCTGAGGATCGCTCAGCACCATTTTTGGGAAAGGGTTGTCTATGCAGGGCTTGTGTCCAAGGAGTTATTTCGGAGGATGGTCCACTCTGCCCAGCCGGTGGCCATTTCCCTGCTTTACTACTCTGAGATCCCTTCACTGGAGAGGCCACAGATGAAAGCTATGCTCAGGGCATTGCAGAGGGTGAAACTCTGGCATGCTAGCTATGGTCATTGTCTCTGGGTGGACATTTCCCTCACTAAGATGGGCTGGAACATGTGCCTTTTGAAGTGATGGTGTGCTCATGTGGTTTTCAACAAGGCACAGCTGAGCATGTTGCTTGTACATACAAGATACCCAGTCCAGGTTCAAGCCTGGCTTTTCCAGCTAAAAGTCCTGGCTTTTCCAGCTAAAAGGATCTCTTGGGTCAGCAGTCCGGGAGCTCTCATTAGTTGAGATCTCAGATCCTTCTGTCGTGAGTCCCACTGAAATGTCTTGGGGGGCTGGTCAGACCTGGCTGTGGAATGGGAAGAGCTGGAGGCTGACAAAGAAGGCTGGAAGGTGTGCAGAAGAGGGCGACCAAGATGATCAAAGGGTCTGGAAACTAAGCCTTATGAGGAATGGTTGAAGGAGCTGGGAATGTTTAGTCTGGAAAAGAGGAGACTGAGAGGAGACTGGATAGCCATCTTCAAATATTTCAAGGGCTGACACTTGGAAGATGGACCCAGCTTGTTTTCTGCTGGTCCAGATGGTGGGACCCAAAGCAATGGCAAGAAAGGAGATTCCAACTAAACCTCAAAAGGAATTTCTGTAGGCAAGAGCCATTCAAAAGTGGAAGGTGGTGGAATCCCATTCACTGGAAGTTTTTAAACAGAAGTTGGATGGCCATCTCTCAGGGATTCTTTAGCTGTCATCACTGCATCACATGGGTTTGGACTAGATGACCCTCATGGCCCCTTCCAACTCTGCAGTTCTTTGATTCCATGTCCCCAAAGGAGCAGCAGCAGCAACAACAACAGAAGCTCCTTTGCAAGAATGGGAGACTCAGATATCCCACCCCTAGGTGGTGGAATTGGTGAGACAAATGCAAGTGATGAGTGTTGGGGTGCTGTGCCTGAAAGTGAGGCCCCAATCCCCCCTGCAATTCTTGGGCTGGAGCTGTTCCTTCCTTGCTGAGGGCAGGGCAGTGGCTGTGAGTGCCAGTGGGGCAGCCTCCCCATGGCTCGTCTTCGCCTCCATTATCTCTCAACTTTGAGTGGGTTAGCAGCTCACGTTTCTGAGGAACAATATCCTTCACCGTCTCCTGTTGCCAGGCAACTAGCCCAGGTGAGCTCTTGAACTTTATCTGGAGAGATGGAATTTACTAGGGCGTCATGATGCAGAATACCTCTCCCTCCATCACCAGGCAGAGCCACAAGCTTTCATTAGGGCTGTCTTCTCCATCCGCCCAGCGGGTGCGAGATGCAAGCTTGGGGAGCAGCAGTGGCAAAGAGGTGATGGGATGGCCACCTTCAAATATCTCAAGGGCTGTCCCATGGAAGATGGAGCAAGCTTGTTCTCTCCTGCTCTGGAGGGTAAGACTTGAACCCATGGCTTCAAGTTACAAGAAAGGAGATTTGGACTAAACATCAGGAAGAACTTTTTGATTGTAAGAGCTGTTCAACTGTGGAAAAGTCTCCCTGGGCAAGTGGTGGACTCTCCTTCATTGGAAGCTTTTAAGCAGAGGTTGGATGGCCGTCTGTCATGGATGCTTTAGCTGAGATTCCTGCATTGCAGGGGGTTGGACTAGATGACCCTTGGTTCTCTTCCCAGTGCGGTAATCCTAAGAATATATGAAAGCCACAGAACCTAATGCCAGGCTGCCTCTCAGTGCACACAGAAGCTGAGGAGCAAAAATAAGAAGGTTCTGCTTCCTTCTTTGCTCTCCTCCTTCTTCTCCGTGATTGACACTGTAATTGGTCTTTGCCTGCCACGGGCTAATTGAGGTCAGCACTGATTGCAGTCTGCGCCTCTTGCACTTCCCTGCTCATCCAGTCATGCTGACATCTCCTCGCTGCCTGGCACTCATTCTGCTCCTCACCTAGTTGCTCCCTGCAGTCCTGAGATGCTGGTGCTGGGCACCCCCCTGGGGAAACATCTGTCCTCACCTGCAAGCAGCACTGGGCAAAACCCCACCACCTCCTCTCCCCCATCAAGGGACAGGGCCACTTCCTTGCCCTGGGCCCAGCTCTGGCCACCCAAAACAAGAAATGGGGGTTTGCGAGCTGGAGGAGTTTGCATGCCCGTTTCTGAGTGGCAAGGTCTGCATCTTTCAGGGTTGCCCTTGGGCCTGGTTCAGAAGTGCCAGCTGGCGTAGAAGGAGGCTGCCCCATTGCTGATGGGGGCATCTGGCTGAGAAGGTGTGGTACCCTTGTTGAAACGGCTGCGCTGGCTGCCCACTTACTGGTCAGGTTCAAGGTCCTGGCATTGATTTGCCAAGATCCTAGCAACTCAGGGCCAGGGTACCTCAGGGACCCCCTGAATCAGCGGTTCTCAACCTGTGGGTCCCCAGATGGTGTTGGACTACAACTCCCATCATCCCTGAGCTCTGGCCTTGCCAGCTAGGGGTGATGGGAGTTGTAGTTCAACAACATCTGGGGACCCACAGGTTGAGAAAGGCTGTGCCTGAACCCTTCTGTCCCAGCTCCGTCACTGGGATCATCTGCATGAGCACCTCCGGTCGTTCCCTGCATTCCCAGTGCATCAGCCTAGTCCTGTGGAACACTCTGCCACTAGAGATTCCGCCGGAGTCTTCTGCGCCCACTTTCAAATGCCTGCTGAAAACTCTTCAGTTCCTCCAGGCCCAGACAGGCAATTCAGAAGACAACCTTCCAAAAAATAGTTAACTGGTTTCTGAGTTTGACTATGTGTTTTTTATTATTATATGGCTTTTGCGGCTGTTGCAAACCACCCTGATATAATATACTGTATATGTTTATGAATACTGGTGTACAGATATGTTTTCAGAAACAAAGAAAGAAAACCATGTGTGAATCAGCCTGAAATCTGCATGTAGAAAGCATGGGGTCAGCTCTCTCTCTCTCCCCCCCATCTCTCAATCTCCCTGAAACTGAGGCAGATCATACCTGCTGGCAGCCCTTCTTCCAGTGATTGAAGGAGCCCTCGATGAGGCACCTGCCAAAATGTTCCAGAGAGAGAAAAGGAACTGATGATTGCCTCCTCCTCAGAGAGAGAGGCCAGCTGCAAGGTGGATAAGCAGAGGAGGAACAGGAGAAGGAAGAGCTCCGTGACCCCAATCAGGGAGAGTGCTATTAATGCCTCCTTCTTCCCAGATACACCTGGAGATTTGCATTGATGGTGATTGTGCCCATAATGAGGCGTCCTGACCTCTCTTTGCCTCGCTCACCGGCCGTCTCCACCACATCGACCGCAGGGCTGGCAGCGGGAGAAGGGGCTGCTTGTGCCAAGCCCACGGCTGCCCTGCCCTGGCAGGTTTGGGGATGATGTCCCCGGCTTGGCCTTGTCATCACCAGCGTCAGCATCACATCGGGCAAAGGATGAAGGGGGGGGGGGGACTTTGCTTCGCATGCCTGAGGAACTGTACGCAGAATATGGCACATAGCAAGAATAGCAGTACAGTAGTACCTCGGGTTAAGTATATAATTCGTCTGGACGTCTGTTCTTAACCTGAAACTGTTCTTAACCTGAAGCACCACTTTAGCTAATGGGGCCTCCCACTGCTGCTGCGCCGCTGGAGCACGATTTCTGTTCTCATCCTGAAGCAAGGTTCTTAACCTGAGGTACTATTTCTGGGTTAACGGAGTCTGTAACCTGAAGTGTATGTAACCTGAGGTATACTGTATATCTTTCTTAATGAAAACACACAGCTTGCCCAGGAAAAGAGCAGAGGGCCTAATCCTGCCAGAACTATGGACCCATTCTGGCCAGCTTCTTCCACTTAGCTGATGGGCTTTCCAGAGGGGCTCGACTGCATTGCCTGCATGTCAAACTAGGACCTGGCTGAGACCTGGGTTCAAATCCCCACCTGGCCATGAAGCTCACTGCGCCACCGTGGGGCAGTCGCTTTCCTCTCAGCCTGGCCTGCCTCACAAGATTGTTGTGGGGATTAATTGAGGAAGGGAGAAAACCATGTGTGCTGCCTTGAGCTCCTTGGTGGCCCGGAAGCATAATACAATTAATTTAATTTTTTTTAAAAAAATATTTGATCAGCTTTTTTGGCAGAAGCAGATGCTCTCAACTGGGTTGCTGTGGACCAGGAAGGATGCGAGCAAAGGGGAGCGCCTGGGGGGGGGGTCTGGGGTTGCGGGAGAGGCACATCCCCCCCCCCGTGGCGCCAAAGAGGATGCAAATGAGAGGCGCTGAATGATGTCTGCCGAGACGCTTCATTTGGGCGATGCATTTGAAAGGGGCTAATTAGAATGCTATTAATATTTATGGGGCCTTATGCGAATGCCGATAGTCGCTATTGGGAGGTATTAAGCCTTATCGTCTTGGCCAGGAGTTCGCGGGGTAACGGGAGGCAAATTTAATTGTTCCGGGAGGGGGGGACGGACCCTGATAACTCCAGCACAAAGCCACCGGCAGACAGCGCAGGGGGATCAGCCGGCCAAATGGGTTTTACGGCGGGCTCATCAGGCGTCTTTGGGAATTAATTAGCCGGATCACCCGCCAGCGGGCGGCCGGGGTGGTCTTGCCAACCCCTCCGACAGGCCCATAAGCTTTGGGGAGGACCAAGAAAGTCCACCTTGCACCCCCACTTAGTGACCTGCCTGCCAGCTGCGCTTCAGGCCCCAGGCATGGGGAGGCACCGCTTGGGGGGGGGTCCTGGGTGCTGGAAGGGACCCTCTTTTGGAGAGCCTGCCGGCCAGAGGAGGAATCCTGGGGCTGGTGGGCTCAGGGGTCAGACTCAGCACAAAGCAGCGCCCCAGGTTCCCCCGAAGTCAACCACCAGGTCTGCCCATAAACCTCCTCAAATCAAGGAAATAATTTCCCAGTAGTGATGTATGGAAGTGAGAGCCGGACCATAAAGAAGGCTGATCGCCGAAGAATGGATGCTTTTGAATTCTGGTGCTGGAGGAGACTCTTGAGAGTCCCATGGACTGCAAGAAGATCAAACCTCTCCATTCTGAAGGAAATCAGCCCTGAGTGCTCACTGGAAGGACAGATCCTGAGGCCGAGGCTCCAAGACTTTGGCCACCTCATGAGAAGAGAAGACTCTCTGGAAAAGACCCTGATGTTGGGAAAGATGGAGGGCAAAAGGAAAAGGACAGAGGACGAGATGGTGGGACAGTGTTCTCGAAGCTACCAGCATGAGTTTGACCAAACTGCAGGAGGCAGTGGAAGACAGGAGTGCCTGGCGTGCTCTGGTCCAGGGGGTCACGAAGAGTCAGACACGACTAAATGACTCAACAACAACTAAAAGTAGAAATAATCAGAATATTGAAGTTGAAAGGACGTGTAATTTTCTGAGCACTTGGGGGTCAAAGGAAAGTAATTTAAAACAACTGTTGTTGAAGTGCTTCGTTCCAAAGCTGCTAGCTAGGCAGAGCCAGAAAGAGGATGGCGATAGGGGGGTGTCCTTCCTGCCCCTGATCCCAACATAAATCCTGGCTGCGCCCATTGTCCCATGGAAGAGAGCCAGTGTGGTGTACTGGTTAAGAGCGGTGGACTCGTAATCTGGGGAACCGGGTTTGCATCTCCGCTCCTCCACCTGCAGCTGCTGGGTGACCTTGGGCCAGTCACACTTCTCTGAAGTCTCTCAGCCCCACTCACCTCACAGAGTGTTTGTCGTGGGAAAGGAGATGGTTAGCCGCTTTGAGACTCCTTAGGGTAGTGATAAAGCAGGATATCAAATCCAAACTCTTCTTCTTCCCATGGAAGGCGGTTGTCTGTCCTTCAGAGGTTGGGTGGCCAGGGGTTCTGCAGCTGTGATTGGGCCTTTGGTCTAGATGGCCTTTGGAGGTCCCTTCCCCCTCTACAGCTCTGTGTTTCCAGCAGGGGTTCATGAAATCCACCCGCGCAAAGCCCACCTCCTCTTCTTGGTGCTGCTTAACTCCCCCCCCCCCCCCGCTGCATTCCTGGCTCCCCAGCCTTGCCTCGTTAATGCTCTGATAATCCATAACGAGGTCCCTCTTCACATGCTTGCTGACCTCACGATGGAGCAAAGTTCGCATCCATTTTCCTTCCCCTCATTTGTCTGTAAACCATGAAGAAAAATCGCCACCGTCTGCCCGCATCAGGCAGCCACTTTGATGTATGGCTGTAATAAAAAGCCCATTTTCGGCTGCCTGCCTGCCTGCCTGCCTGGTCGGAGGGGCGGAGAGCGGCAGCCGGGCAGGGCCAAGAGCCCTTGGATGGTATGGAGGGCAGGGGGCAATCGGGGCAGGGCTGCGTGTGCCCACTCTGGTTTGGCAGAAGGGCTGACAAGACGCAGGAGGTGACTCTGGGCAGGGAGAACCCAGATTCTGGAGAAGCTCAGCTTCAAGAGCGGAGCAGGCTTCCAGTCCTCATGAAGGAAAATGTATGCTTAGAAGTGTGTGGGCAAGGACTGTGGAAAAATTAGGAGCCAGAGGGATGGCTGAATAAAGTTTGTTTGTGTGTATAATAATAATAATAATAATAATAATAATAATAATAAAAAATTTTATTTATATCCCGGCCTCCCCAGCCGATAATAATGGGTCTTTGGTTTCTATGCCCCTTCTGGGGAAACCCAGCCAGATGGGCAGGGCATAAATAATAGAATAATAATTATTATTAAATCTTAAGACCAGGAAAACCCAAACAAATTATGCAGACCAAGAGATAACCGTGATAATGTGCCTGATCAGTGCAGGTGGACATTGGAGCTTGTTGACAGTATTTGTTTATTTATTTCATGAAATTTGCCACTTGATTGCAGAAAAAACCTCAAACAAAAAAAGGTAAAATAATAAAATCATTGGTAATAATTTAGAACATACTAAAAGTTAAAACCACAAAAGAATAGACCAGCAGCAAAGTACAACTCATGCAAACTTTCTGAACATCTGGGCGGGCTTGTCTAAATGTCTTCAGCAGGCGCTGAAAAGAATACAACGAAGATGCCGGCCTGATAATCAAGAGGCAGGGAGTTCCAAAGTGTCGGTGCTGCCACACGAAACGATCCGAGTTCTTAGAAATGCGGTGCAGAGATTAAGTGTTACCTGCAAAAGGACACCCAGTGAAGCCAAACATTGGAAGATTCCAGAGAGAAAGAAAAAAGTAATCCTTAATGCAGGGCAGCGTTAAACTATGGAACTCGCTGCCACAGGAGGCAGTGACAGCCACCAAGCTGGAAAGCTTTCAAAGAGGATTGGACAAATTCGAGGAGGAGGTGAGGGCTGTATCCCAAGATGCATAGGGCTTTATGCTGCAAAACCAGCACCTTGAACTTAGCCCAGTAGCTGACTGGCAGGCAGCTAATTGATAGCATTAAACATGTTTCATTTACAAACAACAGCCCACAACTAATCACTCACCGAAAATTTTTACTAATAACAAAATCTAGGAGAAAGAGGGGATGAACCATCAATCTCAAAAGTACATGTTTTATTTGTTGTTGTTTTAAATGAATTGTTTATTACCCAAAATAAAGTGGTAAAAAATAACAATGAGACTACAGTGATTGAGTGGGTGTCTTTAGCCCAGGGCCAAATTGGACATTAGGAATTGGGGGGACAATTTTTAGGAATAAACAGCAGGGGCACCCAGTGGCGAAGCCTATGCTAGCACCACCCGGCACCAAAGGGACCTCAGCCCCCAGAGCAGGGGTTGGCCACAAGCAGCCCACGGGGGTCGTTTAAATGGCTCATGAGCCGCCCCCGAACCAAGCCGCCAGTTGGTGAGTGCCCACATGCTGCGCTAAACTGGCGTAGCACGGAGCAGGGACTTGCTTCTGCGGTGCTGGAAATAACATCTGTACAGATGCCATCCGGCCCACGGAGCGATCGCTGTGGGAGTAAACCGGCCCAGGCAAGGTAAAACCTTGCTGACGCCTGCCCTAGAACATGGGTAGGCAAGCTAAGGCCCGGGGGCTGGATCCGGCCCAATCACCTTCTCAATCCGGCCCATGGACAGTCTGGGAATCAGCGTGTTTTTACATGAGTAGAATGTGTCCTTTTATTTAAAATGCATCTCTGGGTGCATCGTTCTGCCCGGACACTGAGGTCCAGCTCCGAGGGCCTTCTGGCTGTTCCCTCATTGAGAGAAGCCAAGTTACAGGGAACCAGGCAGAGGGCCTTCTCGGTGGTGGCGCCTGCCTTGTGGAACGCCCTCCCATCAGATGTCAAAAAGAAAAACAACTACCAGACTTTTAGAAGACATCTGAAGGCAGCCCTGTTTAGGGAAGCTTTTAATGTTTGATGTTTTATTGTGTTTTTAATTGTCTGTTGGGAGCCGCCCAGAGTGGCTGGGGAAGCCCAGCTAGATGGGTGGGGTAGAAATATATTATTATTATTATTATTATTATTATTATTATTATTATTATTATTATTATTATTATTATTATATTTGTAGGGTCTGTCTGGTGTTCTTACATGAGTAGAATGTGTGCTTTTATTTAAAATGCATCTCTGGGTTATTTGTGGGGCAACATTAATTTGTTCATCCCCCCCCAAAAAAAATATAGTCCGGCCCCCCACAAGGGCTGAGGGACAGTGGGCCGGCCCCCGGCTGAAAATGTTTGCTGACCCCTGCCCTAGAAGTTGGCTCCTGAGATTACACAACATTTTGGGTCCCTTCCAACTCTGCAAGTCCATGATTCTATGGCTTCCTCCTCTTGCTCAAAATGCACTGAGAGGCATCTGTGCAGACTCACCCCAGCCCCTTCCCTGCCCTCCTGGGTGCCTCCACTGAGGGACAGTGGGCAGGAGTGCTCCATGGCCTTTGGTGCCATTTCCACAAGCCCAGCTTGTCAGGTCACCCAGAAGCGAAACAAAGCGAAGGAATTTTGCACTGCCCCAAATGTCCTCTTCTAAAAGGCAGAGAATTTGGCAGGTGGGAGAGAGAGTATGGGTTAGGGGGCTGCTCCTGGGCTTGCAAAGATCCACCAGATTTCTAGGCGGAGCCTGAGGGCCAAAACTGAAGACACCCATGGTCTGGCTTTGTAAGGAGCTGGGTCTAGGCAGATGATCAGGGGAGAAAAGGATGGAAGAGGCCTTGCCCCTTCAATAAGGCTGCATTGCAAGGCTGAGTTTGGGCTGGCTGAATCGGTGCAACATTCCCCTCACCAAATCCTCATGCCAGGTAAAGCTGCACCGGTGGAATTCCTTCCTGTTGTGAGGATGCTGAAGGCATCCGAACGGCAGTTCAACCTGCAATAACCCAGGTATGTATGTGTGTGGCACTGCTGCCCTCTAGTGCACTCAGGCAGAAGTGGCCAGAGACCTGGGGATCTTGAACTCTGCAAGTGATGCTCTTCCAGCTGATGTGGCGTCCTTATCACAGAACGGGCTTTTGGGGCATAAATCTCAACTTTCAGATTTGAAAATAAGGGATCAGCAGCCTCACCTGTCCCGGGGACAGTCTACGGGATATCTAACAAGCCAGGATAGCAGCGGGAAATGGCGCTGGAATAAGGGAATTTCCCGCAAAAAAGGGGAAGGTTGACAGCTATGTTTTGGGGACAGGCAAGATGTGGCACCCAAGACCCTGATGGTCTCTCATTCCTTAAAAACAACAACAACAACACCGAAATAGAGCTTGGAATAGCCTTCGATTTTCCTTAACTGTCGTTAAAACCCACCCAACTTGGTGGTCATCATTACACCTGGTAGTAGCATATTAACTACATGCAACATGTGAAAACGTCCTTCCTGTTCCCTTTCCTGAATCTGCTGCTCTCCAGCTTTGCTGGGTGACCCCACTGGCTTCCACTATTATGCATAGAGGGTCAGGAGAGGGGGCAGTGAGCATATCCCAGTGGGCGTGTGCATGCGCGCACACAGGTGTGTTCACTGGGTGGCCTGTCTGCGCAGGCCTGCTAGGAATCACCTGTCTTCAGGAGCATCTGAAACATAGCTCAATGCTGCCACCTGCTGACCAAAGGGGACACAACCTCCTTGGCTGCCCAGATTTCCCCACTGTACATGAAAGTGTGGTCTCATCCACGCCACAGACCGAAAACACTTTTGTATCACTTCAGTTAGTCACAGATTCTCCCGAAGAATCCCTGGAACTGTAATTTACCCCTGAGAGATGTGGGATGTAATCCACTGGGAGCAGTCAAGTACAACATTCCTTGTTTTGCTAGAGTGGACATGCAAGGGGATGTTTGGTCCAGTCAGTCAGAACTTCCTACTCCTCCAGGCCTGGAGCATCCTTCCTCTTGTATGTTACTAGCAGGTGGGCATGACCTTTCCAGACCTGGTAAAAGGCCAAGTCACACACCCACCTTTCTCTTTCCTCCCCTTTTTGCCCTGCCTGCTTCCTGGACTGCCACAGCAGTTCCCCAGGTCATCTCCCATATGGGGTAAACCTGTTTGTACATGTTTGTAACTTTAAGCCTAATGCCTGCCTTCAGGGATCAGACTGCGCTCGGCCTGATCATGAGTAAAACAACTTTTTGTTATTGATGAATAAGACTGTGGTGTCTTTATTCTTTTAGGAGGGATTCAAAAGGGATCTTACCAGGAACACACAATTCAACCTGAGCTAGATTGAATTGTATAATAGTACAGTGGTACCTCGGGTTACATACGCTTCAGGTTACAGACGCTTCAGGTTACAGACTCCTCTAACCCAGAAATAGTACCTCGGGTTAAGAACTTTGCTTCAGGATGAGAACAGAAATCGTGCTCCGGCAGCGCGGCAGCAACGGGAGACCCTATTAGCTAAAGTGGTGCTTCAGGTTGAGAACAGTTTCAGATTAAGAACGGACCTCCGGAATGAATTAAGTTCTTAACCCGAGGTACCACAGTAGTAAAAGGCTCAGACGAGTCAGCAACTTGTTTTCTGCTGTGTGAAAAGGGGAATGCACTCTGCTAAGTGAAGGAACTTGCTAGTGCAAGTTAGGAAGGATATTAACAAACAATATATCCTCTCCTGCCACCCTCAGCATTCCTGCAAGAGAACTACAGTTCCCAGCAGTCTTGACAGACTACAGTTCTCAGGATTCTTGGTGGAGAATGCCATGCGGTTTATTTGCATGGGGCTGCTGTGACCAGCCTTTGCAAAGTCCCAAGTCCTCCAAGACCCCCTCCCACCTCTATGATTCTTGTGGGACGTGAAGCACAAGAGCAGTCAAGGACAACATTCCTAGAGTGAGCATGTTTACACATGGGGAGGAATGTTTGTCCAGCCAGCAGGTCAACTTCCTGTTTCCTTCTGGGCTGGGACAGACTTCCTCTGCATGTGACTAGAGGTGGGCGTGGCCTCACCTGTGCAGGTAACAACAAAAGCACAGGGCAGGGCAGCCATCTCTCTCTTTGACTACATGCATCGAAGAAGCAACATCTGTTTAGCCTAAGATGCTCTCTTGGGCTCCAGCCCAGAGAGGACAAAGGGACTGTCTCCTTATGAGATAGTTTCCAGGTGTATGTTACTTTTCTAAGCTAAGTCTGCCTTCTGGGATCCGATTGTGAACAGAATGTGAGTAAACTCTTTTTATACTTTTATAGAAGACTGTGTCGTGTCTTATCTTTTATGAGGGAATAAGGGGAAAATATCAGAACAGTTATTATAGAGGCTTTAGCAAGCCTGAGCAAACGCATCCGCTGTGAGTTTAAAAAGGGGAATGTTACTCTGCTAAATTGCGAACTTGTTTACACAAGTTGGAAAGGCTATAATCAAACAGTATACCCTCTCCTGCATCCCTGAACATTCCCACAGAGAGGATAAGCCTGGTGTCTTTAGGACCTTTAGGAAAGGAGAAGATCCACCCCAGGGCCTGCAGCCAGCATGCCAGGTCAACCCCAGCATTCAGCACCAGAACTGGATCTTAGCCTCCACTCTGCTCCTCTTCCACCTTAGCCGAGTCCTGGGAACGCTGACTCTGCAAGGTGGCAGCAGCAGCAGAAAGGACACAGTCTTCTCCTCGGCGTGTCAAAGAGCTTCACCCAGCAGCTCTAAGCAAGATTTGGGAGGGCTGCTGGGGCCATTTCAGTTGGGTGCCTGGAGCTAGGCCAGCCCTTGTTCCAGAGATGCACCCATCCACCCATATCACCTTCCTGCTACAGATACCCAGAGCATTCCCATGAACAAAGGCCAACTGTGTCAGAGAAGCTTGAAAGTCACATTAAGGAGGAATCTGCTCTTGGTCCTCTTTGCCTGCTCTTCATGTACAGGAATCCACCTGGACTCTTCCTGGGAGCCCAGGAAAGCTACCCAAGACTTGTACTTGGCTCGTGGTTCTCCATGGAAGACACATCAACAGCAGTCCAGGAGGACATATAAGAACATAAGGAGAACATTTGCAGGATCAGCCTAATGGCCCAACTAGTCCAACATCTGGCCAACCAGATGCATCTTCTGGGAAACCCACAAGCTGGACCTGAGCACAAGGGCAACTTTCTCCAGCTGTGGCTTCTAGCAACTTGGATTAAGAAGCATCGCTGCCTCCAATTATTGTGGCTAGCAGCCTTTGATAGCCTTCTCCTCCTCCATGGATTTGCCCAATCCTCTTTCAAAGCCATCCAGCTGGGTGCCCATCACTGCCTCATGGGGGAGGGAGTTCCATAGATTAACTCTGTGCTGCCTACTGACATGCTTTTTTGTCAAGAGGTTCTGCTCAGCTTCCCCCCTTCTCCCCCTCCCCTCACAGTCACCCCAGAGGTTGAAGAGCACCAGGGAGTTCTTTAAACTGAAGTGACCCCCCGAACACAGAGATGGCCTTTCCCTCCCTCTCCTTCCCCTTCTCTCCTACACGTGTGTGGAGGGAAAACAAAGGTTTAAAGCAATTAAGAAACCTAAGGATGGTATATGTGCACCTCTAGGCTGGGTGGAAAGTAAGGTCTGCATAAACTGATAGCAAGAGGCGCCCTTGAAAAGATCTAGGATGCTCCGGCAAGCTTGTCTCAAGGCAGGCTTGTCTCAAAGGGAATGAGCAGGAGCAAAGAGCACAAGACCCCCTTTTGTGACCTTGCTATTGTGAGAGTTGAAAATTCCTGCTATTGCTGTGTCACAATGTAGTGGTCATGTAGGATTGCTATGAGGTATTATGAAAAATGAAGCAAGCCATTGTGTCAGCGGTGAAAGCATCGCTTTGACCGGGTTTGAGTCATTGACATGATTTCTGATCAATCCCACAAGCCTCTGCACCTCTGCCCCATTTTCTCCATGTCTGACCGTCACGTATAGAGCATTCTAACACAGACCAGTTGCTTACCAGGCATCCTGGGTACATAAAAATAAGGAGATAGCTTTGAAGGAGGGAGATTTGATGTAGCTTTTGTTAATCTTTAGGTAGATCTTAGGGCCAGGAACAGAGTTCACATGGAGGTGGTAAAATGCCTGTCTTTCCTTTTATGACCTCCGGGGTTTGCTAAATGCATTCCTCTTGGGTTCCTGCTTATTTAGCCTGAACATGTATGCATGCTCAGATAGGAAATAGTTCTTTGTGGTTAAGAGGCTTCCTCTGATCTGACTTTGTCCTCAAGTGGGGATTTTTTGAAACACTCAGAGGAAATCTGATTGGTTCTTACAAATGCTGCGTTAAAGTTATTTTGTTAATAAAAACAGCCTGGGCCAAGGAGTGGAATGCGCACTTTCTCCCAGGGACTTGATGGTCAAGCCTCTTGTCTATTGTATTCATCAGGGTCCAGGGACGCGGGTGGCGCTGTGGGTTAAACCACAAAGCCTAGGACTTGCCGATCAGAAGGTCGGCGGTTCGAATCCCTGTGACGGGGTGAGCTCCCGCTGCTCGGTCCCTGCTCCTGCCAACCTAGCAGTTTGAAAGCACGTCAAAGTGCAAGTAGATAAATAGGTACCACTCCAGCGGGAAGGTAAATGGTGTTTCTGTGCGCTGCTCTGGTTCGCCAGAAGCGGCTTAGTCATGCTGGCCACATGACCCAGAAGCTGTACGCTAGCTCCCTCGGCCAGTAAAGCGAGATGAGCGCCCCAATCCCAGAGTCGTCCTAGACTGGACCTAATGGTTAGGGGGCCCTTTACCTTTAACTTTAGTCCTTCCTTTGCCTTCAGAACGCAACATCACAATGTATGCTTAGTAGAAAGAGGAGTGTGTTTTAGCTCTTGGTGTAAGTCAGAGCACATCGCAGTCCTCGAATCAAGATGCCCCTTGCTTGACAACTGTCTCTGGAGTCTAACCCAGGCAGCTCAAACTCTGACATTTCCCTAACACACCCACACACACCCACACACACCCACACACACCCACACCCCCTTTGTGTGCCGTGGAGCTGGCTGAGTTACCCCCCACAGCACCAGCCTGACCTCTCACCTTTCACGGGCTCCTTGCACACTTGACCACACTGGTTGCTGCAACACTTCTTGCCCCCTGGGCAGTCACAGTCCTTCTGGCAAGTCATCAGGCAATCGGCCGGGTCTGGAGGGGGGCAGAAGCCGGGCTTCTCTGCAAGAGATCAGCCAGGAGTCTGTGAAGTCTCGGGTCATGGAGGAGATGGAGCCAACACAGCATTTTTGTTTTCAAAAGCTGCTTCCCAAGGAGCTCAAGGGGGCTGACACGACACTCCTCAAAAATGGTACCTCAAAGGCATAAAGCCAATCCTCAGATTGAGTAATAATTTCAGCACAGGGGAAGAAAGGCCATAGCTCAGTGACAGAGCACTTGCCTTGCATGCCAGGTTTCCTGGGTTCAAATTCCAATGGCATCTCCAGTAGGGCAGGGAGAGGCCCCCTGTCTAAGACCCAGAAAAATGAATGGTCTGACTCATTGCAAAGTATTCTCCTACATTCTCAAAAAATGACAACCCAAAAGGCCTTTTTGATCAACTGCGTCCTCACCAAATGCGTGGAACCAGATGACGACGATATTTTAATTTATTGCCACCCACCCTAAGGTCCCAGGCTGGGTTGCGACAATTTAAAATGACACAGTAAAGCTTTCAATTACTAAAAGAAAACATAATGGCAAAAAACAGGGTGGGTCCTGAAAGATACATCTCAGGTGTCAGAGATCCACTGCGGAGACAGAGCGCAGCCTCAGTCGCCCTCCCGGCATCTGCCCAGGACCCACCTGTGCCCTTGCAGGCCAGCTGGCATTCCTCTTTGGTGGGGAAGTTATTCAGGTTCCCCCTGCAGTTGCCATAGTCGAAAGCGGTGCACTCTCTGCTGGTGGAGTTGAAGTAGAACCTTTGGACGTAGGTGTTGCAGGGACCCGGCTTCTGGGGAAGCTGGCAGATATCTGCAGCCAGAGAGCAGAAGGAGCCTTGTGTTCTGAGCTGCTAGAAAGAATGAAGGAGGTGGGGTCTGGTGGTGGTGGTGGGGGAACTGTTGGATATGCACAAATGAGTTTGCAGGTGGTTCTGGGATGAAATAAAGCCTAGTTTTGCCCCTGCCCGCTGCATAAGTGTTGGTGCTGACCTTTAAAGCCCTAAACGGCCTCAGTCCAGTGTATCTGAAGGAGCGTCTCCACCCCCATCGTTCTGCCCGGACACTGAGGTCCAGCGCCGAGGGCCTTCTGGCAGTTCCCTCATTGTGAGAAGCAAAGCTACAGGGAACCAGGCAGAGGACCTTCTGGGTGGTGGCACCCGCCCTGTGGAACGCCCTCCCACCAGATGTCAAAGAGAAGAACAACTACCAGACTTTTAGAAGACATCTGAAGGCAGCTCTGTTCAGGGAAGTTTTTAATGTTTGATGCAATAAGGTATTTTAATATTTTGTTGGAAGCCGCCCAGAGTGGCTGGGGAAGCCCAGCCAGATGGGCGGGGTATAAATATATTATTATTATTATTATTATTATTATTATTATTATTATTATTTAAGAACAGCCTACTGGATCAGGCCCATTTGGTCCAGCATCCTGTTCTCACAGTGGCCAACTAGATGCTGCAGCCCTCTCCATCGTGACTTTGTCCAATCCTCTTTTAAAACCGTCCACCTTGGTGGCCATGCCTGCCTCCAGTGGGAGGGAGTTCCACAGTCTAATTCTGCGCTGTGTGAGAAGACTTCCGGAGGCGGCGCGAAGGGTAATGGCTGCCCTTTCCTAATCGGGAAAGGGAGCTCCGCTCGAAAACGGGTCGTCCGCTACGGCGAAGCGGAGACCCACATCGGAAAACTGCAGGGGGCAGAAGCCTGCAGCCTTGGGACCCAGCGGGCGCCAGGAGCTGCCCCCGAAACGTTGAAGGAACCCCGTAAGGGGCTCCGGATCGCGGAGGAGGCAGCGGCGCTGAGGGTCGTTCCGCAATCGGCGGAGAGAAGCCGCGAAGCTGTTGCCGGTGAGCGCTGACCTTTCTTCCTGGATTTGGCACTTTGAAAAGCAGCAACCCGTGAGTAATAAAGACTTTTAATCAATTTGAGACCAAAAAGCAACTGAATTTGGCTGAAAGCGGAGGACGAAAAGAAAAAGGAAGTCCGTCTTCCGCTGCCACTGAACTTCAAAGCAAAGAGCTGGAGGAGTGGAGGCTGTAAGTGAATCTTTTATTGATTGGATCTGAGCATTTACTGAACTGTATCTAAAGGCAGAAAAGGAGTGTAAGCATTGGATTTATGAGTTAGCATGGACTGTGAAATCTTCCTCTGTTGAAGTTACAATTTAAAGAAGGAAACCAGGGGCTGGAACTGCCTGGCAACAGTAGCAGTCAGTTTGCAGACTCAAGTATTTTGATACATAAACTGGAAAAATTTGAGAGGTCTGGACTTTGTTACTTTATAACACCAATTGAAGTACCAGCAAGCACTGTTTTGAGACATTGTGTTTTTATAACACCAACTCTGCTAAAAATTTAACATTTGAAGGCTTTTGGACATTAATTTTATTATTTTTGGGTATTCCTTCCTGAAAGACATTTTAAGCTCCACCTAGAGGTTTTTGGACTTAACAGCAGTGATATTGTTTTACTTTCTATTTCCCGGCCTGCTGGCTGAGTGCTGCCATCTGGGCAGTCTTTTTCTCATGGGAACAACTCAGCTTGACCTTGACTACCAGATAAACTTGGAATGAGTGGCGCAAAGAAAAAGGAGACTAAAGAAAAAGAACAAAGACCAAGAACAAGACAAACAACCTTAGCCTCAACTTTACAACAACGCAGATCGTCTGTGCCTATTTTGCACTCTGAGGAAGAAGCTGCCTCCTTGCCACAGGCAGGGGGAGGAGAGACAGAGGAATTACAATTGGAGGATATGGCTTCAGGATCAGCTGCTTCCATCTTAGAAAAAATCTATGAAAAATTGGAATCCTTGGATAAGAGAGTGGAATCTTTGGACAAAAAGGCTGATGAACAAACATCGAAAATAGATCAGAACACAGAATGTTTAAATAGATTAACTGGACAAGTGGCACAGAACGTTCAAACGGTTGCAAAATTGGAGGAGGCTACAGGGGAGAATAGGAAATTGGCTGAAGATACTAGCCAAAGACTTGGAAAGTTAGAAAAAGAGGTGAGACCACTCAACAAACAAGTAGGTGAACATCAGACCTATCTTTCGATGATTGAACTGAAAAATAGGGAGACCAACTTAAGGATAAGATCTGTATCCGAAGTAGAAGAAGACAACCTGGCTGAGTTTTTAACCAAAATATTTTCCAAGCATTGGAACCTTGAGGAGAAAGACTTTAAAATTACATCAGCTTTTAGACTTGGAAGATTGATAAGAAAAGACAAGCCCAGAGACTGCTTGATAACAGTGAGATCAAAGGAGGAAAGGGACAAGATTTTGGGCCTACACTACAGAAAATCACTGGACATTCTGGGCAAAAGAATTGAAATTTACAAGGATATTCCTAGACAGCTTTTGGATTTGAGATCTGAATATTTGGAACTAGCAAAACTACTGAGGAGTAACTCAATCATCTTTAGGTGGGACTTCCCTCAAGGACTATCTTTTACCTTTAGAGGGAGGAAGATTAAAATTAGAACATTGGAAGACAGAGACAAATTTCTGAACCAGTACGGAGAAGACCTTCATAAAGGACTTGGATCATTGCCGGAGCCTGGAGCACCAAAGGAACCGGCACCCTTGGATTCTGAAGACAAGGTACCACCCCCTGAAAAATAACCAGATCTATACAGGATGTCTCTGCAACTTCTGAGTTGGAACATAAATGGCTGCAACATTCCAGAAAAAAGGAAGAAAATCTTTCATATATTAAAAAAGGAACAATTGGACATTATTTGCTTGCAAGAAACACATGTGACTAGGCTCCACAGAAAAGTATTGGTAAATAAAAGACTTGGCCAGGAATTTATATCTTCAGACAGAGTAAAGAAGAGAGGGGTGGTGATATATGTAAAGGAGAGCCTTTCACCTAAATTATTATTTAAAGATGAACATGGCAGAATTTTGGCAGTCGAAATACAACATCAAGGAGAAAAAATTATGCTATTAGGAATCTACGCACCAAATGAAGGGAAATCGGAATTTTATAAGAAGTTGCATGAGAGCATGCTGGAATATCTGGACTTTGACAACATCATCATGATGGGAGATATGAACGGGATTGTATCAACTAACATGGATAAGTCGCAAAGTCAAAAAGTTACTAAAGATGGCAGACTACCAAAGACCTTTTTTGAAATGACAGACAATATGGACTGGATTGACATTTGGAGAATGAGAAACCCCTTGGGAAAAGAAGGAACATTCTTCTCTGAAGCCCATCTGACTTGGACAAGAATCGACCAAATATGGATTACTAGAGGTCTGGCACCTAAGGTCAGGAAAGTGGAAATCTGCCCAAAGACCTGCTCCGACCATAACGCTTTGAAAATGGATTTGACATTGTTACCAACCGGTTCCTTTCGATGGAAGATGAATGACAACTTATTTAGAGATCAGGAGATCACTAAAAAGGCCCAAAAAGTTTTGAAGGACTATTTTGAAATAAATTTGAATACAACGGTGGAAAAAAGAACAATTTGGGACGCAAGTAAAGCTGTGATGAGAGGGTTCTTAATACAACAGAATGCTATAAAGAAAAGGAAACAAAATGAAAAGAAAGACAAGATTTTGGAGAAAATAAAAGAATTAGAGAAGAAGTTAAGAATAAATCCGAAGTCACAGCTGATTCTGAGAGAAATTAAACTTCACCAGGCACAATATTCTAAACTGATAAATCAGGAAATAGAATGGAAGATTAAATCAATGAAACAAAAAACGTTTGAATCGGCAAATAAATGTGGGAAACTGCTGGCTTGGCAGTTGAAGAAGAGACAAAAGTTGAATACAGTAACAAATTTGGAAATTGAAGGAAGAAATATTCAGAACCCCGTGGAAATTAGAAAATCCTTCCAGAAATATTTCAAGAAACTATATACTCAAGGGCCGCAAAATGAGGTTGAGATTGAACAATTTTTGAAAAAAAATAGTCTTAAAAAACTTACACAAGAAAATAGACTACTCCTGAATAGCCAAATAACACGACAAGAAATTGAACATGCCATTCAGAACATGAAACTGGGCAAATCTCCAGGGCCAGACGGCTTGACCTCCAAGTACTATAAGACAATGAGTGACTATCTGATTCAACCTTTGATGGAGGTCAGCAATGAAATCCTGGAGGGAAAGAAGGCGCCGGAATCGTGGAAGGAAGCTTTTATCACATTGATACCAAAATCAGAAACTGAAAAAACACAACTTAAGAACTATCGCCCCATCTCCCTTCTAAATGTGGATTACAAAATATTTGCTGATGTTTTAGCAGGCAGACTTAAAAGAGTTTTAAATGAAGTAATTCATAAAGACCAGGCCGGCTTTCTCCCAGGTAGACACATGTTTGCAAACACAAGGAACATTATTGACATTTTGGAACTTTTGCAAACAGACATAAACACTAAAGCAGTGCTGATTTTTATAGACGCGGAGAAGGCCTTCGACAACATCTCTTGGAAATTCATGAAGGGAAACTTAAAAGAAATGGGAGCGGGGCGGGGTTTTGAAAATGGGATTGATGCAATATATTCAGAACAAAAAGCTAAATTGATAGTTAACAATGTGGTAACGGAAGAATTTAAAATTGAAAAAGGAACACGACAAGGCTGCCCGATTTCCCCTCTGTTATTTATTTCAGTTCTGGAGGTGCTCCTGAACTTGATCAGAGGTGACCGGTTGGTGCAGGGGATTCAGGTCGGAGCGAAACAATATAAACTTAAAGCTTTTGCAGATGACCTAGTTTTGACACTGCAGGAGCCAGAATCTAGCACGAAAAGAGTATTACAACTGATACATGATTTTGGTCAGGTGGCGGGTTTTAAGCTAAATAAACAAAAAACGAAGGTGTTAGGGGAAAATATGACAGATACAGAGTCAGAACGGTTTCAGAGAGAAACAGAATTATCATTGGTGAAAAAGGTAAAGTACCTAGGGGTTAACATAACAGCCAAAAATCTGAGTCTATTTAAGGACAATTATGAAAAATGCTGGTCGGAAATTAAGAGAGACTTGGATAGCTGGGCAAAACTGAAGCTTTCTTTGTTGGGCCGAATTGCTGCTATTAAGATGAATGTATTGCCAAAGATGTTGTTTTTGTTCCAAACATTGCAAATTGTGGACAAAATGGAGTGTTTCCGGAGGTGGCAGAGAGATATTTCCAAATTTGTCTGGCAGGGCAAAAAGCCCAGAATCAAGTTTAAGATATTAACAGATGCGAAAGAAAGAGGGGGCTTTGCCCTGCCAGACTTAAGGTTGTACTATGAAGCCGCAGCTTTCTGCTGGCTAAAAGATTGGCTACTTCTTGAAGACACTGACGTGTTAGATCTGGAAGGTTTTAACAATGCTTTTGGTTGGCATGCATACTTGTGGTATGATAAGGTTAAGATCAATAAGGCCTTTAAGAACCATATTGTCAGAAAAGCAGTGTTTAATGTCTGGACAAAATATAAAGACTTATTGGAAAATAAAACTCCAAGGTGGCTCTCACCTTTGGAAGCTAAGGCCCGAAAAAGACCCAATATGGAAGCCTATTGGCCAAAATATTGGGAACTGTTAGAAAAAGACGGAGATAATTGGAAATTGCAGAGTATGGAGAAAATGAAGGATAAAGTGCGAGACTGGTTACACTACGCTCAGATTAAAGAAATTTTTAAAAGTGATAAAAAGCTAGGGTTCCAGGTGGAGAAATCGAAGTTGGAAACAGAATTGTTAGAACCTAAGACCAAGGTACTTTCAAGAATGTATAACTTGCTGTTGAAATGGAATACACAAGACGAAATGGTTAAGTCGGCTATGATAAAATGGGCACAGGATATTGGGCATAACATTATGTTTGAAGATTGGGAAAGGTTGTGGACCACTGGGTTGAATTTTACTGCATGTAATGCTTTGAAAGAAAATGTAATGAAAATGATATACAGATGGTACATGACCCCAGTTAAACTTGCCAAGATATACCATTTGTCTGATAATAAATGTTGGAAATGTAAAGAAAATGAAGGTACATTCTTTCACCTCTGGTGGACCTGCCCTAAAGTGAAGGCCTTCTGGGAAATGATATATAATGAGTTGAAAAAGGTATTTAAGTATACCTTCACCAAGAAACCAGAGGCCTTTCTTCTGGGCATTGTCGACCAGAAGGTGCTAAAGAAGGATAGAATATTTTTCATGTACGCAACAACAGCAGCAAGGATACTACTCGCTAAGAACGGGAAAACTCAAGATCTACCCACACTGGAAGAATGGCAGATGCAACAGATGGACTATATGCAACTGGCGGAGATGACTGGCAGAATCCGAGACCTGGGAGAAGAAAGGATCGAAGAAGATTGGAAGAAATTCAAGATTTATCTACAGAAACAGTGTGATTTAGTGGAATGTTAAGAAGGATGCTTGGTTATAAATAATTGGCCATCACTAAAATGGATCAGAATTTGATGATAAGAGAGATTAAGAGAAACAAAATTTGTAGGAGAATTATTTTATTGTATTTAAACAAGTGGTTATAAATTTGAAAATAAGATGATAATTTGCTTGACAAAAACTTATTAATGATGTAAGTGGGAGCGGGGGATGTGAGGAAGTCTAAAGATGTTATGAAATTTTGCAAAAACAAAGTAATGCTGTTTATTATTATTGTATTTCTTTTATTAAAAACTCCAATAAATATCTAAAAATAATAATAATAATAATTCTGCGCTGTGTGACGAAGGACTTTCTTTTCTCTGTCCCGAATCTCTCAACATTCAGCTTCACTGGAGGCCTGCAAAATCTAGTGTCATGTACAACATTTCTGATTCGAGGTAGAGGCTGGAGGAAGAAATAGGAGGCCACCGGCGATGGTGAGAGAGCATATCCCCACGGGGTCTGCCCCCACCCTAGTTTCCTAATCACTGTACCCCGACTTTTATTTCCATGAAGCCTCTTCTCCCTGCCCCTCGGAGTTAGGACACCCTTTCCCCATGTCCTGAAGAGAGAGAGAGAGAGAGGGGGGGGGGGAGCCCTAATAATAATAATAATAATAATAATAATAATAATTTAATTTAATTTAATTTTTTTTATTTATATCCCACCCTCCTTGGCCAGAGGCAGGCTCAGGGTGGCTAACACCAGTAAAATTATAGTAAAAACATAATAGGGGAAAAAAACACCAATTTAAAATACAACTTAAAATGCAATTTAAAATGCATCCTCATTTTAAAAGTAGCCCCTAGATCAAGACCACAAGGGGAGGGAAACAGAAGGGTCAGACTGAGTCCAAACCAAAGGCCAGGTGGAACAGCTCTGTCTTGCAGGCCCTGCGGAAAGATGTCAAGTCCTGCAGGGCCCTAGTCTCTTGTGACAGAGCATTCCACCAAGTCGGGGCCAGTGCTGAAAAGGCCCTGGCCCTAGTGGAGACCAATCTAACCTCTTTGAGGCTCGGGACCTCCGAAGTGTTGTCATTTGTGGACCTTAAGGCCCTCCACGGGGCAGACCAGGAGAGGCGGTCCTGTAGGTACGTGGGTCCTAGGCCGTATAGGACTTTAAAGGTTGAAACCAGCACCTTAAATCTGACCCTGTACTCCACTGGGAGCCAGTGCAGCTGGAAGAGCACTGGATGAATGTGATCCCGCAGCAAGGACCAAGTGCTTACCTGGGTCTCTGCAGGTCTCCTCACATTCCACCAGAGTTGCAAACCTGTTGGCGTTGCCCTTGTGGCCTCTGTAGGTGAACGAGTAGCAGCCTACTCCAAGGCGGCTGTAGTAAAACAGGTGGATGGAGTGGTCCCCCTCTCCGGGGTTGCTGGGCAGCCGGCAGATATCTGGAGCCGCAGGACAAAGAGAGATGGGAGAGAGAAATGGACCTGGGACTTGTGGGCAGGAAAAAAGGCACGTCAAGAGCATCCTGGCTGGGACTCCTGGGAAAACTTGCTCCCTGCCTTGCAGGCTTTTCCCAACTGGCCTGGGAGGGCTCGGACTGACTCCAGCTGCAAAAGCTAAGGCTGCTGAACAGACTCTCGGGCTGAGGTGTTGTTTGGGGGGTTTTCTTGCAGGGTTGGGGGGTTGCGGCTGTTGCTATTTTTTTGCATCTTTATTTGAGACCTTGTTGTGATTTATGTGGAAATGGTTCACTTTGATTGTGTATTTATTTAATGCTTTATTTGTTATTTATGTGGGAATGTTCAGGGAGGCAGGAGAGGATATATTGTTTAATTACAGTGGTGCCTCTGGTTGCGAACGGGATCCGTTCCAGAGGCCCGTTCGCAACATGAAAGGAACGCAACTTGCAGCGATGCGTCTGTGCACGTGCAGGTTGCGATTCACCACTTCTGCGCATGCGCGTGATGTCATTTTGCATTTCTGCACATGCGTGAGCAGTGAAACCCGGAAGTAACCCTTTCCAGTACTTCCGGGCCGCCGCAGGATGCAACCTGAAAAAACGTAAGATGAAGCGGATGTAACATGAGGTATGACTGTATATCCTTTCCAACTTGTGTTAACAAGTTCTATAATTTAGCAGGGTAACATTCCCCCTTTTTAAACTTGTGCAGCGGATAGCATTTATGCCAGGCTTGCATAAGCCTCTAAAATAAGTTACCTGGTAATTCCCCTTTTATTCCCTCATGAAAAGAATAGACACGACACAGTCTTCTATAAAAGTATAAAAAGAGTTTACTCACTCACTCATTCTTTTCACTGATGGATCCCAGAAGGCAGACTTAAGTTACAAAAGTAATATACTCCTGGAAACTATTCCATAAGGAGACAGTCCCTTTGTCCTCTCTTGGCTGGGCATCTTAGGCTAAGCAGATGTTGCTTCTTCGACGAATGGAATCAGAGAGAGAGAGAGAGATGGCGGCCTCCGCTGAGGTATTTTGTTACCTGCACAGGTGAGGCCACGACCACCCCTAGTCACATGCAGAGGAAGTCTGTCCCAGCTCAGGAGGAAACAGGAAGTTCTGACTAACTGGTCCAGACACCCTCTTTTTATGTCCACTCCAGGGATGTTGTATTTGACTGCTTTGTGTTTCACATCCCACACTTTAGAACTACAGTCATACCTCGGGTTAAAGTCGTTTCAGGTTGAGTGTTTTCAGGTTGCGTTCCACGGTGACACAGAAGTAACAGAACAGGTTACTTCCGGGTTTCGCTGCTTGCGCATGCACAGGCAGTCAAAATGATGTCATGTGCTTGCACAGAAGCGGTGAATCGCGACCCACGCTTGCACACACAAGTTGCGTTCTGCTCAGGATGTAAACGGGGCTCCAGAATGGATCCCGTTCACATCCCGAGGTACCACTGTACTTCTCTTATGTTGCCATTATGTATTTTTTCATGTTGCAAGCCGCCTTGAGCATGGCTTGAACTGTGGAATAGTGGCATACAAATAAAAATATGCATGTATGCTGGTATCCTAGGATCTGCTCAGCCAAACATTCGTTCTTGGCCTGGGAGGTGGGTGGGTGACCTTTGAGCATAAGGTGGGAAGATTAGCCAAGGCCGCAATATGTGGGGCAGCCTCTGAGGAGCAGCTGCTGCTCCCCAGTTTGCCTCTGTCTTTGTAGGAATCCCTGCCCCTCCCTGCCAAGAATACCCTTAGCCTTCAGCTTCCCCTATAGAGAATGGAGCAAGTTCACCCACCTCCCAGCCTTTGGGTGGGCTTTGTCTCCATGGGGCAAGCACTTAACGCCACTTAATAGCTTGCCATGGGTGGGTGGGTGAGGTCTTGCAGCTGAGTACGAGGCAGAATTAAACAGGTTAAAATCTGATGGTATTGGTTTTCATTTATGTATAGTATAGATGTTTTTTCTTTTTGTTTGTCGGTTTTTGGTATGCATGTTCGTGGCTTTTTGTATTTTTGTGCAATCTTCAAATATGGAAAAGTGTTAAAAATAAAGAAAGAAACAGTTTGAAATTGTAATGATAATGGAAACCATAAATGGAACAAGAGAACAATCGCAAACGCTAATAAAATAAATCTAAACATGGGTTTAGAGAGCAAAGTGACCCCTTCGCTCCAGGAACAGAGGAAGCTGCCAAGCCATTGGTCCATCTACTTCAGTATTGTCTACACTGACTGGCAGAATTGATTCTCTAGGATCTCAGGCAGGCATCTCTCGCAGTCTTACCTGGGGATGCCAGCAGGGATCTCACCTGGGGCTGATGCTCTGCCACTGTTCCTTGGCTTTGGCTTTTGCCCGCTTAGAGTGGAAGCAGGTTATTTCAGGGGACAATATCTGATAAAGCCACTTCCGCCTACAAAAGGAGGTGGGGTTGTGGGCTTCACGCTCCCACCACGCGCGTGGCGGCTGGCTCTCAGCCTCCGCAGGATTGAGGGAATCCCCGGCAGCGTCACCCCCTGGACAGCCAATCAGCTGGCTCAGGGGGGCATGGCCTGCCCTATTTAACGCAGGCCGGGGATCTCCCTCTTTTGCCACCTCCAGCTGTTCCTGTTTCCCACCCTCCCGCCCTTTAAGGTTCTCGTTTCCTGACCTTTCTATGGACTTGGTTGAGGTGCCTGGTAGGAATTTTCCCACTTGGCAAATTGGCACCAGCCACTTGGTTTTCGCCTACCTCATAGCAAATCATCACAACTTTCTGGGTATTGGCGGTTAGGCATTGGTATTGTTCTGTAGATGGAAGAGGGGAGGAAGCACAATCATCTGCCCCACATATTGAAGGGTAGTTGGATAAAGGATTCCGGGGTGGGGGGGCGTGGCCCTGTCCGAAGCCTAGGGAGGTGAGGGTCTAAGGCACGCCCCCTAGTGGTGACCCCGGGGGAGTTCCTAGTTGATGTGCATCAGCAGGAATCCCCCTACTGGTGGTTAACCCTTCCTGGACTCCAAGCAGACAGGCTGGAGTCGGATAGTCGGTTAGGACCAGTGCCTAAACCAATACCGCTCATCACCTGTAACCAATAAAGTTGTGGCCCTTTTTAGCCCATTAACCTCAATAATTGTGTCATGTGTCTTTATTTCCTGGGAGGGGGGGTGGGGTGGAACCTGCCATGCAATGAACCCACGGCAAGAAGCTCGGGCCAAGAGACTCTTTTGCCCACCTGTCGGATGGGCGGCATGTAAATATTAAAATCATTATTATCATTACCCGGCTTCTTGCAGGCGTGCTCACATTCCGAGAGAGATTCAAACCGGTTTTCATTGCCCTCGCAGCCTCCGTAAATGAACACTTCGCACGTTTTAGTGGCGGGGTTGTAATAGTACCTGGGCATGGCTGCCTTGCAGGGTCCTGTCTCCTTGGGCAGCTTGCAGATATCTGGAAGGATGTGAGAGGGACAGGTTGGAGGGTTGAAGTTGCTTGGGCAAGAGTACTAGGAAATAATTCATAATGAACTGAAAAAAAAAATGTTTAAAAGTACTTTTCCAAAAAAACAAGTCCTTTTTGTTGGGGATAATTCAGACTGAAATTCCCAGGTGCCATAAAAGGTTATTTATGTATGCCCCTACTACGGCCCGTGTTTTGTTAACCCCCAAATGGAAATTGAGCAAAGTCCCGACTAAAGAAAGGACGCCGGTTTCACTGTGGTCTAAACCACAGAGCCTAGGGCTTGCCGATCAGAAGGTTGGCGGTTCAAATCCCCGCGACGGGGTGAGCTCCCGTTGCTCGGTCCCTGCTCCTGCCAACCTAGCAGTTCGAAAGCATGCCAGCTCAAATAGATAAATAGGTACCACTCCGGCGGGAAGGTAAAAGGCGTTTCCATGCGCTGCTCTGGTTCGCCAGAGGCGGCTTAGTCATGCTGGCCACATGACCCAGAAGCTGTACGCCGGCTCCCTCGGCCAGTAAAGTGAGATGAGCGCCGCAACCCCAGAGTCGGCCACGACTGGACCTAATGGTCAGGTGTCCTTTTACCTTTACCTGACTAAAGAAGAATGGCAACTGAAACAGTTGAAATATGCCCAGCTTGCAGACCTAACATATAGAATAAGAGAACAAGAAGAACACATGTTTAAAGAAGATTGGAAAATGTTTATTGAGTATGTGGAGGAATATTGTGTTTATTTGAAAACGTGGTCAGCATAAAGATAAATTCAGCAGTGTAAATAAGTTTTGATGGATTTAATAATGGAATACTGAGTGGTTTAGTTTATATAAAATATGCAGAAATTGCTTCTATGGGGGGGGGCAGCGATGGCCACCAACTTGGCCGTCTCTAAAACAGGATTGGGCCAAATCATGGAGGAGGAGAGGACTGTCAAAAGCTACAATCTGCCTCCGCAGTTGGGGGCAGAAATGCTTCTGAAGACCAGATGCTGGAAACCACCGAGAGAGAGAGAAGGGGGGGCTCTTGCATCTGGGTCCTGCTTGCAGGTTTCCCAAAGGAGGCAGCTGGTTGCCCAGCCTGGACTGGATGAGCCACTGACCTGAGCAGTGGCAGACAAAGATGGTGGATTGTGCGGAACTAGCAAAACTGACCTGCAAGATCCGAAATCAGGAGGAAACAAAATTCCAAAGAGATTGGAGTAAATTTATGGATTATATAGAAGAAGAAGAAGTGTTTGAACTTGATATCCCGCCTTTCACTCCCTTTAAGGAGTCTCAAAGCGGCTAACATTCTCCTTTCCCTTCCTCCCCCACAACAAACACTCTGTGAGGCGAGTGGGGCTGAGAGACTTCAGAGAAGTGGGACTGGCCCAAGGTCACCCAGCAGCTGCAGGTGGAGGAGCGGAGACGCGAACCCGGTTCACCAGATTATGAGTCTACCGCTCTTAACCACTACACCACACTGTCTCTCAATAACTGTATATAACTGTATATATATAACTGTATATAAATAATAACTGTAGAAATCTGAAGGCTCTGGCAGGACTGAAACAAATCTTACGACATAGATTGGACTGGATATAATAAGAAACTGTGGAAAGGTGGCTGAAGGAAGAAAATCTGTTGAAGGGAAGGAGGGAAGTCAGTGCTTGGCAGAGTGTTGGGAAAGAATGTGGGTAAATGACTGCTGAATATCATTATACTTTGTTTGTTGGTATTAAATAAAAAACCAATAAAAAGCATTAAAAAAGAAAAGAAAAGAGGAGCCCCTGGCCTGATCCAGAAGGCCTCTTCTCATGTTCCTAGGATGCTCACGCTCACACTGGTGCTGCCACCAACCCCACCCTATTCTTCTGCTTTTAAATCATTTTAACAGATTTTAGTACTGTAATCTCCTCTTGCTGTAACCCAGACCTGAGACCTTAGAATGAGAAGGACTTAAGAAATTAAAGTAAAAGCAACAAAAGCAGAAATAATAGCGGCAATGATAAGGTGGTCTGCCCCGAGCTCATTTAAAGTAGGAAATCAAAATATTTCCTTTTGTGAAATGCTAAGTGGAGTGCGCATTCTGGGCAAGGACTGCAGATATCCAGGGCTGCCCCAGGAGGTTGGCTGTGCATTGATGCAGCTTGTATCACCAGCAAATATCATAGAATCATGCAATGCAGGACTCACAGCTAAAGAGCCCCTGACCGATGACTACCTGTCCTCTGCACAATGCTCCCCCTTTGTCAATAATAATAATAATAATAATAATAATAATTTATTTATCCCCCACCCATCTCCTCTGCTCCCCTTCCTTGGTCTGACCTGGGTTGCGGCATCTCCAAATGCATTCCATCTGGGTCTCAAACTGGTTGTCGTTCCCTCCGCAGCCTCCGTAATAAAACATCTCGCAAGTCTTGTTTCGTGGGTTGTAATAGTATTTGGGGAAGAGGGCCAAGCAGGGGCCAGAATCCATAGGGAGCTTGCAGATATCTGTGGGTGCAGAACATAGAGGGGGGACAAAACAGAGGGACTCTCAGGCATCCCCATGGAAATGAACTGGTTCCAAAAGCCAAATCCTGCACATTGCAGAAGTGAGTGTGCCTGGGATGTGTGGCGCACTCTGGAGCGATAATCTCTGTTCCCCCACTGACTCAACAAATTTGGCAAGCTGGCATTTCTATACCACTTGGAAAGAGAGGGGCTTTTCGGTTGCCCCCAATGAAGTTAAAGGAACCACCAAACAACAGGGAGTATTTACAGCTAGAGAGAGACAGTGTGGCACAGTGGTTAGAGTGGTTAGACTAAGACCTGGGAGACACCAGCCCTCAAATCTCCACTCAGCCATGAAGCTCACTGTTAAGCAAAAATCTCCAAATGGGTCCAAACTTCAATGTCTCAAACTCCTGGTAGAGGACAAGGATCTGGAGATTACGCTCAGGGTGGCCAAATTCTGTGCGACTGCCATAAAACTTAGGGAACAAGCTGTACTACCAAAATGATTAAGGTTTAAAATGATAATTTTTGGTTATATCTTACTGATCAAGAATTATTATATATATATATATATATATATTAGCTTTCGTAGATTTTCACGGGTACAGGAATGCAGGTTTTGGTGTCCTCGGGTGTCTTCCCGTGTAAAAGTTGGGGTGTCTAGGCGACGTTTCGACGAGGTCTCACTCGTCATCTTCATTTCTCGTAGGTTCTTGTCAGCTGGAAGGTTTCCTCCCCGTAGAGGTGAGATATTTGCTTTCGTAGATTTTCACGGGTACAGGAATGCAGGTTTTGGTGTCCTCGGGTGTCTTCCCGTGTAAAAGTTGGGGTGTCTAGGCGACGTTTCGACGAGGTCTCACTCGTCATCTTCAATTAATATATATATTAATTGCCACTACATCTGAATTGTCTCTGTTGTACTCAATTGCACTTCAATGTCTCCCTGTTGTGTTTTATGATTTTCCCGATATTGTAAGTGACCCGGAACTGGTCTGTGACTGTAATAATAAAATTCATTCATTCACTGGGCCAGTCACTGCCTCTCAGCCCAGAGGGTTGTTGTGGGGCTTGAATGAGAAAGGGGGAGAAACTTGAGCTCCTTTTTCTCCAAGGGAAGGGTGTGAATGCAATTAGTAATGTATTCAGCCAAGAAAGACCCTAAAGCACTGGTAAGTATTTGCACCACTGTGACATCTGTTTATTTTGAGCATTCACATATTGCTCTTGGGGTATTCATTTAAAAGCAAACAGTGTTGCACCAATAAAAATCAACCCAGCAAGACAGAAGTTGCCCCCTAAGAAGGTACGGGGCTAGAAGGTAGGGAAACGACCCCCAAGTCTGCCCACCTTTGCTCCCGCAGGTGTCCAGGCATTCCTCCGTGGTGGCAAACCGGTTGGCGTTGCCCTGGCAGCCTCCGTAGGGAAAGGGCAAGCAGGTCTCCTTCGACGGAGAGTAGTGGTACATGAGGGAGTAATCGAGACACGGACCCGAATCCCGGGGCAGCACGCAGATATCTGCCAGCAGAGAGCCAAGAGGAGGAGTCAGCAGTCTCCCCCTTCATAGAATCATAGAATCAAAGAGTTGGAAGAGACCACAAGGGCCATCGAGTCCAACCCCCTGCCAAGCAGGAAACACCATCAGAGCACTCCTGACATATGGTTGTCAAGCCTCTGCTTAAAGACCTCCAAGGAAGGAGACTCCACCACACTCCTTGGCAGCAAATTCCACTGTCAAACAGCTCTTACTGTCAGGAAGTTCTTCCTAATGTTTAGGTGGAATCTTCTTTCTTGTAGTTTGGATCCATTGCTCCGTGTCCGCTTCTCTGGAGCAGCAGAAAACAACCTTTCTCCCTCCTCTATGTGACATCCTTTTATATATTTGAACATGGCTATCATATCACCCCTTAACCTCCTCTTCTCCAGGCTAAACATGCCCAGCTCCCTTAGCCGTTCCTCATAAGGCATCGTTTCCAGGCCTTTGACCATTTTGGTTGCCCTCCTCTGGACACGTTCCAGTTTGTCAGTGTCCTTCTTGAACCTTCCCTTCATAAGAACATAATGAGCCTGCTGTGATGGTCACATGGGATTGCTATGAGGAATTATGAAAATACGGAGCAAGCCACTGGGCTTGAGTCATTGACAATAATTTCTGATCAAATCCCACAAGCCTCAGCATCTCTGCCCATTTTTTTCTACTGCCCATTTTCTCTACCCCTGACAGGCACGTATAAGCATTCTAAAACACAGACTGGTTGCTTCACCAGGCATCCTGGGCTGTAAAGATAGTAGATAGCTTTGATGTACCTTTCCTTGGTTTTGTTAGTCTTAGGGCCAAGAAATAGAGTTTCACATAGGAGGTGATAAAGATGCCTAATCTTTCCTTGCCATCCTTCCTCTCATGTTTACTGCTTGTTTATGACCTCCGGGGTTGCTGAATGCATTCCTCCTTTAGTCCTGTTTTATTTACCCCAGAATGTATGCATGCTCAGATTAGCTCTTCGTAGTTTTAACTTTGTCCCAACGCGGGGTTTTTGAAATGCTCAGAGGAAATCTGATTGGTTCTTACGAACACTGTGTAAAGGGTTCTTTTGTTAATAAAGCGGCCTGGACGAGGGAGTGGCGATACACACTTCCTCCCAGAGTCTTGCCGGCCAAGCCTCATGTTTTGTTTTATCAGGGTCCAGTCCTTTCCTTTGGCTTCAGAATGCAACAGTCTGCTGGATCAGGCCAATGGGGGTCCATTTGGCCAGCACCCTGAAGCACTGCTGCCTCTGACTGTGGAGGGCAGAAGAGAGCCATTGTGGCTAATATCTATCCATAGCCCTCTCCTCTTCCACAAATTTGTCCTATCCCCTTTTAACGCCACCTATGTTGGTGGCCATCACTGCCTCCTGTGGGATCCTTTGCTGAAGAGGCTCTTTGATCTTTCAGACAAGTCTAAACTTAATTCTCTCCTCTTAGGCAAAGATCACAAGACGACCTGGCTGGTAGCCAGATTCTGCGCCCAGATTTGTAGGCACAGATCATCCTCTAGTATAAAATAGCTTACTAGGGAAATGCTGAAGTCGCCCTTTGGGGCGCCTCAGGGTCAATTTTTATGGTAGCCCAAATCTCAGTTGTAGGGGTGTATGACTATTTTAACTCATGAGCTATTGCTGCAATCTGCTCTGATTGTATATTTTATCTTTATGAATGCTGTTTTTATTGTGTTATGTTATGTGAGTCTTTGACCGTAGTAAATTATCTATCTCACCTTGCCATTGTAACCTACTCTGTCCACCCCCCAAGATGATCAAGGCAAAGTGAATGATATGCCTCCTGTGGCAGGGAGTTCCACAGTTTAACTGTGCAGTGTTTGAAGAAGTAGGCATTTGGAGTACAATGGTACAGGCTACTTCGGGGATATTACAGTGCTGCTGATTGTACGCATTGTTGTGCTTAATGAATACCAAGAACGTAAGAAAAGCCTGCTAGATAAGGCCAATGGTCCATCTCATCCAGCCTCCTGTTCTCCCAGTGGCCAGCCAGTTGCCCATTATGGGAAACCAACAAGCAGGATTCGAGCCCAAGAGCGACACTCTTCCCTCCTGTGGTTTCCTGGAACTGGGTTCCTCTAACCATGGAGGCAGAGAAGAGCCATCATGTCTAGCGGCCGTCAATAGCCGTCACCTCCTGATTTGTTTGTTTTAATATGGTGTGCCTCCCCCCCTTTTCTGGAAGTACCAGAACGGGTTATTTCTGGGTTTTGGCGCATGCGCATGCGCAGAAGCACTAAATTGCACTTTGCGCATGCGCAGAAGTGCCGAATCGCAACCCGTGCGTGAGCAGATGCAGTGTTGCGGGTTGCGAACGCTGCGGGTTGCGAATGTGCTTCCCGCACAGATCACGTTCGCAACCTGAGTGTCCACTGTACAATGACGATGACAGCTGCATTGGCAGGAGTCCCTCCTTACCCGGGTTCTGGCACTGCTGTTGGCATCCCTCCAGAGTCTCGAACCTGTTGAGGTTTCCCCCGCAGCCTCCGTAAACAAAGGGAAGGCAGGACTGGTTGCGGTGGTTATAGTAGAACATGGGGAAGTAGGCATCACAGGGACCGGGGTCTGCCGGGAGCTTGCAGATCTCTGCCGTCGCAGAAGAAACAAAGGCTCGTCAGAACAAGAGCACTGTGGGAACTGTGAAAGAGTGTCATGCCCACCCCTCTTAAAAGAGCTGCCCCAGTTGGGTCTAAAGGTAAAGGGACCCCTGACCATTAGGTCCAGTCGTAGCCGACTCTGGGGTTGCAGCGCTAATCTCACTTTATTGGCCGAGGGAGCCGGCGTACAGCTTCCGGGTCATGTGGCCAGGATGACTAAGCCGCTTCTGGTGAACCAGAGCAGCGCACGGAAACGCCGTTTACCTTCCTGCTAGAGTGGTACCTATTTATCTACTTGCACTTTTTGGCATGCTTTCGAACTGCTAGGTGGGCAGGAGCAGGGACGGAGCAATGGGAGCTCACCCCGTCGTGGGGATTCGAACCGCCAACCTTCTGATTGGCAAGCCCTAGGCTGTGTGGTTTAACCCACAGCGCCACCCGCGTTGGGTCTAGTCGATGGTAAATGGATCAACAGGAATATGCAAGTTTCTTGCATAGTCCCCCCCTAGAATTGCATCATAGAATTGTAGATTTGGAAGGGACCCTTTCATTGGAGGTCTTTCAGCAGAGGTTGCGGGGGGTGGAGTGCATCTGTCAGTGATCCTTTAGCAATAATTCTTTGATTGGGCATCTAGATGACCCTTGGGATCCCTTCCCACTCTGCCAATTCTATGATTCAATTCTAGGATCATCACCATCATTATATTCATTTGTACCCCACCTCCCCCCAGATGGAGACCCAAGGCAGTCTACAGGTGAAATAGAAATGGCTAAAAACATGGACTTCCGGTTTGCCGCGGCCATCGGCAAGAAGCGTGGAAGAATGGAGTAAATTTATGGACTACCGTATATAAGTGAGAACTGTAGAAATTTGAAGACGTTAGCAGGGCTGAAATAAATCTTATGACATGGACTAGATATTACTAAGGAACTGTGGATTAGAGACTGGAATAAGAAAACCTGCTGAAGGGAGGGAGGGAAGTCAATGCTCAGAAGAGCGGAAAGAAAGATAGATGTAAAAGGATATGAATTATCAGTGTATTTTGTTTGTGTATAGGAAATGAAAACCTAATAAAAAGCATATTAAAAAAAAGAGAGAAATTGTTAAAAACATAGACGGGAATCGTTAAAAAGCAAATCAGCACGAATTAGAATTATCTAGCCATGATCTATTAAAACACACAGATAATTGCAATAAAAACAACACAGCACCAGCCCTTTCCTTAAAGATAGTCAGTTCCCAAAAGCCCGTGGGAACAAGGACAGCAAGATGGGAGCCAACCAGCTTCTTGAGGCAGGGAGTTCCAAAGTTGCCTGGGAGCAAATACAACAGAGAAGGCCCTCTCCCACATCCCCACCAATTATGCCTGTGCGGGTGCTGAGAATGGTCTCCCCCAAAGATCTCAGAGGCTGGGCAGCTTCGTATGGCAAGGAGAGAGTCTTTCAGATCGCCTGGGAGGCCCTCCCCGCTCTACAGTTTGATGAGTCCCTCTCCTTAACTCCATGGCAGCAAGGCTCCCCTTTGACAGCCAAGCCTTGCCGGTGGCTGCTTCTCCCTCGGGGTCTCACCAGGGTACAGGCAGGTGCTCCGGCATTGCTCCAGTGTCCGGAACCGATTCTCGTTGCCATCACAGCCATGGTAGGTGAAGCGCTCGCAGGTTTTGTTGGCGTAGTTGTAGTAGTAGCTGAGCTTGTGGTTATTGCAGCTGCCGCTGTCCTCTGGGAGCTTGCAGATATCTGGGGAACAGGAGAGAAGAGGGGAGGAGCTAGGAGGGACAGTACTGAGGATCCTGGGTTTTATCCCCACCATCTCCAGCCGAAATGTTACAGTTCTGACTGCAAGCCGGATACCCCTCTGGGGTTCTGTTGACACAGAGACCCAGGCGTTTCCTAAAACTGGCACTTGATGGAGCCATAGAAAGCCATGGAATATTATTCTAGTTGTGGTGATTCAGGCAATAAAAATGACAAGGGTATGTAGCAACTCCTCTAGGAAGAAAAGTTGCAGCGTTTGGCATGCTACGACAGCGGCAAGAGTCTTGATAGCACAAGGATGGAAGAACGAGGAAATCCCAACGAAAGAACAGCGGCAAGAAAAACTGATGATTTACGCAGAGCTGGCGAAATTGACCTACAAATTGAGGGACAAGGTCAACTGTGCCTTTAAGGAAGAATGGGAGCTTTTTACAAATTAACTAAAAGGACAACAAAATGAACTGGACTCCTTGGCAGGTTTTGAACACACATACACAAATTTATTGGTTGATAACAGGGGAGATACCTGCAGATTATGTAAGGATATGATTTCATAATTTCATAACATGCAGAGAATAATATGTGCTGAGAAATCAGAGAGAGGAGCTGAGGGAAGTCTCGGGGGGGAGGGTTAGAGGGGGGAAGGGGGAAAATAATGAATATATGTTTTGATAATTTGTTATGTTGAAATTGTTAATAAAAACGGTTTTTTTTAAAGAAAAGTTGCAGCATTTGGGACTTTTCAGTTTAGAGGAAAGAAGTAATGTAATAGATAGGTCCAATGTGTGGCTCGAGACCTTTGGCAACATTTGACAGCCACCCAGCCTTTGCGCCATCATCCCAAAGCCAGGTAAGTGAGGTGCTGGGCTTTGGGAAGGAGACACGAGGCTCTGGCAGGATCCTGGCATCTCCCCTCCTTCTTCCCAAAGCCTAGTTAGTGCTTAGGCAGCTTTGGGAAGGAAGAGGGAGGGCTCTAGGACTCTGCCAGAGCCTGCGTCTCCTTCCCAAAGTCCAGCACCCTAGGAAGGCTGGAGGGGAGGCATTAATTTTTGGCTTTCCTCGCCCTCAACCTGTGTGACAAGGGAGTGTGCAGCCTGCGGTTTCCGTGTCCAAGTACACTTGCAGCCCACTTCGTATGGACTTGTGGACATGCAATGAAGCCAGATCTTGGAAGAGTCAGGGCAGATAAATGAAAGTCCTTCTTCACCCAGTGTATAGTTCTTCAGTTTAGCTCCCTCACACAGGAAGCGGTACCTGCATCTCCCTCTCATTTCCATCTGCCTGCATCTGCCTCTCACCTGGGTTTCTGCAGGTCCGAAGACACTGCTCATGAGTGGAGAACCGGTTGCCGTTTCCTTCGCAGCCACCATAAATGAACATCTGACAAGTCCTGTTGCTGGGTGAGTAGTAGAACATGGGTTGGTAGCTTTCGCACCGACCTGGGTCCATGGGGAGGCTGCAGATATCTGCCACCAGAAACCAAAGAGGCATCAGAGGAGGGCAGTTCAAGAGAGTAGGGTGGGGAAACTGCGGGCGGGTGGGGGTCTGGGGAGGAGACTTCACGACTGAACGGCAATGTCACCACCCGGAATTTCAGCGAGCGGAAGAGTATCAGCTTGTGAGAAGAGGCCTTGTGAGATCCAGGAGGGGAGAAGTGGGGCAGGTGGCTCCTGAGATCATAGAATCATTGAGCTGGAAAGGAACCCTGAGGGTCATCTAGTCCAACCCCCTGAAATGCAAGAATCTCAATTAAAATCACTGGCCGGAGAATGGTTTTCTGAAGTCCAGCATCTACAGTTGTTTGTGCTATTTGAAGGTTGCTAATAAGGGGTCCAGATCTCTCCCACCCAAGGATGCACCGTTCTCATCACAATTGATTTAAAAATAGCTTCGAAAACCCCTTCTCTGCTTGGCCTCTAGCACTGACAAAGAGTTCTGGAGATCCTGAAAACTTGCAAGCAATTACATATGTTGAATTTTGATTGGCCTAATATGAGTTTAGGATGGCTTAGGAACTGCTAAACCTATTCCCCTTGCTTTCTCCACTGTGCTTTGAAATGAACTGCCCAGAGAGCTTATGGTGAAGGGCAGTATATAAAATTAATAAGTAAAATAAATAAAGTATCCATAACAGATGGCCACCCAGCCTCTGCTTTGAAACTTCCAATGTTCAATAGTCCACCACCTTCTGAGGGATTCCTTCGGGATGTTTGGTTGGAATCTCCTTCCTTGTAACTCGAATCCACTGGTTCAGGTCAGGGGCGGAGGAGGGTGGGTGCGGTGGGTGCTGGCCGCCCCAGGTGTCCCCACTGAGGGGTGTGACAAAATGCTGGCCGGCACTCACTGCAGGGCCTGCAGTGCGCCTGAGCCACACGTCTCTCCTGGGAGTGACACGGTGGCTTGGGCGTGTGCAGGCTCCCTGCTGCCCCAAATGGTCTGCCCGCCACCTCCCCCTCACCTGTAGGGTGGCTGAGTGGGAGGAGGCAGGCAGACTCCTCGGAGGCCCTGCAGAACATCCTGCCCTGGCTGGCTTCGCCCCCGTGCGCAGGTCATGCGTGCTGCCCCAGGCGCTTGATTGGCTTGCTCCATTGCTGGCTCAGGTCCTCCAATCTGGAGCAGCAGAAAACAAGCTTGCTCCATCTTCCAGGTATGTGAAGATGGCTTTCATATCACCTCTCCATGATGCAGGACTAAGGAGGAAACTGGTCATTTATTTTGTTTCCATTTTCATGGGAAATCTCTGACATCCCTCAGTGCAAGGTGCTAACCCGCCTTCCCTTTGTGCAAGCAGCAAAGTGATGTGGCCTTGTGGACTTGGAAACCCAGGTACTCTCCTGACCCTGGAAACTGACCCTGGATCTAGGATTGCAACCAGTGTAAACCAGGACTTCCAATATCCACCCCATTAATTTGGCTCAGAAAGATGCCACGGTCAATGGAATTAAAAGCTGCTGAGAGATGAAGGAACACCTAGATGGCCACCGCCTTCCCTCCCCCGTCCTTCTTCCACAGGGCCAGTTCAGCCCCATAACCAGGCCTGAGCCCAGACAGAGATGAGCCAAGATGACCTGTTTCATCTAAGAGTACTTTCAATTCTTGCTCTGCCTGCAACTCTCTTGACCACTTTCCATAAAATTTGCAACCAGGTGATGGTTGTCAACAGCCAGTGGGTCTGATTCTTTCCAATCAGAATGAATGCTCAGTAAACCAGACCGTTGCATGACCTCCGTGGGAATTTTGTGCAGATAGATCATTCGCTTCTCCTGATTCATTCATTGCCGAATAATTCATTCATTACTAATTCACACTGAGGCTGTTAATATTGTGCATATGGAAGCAAATGGGATGAATACAAGCAAACTCTTCTTGAAATAAAAAATACTCCAGTCCAAAAATATGGTTCAAAAGCTTTACTTCAGAACTTAACTCCAAAACAAACTTAGAACAATAAAGTTACACTCAGATAGATGCATGATATCTTATGTTGATCCCAACAGGTAAAATATCTTAGATTATGAATATCTTCCATCCAGAGCTGAAATCAAAGCTCTGCCTCTCTTGCAAACAACCTCCATCATGAGCCTGAGGCTGTTTTCCTAGAGTGAGAGAAGTTCTTTCTCTTCAGTGGCTTCAGAACAAAGACTAGCACACCCAAAACTGAGACCTACAGATTAACATACGCATAGGCTGGCGATTGCATCATTTTCATGTGATTTACGTTAAATACCAGTCTCACTTAATCATTAGCCATTAGGCTCTCTACTTAGCTTCAATGGAATTTCCCATGCCAGTATACATACAGACACATTACAGAGTCATTTTCCATTTCGGTGTACAATTAAACAATTATACTTAACAATTCACCCATCCACCTGTTCCTGATCTGCAAACCAACTGTCCAACAGAGCTCGACATCTCACCTACCAACTTCCCCACAGACGTCCATGCAATCCTTCCTGGTGTAGAAGCGATTGGAGTTCCCTTTGCAGCCGCTGTACTTGAACCTCCTGCACCTCTTGGTGCGGGGGTCATAGTAGAAGTAGTCCAAGGACAAAGTGCAGGAGCCAGGATCCCTGGGGAGGTTGCAGAGATCTGCCGGAAAACAGAAGGGGGCGGGAGAGGAAGCGGGGCAAGTTGAAATAATGGGAGACCACCATCTAGACCTCAGAGAGGAATGAACCAAGCATAATCATCATCATAATAACAATAATTTATTATTTATACCCCGCCCATCTGGCTGGGCTTCCCCAGCCACTCTGGGTGGCTTCCAACAAAATATTAAAATACCGTAATAAATCAAACATTAATAGCTTCCCTAAACAGGGCTGCCTTCAGATGTCTTCTAAAAGTCTGGTAGTTGTTCTTCTCTTTGACATTTGGTGGGAGGGCATTCCAAAGGGCAGGTGCCACCACCGAGAAGGCCCTCTGCCTGGTTCCCTGTAACTTGGCTTCTCGCACTGAGGGAACCGCCAGAAGGCCCTCAGAGATGGACCTCAGTGTCCGGGCAGAACGATGCAGCCCTGTGGCTTCATCAGAACTGGCAGGGATCCTAATTTGGTTCATGAGGCTGTTCCCTTCCCCCAACAAGCCAAGCCCACGTGCCCCACAGGTAGGTAATACCAGGTGTAGGGCAGGTAAAGGTGCCTTAAAATGTGCTCTGAAACAGTCCTCGGAGGGGCTTGGATTGGGCCCCTTTTATTGATTTACTTATTCCTTAAAATTTATACACTGCTTGATTGTAAGAACAAACACACCTCAGTATGGTTTACAAAAAAAGAGAAAACGATATAACTATTGAAAAATCAGCAGCAACTACTTGAGACATTCAAAAAGAGCAAAAGGCTAACAACAGATTAGACCTTACACCAACCTTCTAAACATCTGGGCAGATTTGTCTAAGAAACATTTTTAGCAGGTGCTGGAAAAGGTACTGTGAGGGTACTTGCCTTAGAACAACAGGCAGGGAGTTCCAAAGTGTAGTTGCTGCCACAAGTTCTTGTAAATGCAGATCAGGGAGCAGCACCTGTTCCACCACTTGAAGTGTGTTGTGGTTCTGGACTGTCAGTAGTTAACACTCCAGGAGCGTTCTTATCAACTGGCTGCACTGCCCACAGGATCCGTGCTTTTTTCCTTTGATCTGTGCTCTGTGGGAGCTGAGCTCTCTCTGGAGAGCAGTCTGTCTGAGAATGTTAGCAAGCTCGTTTCGGTTTTCGTTAAGAGGCAGAAAGCTGCCAACATGCAGCTAGATTCTGTAGGTTTTCTTTTCTGTTTTGAATGCTTCTAAATAAAGAGTTTTAGATTAGAAGCACTAGTGTCGAGCTGAGTTATTGAGGACACCACGTCGACACAGACAAGCCATTTTATGCTGCGTGTGAACTCTGCTTTTATCTGGCAACCGAGGACAGTGGCAGCGTGTGGAGTGGAAGAGTGTGGGCGCCATTGGAAGTTTGTTGGAGTGGCAATAAATCAAATTTATTGCAGGGCCATTGCAGCAGACTCAGTGGGTCAAAAGATATACAACCCAACAAACTTTAACAAAGTGGTTGGGTGGGCATATTTGGGGTAAGGCAGTCTTGTAGTAAACTGGTCCCAAGCCCTTAAATTGGGCATCAGATGCAATGTTCCCCACTAGGGCGGATTCTGCTCAGTAGCTTTCAATCAGAGCTCCCAAGCCGAGTCGATCCCAGATGAAAGACAGGCTCAAAGTCAGTCTCCGACCATAACGCTTTGAAAATGGATTTGACATTGTTACCAACCGGTTCCTTTCGATGGAAGATGAATGACAACTTATTTAGAGATCAGGAGATCATTAAGAAGGCCCAAAAAGTTTTGAAGGACTATTTTGAAATAAATTTGAACACTACGGTGGAAAAAAGAACAATTTGGGACGCAAGTAAAGCCGTGATGAGAGGGTTCTTAATACAACAGAATGCTATAAAGAAAAGGAAACAAAATGAAAAGAAAGACAAGATTTTGGAGAAAATTAAAGAATTAGAGAAGAAGCTAAGAATAAACCCGAAGTCACAGCTGATTCTGAGAGAAATCAAACTTCATCAGGCACAATATTCTAAACTGATAAACCAGGAAATAGAATGGAAGATTAAATCAATGAAACAAAAAACGTTTGAATCGGCAAACAAATGTGGGAAACTGCTGGCTTGGCAGTTGAAGAAGAGACAAAAGTTGAACATAGTAACAAATTTGGAAATTGAAGGAAGAAATATTCAGAACCCCGTGGAGATTAGAAAATCCTTCCAGAAATATTTCAAGAAACTATATACTCAAGGGCCGCAAAATGAGGTTGAGATGGAACAATTTTTGAAAAAAAAATAGTCTTAAAAAACTTACACAAGAAAATAGACTACTCCTGAATAGCCAAATAACACGACAAGAAATTGAACATGCCATTCAGAACATGAAATTGGGCAAATCTCCAGGGCCAGACGGCTTGACCTCCAAGTACTATAAGACAATGAGTGACTATCTGATTCAACCTTTGATGGAGGTCAGCAATGAAATCCTGGAGGGAAAGAAGGCGCCGGAATCGTGGAAGGAAGCTTTTATCACATTGATACCAAAATCAGAAACTGAAAAAACACAACTTAAGAACTATCGCCCCATCTCCCTTCTAAATGTGGATTACAAAATATTTGCTGATGTTTTAGCAGGCAGACTTAAAAGAGTTTTAAATGAAGTAATTCACAAAGACCAGGCTGGCTTTCTCCCAGGTAGACACATGTTTGCAAACACAAGGAACATTATTGACATTTTGGAACTTTTGCAAACAGACATAAACACTAAAGCAGTGCTGATTTTTATAGACGCGGAGAAGGCCTTTGACAACATCTCTTGGAAATTTATGAAGGGAAATTTAAAAGAAATGGGAGTGGGGCGGGGTTTTGAAAATGGGATTGATGCAATATATTCAGAACAAAAAGCTAAATTGATAGTTAACAATGTGGTAACAGAAGAATTTAAAATTGAAAAAGGAACACGACAAGGCTGCCCGATTTCCCCTCTGTTATTTATTTCAGTTTTGGAGGTGCTCCTGAACTTGATCAGAGGTGACCGGTTGGTGCAGGGGATTCAGGTCGGAGCGAAACAATATAAACTTAAAGCTTTTGCAGATGACCTAGTTTTGACACTGCAGGAGCCAGAATCTAGTACGAAAAGAGTATTACAACTGATACATGATTTTGGTCAGGTGGCGGGATTTAAGCTAAATAAACAAAAAACGAAGGTGTTGGGGAAAAATATGACAGACACAGAGTCAGAACGGTTTCAGAGAGAAACAGAATTATCATTGGTGAAAAAGGTAAAGTACCTAGGGGTCAACATAACAGCAAAAAATCTGAGTCTATTTAAGGACAATTATGAAAAATGCTGGTCTGAAATTAAGAGAGACTTGGATAGCTGGGCAAAATTGAAACTTTCTTTGTTGGGCCGAATTGCTGCTATTAAGATGAATGTATTGCCAAGGATGTTGTTTCTGTTCCAAACATTGCAAATTGTGGACAAAACGGAGTGTTTCCGGAGGTGGCAGAGAGATATTTCCAAATTTGTCTGGCAGGGCAAAAAGCCCAGAATTAAGTTTAAGATATTAACAGATGCGAAAGAAAGAGGGGGCTTCGCCCTGCCAGACTTAAGGTTGTACTATGAAGCCGCAGCTTTCTGCTGGCTAAAAGACTGGCTACTTCTCGAAGACACTGACGTGTTGGATCTGGAAGGTTATAACAATGCTTTTGGTTGGCATGCATACTTGTGGTATGATAAGGTTAAGATCAATAAGGCCTTTAAGAACCATATTGTCAGAAAAGCAGTGTTCAATGTCTGGACAAAATATAAAGACTTATAGGAAAATAAAACTCCAAGGTGGCTCTCACCTTTGGAAGCTAAGGCCCGAAAAAGACCCAATATGGAAGCCTACTGGCCAAAATATTGGGAACTGTTAGAAAAAGATGGAGATAATTGGAAATTGCAGAGTATGGAGAAAATGAAGGATAAAGTGCGAGACTGGTTACACTACGCTCAGATTAAAGAAATTTTTAAAAGTGACAAGAAGCTAGGGTTCCAGGTGGAGAAATCGAAGTTGGAAACAGAATTGTTAGAACCTAAGACTAAGGTACTTTCAAGAATGTATAACTTGCTGTTGAAATGGAATACACAAGACGAAATGGTTAAGTCGGCTATGATAAAATGGGCACAGGATATTGGGCATAACATCATGTTTGAAGACTGGGGAAGGTTGTGGACCACTGGGCTGAACTTTACTGCATGTAATGCTTTGAAGGAAAATGTAATGAAAATGATATACAGATGGTACATGACCCCAGTTAAACTTGCCAAAATATACCATTTGTCTGATAACAAATGTTGGAAATGTAAAGAAAATGAAGGAACATTCTTTCACCTCTGGTGGACCTGCCCTAAAGTGAAGGTCTTCTGGGAAATGATATATAATGAGTTGAAAAAGGTATTTAAGTATACCTTCACTAAGAAACCAGAGGCCTTCCTTCTGGGTATTGTCGACCAGAAGGTGCTAAGGAAGGATAGAACATTCTTTATGTATGCAACAACAGCAGCAAGGATACTACTCGCTAAGAACTGGAAAATTCAAGATCTACCCACACTGGAAGAATGGCAGATGCAACTGATGGACTATATGCAACTGGCGGAGATGACTGGCAGAATCCGAGACCTGGGAGAAGAAAGGATCGAAGAAGATTGGAAGAAATTCAAGATTTATCTACAGAAACATTGTGATTTAGTGGAATATTAAGAAGGATGCTTGGTTATAAATAATTGGCCATCACTAAATTGGATTAGAATTTGACGACAAGAGAGATTAAGAGAAACAAAATTTGTAGGAGAACTATTATATTGTATTTAAATAAGTGGTTATAAAATTGAAAATAAGATGATAATTTGCTTGACAAAAACTCATTAATGATGTAAGTGGGAGCGGGGGATGTGAGGAAGTCTAAAGATGTTATGAAATTTTGTAAAAACAAAGTAATGCTGTTTATTATTTCTGTATCTCTTTTATTAAAAACTCCAATAAATATTTATATATATAAAAAAACAAAGTCAGTTCCCATCAGTGGATCAAGCTCTGCAAGGAATATCTGCGCTCTGGAGTTTCCCACTGGGAACTGGGGAGTGGAGTGTGGCCCATTCCGGCCAAAAGTGGACCTTGAAGACAATGCCAATTATTATTGTATTGTTGTTAGAATCATAGAATCATAGAGTTGGAAGAGACCACAAGGGCCATCGAGTCCAACCCCCTGCCAAGCAGGAAACACCATCAGAGCACTCCTGACATATGGTTGTCAAGCCTCTGCTTAAAGACCTCCAAAGAAGGAGACTCCACCACACTCCTTGGGAGCAAATTCCACTGTCAAACAGCTCTTACTGTCAGGAAGTTCTTCCTAATGTTTAGGTGGAATCTTCTTTCTTGTAGTTTGGATCCATTGCTCCGTGTCCGCTTCTCTGTTGTGTCCGCTTCTCTGTTGTTGTGATTAATTAAATTTGCATACTGCCCGTTATCTGCATGTCTCAGGGCAGTTCACAAGTGTGTTCAGGACCCAGTGGAATCCACTATACTCCAGAGTATGGATCGTTTGAGATCCTGCTCTGCAGAGTAGCTGTGACTTGCGCTCTTTGGTGCAAAGGAAACATGGGGAATGTCTGGCAACTGCCAGGTAGGCAGATGGGTTTTAAAAGGCAGAGGAAAAGCCCAGAGCAGATCACCATCTCCAGCTCAAGAGCTCTGCTGGTCCATTTCCCAGTACCTTTCTCAAGGTTGACACACTTGCGGCCACATCCCATGAAGCAGCATTTCTGTGTGTGGTCACATCCCCGGTCGTCCTCGCATTCGTTAGGGCAAGAGGGAAACCGTATCAGGGCATCTATCTTTGGGCACACTCCAGGATTTTCTGGGAAGAGAAGGGCTGGTCATTAAAATCACATCAAACCAAAACGCCCAGTAAAATAGATAAAATAATAATAATAATAATAATAATAATAATAATAATAATAATAATAATAATTGTGGGGGTGCGGGTATCCAGAGTGTGGTGGTCAGGTGGGATTGCTATGAGGAATTATGAAATATGCATCAGCCCATGGTGTCCACGATAAAAGGATTGCGTTGACTGGGTTTGATTCATTGACAATAGTTTCTGATCGACTCCCACAAGCCTCTGCATCTCTGCCATTTGCTTTCTCTACACCTGACAGGCACATATAAGCATTCTAAAACACAGGCCAGTTACTTCATCAGGTCATAAAGATAGTAGGTAGCTTCTTTGATGTAGCTGTTGTTAGTTTCGTTAATCTTAGGGCCAGGAAGAGAGTTCAGGAAGAGAGTTCACAAGGAGATGGTAAATACTGTTTACTGTTGTTTATGACCTCTGGAGTTTCCTAAAAGCATGCCCCTTCACTTCCTCTTTTATTTACTCTGAACTACATATGCATGTTCAAGTAGGAAATAGTTTCTTTGTAGTTAAAATAATTTATTCTGATCTGACTTTGTCCCATATGGGGGTTTGGAAATGCTCAGAGGAAATCTGATTGGTTCTAACGAACACTGTGTGAAAATTTCTTTTGTGAATAAAACGACCTGGGCCAGAGGGTGGAGAGGAATTATTATATGCACTCCTCCCAGAGTCTTGCTGGTCAAGCCTCATGTGTATTTTATTAATCAGAGTCCAATCCTTCCTTGCTTTGGGAACGCTACAAATAACAACAACAACAACAACAACAACAACAATGCCCTGTTCATCTGGGTGGGTTGCCCAAACTGCTCTGTTGGATTAATGGGAAACACTTAAGCAGAATCTGAGCAGAAGAGCAACTCTTTTCCGTCCTGCAATTTCTAGCAACTGGCATTCAGAAACATTGCTGTTTCCAGCTGTGGTGGGCAGAGCAGAGCAGAGCAGAGCAGAGCAGAGCCATCCTATCTAGCAGCCATTGATAGCTCTCTCCTCCTCCGTGAATCTGCCTAATCCAGTTGGTGGCCATCACTGCCTCCTGTGGGAGGGAGTTCCACAGTTTAACTCTGCACTGCATGAAGAAGGACTTTTCCCCTCTGTTCTGAATCTTCCGATGATGTCCCTCTTCCCTGGATGCCCACGAGTTTTAGTGCCATGAGAGATGGAGTGCGAAGGCAAACCTTGCACCAGACACGCAACAGTATGTCAAGGAGCGTTGAGCCTGCTTTCCCTGACCTTTTGCCTTCCTGGCTAGGAAACAGGGTTTCCCCCCTGACCTTTTGTCCTCTCACAATTTGTTTGCTAGACATATCGCTTGGCTAGAGCATGACGGGGGACGCAGACGTAATCAAGTATCGGGGGGAACATTTGAGGGAAACACCTGCTGACATGTGTATTTGCTAACACTGGAAATGTGCTTAGATGGAGATGCGTTAAGTTCAGGGTGGTTTCACGACTGTTTCCATTTGTTGACTTCTGCTAATAAAAGAAGCCTCTGCAGAGCTAGCCGGCAGCTTGCTTAGAGCATGCTTGACAGCGTGCTTCTGCACAGCTCACCTGCATTCAACTTCCTGTCGTCTCCGTTATTCCTACAATGGAGGAAAACTTTTCCTATTTACTCACTCTAGGCCATACTTAATTATATAAAACTTCAGTTCTGTGTCACCTCTTACGTTTTCACCAAGCTAAAGGTAAAGGGACCCCTGACCATTAGGTCCAGTCATGACCGACTCTGGGGCTTATCTCACTTCACTGGCCGAGGGAGCTGGTGTACAGCTTCTGGGTCATGTGGCCAGCATGACTAACCCACTTCTGGCAGTGCACAGAAACACCATTTACCTTCCCGCTGGAGTGGTACCTATTTATCTACTTGCATTTTGACGTGCTTTTGAACTGCTAGGTTGGCAGGAGCTGGGATCGAGCAACGGGAGCTCACCCCATCGCAGGGATTCAAACCGCCGACCTACTGATCAGCAAATCCTAGGCTCTGTGGTTGAACCCACAGCGCCACCCATTTCCCTTTCTCCAAGCTAAAAAGCCCCAAATGCTGCAAGCTTTCTTCATTGGTGAGTCGATCGGCTCTGCCCCTATGATAATTGCAGTTACCCATTTCTGAACTCTTCCCAACTCTATCCTTTTTAAGGTAACGCAACCAGAAATGTTCACACTATTCCAAATGCAGTTGCACCAAAGGTTTCTTTCGAGACAGTCATGCCATTCCTCCAGAGGACGCTTCCATCCCTTCTCCCAGCCCACCTGTGAGTACCAGCAGGTCTGCCCCTTCCTCCGGCTCTCCTCCCCCCCACTTACCTGGCTCTGCTTCAACGCAGCTGGATAAACAGTCCCAGCGGCAGCATTTCTTCCCCCTGCCACACCTTTTGTCGTCGACACACCTGATGCCGCACATTGTAGGGGGGAAGGGGTTGGAGCTGGGGCAGTAGCCGGGATTCACTGAGGGTCAAGGAGAGGGAGCAGATTAGGCCATGACGAATACATCCTTCCACAATGGTTAACTGAGGACTGTTTTTAATTTTTCATGGTTTTCACTGTATGGCTTTATATTGCTGTAAACCGCTTTGATGTATATTTTCATGACAAATTATAAAGCTAAGGCAAGGAGCCAAATACCTTCTCATTCAGCGGCCTTTAGTTCTGTGAACCACCCTGAGACCTCTGGGTATAGGGCAGTATATAAATTCCAATTCTAATTCCAACAATAAGAATAATAGTCTGCCCTCTTTCTGAAGAAATCCAGCACTCCCCATTTTTCCTCCTACCATCTGCTGCCACCTACAGAGGACTGTTTTCTAATGAGAAGTGGAAAAGAAGGAGCAAATAGCACAGTTGCCATCAGGAATGTGGCCCTCCAGACCTCTCTACCTGGCCCTTTGGACCCTCTCCAGGAAACCCCCTTCCCTGCACCTGCTTCACATACATCATTTTGTGGCAGGACAGGCATCCGTCCTTGACCTCTGACAACGTCCCTGCAAGGGTATGTAGAAAAGGGAACTGTTCAAGAGGTAAACATTGCATACACTGCTCACCTTTGCCTCTGGCCCCACCCACCCCTGGCATGTGGCCCCTGGAAGACTGCCCAGAAGGGAATGTGGCCCTCTCCCCCCCCCCCCGTTCCTGGAATCTGGAGACAGAGAGAGCTGACTGCACTGTGCTGGATCCAAAGATGTGACGAAGGAAGACATCCTGGAAGTGTGTTCATGCTGTGACTCCTCCATCCTCAGGTTGCATACCTGTGCAAATCATAGGTGCCGACTCCCTGGGGCCCTGGGTGCCTGAGCACCCACACAGTTCCCCATGAAGAGGTTGGGCACCCACAATTTGTTAGAATATTCCGTTCCACCTTAAAAGGAACAGGCATGATTGTTGTGTATCACATGCCTGTTTACACTCCAGCACAGCTTGCTGGGAACGTCTGTTTGTGTATAGCTTTTGCTTATTCTGTCTTGCTTGGACATGAAAGGAGAAGACATGTTTTTCCTTTGTCCTGATCTATGCTGAATAAACTGCTTGTAAATACGCTTTACATATGCCTCTGTCCGCCCTTCCGTCGCGAAGAGTTTGTTATCTCTGCCGGCTTGCGTGCTCAGCTTCTGAAGCTCTGAGTCACAGTTTGATGCTGTTCCAAGGACCGGAGTTCGCCCAGCTGCCGGCTGGTGGACTGGAGTCAGCTGGGGGCCTGCCAATTGCCCCCGTTTCCTTGGACACATCCCAACACAAATTTCGGCGCCAGGGACATGCACAGTGCATGGCACCCAGGGCCCCAGGGCCCCATGGTTGCGGGGCCAAGATGGCACTCCTGGTGCAAATTAAAGCATATATCCTCAAGGCACCACAGTCTCTGCCGACCTTTGTTCCAAGGAAACAGAACCTGTGTAAGTGCCTGGAGTCTCACTGGGTTGCTCGTGACAATACAAAATGGTGGGAACGCTCCTCCTGAATACTGGAATTCCCAAGGGCCACTTCCAGAAGGTGTCCAGGCACCATGCTATTAACATGCACAGACAAAAACACTGAAACATAGGGAAACTTTCCCCCTAATGAGTTCTCTGTAAATGTAAATATTGAAGCAATTTACAAGCTGAGAAGGGACAAGGGGAGAGGACTCACCATTGACGGGCAACACGCACCTCCGCTGGCAGCCAAACCTGCAACACATCTGCTCTCCTGGGCAGTTGCTGTGTGATGTGCACGAAGCGCCACACTCCCGCTCTGGGCCCTTCGAGTTGGTGGGGCATCTCATGGCTGGGAGAGAAAGGAGCAGCGTCAGTGGAAAGACGGCAGGCGCTCCATGGGAGGTAGGGATGGGGGGAGGGCAACTGGCCAGCAGCACAAGAGCCTAACCCTCTCTCTGCTCCTTCCAGGCAGTTTGTGATTTAAAGCTGCATGTCTGAGCACCCTTTTTTCTTTTGCTCAGCAGCTTTCCCCTCGAAAACCCACTTTTAAAAGCTCTGTTTTAGCAAACAGCAATCTGCAGGAAAATGATGTTTGCTCCCATTGAGCACTAAATAACAGGTTTGGGGGCAGAAAGTTCTAGGGTGTTGTTGTTGTTTAGTCATTTGTCGTATCCACCTCTTTGTGACCCCCTGGACCAGAGCACACCAGGCACTCCTGTCTTCCACTGCCTCCCACAGTTTGGTCAAACTCATGCTGGTAGCTTCGAGAACACTGTCCCACCATCTCGTCCTCTGTCATCCCCTTCTCCTTATGCCCTCCATCTTTCCCAACATCAGGGTCTTTTCCAGGGAGTCTTCTCTTCTCCTGAGGTGGCCAAAGTATTGGAGGCTCAGCTTCAGGATCTGTCCTTCCAGTGAGCACTCATGGCTGATTTCCTTCAGAATGGAGAGGTTGGATCTTCTTGCAGTCCATGGGACTCTCAAGAGTCTCCTCCAGCACCATAATTCGGCTTAAAAAAACCCAAATGCTCAGACACAGAGCTTTAAAAAGTAGACAGGTGTCTGGAAAGAGTGAGGGGGGGGGGAATAAGTGTGCATAAACCCTGAGAGGAGATATGATAGCCACCTTCAGATATATCAAGGGCTGTTACATGGAAGGTGGAGCAAGCTTGTTTGTTCCCAGTGGAGCAGACAGTCCTTGGAGGTTTTCAAGCAGAGGTTGGATGGCCATCTGGTCTGGCCAAAGCAGAATAGAGGGTACTATGGCATCCCTTAATCTACTGAGACCCCTAGATCCTTCTCACGTGTACTGCTGGCACGCCAGGTGCCATTTTGTAAAGAGGCCCCAATAGCGGCACCCTTGGGAGTTTTAGTTTCCAATGCAAAAGGAGGGGGGAGCAGGTTCAGCGGAAAGACGTCTGGCGCTGCATGGGAGTCAGGGATGGGGGGAAGGGCAACTGACCGGCAGCGCAGGAGCCTGCCCACAGACCCAGAAGGGAAAGTGGGGGACATACCAGTGGGTGCTGGGCGTTCCTCAGATGACGATGAATCTGTGGAGAAAAGAGAGATTTCCCAGGATTTGACCTCAACACAGTTAAAGCAACAGCAACCCATACCAAGCCAAAGTTCTTCAGGCAACAGCAGTACCTGTGAAAAGAATCTAGGGGTCTTAGTGGACATGTGTCAAACTTAACATGAGTCAACAGTTTAATGCAGCAGCACTAGAGGGAGGGGTTTCAGATGGATTACGGGTGGCGGGGAGGGTTAACGCCCCTTCCTACACTCCTGTTCATGATCAGCTCGCCACCCCCACCTTCCAAATAACAGCAGCAGCAGCAACAACAACTGCTATTTGCATTTTGTTTTGGTTTTTTATTTTAATTTTTTATTGGAAATTTTATTTACAACATAACATAAACCCCTACCCCCCAATACAGAAATCCACCCTCACTAAACGTGAACATAACATACAATAAGCATAACATACGACAATACAAACAACCCAGTAAAAGACTTCCTTTATCCTGTATCTGGCCTCCTTATTTACTTCTTATAAGCTGTTTCCTTTATGAATAATTATTAAGATTTTTCTAATTATAACTTAAATATCTGCAAAGTCTCCTGCAGACAATAATCGAAAAAAGTCCAGGTATGTATTTTAGGGCACTGTTTTGTGAAGTATTCTCTACATTTCCCCCATGCTTTTCGAAATCCTTGTCTAGTGCGATCTCTAATTGCCTGTCAATCTAATCTAAGCAGTTGAACTGCAATTTGCATTTTTGAACCCTGCAGATTAAGCACAAAGGTCCCAGCCAGGGCAACATCACACCTAGTTTTCAAGCACAGCTCCAGGGCTTTGCTCCACTCACCTTCCTGAGCTGAGGCAGGTGGCACCCTGGCCCAGAAGGCAAAGAGACCCACGAGGAGGAAGGTGCACTGGGTCTTCTTCTTCATCATCATCTCCATGGCACTTTGGCCGGCTCCAGTGTCTGTTTATTTTATACCTCCCATCAGAAAGATGGGAGGGGAGGAGGAAAGAGAGCACGGCAGCCGGAGCCAGCTCCACCCCTGCTGGAAGAAGGAGCAGGCTGTGTTGCTGCAGATTCGCACACCTGTACACCTGAGCTGCTTCACCTGCCAAGAGAGCCATTGGACATGCATGATGCCACACTCCAGTAAGGGGAAGAAACAACACCAGAGTGCAAACCTCATAGAAAAAAAAATTCTTAGTGGATCTATCCTTTTGTTTTTGAATAGATTTCTGGCTCTAAAAATAAAATTTACCAGGTTATGATCTAGAAACATGATCAGAGCTCGTATCGAGTGACCGTCTTGATATAAGTACTCTATGGCAACTATGTCAGATGCTTTTACCACCCCTGGAAAAATGCCATTTCAAATGGTCAGCAGGTGCTTCATGCAATCCATCCCAGCACATGGGCCCAACGGCTTTGGATAATTGGCCAAAACGAGCTTTTGAGGAATGAGAACCAAGTTCCATCCTTTTTTTGGACACAAAGCTGTCCGATCCTGCGGCAAATTCTCGTCGATGTTCAGGGTCAGCGACTCGAAACCTCATAGAATTGTAGAGTTGGAAAGGCCCCAAGGGATATCTAGTAATCGCAGTGTTACGGAAAAATCCGGGTGCGGAGTTACCCTTGCTACCCGGCTTGTCGGACGAAGTCCGCGGGTCCTAGCGGAAAAAATGAGTTCAGCCGGAGACAGGAGCAATAAACGGAGATCCAAGGTTTATTGCGCAACAGGTTCAAAATGGCATTGAACCCCGAGAATGGGGCGACATAAACTTTTAAAAGTTCCCTCCAAGTCCCAGAATACAACACGGTAAAACGTCATGAATACATTAAAAGAAGGTTGGGTTTTACAGGTCACGTCATGAATATATCACGGAAAGGTGGAGTTACATAGATTAACATTCCAGGAAGGGAGGGGGGAATATGCAGAGTGAGGGATATGCATAGATAAACGTTTCCTGAGTATAGGTGATGGTAGGACAATGGCGCAGATATGCATCGTCTGCCACCTGGCATTGCCCGGAGGAAGGGTTTGGCAGAACGATCTGACAGGATTAAGGTCTTCCTGAGTACGTGACCTGTCGCTCTGGGGATTATGGAAGTGGGGACAGCATCATGGAGTCTGGAGGGAGCTGAGTAGAATGACGGCAAGATGGAGAAAATCGGAGCTTTGGTTGATTTTATATCATTTTCTAAAGCTTCGGCCCCTTGCCGGTCAAGTGTATCAAAAGCGGAAACGAAATGGATACATTGTAACCAGACTTTGACAGTTTTACGAGGTCGCTGGTTTTGGTTCCATTGTTCTCGCAGCGGGGGGCTGTCAACAGCTTGTCAGGAGGTTAAATGAGGCGTGCAAGAGCTCCCTGATGCAGCTCGGTCCGGTCTACTCACGTTAATAATAGGGCGAAAGGAAGGTTTAAGAGAGAAAAGGGCTTATTTCGCCCGTATATAGAAGGGAAGGGTATTAATTTCATAAGGGTCAAGGGGTATAGTGTGGTGCTTGTGCGACAGTGTGGGGGCCAAGGAGCCACAGCAGAGTTGGGCGCTGTCGAGGTCATCGCCTCGGGCTCCTCATTAGAAGGGAGAGAGGTGAGGAAAGGTGCCCCCCCTCTCTCCTTCCGTATCAGCAGCTAAAGAATCCCTGGAGGATGACCACCTAACCTCTGCTGAAAATCTCCCAACCACCTTCTGAGGTTGTCTGTCCCACCATTGAACATTGAATAGCTCACAAAGTTCTTCCTGGTGTTTAGTTGGAATCCCCCATCTTCTCTGATATATTTTCTCACCGAACCCTTCCTGTTCATTGTCAAACTGGAGGTGACAGAAACCCTAGATAGGTTCTCTAAAAGGATCTCTCTGTCCCTGTGTTTACACTTGCGAAATAATGTTTAAAACCCCTCTATTTCTATTGCGCTCTGTAGGGCTGAGAGCTTCACCTTCATCTGAAAGCTGGACTCCAAAGGTTCCTGAATGCGGAGCCACAGAGGGAAGATTCCAACCTTCCAACCAGGCTCAGAGCTATGTAGAGACTAAAATTAAGAACAGTCTCTCTGAGCATGTGCAGAGATCATTTCCCACTCACTATGGAGCAACCCTAGCTTGTTTCCACAGTCCTGGAACTAGGCACAAAGCTTCCAGGCCAGATATGTAGCTGTCACAGTTGGGAAATGCTCTCGGCTTTCTTTTTCTTTTTCTTATCAGTAAGGCAGCTCTAGTATGACGTGGGTGGCGCTGTGGGTTCAACCACAGAGCCTCTTGGGCTTGCTGATCAGAAGGTTGGTGGTTCGAATCCCCGCAATGACAGGGTAAGCTCCCGTTGCTCGGTCCCTGCTCCTGCCAACCTAGCAGTTCGAAAGCATGTCAAAGTGCAAGTAGATAAATAGGTACCACTCTGGCGGGAAGGTAAATGGCATTTCCGTGCGCTGCTCTGGTTCACCAGAAGCGGCTTAGTCATGCTGGCCACATGACCCGGAAGCTGTACACCGGCTCCCTCAGCCAGTAAAGCGAGATGAGTGCTGCAACCTCAGAGTCGGCTGCGACTGGACTTAATGGTCAGGGGTCCCTTTACTTTTACCTTTAAGGCAGCTCTACCAAGGAGTAATCCCAAAGATGTCATGTCCTCTTCCAAACTAGGGGTCTTGCCAGGGAGGCTCCCAGCAACATGAACCCCATGGGGCTTATTAGAACATAGGAACATAAGAAGAACATCTGCGGGATCCATGGGCAACCAGGTGCCTCTACTCGGAAGCCCACAAGCAGGATTCAAGCACAAGAGGAACTCTCCTCTCCTGCAATATCCAGTAGCTGGTTTACAGAAGCATAGTCCTCTTGGCTAGTAGCCATCAATAGCCCTCCCATCCTCCATCAATTTGTCCAACCCTCTTTTAAAGCAATCTAGGTTGGTGGCATCTCTGCCTCCTGGGAGGGTGAGTTCCCTAATTAACTACGTGCCGCATGAAAGAGTCCTTTCATTTCTCTGTCCTGGTCTACTCTGTCTGAACTATTGTCAAAGGGATGGGAAGGCCACCATCTTCCCATGAGATGAAAAGGGCAGGCCAGAAGGATAGACCCGCCCTGTTTGGAGGATCCAGACCCCACAGAGAAGGCCAGGAGGACTCCACAATATGGTTTGGTGGCGGACATATCTGGTGGGGAAAGTGTGATCTGAAAGTGAGATTGGTTTGATTTGGGCCATTGCTAGATCACATTTGCACCCATTACACATGAACGGCAGGGCCCCAGTGGGAAACCAGTAGGCGGGATTTGAGCCAAGAGTCTTCTGCCCTCCAGTTGTCTCTTGCAACTGGTATTCAGAAGCGTTGATGCTTCTGACTTTGGAAGCAGAGCAGAGCCACCAAAAGCCTTATTCTCCTCCATGAATTGGTCTAATCCTCCTTAAAGTCATCCAGGTTCGTGGCCATCACTGTCGCCTGATTTTTGAGCTCTCTGTATATTTTGGTTTCATATAGCTCTTTGGCTAAAGTGGATTAATGAACAGTGATGCCGACAATGATGAACTAAGCCATGGGTAGGCAAACTAAGGCCCGGGGGCCGGATCCAGCCCAGTAGCTTTCTAAATCCGACCCGCAGATGGTCCGGGAATGAGCGTGTAGAATGTGCCCTTTTATTTAAAATGCATCTCTGGATTATTTGTGGGGCATAGGAATTCATTCATCCCCCCACCCCTGCAAAATATAGTCCGGCCCCCCCAGAATGTCTGAGGGACAGTGGACCGGCCCCCTGCTGAAAACATTTGGTGACCCCTGAACTAAGCGATAAGTATCAAAGACGTAAGACTTCTTCTTGCAAATGCAAAGCCACCTCGGAAAAAATAGAAGGAACTCTTGTCGTCGGCTTTCTCTTTCCAGACAAAGGATCATTCCGTTCATTTCTGAGCCTCCACCTTTCCGTGGAGACAGTCCTGACCCAGTTCTTGGAAATAATGTCCACACTTTGTTCTAAGGAAACAATAGATTAATAAGGAGCAGACGCAATTCTGGTGAACAAAAGGAGAAAAGCATGTGACTCCTGAGAAGCATCTGGTTGGGCAACAGGAAGAGAGATCCCGAGGGGCTGAATCGGTCCAGCAGGACTCTTCTGATGCCTGATTTGCAGATGCAACAGGGCGGCACCCCAAGAAGGTAGCCAGGAAACTGACTTGGGGACCCCACTTCTGTTCCCGGCTCTGAGAATCATTCCCCACTGTTATGTACTGAGTTGAATAGGATCCAAAATGCAGCAGTCTGATTGGTCCTAGAACAATAGGATTCAGAATGCAGCAGTCTGATTGGTCCTAGAACAATAGGATTCAGAATGCAGCAGTCTGATTGGTCCTAGAACAATAGGATCCAGAATGCAGCAGTCTGATTGGTCCTGGAACAATAGGATTCAGAATGCAGCAGTCTGATTGGTCCTAGAACAATGCAGCAGTATGACTGGTGGATTTCACCCACTGAAGTGAAACCCAAAGAAGCCTCAGGCTTAGCAGAACACCAACAATTGGCTACAAACACACCCACAGCATACGTTGAAAGCAAGGAACCTTGGAACAGTAGCTTTCCCCTTGCAGACCTACAATTCCCAGCACCTTTAACAAACTACAGTTCCCAGGATTCTTTGGGGTGGGTGGGGAAAATGTGCCTGAAATGTGCTTTCAGTATATGGGTTTGTTTGTTTGTTTATTTATTTACACCCAGACTCTTTTCTCTAAGGAGATCAAGGTGGTGCCCAGGCGGTTCTTCCCCATCTCATTTCATCCCCACCGCAACCCTGAGAGGTAGGGTAGGCTGAGAGGCAGTGACTGGCCAAGGTCACACCCAGTGAGCTTCCTGGCCAATGAGTGGGAGATCTGAACGCTGGTCTCCTAGGTCTGACTCTAACCACTACACCGTACTGTCTCTGACCAATGAGAGGCTCTTTCACTGCTTCTACCTCAAGGTCATCAGCTGCCACCCTTTATTTATTTATTTCAATGGTTGCATTTATATCCCGCCTTTCTGCCAAGGCACCCAAGCTGCTTTGCCTCTCCCCGTCTGCCCCACGGAGGACCTTAAGGTCCATAAATAGCAACACCCTAGAGGTCCCGGGCCCTAAGGAAGTCAGATTAGCCTCAACCAGAGCCAGGGCCTTTTCAACACTGGCCCCGGCCTGGTGGAACGCTCTGCCTCACGAGACCAGGGCCCTGCAGGGTCTGATTTCTTTCCGCAGGGCCTGTAAGACAGAGTTGTTCTATCTGGCCTTTGGCTTGGAATCAACTTGATCCCCTTCCCCTCTTTCTTTTTTCCTTTTTCCTCCTGTGATGGAACTCCTATTTGGGGACTTCCCTGGCTTTTTTCTGGCCCATGTAGGACCAGTCTGGATACAGATAGGTAGCCGTGTTGGTCTGCCATATTCAAAACAAAAAAAATTCCTTCCAGTAGCACCTTAAAGACCAACTAAGTTAGTTCTTGGTATGAGCTTTCGTGTGCATGCACACTTGGTTGGTATCTGAAGAAGTGTGCATGCACACGAAAGCTCATACCAAGAACTAACTTAGTTGGTCTTTAAGGTGCTACTGGAAGGAATTTTTTTTGTTTTGACAGTCTGGATAGTTAGCCTTGGTGAAGACTTGACGTTTTTATCCCCCCAAAAGTTTTTGATGGATTTCCACTGAAATGAGGCTGCATTTTAATGTTTTAATGTTGTATTTTAATTTGGTTTTTAAGCTGTATTCTAATCAATTGTTTTTATATTTGGTGTTAGCCATCCTGAGCCCGGTCTTGGCTGGGGAGGGTGGGGTATAATAATTATTATTATTATTATTATTATTATTATTATTATTATTATTATTATTATTATTATTGGAATGATACAGGTGCACCACTGGCCTTGCATGGTGAAGGACACCGTCCACCTGGTCCTGGCCCTGGCGCCTCCCTGCCTCCCCTGCTCTCCTGTCCATGCCTCCAGCCTTGTGATGGGGACGAGACGGTCTTGGCCGGAGCAGGTCCTGGTCTTGTTTCTGCCTGTGTCCCTGACATTGCCTGAGAGTTTGAGGTAGAAGAAGATTGGAAGAAATTTAAAGACTATTTACAGAAACATTGTAAAATTAAGGACTATTAGAAGGATGCTGGAATGAAGTTACGTGGTTTTAGCAGTAATGTTATAGAATTAAGTAAAACCGGATTATGAATAGGTGAGAATGTAAAGTGACAACATATTAAGACAAATTATTAAGATAAAAGCAAAGACGGAAAGGATTTGCTGAAATAACTAATTGAACTAGAATACAAAAAAGGGAGGTGTGAGGAGGTCAGGGAAACAAGTAAATGAAAGACAAGACATGGAAAGATTGATTTGTTTTTAATGGTTTTTATTTTTCTGTATTTTGTATTTTCTGTTTTTTTAATTATTTTTGTAACCTTTTGAAACCTTAATATTTTTTTTTTTAAAAAAAGAGAGTTTGAGGACATGAGGACACAAGGAGAGCCTGCTGGATCAGGCCCAATGTCCTTTCTAGCCTAGCATCCTGCTCTCACACATGCTTGTGAGAAACTCCAAGCAGGACCCAAACATAGGAGTCACACTCTCCCCTTCTTGTGGTTTCCAGCAACTGGGATTCAGAAGCATTGCTCTTCCTCTAATCCTTTATCCAATCCTCTTTCAAAGTCATCCAAGCTGGAAACCATCCCTGCTTCCTGCGGGAGGAGTTCCATAATTTAACTGGGACGGGACATGGGTGCCGCTGTGGGTTGCTGATCAGAAGTTCGGCGGTTCGAATCCCTGCGACGGGGTGAGCTCCCGTTGCTCGGTCCCTGCTCCTGCCAACCTAGCAGTTCGAAAGCACATCAAAGTGCAAGTAGATCAATAGGTACCACTCCGGCGGGAAGATAAATGGTGTTTCCGTGCGCTGCTCTGGTTCGCCAGAAGTGGCTTAGTCATGCTGGCCACATGGCCTGGAAGCTGTACACCGGCTCGCTCAGCCAGGAAAACGAGATGAGCGCCGCAACCCCAGAGTCGGCCACGACTGGACCTAATGGTCAGGGGTCCCTTTACCTTTACCTTTTTACATTTCTACATTTCTGCTTGTTCTATGCCAAGAAAGTGGGGGGCTGAGCAGTTTTCCATTTGCCACACTGTCTTCCCTGGGAGAACCTGCTCTTCACAGTCATGCCTTGGTTTTCAAACAGTTTACTTCTCAAACATTTTGGCTCCCGAACACCGCAAACCCGGAAGTGACTGTTCCGGTTTGCAAACACTTTTCGTAAGCCGAACGTCCGATGGGTCTTCCGCTGCTTCCGATTGGCTGCAGTAGCTTCCTGCAAAGCCGCGCTTTGGTTTCCAAACATTTTGGAAGTCGAACGGAATGGATTCTGTTCGACACCCAAGGTACAGTCATACCTCGTGTTGCGTTTGCTTCAGGTTGAGCATTTTCAGGTTGCATCCCACGGCAACCCAGAAGTACCGGAAAGGGTTACTTCTGGGTTTTGCCGCTTGCAGATGCACAGATGCTCAAATGACGTCATGCGCATGCGCAGAAGTGGCAAATCACAACCCTTGCACACGCAGGTTGCGTTCTGCTCAGGGTATGAACGGGGCTCCGGAATGGATCCCATTTGCAACCAGAGGTACCACTGTACTGAATCAGAACAAGCAGCAATCTGTTAAAAACCCGGCTGAAGTTTGTTCCGATTCTGTGTTAAAAGAGCGTTTCTTCCCATGGGGAAACCGAGAGACAAGCAGAAATGCGTATGAGCACATACCCGCCAGCATTTCCCTAATTACAATTGGGACACACATCTTTTGGTGCTGTGCAAATCTTCTGGCTCGGATGTCTTTTGGCAGCAGTGACCCCCGTGAGAGCACGGCACCACTGGAGGCACAAGCGGCGGCTCGTTCCTGGGACCAAATTCCAGGATCAAATCGGAAACCAGGATGGATTACGACAGCTGCTGGTTCCCTGACAGCACAGAGCTAGAGAACAGGAGCTCTTTCTCACTCGCAGGTCTTTCTGGCATGCTACATTTCCCACTGTGATTCTGTCCAGGGCCTGCAAGTTCTCTCCCCCCCCCCAACCGCATTGTTCTGAACCGCAAGTGACTTTGATCTTGCACAATACCTTTGATAGCATCACAGAGGCATTAAGATGTTCTTAGATGTTCTGTGCAACCGATAGGGATCTTATTGTGAGCAGGGAACACTCAGTCTCTGTCACACAGACCTGGCTGCTGGACCTGCGCATGTCTACCTGCAGCAGGTCTGAAATCTGCCTGCAGGAGGAAATCTGCAGGGATCCTCTCTGAAATATACTCTGAGTCGAGTGTGAATTTCATGCTCTTTATTCAGCTCCTAGTAGCAATGAATGAAACTTTCCCCAAAACATCTAGCTATATATACATTATTTACACAATGGGCCGCGTGTGATTGGCTAATTCCGGGCTGCTCCTGTAGGCCAATCAGGTTGCGGCTTCACTTCCTCCAGAAGCCTGATTGGCTGCTCCTGCAGGCCAATCAGGTTGCTGATTCACTTCCACCTGGAGCTGGATTGGGTGGCTCCTGTGGACCAATCAGACTGCTGCATTCTGGATCATATTGTTCTAGGAATCAGCTCAATACATAACACTCTTTCTTTCTTTCTTTCTTTCTTTCTTTCTTTCTTTCTTTCTTTCTTTCTTTCTTTCTTTCTTTCTTTCTTTCTTTCTTTCTATAAATGAATTTTATTGGTTTTGCATATAATCACTTTATGTAACATTGTACCCTCTTACTTCATCTCTTTGGCTCGACTTCCCTCCCTCCCGTCTGATGGTTTACAAAATTAAACTTTACATCTTTACATTTTGCTTCGTTTCCTAACCTTGATATATCATTACCTAAAATTACACAACCTGAATAGGTAGCAATTTCACCTTACAGATCTTCAGATAACCCTGCTAATGATGTTAATTGCTTACAGTTGTCTTTCAAATATAATATAAATTTGTTCCTGTCCTTTTGGAATGCTTGGCCTCGCTGGTTGCGGATTCTTCCCCTTCGGTTTCGCCAGTTCTGCAAAGTCCATCATTTTCATCTGCCACTCTTCTTTTGTTGGTAACTCCTGTTGTTTCCATCTTTGGGCTAACAAAATTCTTGCTGCAGTTGTTGCATATAAGAATCTTTTTATCTTGTCTCGGTATCTCTCTACCCACTATACCCAATAAAAAGGGCTTCTGGGGATCCTCTCCTTTCTTAATAAGTTCCTCAAAGGCAGGGCCGTCTTACCCATAGAGGCTAGTGGCGCGGGACACCAGGGCGCCAAGTTCTGGAGGGCGCCAGGGAAGAGGTGGAGTGTGATGGCCTGGGAATCGGATTCAGAGGCTGAACCTGAAGAATCCCAGCCTGCACAGGAGTCCCCGCCTCCAGGGCCAGCTGAGCCAGGGCAGGGGCTTGAACCTGAGGGCCCTCACCTGTGCCGGATCCTCAGGAGCAGATACCAGCTGAATCCGCTCTGGCTCCAGAGGTGATCGTGGACCCATTGTCTGCAGGTGCTCCTCTCTCAGCCCTGTCAGTGGAAGCTGAGGTTGCTTCTGGGTCCGGTAACCCTCCAGCCTCTCCAGAACTTCAGAGGCTCAGGGCAGAGAGACGGAGGGAACTAAGTTCTCGCAGGAGGAGTGCTCGCCTCCAGGCCAGGAGAGGCGAGTCACCTGCGGACTGGGGCCGGCCTATGCCTCAGAGGAGATAAAGCCCAGCCCGCCCAGTCCCAGGTTGCAGGAGCAACATTGTTGGTTACCTGTTCCTGCCGGCACCCTGTCCTGATTTCTCCCAGAGTTCCAGACCATGCCCGACTCCCTGTCTTGGACCCCGCTTCAGCCTTGGACTGGACACGGACCATGCCACACGGTACCCCCCCCCCGGGACCAGCACACGGAGGCTGGACGCAGCGCCTCCCGGCTGTTAGGATATAGTTCCATTCCACCTTTAGAACAGATGTGTGGATTGTTGTAGGTCACATGCCTGTTTACTTCCAGCACAGTCTGCTGGGAACTTCCGTTGTGCATTGCTTGGAGGCAAAGGGAAGCAGACATGTTTTTCCTTTGTTCCTGATGCTGAATAAACACCTGAAAATATGCTGGCATATGCCTCTGTCCGCCACTTCCGTTGTGAAAAGTTATTCTTTTTTTAAAATATAATTTTTTATTAGTTTTTTAAACATATCATTTTCAACAGTACTTAAACATACTTTTACACCTTATTCAAATTTTTGACTTCCATCAATCCTGTCTGAAAATTTTCCAATCTAATCTCTCAGTATGCATTTCTTATCTTCCCTATTACATTTCAAACTCATAACCAATATCTCTATCTTTTTATACTTTGTAACACTTCGTATATTTCTCCTTACAAAACTTCTTGTAGTCCTACTAGCATAATTTGTTGATTACAGTTGCTCTTCAAATAATTAATATACCGTATTTTTTGCTCTATAAGACTCACTTTTTCCCTCCTAAAAAGTAAGGGGAAATGTGTGTGCATCTTATGGAGCGAATGCAGGCTGCACAGCTATCCCAGAAGCCAGAACAGCAAGAGGGATTGCTGCTTTCGCTGCGCAGCGATCCCTCTTGCTGTTCTGGCTTCTGAGATTCAGAATATTTTTTTTCTTGTTTTCCTCCTCCAAAAACTAGGTGTGTCTTATGAGCGAAAAATACGGTACTTCTTCCAATCTTTCGTAAATCTCTGGTCCTGCAGGTTTCGAATCCTTCCTGTCATTTTGTCCAATTCTGTGTGGTCCATTAATTTCGTCTGCCATTCGTCTTTCGTCAAAATTTCTTCTTGTTTCCATTTCTGGGCTAATAATACTCTTGCCGCAGTTGTTGCATATAAAAACAATTTAACATCTTGCCTATTAATGTCCTGACCTATAATACCAAGTAAAAATGCTTCAGGTTTTTTTAAGAATGTGAAAAGTTATTCACTCTGCCAGTTAGAGCGTGCTCAGTCTCTGAAGTCCTCCGAGGCTCAAGTCGCTGATAGATGCTGTTCTAAGAACCGGAGTTTGCCCGGCTGCCGGCCTGCCAATTGCCCCTGTCTCCCTGGACACATCCCATCACCGGCATCAGCTCCCTGCCCTTGCCATGCCACGCCGAAGCAGCACCGCACCACGCCTGGAGCCTCCGTCTGCCCTGGCCACTGCGGCACGAAGTGGCCAGCTGTGGCGGGAGGCGCCGCATGCAGCCTCCGCCTCTTCCCCGCCGGAGGAGCCGCCCTCCAGCTGCTGCCCGCCTCCTCCAGCCCCGCCGGCAGCGCCGTCCTCCCTACAAAACTCTGGGAAACGGGAGGGGAGCGCCAGAGGGAACTTTGCACCTCGTCGCCGGATATGCTTAAGACAGCCCTGCTCAAAGGGACTCTCTTCTGTTCCCATTAGTTTAGCTATTGGTCCTGACTCTCCTGCCAGTGCAGAAACAGTACAGCAGCCTTCTCCAGCCTGAGGCTCTCAGGATCTTTTGGAGCCCGGGGCTCCCAGTGGCCCCAGCAATGGTTGCCAGGGAGGGTGGGCAAGAGGAGTGTCATCAGCTCAGTCCTGCGGAACACCCTGCCACTGGAGATTCTGTGCCAACTTTGAAACTTCTGCTGGATACAGTCTTGCTTAAAATGTATAGAGGAAGTGCAGTGTAAGTGATGGAAGTTTTATTATTGAGATATTTGTAGTATAAATTTGGAAGAAATTCTTCCAACTTTTCTTCTCCTCCTTCTTCTCTTTATTTTTTCTTTTTCTTTCTTCTTTTCTTCTTTTATCTCTTTTGTTCCTTTTTTGTATATGTGTGCTTATCAGAAATATATATGTATGTATGTATTTGCAATATTTTGTAATAATTATGTTGAATAAATTAATAAAAATAATAAGTTAATAAATTAATAGAAAATGAAAATAAAATAAACTATCCCACAAGGTCTTGGCAGGCAATTAACAATACATCCATCCACAGTGGCTAATGGATGGCTGTTTCTAACTCTTCCATGGTTTTTATTGTGTAGCTTTTGTTTTATTCTTGTAAACTGTTGTCATGTATGTTTTTAATGATGCAGTGATCTATAATTGTTTTTTATAAACAAACAAGCATGGTGCCTTTGTTTTATGTCGGTGTATAGCTTCCAGATCATGTGGTCAGCATGACTAAGCCGCTTCTGGCAAACCAGAGCAGCACACGGAAATGCAGTTTACCTTCCTGCTGAAGTGGTACCTATTTATCTACTTGCATTCTGATGTGCTTTCGAACTGCTAGGTTAGCATGAGCTGGGACCGAACAACGGGAGCTCACTCCGTCTCGGGGATTCGAACCGCTGACCTTCTGATCATTTTGTATTTTTTGAACCACCCTGTGATCTTTGACTGAACAGCGGTAGGCAAATTTTATAAATAAAATAATAAATAATTCTAATCCTGTTTTGGTTATTTGTTGTTGCTGCTGTTTTTTAAAAAAATAAACACTCCTCTTTGAATGCATATTATATTTTGTATTTTATTGTTTTCGTAAATCGCTTTGGGAAATGCCTTTGGTTGTGTGGAATGATGTATAAACCAGATTAACTGAGCTAACTAATTCTGCCTTGAAAGATCATTGCCCCCCCCCCCCGCTACTCCTAATATGATTCTACGTGCAGTAAAGCTTCATACCAAAATCAAATAATAATAATAATAATTGTGGTTTGCCTCGGACACCAAAATGTCTCCGGCTGGCCCTGCCTAGTCCCCCCCCCCCCGGTTCTTTGGACTATGACTTCTGCAAGCTCCTCCCCTCCAACAGCACTGACTGGGGGCTGATGGGAGTTGTAGTTCCAAGCATCAAGACAGCACCAGGTCGGGGCGAAAGAGATGCTTGGGATCTTTTTAGCAGGAAAACCTTCTAAAATGGATGGCTGCCTGTTATGTACTGAGTTGAATAGGATCCAAAATGCAGCAGTCTGATTGGTCCTCGAACAATAGGATTCAGAATGCAGCAGTCTGATTGGTCCTAGAACAATGCAGCAGTATGATTGGTTAGCAGGAGCCAGCCAATCCAGCTCCAGGTGGAAGAATCCTGGAACTTGCCAATCACGTGGGACCCATTGTGTAAATAATGTATATAAAGCAGACATTCTGGGGGAACATTCATTCCTCCTCACCACTATGAGCTGAATAAAGAGCATGAAATCCACTCTCGACTCCGAGTATATTTTACTGCCGAAAATGGCACACCCTCAAATTTTGTAATTTCGATTTGAAAAAAACTCTTTCAGTTGAGCAGGGCTATGAGAAGTGTGAAATGCAGAGCCAACTAGCAAGGCACCAATGCACAGAGCTGCAACTTGCTCCCCCAGGAAGCAGCGATGGCGACCAACTTGGATGGCATTTCCACAAGGCCTGTAAGACAGAGTTGTTCCGCCTGGCCTTTGGCTTGGAATCAACTTGATCCCCTCCCCCTCTTTCTTTTTTCCTTTTTCCTTCTGTGATGGAATTCCTATTTGGGGACTTCCTTGACTTTTTTCTGGCCCACGTAGGACCAGTCTGGATAGTTGGCCTTGGTGAAGACTTGACGTTTTTACCCCCAAAGAAGTTTTTGATTGAGTTCCACTGAAATGAGGCTGCATTTTAATGTTTTAATGTTGTATTTTAATCTTGTTTTTTTAAGTTGTATTGTCAGAGCTGCCTCTAGGTCCCAGCTCACAGAGGACCAACGCTAGTCTGTGGTAATGTACAAAAGTCTTTATTGAAGTTCAGTTTCCATTTCCAAGCCGCAGCGTGCAGCTCTACGTCTTAGAACCTAGACCGGCGAAGCTCCGTCTGAGTCCCCGCCCCCTATACACCAGTTTAAGACTCTAGCCTTACTCCACCTCTTCTGTTGTTCTTTCGTCCTCTGGGTCCGTCTGCCCCCCGGGGTTTCCTCCTTTCTGGACTCTTCTGACGCTGACCCCCCTGACTCTTGTCCCTTCCGGCGGGCTTTAGGACCTGGTTCCCTATCCGGGCTACCTGCTGTGCCGCGCGCCTGTACTTTTGAACTTGGCGCGCGCGCCCAGCCGGCAACCTTCCTCTTGACCGTTTCCGCGCTCTCTGATGGAGGCATGGTCAATCCTGACTCATCTCCTCTCGCTGGTAGTGAGCACACTGGTCCCGATACCTGGGACTCCTCCCCCCCACTGCGCTCTGGTGGGGAAGCTGGTCCTGATTTCCAACTGCTGCTCTGGGAGTCCCCGCTGGCCCCTTCCTTCAGGGGTATCCCCCTTGGCACCCCCCTTGCCCTGGCCATCGGCGCCCCCTTCTGTGAATCTTCCGATTCGCTGGAGAGACTCAGGGAATCCCTCGGACCACTGTCATCGCCTACGCTCCCCTCGGATTCCTCCCCCTCGCTCTCCATTTCCTCCCTCACCTGTGCCTCTGCTCCTGAGCCCCTGACATGTATCTTAATCAATTGTCTTATATCTGGTGTTAGCCGCCCTGAGCCCGGTCTTGGCTGGGGAGGGTGGGGTATAAATAAATATATTATTATTATTATTATTATTATTATTATTATTATTATTATTATTGGATAAATTCCTGGAGGGGGAGAAGGTTATTGATGGCTACTAGCCCCAATAGCTATGCTTTCCATAATCAGAGGCAGGGATGCTTCTGAATCTGAATTCTCTCCCCTCCTTGCTCTTGTGCTTGAATCCTGCTTGCTGGTTGCCCATTAGGGCATCTGGTTGGACGCTGGACTAGAGGGGCCCCCACTGGCCTGATCCAGCCAATTCACCTTATGCTCTTACATTATGTTCTTATTCAAAACAAAATAAAAAAATTCCTTCCAGTAGCACCTTAAAGACCAACTAAGTTAGTTCTTGGTATGAGCTTTCGTGTGCATGCACAAAGAAGTGTGCATGCACACGAAAGCTCATACCAAGAACTAACTCAGTTGGTCTTTAAGGTGCTACTGGAAGGATTTTTTTTATTTTGTTTTGACTATGGCAGACCAACACGGCTACCTATCTGTAATTATGTTCTTATGTAAGCCTTTGGTCTGATCCAGCGGCCAGACTTTTATGTTAACTCAAGAACCAGATTCAGAGGATGCAGCTGAACATCTCATGTCTTTATTTTTGGAGAGCAGAGTTGACCCCACCAGCCTCCCCGAAGGTGGAGGGGGGAGGGAGGAGGCGAGGGCCCCAGGGCAGGGTACCAGGTTGGTGTCTCTTCCTCGGACTTTGAGGGGTCAGTCTGGAGAATCGTGCAGACAAGGGACTATGTCAATGAATGACTCAATCAGATGTTGTGGTGGAGTTTGCTGTGGAAAGGAAAGAGAGAGAGAGTTAAAGGGCAGGAAGGAGACTCTCGCCTTGAACTGGCACACAAGAGTCCGTGGCCAGCAGGGCAGATGATGGAGACCCCATCTCCTGTCCGTTTCCGAAGCCAGTCCCATCCCTGGAGGACAGATCCTCTTTGTTTTTCACCTGGTTTACTTGACGTTCCGCAGACCATTTTGCACTCCAGTCTCGTGTAAAACCGATTGTCATTCCCTTTGCAACCACCATAAACAAACTTCTTGCAGGAGGAAAGAGTTGAATTGTAGTAGAAGAATTCTGAGTAAGCGCGACATGGGCCAGTCTCACTGGGCAGCTCGCAAACCTCTGGGGTGGAAGTAGAAAAAGTGGTGGTGGATACACACACACACAATTGTATAGCAAATGAATGCAGAATATAAAGTTGACATAAAACACCCCTCTCTGCCCATAAAAAACAAGAGAGCAAAAGCATTAGCACCATATAGAAATAACTCATACATCAATGGGAGGCAAAAGGCTGCCTCTCCCCATATGAACCTACTTGGACCCTGAGATCATCTTCTGAGGCCCTCCTTCGTGTGCCTCCTTCTCAAGAGGTCCATAGGGTGGCAACACGAGAACGGGGCCTTCTCTGCAGTGGCTCCCCATCTATGGAATGCTACCCCCAGGGATGTTTGCCTGGTGCCTTCATTATACACCTTTAGGGACCCGGCAAAAACGTTCCTCTTTAACCAGGCCTTTGGTTGATTGACATCCTATGACTTTTACAATGTGTTGGGGAGTCAGGTTGTTCTTGCTTTTATTATCTATTTTGTGTTTTTATATTGTGGTTTTATGTTATGAGCTGCCTTGAAATTGCGGATACAGGGCAGTATAAAAATGTAATAAATAACAGCAGCAATAAAGAGTAAGTACGCACGCAAGAACAGGCACTGGACCTGGCGGGAGAAAGTCATGCAGGGAGAAAGGGCGGGAGAAAGTCATGCAGGCTAAACTGTCAAATGGAGAAAGCCTTTACAGTCCCACACTTCCAGCCCCACGCACACTGCCGTAGTTGAAGGACAATATCTCCAGATTCCTTCTGAATGGAGAGTTTGGTCGTGTGGCTGAAGATTTACCCTACAACTTCCTGGTTTGCTCAATCTATGAAGACTGAAGAGCAACCTTGTTCAAAGGTTTAAATCTCATAGTTGAGCCATTGATTGGGTATCGGATTTTATTGGAGGACAGGCCCCCCAATACCTCTGAAAAAGAGGCTCGTTTTGCCCTTAGATCTGCAATTTTAAGGACAAAAAATTGTGGGAATGGTAAGTTAAATTCTTCAGGGGAGCAGACCCTTATCTGACAGAACGCCTGATTTTAATAAATATTTCAGCTGTGCAGTATTTACACGGTTCTGTTTAATGTATTTCATTCTGTTTTATGTATTTTGTTTTGCAGTGGCTTTGGCTAAACAAATAAAGAATATTCCTAAAAGCAAACTCAATGCACATGACTTCCCCCCAGAGCATCCTGGGAACTTCAGCTTTCCTTCACAGAGCTATCTTTTCCAGTCCTCTTAACAAACTACAGTTCCCAGGATTCTGTGGGGGAAGTCACATGCTTTAAATGTGCATTGAAGAGATGCTTAGAATGCATCATGTGGACCTGCCCTTTTAAGAAGCTTCTTTGGGCACAATTGTGTTCCTCTGACATGTGGGCTGTGACTCCCTTTCAAGGAGGTTTTGGCAGTGCATGAAAGGCATGCGCTGTACCTGGGCTGATTTTCCCGCAGGCCTTCTCGCAGGCCTTCTTGGTTTTGAACCTGTTGCTGTTGCCCCTGCAGCCGCCGTAGATGAACCGCAGGCACCTCTTCCGCGACGGGCTGTAGTAGTATCGTGGCATGTAGCCATAGCACGGTCCACCATCAGGAGGCAACTGGCACTGGTCACTACGGACTGTAGGAAGAAGAAGGGAAGGTTTGGGGTGTGAGCTGACTAGCTCTGTGCTACTGCCCGGGTACCCCAAGAGGAAAAGGTGTGAGGAAAGGGGTGTGGCTTTGCCAGTACCTGAGTCCAGGCAGCCCAGGCTGCACCCAGTGAAGCAGCACTTCTGTTTGAGGGGGCAGTCTCGGTCGTCTCTGCAGGTGTCATTGCAGGGCACAAAGGTGTACACCAGTTCCCTTTTGGGACACACGCCAGGGTGCTCTGGAAGAAAAGAGTTGGAGAAGAGAACTACTGTATTTTTCGCTCCACAAGACGCACCTGACATAAGACGTGCCTAGCTTTTAGAGGAGGAAAGGGGGAAAGCCCTGTTTTTGAGGATCAGCTCACAGTTCTGCAGCTTCTTTAGGAAAGGGAAAAAATCCTGTTTTATGGGGTTCAACTCACAGTTCTGCAGCTTCTTTAGGAAAGGAAAGGGAGCCGTTTCTACAGTTTCCAGACAGATAATCTAATCAGCCAGTCACATGTCGCTGGGGGAACAAACAGCCTCCGTCTGCAGAACATTCAACAATAGAGGCCTGGGCAAGGAGCCGGAAAGGGAGCCAGCGATCGACCACACGTCGCTCCAAAAGACACACAGACATTTCTCCTTACTTTTTAGGAGGAAAAAGGTGTGTCTTATGGAGCAAAAAATACGGTAGCTCAGCTGTGCTTCCTGAATCACAGGGGGGTGGGTGGACTAGATGGCTGTCCAACTCTACAGTTGCATGATTCTACAAGGAGAAGCTTTGTTGGTGCCCAGTGAGACATGAGCCTAGTCAAGAACATAGGAGGAACTCTGTGGTAGGATCAGGCCAAGAGCCCATCTAGTCCAGCTTCCTGTTCTCATGGTGCCCAACCAGATGCCCCATTGGATAAGCCCACAAGCAGGGCCTGAGGGCAACAGCCCTCCATTTCCAGCAGCTGGTATGGAGAAGCACACTGCCCCTGACCAAGGAGGCTCTACAGCCAGCCATACTTTTGCTGAGGAAGCCCGATGGAGAGTCTGAGTCTCTCCATAACAGGTTCTGCTCCTTCCTCCCACCAGCTACCAGGACAGGCTCTCTTCCTCCTGATGATCTCAATGGGCTTTCAGAGCTGCAAACACTAGACCTAGTATTTTTGCAAGAATAAGGGTTCTGAAATCAGGATGGTGGAAATGTAGTCCCCTCTCTCACACACACAACTCAGGCCTGGAATGCTTAATATACACGCTTTTGCAAATAAAAATTTCCTTAATACAACACATTTTATGTATGCTGTTTTCACAAACCTATGCCTTTTTAATGCACACTTTACCCTGTCATATGCATTTTTGTTCACATTCCTTGGTTGGAGAACTGTATTGCAAAATTCGGAGCTGTGTGAATTTTGAAGGATGGCTGTGTTTCAGTTTGCATATTGTGTTGGAAAGCATGAAGGAAATGGACTTGATTTTAACTGTGAGCTGAATCTCGTTTCTTCCCTGCCCTTAACCATAACACATCTTGATATTGAAGGATGGAGCAATCTGTCAGGGTGGGCTTTCTCTTTTCCAAACTTATTTCTCCTTTTCCCTGAACATTCTCTCCATTTACCTATCAGTTTGCACATCAGTTTATGAAAACTGGAGTATGCAATGCTGCCAATGTTTGCACGAAATTCCCTCTGATACAATGCAGTTTTGTACATTATTTCTACTACAGTCATACCTCTTCTTGCGTTTGCTTCACGTTGTGAATTTCCACGTTGCAAACGCAGCAAACCCGGAAGTGTATACTAACGGGCTTTGCCACGCTGCACACGAAGAAGCATTCTGTATGCTCTGTGCATGCTCAGAAGCATTCTGCATGCTTCGCACATGAGCAAAACCACTCTATCGCGCTCCACACTTGCACAGAAGTGCCACTCTAGTTGTGGACTTTTTGGGGTGTAAATGGCACCCTGGAACGGATTGCATCCGCAACTAGAGGTTCCACTGTACTGTTTTGCACCCTTCTCCTTTTGGTAAGGAATTTTCTGTTGCAGAGTTGCATCACAAAATCCAGACAATTGTGAACTTCAACAGCATTTTGGTTGGTGTCTTAGTTCAGCAAGTGTGAATTACGTTGTTTTGCCTTTAAACTGAATGATGCCCCCCCCATCCCCACTGGCACACATGGGAGTGGAGAGTCAGGCAGTGGCACCCAACCACTTTTTCCTTTCATTCTGATTGTGTTCCCACACATTGCCCAGCTGTTCTTTGTCCCTGCTGGAAAAGCCGTACCTTCCTCAGCCTTTACACACAGCTGGTGGCATCCATATCTGCAGCACTTCCTCCTTGGGATGTGGAGACCGAAGCCACAGTCCAAGTCGGTTGAGCAGCTGGTCGAGCAGGGGCGGTCCAGCCGGCGTTGCGTCCTTGGGCAGTATCCAGGGATGGCTGGGGAGGAAGAGGGAGCAACAGGTGGGAAGGCAGAAGGAGATTCTGCGAAGGCCACGGAGAACCTTTGGGCAGATTGTATGTGACTGATGTGCCACGATGACACTAAGAACATACAAGAGGAAGCTGCTGGATCAGCATTCTGCTTTCACAGTGGCCAACAAGATGCCAACCCGCACAAGATCCCTCTCCCCTCTTGTGGTTTCTAGCCACTGGGATTCAGAAATATTTCTGCCTCCAGCCGCAGAGGACAACTCTAACCCTCCAGATGTTTTTAGGCTCCACTTCCCCTATCCCTGACCATTGGCCATGCTGGCTGCAGAGGATGCCAGGAGCTAGAGTCCAGCAACATCCCAGAGGCTGCATTTCCCCATCCCTGGCACAAGATGAGAGGGTCCATGGAGATGGGTTGCCAAGGGCGCCTTTGGGGCAGAATTGGGTTGAGTGCTGGTCTTCTTCTCTCCTGGCATCTCCTGTCCGAGGGTCCCCGAAACCAGAATGGCAACCTCCCTTTGCCCTTACCTTCGGAAGGGAGCCGGCACTGTCGCCCACAGATGGTCCGGCAGCAGCGCTCGTTCCCTGGGCAGCTGGCATCCGTGGAGCAGAACTGGCCACACATCACCTCACTTTCAACCCGAGCAGGACATGTGCCAGGCTTGACTGGAAGAGTTGTTGCTGGAAGAGAACACAGGGCAGGCTGACTCCTTCGCTGGTATGACCCCCTTCCTAACCAGCAAACTATGTGGGCTGATTTACGATAAGTAACCCAAAACGTCTCAGAGCACTTGCTGGCTTCAGTGACTTTCCCTGCTGTCATTTTCTTTCCACCCCATGCAGTGTGTGGCCATTCTCTCTCTCTCTCTGGGCCAGAGATTTTGCAGCCAGCACGGAGTGACCTTGCTGTTGACCTTCCTGGCATTCCTGAGTCTTTAATTTCCAGAATGTAAGAAGGGCTTCCTCTCAGGGAGAGATGACACATAGAGAATAGGAAGGAGACTCCCCTCCCCCCCCCCCGGGAAAGAGCTTGCCTCCAGGTCAGGAAGGCTCACGGGGACAGGGATTTCTCGTGAGAAGCTGAGCCTTCTCCACCTCTGCTTAAAGCTGGGGGGGGGGGGAGGAGAAACCTGTTGGGTTTTTTCTTGCAGTTCCTCTGCTCTTTCCTAGCTGCTGAGTTTGTATCGTTGGACTGCTGTGCTAAAAGCTTACTTTCTTTACTTGCAAGTAAATACCTCTGTTGTTGGACAGGAGCCACAATGAACAGCTTTATGATATTTAAAATTTCATTTCCAATTCATTTCCTAGTGATCCCTAGGATGGAATCTGCCATTTTTGTAGTTGCTGCCCAATGAGTCAAGACCTTAACTGAGCTATTTGCTATGTCCTCTAGGTCTTATTCCTGGTCAGTCACCACCTGTCCAGACCCCATGAACATCTATGTGCAACAGCAATTTTGGAGTGGTCTTAAATGTGAATCGCTTGACTCTTGTTTACACACTGAATTGCATTTGCCCTTTTACCTCCCATTCACTCAGTTTGGAGAGGTCTTCTGGAGCTCTTCACAATCGCTTCTTAACTCTGAAAGTACCATCAGCAAACTCCCTGCTAACTCTAGGCCATTTATGAACACGTCAGCAAGTTCAGGTCCCAATGCCAATCCTTGGGGACCCCACTTTCTACATCCCTCCAAATATTCCTGCTCTCTGCTTCCTGTTTCTTTACCCGTTCCTGATCTGCACAAGGACCTCTCTTCTTGGCCCAACCCTCTTATTCTCACAGCTCCACTTATTCCAGTGATTTTGGCTGAAAATATTTGGCTCCTCCCTCTGCCTCCACCTGAGCGTTTGTCTCGGGGTCTTACCTGGGCGCATGCACCGGCGTTCACAGGCGCTGCGACTGTGGAAGTTGTTGGCATTCCCTAAGCAGCCCCCATAAACAAAAACCAGGCACCTCCCGACCCTCGGGTTGTAGTACCAGCGAATGAACAGGGCCAGACAGTTGCCTCTCTGAGGAGGAAGTCTGCAGATATCTGCAGGATGAGAAGAGACGCAACAGAATCGAAAACAATATACAGAATTTAGATCCCAGAACTTCTGATGTTGGAGGAGCAACGCTAGCAATAGACTTGCAAAGTCCTCTGAAGGCAGCCTCACAAGCACAGCTTGCTTTCTCCTGCTGCAGAGGGGAGGACCTGAATCCATGGATTCAGACGACAAGGAAAGAGGGTATGGCTAAACGTTAGGAAAAACTTTCTGACAGTAAGAACTGATGAACAGTGGACTACACTTTCTAAGAAGGATTTTTTTGGGGGGAGGATTTCAAAAAGGGGTTGGATGGTCACTGGTCAGGAATTATTTAGCTGTGATTCCTGCACTGCAGGGAGATGGACTGGAAGCATAGCTGCCAACATTTCCCTTTTTTAAAGGGAAATTCCCTTATTCTGAATAGGATTCCTTGCAAGAAAAGGGAAAAGTTGTCAGCTGTGACTGGAAGCCCCTTGGGATTCCTTCCAACTCTACAATTCTATGATTCTCAAATTGGGCTGAAGGTATTTCTCCTGCCTTACCACAAAAGCCCAGCAGGTAGCACCACCCTACCTGCCATTCAAAAACAGGCTTTGGTGGCATTCAGTCCCAGGGAGGATCAAGCCCCCTGATGAAGCTGCAGGCATGAGGTTCTTGGAGGAAGTCAGAAGCGCAGGAGCCTGGGTACTTTAAGTTGCGTCTTAAAGAGTTGTGCAGCCTGTGTCGCCCGCTGAAGCCCCCTTTTCTCCTTCAGGGTTGGAGGTGCAGGAGCAGGCCCTGCCTCCCCTTTCACTTGGCCACCTCAACAGACTCAAATGCCACCAGAAATGCAGTTGGTCTGCTGTCGCAAGAGACTTCTGGATATTTCACAATGCAACAACATGTCTCAATGAAATATTGGACAATTAGCTGCCTGACACCCTAGAAAGGCACTGGCCACTCAGGGTGGTGTAGAAAGGAGATTCTGACGAAACATCAGGAAGAACTTGCTGAGAGTAAGAGCTGTTTGACAGTGGTATGGTCTCCCTTGGGAGGAGGTTATTAAGCAGAGGTTGGATGGCCATCTGTCATGGATGTTTTAGCTGAGATTCCTGCATTGCAGGGGGTGGACTAGATGTCCCTTGAGGTCCCTTCCAACTCTACAATTCTATCATTCCATGGACTGACAGGCAGAGCAGCTTCCGGTGCTCCTAAGGCCAGTGAACACCCAGAGTTATTTATGGGGCTCATTTTTGACCAGGCAAAAGTTGAAGCCCACCACCTTTGAGGTTGTCCACCCCACTGTCAAACATCTCTTACTCTCAGAAAGTTCTTCTTAATGTTTAGGAATCTCCTTTCTTGTCACCATTGGTTCGGATCCTGCCCTCTGAAGCCTGCTCCATCTTCCATCTGGCATCCCTTCAGATATTTGAAGGTTGCTCTGGGATCACCTGTCAGTCTCCTCTTCTCCAGGCTAATCATACCCAGCTCCCTCAACTTGGTTTGCAGACCCTTGATCATCTCAGTTGCACCTGTTCCAGCTTGTCCACTTCCTTCTTAAATTGCGGCTCCCAGAACTGGGCACAGTGCTGTAGGTGGGGGTCCAGCCAAGGCAGAAAAGGGTGGTGCTTTTCCTTCCCTTCATCTGGACACCAGACCTCTGTTGATGCAGACTAGCATAACATTAACCTTTCTTTTTCCCCCTGCTGCAAAAGGGGAAGGAAGGCTGGTGGCCACAATCCAAGGAAAGCTGTGCCAGATGACCAAATAGGCAGAGTAGGCACTGACCTATGAGCCCCATGCCTTTTAGGGGCACTGCAACAAAGGATAAAAATGGACTTATTAACATAGCTGGTTAGTAAAATCAAAAACGTGTCGGGAGAAAAGGCCAGGCTAATGATGAGGAGAGACAAGGCAGGTTAACAGGGTCACCCCTGAGCATTGTGGGACACTTGGAAAGGTCGGTTTAAAGAGAAGAGAGCGCTGAAGGGAAAGGGGAGGTGCCACTCACCCACAATGAACTTGGCAGGTGCAAGAGGGAGCTGGTGCAAGAGCAGAAGGGTCCCCGCCAGGAGGAAGAGGCTGGAAGGATGGTGCATGGTGGACCCAGGAGTGAGTTCTCTCCACGGCTCAGGCAGAAGCACCTTATTATACTCTGACCTCACCAGGACGGCAGGTGGCTTCATGCAAGAAGCCCAGCCCAGCTCCGAACAATGGAGCTTCAGGGAGGGGATTGGGAGAGAGGCTGAAATGTTCCAGAGAGGGAGAAGGACAGGGCAGGGATTTGGCAGCAGCTGCTGCCCAGGGAAAAGTTTGGTCTGATGGGGATGGAGGAGGCTGTTTGGCAGATTTATGGTCTCCTCAGTTCCCAGGCAGGGGCAGAGCCAGGAACTGGCAAAAGGCTCTGTGGAATGACTTCTTTCTCCATGAAGCCTTGGGGTGGCTGCATAGTGGAAATCCAGTTCTGGGGCATCTCTAAAGTGAGATTGGCTGACATATAATAGGATGGGGAGGGACCCAGAGGGTCATCTAGTCCAACCCCCTGCAATGCAGGAATCTCAGCTAAAGCATCCATGACAGATGGTCACCCAATCTCTGCTTAAAAACCTCCAGTGAAGGAGAATCAACCAGTGGGCCCAATATTTCTCAAGAATTGCCTGGACCTCTGGTCCTTGATCACATACTGGGAGAGTCTCATGTTGTTGGTCTCAAAGGGCGCTGCGCTTTCCATGATGAGGATGTCACAAGCTCATTTTAGCTGGAGCAAGCGGGGAAAGACCCCCTCAGAGGGCAGAGTTCTGTGACCTCTGTCACTAGAGAGATCCACACTTTTCTTTCTTTATCTGGTGTCTGGTACATAGAAGTCCTCTTCCCTTGGGGATTTTTAAAGCAGAGGTTGGGTGGTCACCTGTCAGGGATTCTTCAGCCGTGATTCCTAATTAGAGTACCCTTGGGGTCCCTTCGAACTCTACAATTCTTTAATTCTAATTTCTCTGCTCGGTATCTATACACATCTATGCATGTCTAAATGTGTATGCGTTTTTATGGCAAAAATAAGGAAATGAAACTGTGACATTTCAGCAGGTTGAATTTTGTGTCAATTCCAAATAGCAGGTTTTAGGGAGCCTGCGATGACTGACTCTAAAAGTGGCTTAGTGCAGAGGTTCCAGAACAGAATTCTGCATGAACTGGATTAAAAAAGAGAGCTGAAAATGGCCATTAAAATAATCCACCCAGAATCCACAGGCCTGCAGCATTTCTGCTCCAAGTGCAGATATCTAGGGCCTGAGGTGTCCCCCATTGTTCTAGAACTTGCATTGTTTTATGGATAAAATCACAAAGGCACTAGGATGTTACGTGCAACTGATAGGGATCTTATCATGCAGATGGAACACTTTGTCTCCGTGATGCAGAGCTGGCAGTCAGAAGTGTGCGTGTCCATTATGGCACGTTTGAACTGTGATGCAGTGCAGAAGAAATATTGCATGCAATCTCCGAGGGCACTAAAGATGAGATGCATGAGCACGAGTGGAACATGTCTCTGCCGTAATACTCTGCGGCCATTTGTCAAGCACTTCCTGAGGGTGACAGCGGAGGCATTCGTCTCACTTTGAATTGGCTTCCTGGCATTATCGTACTTCATCCCTGATTGGCTATGAATATGCAATGTTGGGTGCCATCTTAGACCAAATCAGATGTGCATTGAAAGAAAAATGAAATCTTGATGCAATGAACAGTATGCTTCTGTTCCAAGGGGCCAGTGTTGTTGTTGTTGTTGTTGTTGTTGTGTGTGTGTGTGTGTGTGTGTGAGAGAGAGAGAGAGAGAGAGAGAGAGAGAGAGAGAATGAAATGTTTGAGATGCAATATTTCATAAGGAAATATTTCAGTAAGTTCTGCAGGATACTTGTGAAGTAGTGATTATTCTCAGGATCATAGAATTGTGGCACTGGACGGAAACCCAAAGGCCATCTAGTACAACCACCTGCAATGCCAGGATCACAGCTAAGAACTCCTTGACATATGGCCATCCAACCTCTGCTTCAAAGCTCGCATGAAGGAGAGTCCACCACTCTCCAAGGGAGTCTATCCCACAGTCAAACAGCTCTTAACAGTAGAAAATTCTTCCCTAATGTTTCGCCAGAATCTCCTTCCTTGTCATTTGAATCCGTTATTTCAGGCTGTATCCTCGGCGGCAGCAGAAAACTAGCTGGCTCCATTAACTCTCCTATATTCAGTGTTGTAAATCCTATAATCATTGCTGAGAACAATACCCTTAGCTGGGCTTGCCTCGCCATCAGTTCTGTGTGTTTCTTCCCACCTGCATCTGCACAAAGAATTCTGGGACTAGTAGTTCTTGGACTAGCAGATTACACAGAAAAAGCACACGTACAAAGACCTCTCTGATTCTCAAACGCCAAGTCCTAGTTCGATGGCTCAAGCACATTCTCTCTCTGTTCTAGAGAAGCACCAGGACAACCTGGTTGACGTTTGCTCTGATTCACAGCTAAAGAGCAAGTTCTCCCTGGGGAAAAGCAGAAGGACAAGCTTAAGCTCTGCAAGAGTCCAATGTGCTTCATGAAGAAGGACTTCCTTTCATCTTTCCTGAGTCTTCCAGCATTCAGCTTCATGGGATGTCCAGGAATTGTCATGTTGCCTCCCCCTGGGGGCAATGGGATTGCCTAGCGGAGAGCTACAATGACTTTGGGTGCATGCTCTCCTGTGGTATGAAAGGCTCCTTGTTTTGTAACCTTGTGTTCCCTAACCATTATTTGTATGGCAAATATGGTTTTAGTTGCTACTTTCCATGCACTCACATACTTGTAGTTTATCTATTTTGATTTGAGAATAGTAGTAGTAGTAGTAGTAGTAGTAGTAGTAGTAATATATTATTTACACCCCGCCCATCTGGCTGGGCTTCCCCAGCCACTCTGGGCGGCTTCCAACAAAATATTAAAATACTGTAATACATCAAACGTTAAAAGCTTCCCTACACAGGGCTGCCTTCAGATGTCTTCTAAAAGTCTGGTAGTTGTTCTTCTCTTTGACATCTGGTGGGAGGGTGTTCCACAGGTCGGGTGCCACTACCAAGAAGGCCCTTTGCCTGGTTCCCTGTAACTTGGCTTCTCGCAGCGAGGGAACCGCCAGAAGGTTGTCGGTGCTGGACCTCAGTGTCCGGGTAGATATCATGTCTGTATTTGTATAACAGTGATCTCCTCTAATCGTATGCGGACTATGTCATTAGATCCTGTTTAATGACGCTGCATTTTGCACAATTTTGCATAAGTTTTAAAATAATAGTAATAATAAAGTATTTTTCTACCAATCAGATTTCTTCTGAGCATTTCAAAAAATTACCACATGGGTACAAAGTTAGATCAGAGAAATCCTTTTAGCTACTAAGAACAACTTTGAGCATGCACACATATTTTAGGCTAAATAAAGAGGAATCAAGGAGGAATGCATTTAGCAAACCCTGGAGGTCATAAACCTCCGGGATTTGCTAAATGCATAAATAGACAGTAAACAGGAAAGGAAGGATGGCAAGGAAAGATAGTATTTACCATCTCCTTGTGAACTCTCTTCCTGGCCCTTAAGATCTACCTAGAAATGGAAACAAGAGGAGCTGCCTACGATAGAAGATTGGAGAGCCAAAATGATGGACTATGCGGAATTGGACAGAATGACAGGAAGGATTCGGAATCGACGAGATCAAAGATTTACAGAAGATTGGGAGAAGTTTATTCAATATTTGCAAAAACTAAGTGATAACCAGATTACGTTTGTAAGTTTTAAGGAAGCTCTGTGATGTGAAAATCTAATAATAAGTATAAACAATGAAATTGAAGCTACCAGAATAAATAACAATAAGTAGGATTGTGTTAAAAGTTATAAAATGAAGGAAGTTCAGACAAATTGAGGGAAGTCAAAAAAATGGAATTAAGGGGTAATTAAGAAGTTTGAATGTACAACTTTGTTTTCTTTTTTTGTATTTGTAAACCAATAAAAATATAATTTTTTAAAAAAAGAATGGAGACGGAACCACCATCTCTTCCTCCTCCTCTTCCCAGGTCTGGGGCAATTAGCAAAATAAGACTCTTAGCGAAGCCTCTGATTTTTTTGGTCACCTACCATAAATCAAAAGATCATGCCATTTGATTTTATTGGATTGAGGGTGTTGCTGTCTTGGGTTCAGTGACTGCATTTCTCCCAAGAGGGTCATGTTCAATATTACGCATGCCTTTTCTTACAAAAAAACACATGCTTTTCCTGAATAAACTCCATAGAAATAAATAATAAAAAAGATCTACCTAAAGATTAACAAAAGCTACATCAAAGCTACCTCCTTATCTTATGTACCGAGGATGCCTGGTGAAGCAACTGGTCTGTGTTTTAGAATGCTTATATGTGCCTGTCAGGCAGAGAAAATGGGCAGTAGACAAAATGGGCAGAAATGCAGAGGCTTGTGGGATATGATCAGAAATTATTGTCAATGACTCAAGCCCAGTCAAGCAATGCTTTCATCGCTGACACAATGGCTTGCTCCATTTTTCATAATTCCTCATAGCAATCCCATGTGACCCCCACACTTGACAAATATCCTCTTCCCTTCCTGGCCCACATCTCACCAGCCCAGCAGCTCAGGGACTTTGAGAAATGCTTCCCCCACACTGAGGCAGTAGCGGATGTGGGGATTCCCCTTGACACCTGTCGTCATGCAACATGAGAACCAGACTCAGCAGATGCAAGAAAGCCCAGGTTTTATTTGGGGATAGATAATTCCAGCAGCCTCCCCAATGATAGAAGGAGGGGGCAGGGCAACACATTGGCATCTGTTTCTGGGGTTGGGATCTTCTCAAACGATGCATTTATGCTGAGTGACTCAATTCCCCTTAGTTTCCATTCCTGCGCGAAGAAAAGAGAAAGAGTTATGGGGCAATATATCAGCAAATTTTGAACGTACCAATATCAATATCAGAATTGCAGATGGCAATAAAGAACATGGGCAAGACATTGGGGCCAGATGGACGTACTACAATTTATTACAATAAATTTCAGGATACACTTACAGAACCACTTAAGAATACTATGAACAATATTTTGGTGTCTGGGGTGGTTCCAGCCTCTTGGAAGGATGTTTTATTACTTTGATTCCTAAACAAGCCTGTGACTTAACAAAGACAAAAAATTACAGACCTATTCCATTATTGAACTGTGACTATAAACTATTTGCTACAATTTTGGCTAATAGACTTAGGATTTTGAATGAGCCAGTCCACAGAGGCTAGGGCAGTTTTATACCAGGACAACAAATGAAAGCCAATATAAGAAATGTACGGTAATTAATCTAACTGAGTATCTAGAAGTAAGAAATGAAAAGCAGGTTGCTTTAGTCTTTCTAGATGCGGAGAAAGCTTTTGATAATATCTCTTGGTCATTTATGATTAAGTTTTTTTAGAGAAAATGGAGACAAAACTCTACAAAGTTCTCATACATAGATTTATTGAAGAGAATCGAGGCACATGTAGAAATCTTCCTCACATTCCAATAGGATGAAGTTCTCTATGGAGTTATGTAAGAATGAATGAGTTCCCCCTTCTTTCTAGGTATGCAGGCACTAGACTGAAGCAAAGGAGAAAGGGAGGCTTCTTCCCTCTCTGAGAGGCAGAGCCAATAGAAACTAGAATATTGCTGTGCCTACATTTCCCAACTGCCTTGAGGTCTAAAAAGGGGGAAAGGCACTCTCTTCTCTTAAGGGGCAGCATTGTTATTCCTTCTACCTAATACTAATACATAGATTTGCTATCACTAAATAACTGAACTCTCAGTCTCCTCTTTCCCAGGCTAAACATTCCCAATTCCCCCAACTGTTTCTCATGAGGCTTGGTTTGCAGACCCTCGATCATCTTGGCCGCCTTCCTCTGCACACCTTCCAGCTTGTCACTATCCTTCTGAAACTGAGGTGCCCAGAACTCAACACACAACTCCAGGTCAGCCTAGAGCAATACTATGACTTCCCTTGATCTGGACACTAGACTTCTGGTGAGGCAGCCTAGGATCGCATGAGCTTTCTTTGCTGTTGCATCACTCTTTTGACTCATTGCTAAGCTTGTGGTCTATTAGGGCCTCTGTTTCCTTTTCACATGTACTGCTTTCAAGCCAGATGTCCCCCATCCCATGTGCTTCAAGCGTGGCTCCTCTTGAAGCTCCTCAGGCCCCCTCCTCCATTGGTGATAAGGGGGAGATCCACCATCCTTACGTTTGCCCATGCGCAGGACAGGATGGTGCCAGCAGCCCAGCTGAGATAGACGCCTGTGGAGCACCACAGTCTGCCCCCTGCCCACCACACACACACACAGAGAGAGAGAGCGAGAGAGAGAGAGAGAGAGAGAGAGAATGAATCTTACCTAAGTTCCCACAGACCATCATGCACTCCAGCATGGTACGAAACTGAAAGCGCTCCCCCCCCCCCCCGCAGTGCTCATAGGGGAATATCTCACACTAGTAAACTTGTGGGTGTCCCTCACATGGCTCATCCTTCATTGGTACCTTGCAAATCTCTGAGGCCACAGATGGGGGAGAAAAAGGAAGCAGAGAGGTCTTTCTTGTTAAGTATATTGGTATAATTGACACAGAAATGGAAAATATATATGCCATAATGAAGTTTTAAAATGGAAAATGGCTAAATGTGTATTGCTAACACTGGGTTTTCCCCACAACATTGTTTTCTAAAGGACTAATTAACAGATTGTCATTCTCTGGTAGCTAACATGTGAGGGTTGTAAACTTAGAGATATTGTGGTGTAAAATCTCCATTTTTGAAGGGAGTTGCCTTTGAGTCTTTGTCGCCCAAACTCAGTGAAGTAAAGAAGTAAATGAAGCTCTCCTGAAAGGAAAGCTGTTATGTACTGAGTTGAATAGGATTCAGAATGCAGCAGTCTGATTGGCCCTAGAACAATAGGATTCAGAATGCAGCAGTCTGATTGGTCCTAGAACAATAGGATCCAGAATGCAGCAGTCTGATTGGTCCTAGAACAATAGGATCCAGAATGCAGCAGTATGACTGGTCCGCAGGAGCCACCCAATGCAGCTCCAGGTGGAAGTGAATCTGCAACCTGATTGGCCTACAGGAGAATCCCTGAATTAGCCAATCACGTGGGCCCATTGTGTAAATAATGTATATAAAGCAGACATTCTGGGGAAATTCCATTCCTCCTCACCACTATGAGCTGAATAAAGAGCATGAAATCCACTCTCGACTCTGAGTATATTTCAGTGGCGCTCTTGCACTGCTTGTCCTCTGCTACCTGCTGCCTCACCTCTGCTGAGTCTCTGGTTCTGCAGTGGGGTCTCCACTACAGGGTCTCTGTTTCCAGGGTGTGTCTGCAGCGTTGGTGGTTGGTGGGCTTGGTGGAGGCCTTGTGGTGGAGGCCTTGGCCTGGTTGCTGTGGTGAGGGTAGGGTGGGAGAGCACCACCTCCACGGGGCCATGGGCACCCATGCTCCGATGCCCCACCCCCACCACTGATGCAGCCGCAGCACCACATATGCCACTTTGAGCTCCTTTGAGCAAAAGGTGGGATATAGACACAAGAAATGAAGCCAAGAAAATGAATGTCTGATGGGTACCTGGGCGGATTTTCCCGCAAGTTGCCTCGCATGCCTCCTTTGTCTCGAAGTTGTTGCTGTTGCCCCCGCATTCACCAAAGGTGAACTGGATGCACTTCTCCTGAGACGCGTCATAGTAGTAACGGGGATAGGATCCATCGCATCGTCCAACATCAAGCGGCAAGTAGCAGTTGTTGTTGCGAACTGTTGGAGGCAGAACAGATGGAGGTCCATTAGGAGATGTTCTCAGTCTCCAAGACACTTAGGTTCACATTGCGGCTGCTCCTCCACCACTTGCCTGGAGACAAGAGGTGGGTGGCTCAAAGGGGTCAGGGGCTTTGCCAGTACCTGAATCTATGCAGCCCATGCCGCACCCAGTGAAGCAGCACTTCTGGGAGAGGCGACAGTCTCGGTCATCTTGGCAGGTGTCCTTGCAGGGGACAGAGGTGCGCTCCACTTTCCTTAGGGGGCACATGCCAGGGTGCTCTAGAAAAAAGATGGAGAGGGAGAGATTGGGGGTTGGACTACATGATCCTTTGGACACTCTTCCAATTTGGCAATTATAGGATTTTGGGAGGTCTTTTCCTTCTGCCCTGCACTGCAGAGGCAACTGTCCAGCTTTTCCTTTGCCCAGGAAAGCCAATGGGTGGACCTGCTAAGTCCCTCCATAACGGGCTCTGCTCCCTCACCCTTCTCAAGACCAGGACCTCTGACTTCCCCTGCTCACCCCTCAGCTCCATAAGGACACAAGAAGAACCTGCCGCATCAAGCCAATGGCCCATCTGGTCCAGCATGCTGTTCTCATAGTGCCCCATTGGGAAACCCAGAAACAGGACCCAAGCACATGAGCCCTCTCCTCTTCTACAGTTTCCAGCAACTGGGATTTCTCCAGCTGTGGAGGCAGAGCAGAGCCATCCTGGCTAGGAGCCCTCCATAGCCCTCTCCTCCTACATGAATTTGTCTTTTAAACCATCTAGGTTGCTGGGCATCATCACCTCCGGTGGGAAGGAGTTCCATAATTTAACTATGTGCCGAGTGAAGAAGTTCTTTCTCCCAATGCTCTCCTGTGTTCATCACTTCATATGCAAGGTCCACCATCTCTGAATGGAGTTTGGATTTGATATCCCACTTTATCACTACACGAAGGAGTCTCAAAGCGGCTAACATCCTCCTTTCCCTTCCTCCCCCACAACAAACACTCTGTAAGGTGAGTGGGGCTGAGAGACTTCAAAGAAGTGTGACTGGCCCAAGGTCACCCAGCAGCTGCAGGTGGAGGAGCGGAGACACGAACCCGGTTCACCAGATTACGAGTCTGTCTCTCTTAACCACTACACCACACTGGCTCCGTAGAGAGGCTCCAGATAGGCAGGAATCAGAAGTGGGAAGAGCCCTGGAATTGTGGAATAGCAGGACTCACTCCTGGAACATGTGAGGAAATCATTGAGAGGGGCAAACATCTGAGCATGTGCAGAGTTCATTTCCCCTCCTATGTTCCTGCCACTGGCAGCCACCACCACACAGCTCTGCATTAGTTGGCTCTATCACCTCTACCTTGGCAGAATTTAACATTGGTTCTCCCCCCCACCCCCACTCATTGGCACCGAGCTCACCCCCTATCAGGTCCCCATGTGCGAATAGATCGATCTGGCCCTTGATCGATAGAGCCGCGACTTCAGACAGCTTTACGATCCCAATCAATCACCTACAGCGGTCCGGCACGCTTCCTCCCAAGCTGCGCAATAACTCCTGCTGTCTCTTCAGGTCACGGCTTTTAGCAGAGTAGAACACAGCGTGTAAAGCAGTCTTGCTCCTTGTAAGCACACATAGACAGATTCGTCTATTTACAGCTCTTTATTAAAACATTACAGCATCAAAGTCCGTCACTGCTGGCAGCCATTGCTGCAAACATGTCTCCCTCTCAGATACACAGAGGGAACATCCTTCTCCCCTCAGAGTCACAGGGGGAACTAAAACAAAAACAGGGAATAGTCCCGCCCAGCTTCTAAAGCTTCTGTCTCCGCCCAGCTGTAAGCTGACGTCAGCAGGTGACACACACCAGGGAATTTAACCAGTTAAGTTCTGAACTATAACACCCCCCCTTGTGTCCCTGCGTGATACCTGTGCAACATCTTCAGTAACACCTTGTGAGATCAATCCCTTCCCCAATGCCTTGCGCCTTCCCTTGGCAAACCTGTTTGGCATTTGTGGAACCACCTCACAACTCTCAGAATCGCACTGTGCGAAACTTACCCACGCACCTGTGGCCTGGTACCTCTCTGGTGGGATACCTTTAGTTGCGCGACTGGACCTCCTAGGCACAAACTCAGGTGTTCCCTCTGACTCATCCTCACCATCAGGTGTAACCTCTGCATCACGGGATTCACCCTCTGACTTAAAGCGTCTTCGAATCCTCTCCATTACACTCACAGGAGAACTAGGCTCACTTTTGGGCACTCTCTTAACAACTTGTGGAGATGCCACATCATGCTCTTGACCCTGGTCAGTGACCTGGTCGTCATCAGCAGCCTCAGCCCCTTCTTCCTCCGCCTCATCAGAACTGTCTTCTGCATCAGAGAGACATTCTGAGAGAACATCACGCCTAACAGGAGTCTTTGACTTTACCTCCTCCTCTAAGAACTCAGCATGCTTACTGATCAGCACCTTACTCTGATCACCTGACGGGTAGGCAAATCGCCATGCACGGGCTTCTGGCTCATACCCACAGAAGATCATTTTCTGGACTTTGGCTCCATCTGGCCCTTGCAAAGCTTTAGGCAAAGAGACAAGCGCAGGAGTCCCAAACGTCCGCAAAAAGTGAACCTGGGGTTTTCGGCCATTTAACAGAGAAAATGGAGTGTCACCTACCAATGAATTGTAGACACGATTCCAGGTGAATGACACAGCCCTAGTAGCCTCCAACCAAAACTCAGGAGGCAACCTGGCTTCTTTCAGCATCACCTGTGCAGCCTTAACCAGAGCTCCACTTCTCAGCTCTGCCACCCCCCCTTGCTGGGGTGAAATAACTGTGTGACGTATCCCTTTCTGTTGAAAGAACTTCTGCAAAGCAGAACCAGTGTACTTAGCATTTCTGTCACTGATGATCGCTTGAACCCTGGTGGAGAACCTCTGTTCCACCCCCTCAATCCAGCTCTTGATCAGCTGTGCTGCATCCTCCCTGGATTTGAGACCGTGAGTCCAGGAATTCTGCGAATAATCATCAAGAAAAGTTAGCAGAAACCTGGCCCCCCCTAGACTTGGTTTCTTGACAGGACCGGACAAATCTATGTGTACCAGCTCAAAAGGTTTGGTGGTTACACGTTCCACCTTTGGGTAACTGCACCCTCTCACCTTTGCCTGCTTGCAAGTGTCACAATTAATGGCACTTTGACAATCTTGAATCCTACACCCCTTGGCAACCTCGGGCAGAGTCTGCAAGTCCTCTACCGACCCATGAATTGTTCTCTGATGCCATACGCATGCACATGTAACATTATGAGCGGGAATTGTAGCACGCTGGTTGGGAACTGTAGCACGCAACGCCTGTGCTTTCTCAACCTTCCCCTCACCTCCAAGAGACGTTTTAAGAATGAAAAGATCATTCTGTCCCTTCCGCACTTTGGCCAGTAACCTCCCTTCTCTGGAGATTGTGCAGACATCATTTTCAAAACAAACCTTGAACCCCTTACTTAACAAATAAGGCACAGATAACAAACAATGATGAACCTCTGGAACAATACAAAAATCCACCGTCTCCTGTAGAACACAAAGATAGGCATTAGTACACTTGGAAACTCTAGTTTTCTGTCCATTCGCGAACTTAATAGTCTGTCCCTTCGGAACTGCCGTGCAATTCCACCTCTCGACTGCAGGGGTCTCTGGAACCATGTTGCGGTTAGCTGCAGAGTCTATTACAAAGGCCATCTCGGAATTTTCCACTCGGCCGTCTTCAAACACTGCCATACTCGCAGAAACTTGATAAGACTCTTCTCCCTGCTGTTTACCACGACCACCTGGCTCAGCTCCACGCCTGCCTGTCTTCCCAGGCCTGTTGCCATGGAAACCCGCCTGATTCCCATGGGAAGTGTCTTTGCAAACATCCTGCCTCGGCTCTCTGCTCCGGTGGGGGCAACTGCCACGCCGACATTGAACTCCAGTGGAAAAACACTGCCCGGGGCTCCTCCCAGCTGGCCTGGCCTTCCTCCTTCTGGAACGGCGCCTCCCACCAGCCTGGCCCCCCCTGAAGCTGCTCTTCGCTTCAGCACAAAGCGAAAGTTCTTTAAACTCGCCTTTGGAACTCTTCGCCCCCCCGATTTGCTCACTAGCGCTCCTAGAGGCCAAGACATCGGGAACAGGGCCTGCCAGTCCAGCCTCTCCAGGACCCAGTCCATCACACAGATGTGTAGAAGCATTACAACAGCTCCCCAACACTGTCCCAGCCCCCATTGGGCTTTCTGGGCATCCTCCAGCCTCTCCAGGGCTCTCTCCAGGGCTCTGGCCTTTCGCTGATGCCTCACACAAGCCCTTCAGCAAATTCCAGGCAGCCCACGCTGTCGTTATGCCCTCCAAATGAGGTCTCAGCGATGCATGAACGCATGCTTTGAGCATCTCTAGCTCTTGATGCAGCCTCTGGCTATCTTCAGCCAACACAGCCCCACAGCTTGCTTCACCTGCTCCAGCTGCTGGCCAGCCAAGGGGTGATTTTGGCTCCCATTGACTTGCTTCCCAAAGCCCTTCGACTAGGAACCATCCCCTTATTTGTCTGCTCCATATTGCCCAACTCTTTAGAGTGAGCTTTTCCAGTGGTATATTCTGGCTTTCAGCCATCTTCTCCCGTTCTCCCATTCTCCCAAGGTGCCCCTCAAGCTGTACTTACTCAGTACCAGCTGACTCCGGCCTTCCTTTGCGTGGAGAAACGTCTTGAGCTGCGTCTCAGCTTCCAGCTTTTAGCTGCTTTTAGCTCCAGCTCTCTGTGTCAGAAGCTCTCACTGCCTCTCGGAAGCAGGCAATTAATCATTCTTGCTCTCCGGCACCCAGTCAGCTCCCGTTGCGCTCCTCAGCCGCAGACCGCTGACTTCAAAGCGTTCCTGGAGCTCACACCGACTGCTTTACGAGCGTTGGCTGACCTCCATAACCTGTGCGAATAGATCGATCTGGCCCTTGATCGATAGAGCCGCGACTTCAGACAGCTTTACGATCCCAATCAATCACCTACAGCGGTCCGGCACGCTTCCTCCCAAGCTGCGCAATAACTCCTGCTGTCTCTTCAGGTCACGGCTTTTAGCAGAGTAGAACACAGCGTGTAAAGCAGTCTTGCTCCTTGTAAGCACACATAGACAGATTCGTCTATTTACAGCTCTTTATTAAAACATTACAGCATCAAAGTCCGTCACTGCTGGCAGCCATTGCTGCAAACATGTCTCCCTCTCAGATACACAGAGGGAACATCCTTCTCCCCTCAGAGTCACAGGGGGAACTAAAACAAAAACAGGGAATAGTCCCGCCCAGCTTCTAAAGCTTCTGTCTCCGCCCAGCTGTAAGCTGACGTCAGCAGGTGACACACACCAGGGAATTTAACCAGTTAAGTTCTGAACTATAACACCCCATACCTCACCCCATCCAAGAGATACCTTCTTCAGCCACCTGGCAAGTTCGCCCACAGCCATTGCTGCAGCACTTTTTGAATGGCAAGAGCTGTCCAAATCTGAAGCCACAGTCTCTGTCGTTGTTGCAAGTTGCCGAGCAGTTCGTAGCCTGGCCTGGCTGGGGGCTCAGCCTGGGGCAGTAGCCGGGGAGGAATGAAAGGAGAACATAAGCACCCAAGGCCAGAGGCCCACCTAGTCCAGCATCTGTTCTCACAGTGGCCAACCAGACAGAGATGCAGCATGGGGAATCAGGCACGGAGCCCTGGCAGCTGAGGCATGGTGGCGGGTGGGGTGGTCTAGTGGGCAGGTGGATGGGAGCAGTGGAGCCTCTTGGAGGTGGGCTCTGTTCAACCTCAGTGTGGGTTCCCTGTGAGGCCCCACGCCAGCTGCCCAACTCTCCCCATTGCTGCCTTTGACAGTGGGGGCAGAGAAGAGCCATTCTAGCTGACTGATAGCCTCCACCATAAGGTTACCAGACGTCACCGTTTCCCAGGGACAGTCCCCGGATTTACAAATCAGTCAACCTGACAAAATCCATCTGTTTAGTAGGAAGTTGAAAAGTGTCCCCGGATTCATTGGAAAAAAATCTGGTAACCTTACTCCACCATGAATTCATCCAATCTTCTTTCAAAGTGGGGAAAATGAAAGGTAGTCTCGGCAAAGACCCCAGAGTGAATTTTCTGGTTTTCAGCAACTTTTATTCAGAAGCATTTCTAGGGCAGTGAGCCAACATTGAGTGCATTTGCAGCATTTTTTGATATTAAACATATTTTATTTAGCTTAAATCTAGTCTAGCACCAACAACTATCTGACTGCGCAAATTAAGTAAGAAGATGAACAAATAATTTAATTTGGAAATCATGGAATTGAATGTTTTCTTCAGTCTTACACAACTGAGTTAGTTCAGCTTTGAATTTATGCCTGGTTTTGGTTCTTTGTCAACCTTTGTGAGCTGTGAATGAAGGGGGGTATAGACATTTAATAAACAAATAAGCAAACAAACCTCTTTTCACTTTTTAAAAACACCAGCCAACAACACAGTAATAATTGCAGGGAAAGGAGCCAGTTCCTCTTTTCCTGGAATGAATGGGATCCCCTGACCTGACCTGCTTGCACACCTGAGAGCAGGTGAGTCTCTGGACTGAGGATGTGCACAGCCTGCCTCCCACCTGTTGGTTGGACCCTGCTGGCAGTGCGCCAGGTGGAGGTCAGTTGCCATGTCTGGGCAAGCCACACCATGGCGGGTGGGATGCTGCACTGCAATGCCTCTTGCCTGACTCTGAACTGTTGTCACACACCAGCACTACAGGGATCCAGGCAGGATATGCACCAAACCCCCTGGTGTGTATGGATGGGTGGTCAAGAGCACCTTTGGGGCAGAAGGGGAGGCAGATGGGAGCTTCCTGGCTTCATTCTCTTCCAGAATCTCACCAGCCCCAGGAAAGGAGCTGCTGCCCCTCTGCTTACCATCCACAGGGCGCTGGCACTCTTGCCCACAGCTGGTCTTGCAGCAGAGCTCACTCCCTGGGCAGCTGTTGTCCGTGGAGCAGAAATTGCCATCCTTAATACAATTGTCTAGGTAGAAAGAAGGGCAATTGCGAGATCTGGCTGTAACGGGGAGAGAGAGAGAAATGGATTACTGGACTTCCGGGTTGGCGCCATAGCCGAATGGCGGATTCCCTCCGAGCTCCGGAGGGAATCTGCTCGACAGGGGTCGGGTCCTGCCGCGCCGGCGACGCGGGGACCCTCAAAAACCATGGGCGCGGAAGCCCGTGGACCTGGTGACTCAGCGGGCACCGTTTGCACCCCCGACCTGCGAAGGAGCCTTTTTAAAGGCTACGGAGCGGGGGATGGGGAGCGGCGCGTTGCTGTGAGTCTTCTGCTTCCCCTGCCGAGCGAAGCCGCATGCCATTTGACTGAGAGCGCTGACTTCTTCTTCTGAAAATTTGGACTAAATCTAAAAACAACAGCCTGTGAGTAATTTGGAAATTGGACTAAAAACTTTCTTGGATTCGGTACGAGTGGGGGAGGTGCAAAAAGGAAGTCCGTCTCCCTCCCATTGTATACAATTTAAAGCAAGGATTTGACAACTGAGGTCGAGAGAAGAGCCTTTTTCTTTATTGGATAAAAGTTATTAATTGCACAGATTGATAGCATAAGTAATTGTGCTGGAGGATGAGCGCTAATTTTTTTGAGTTAAAGTGCCACCCATCCCGGGACCGGGAGTGATCCGCGAGAGGAGCCTGCTGAGGAGATATAGAAGATTTTGACAGCTGTCAAATTAGCTGTCAAAGTCAGAAAAAATAGAGAACTTTGTTTCTGATGTTTCTGCTGGTTACAGTAGATACAATATAGTTACAAATCGCTGAAAATAAAGAAGAATTGAAACAAATTAACTTGGCTTTTGGGTTGGAAGTGAAAGGAATACTGAATAACCAGAATCCCTCTAGTGGGGGTTCAGGGACATTACAAAAATGGAAATAGGTCGAAAAATACTAGCTGACCTGGATGAGGTTATTTTTCTCGTGAGAAAGTTGCGTAAGTTGCAAGAGCAAGGTCATGTTTTGTCGAAAAGTGCCATAACTTTGAAGCCAACAGTAAAGGAATCTACTGAGCTGGAAAAGGACTCGATGTACAAAACCCAGGCAGCTGAACAAGAAAAGAAACTTGAGAAAATTGAGGAAGTGGAGAAAGAGATGCATGTTGAACAGGAGGAGCAGGAAGGAGGGGCTGCAATGCTGCAGAAGGCAAAGGAGAGCCGGAGGCCTGTCAAGATGGATATAAAAGAAAATAAGAACTGGATGATAAAAACTGGGTTTGAATTGGAAAATGAGGAATGGAAAGATCTCCTTTTGTGGAGATCTGAAGATCTACGGTCTATAAATCTGATCAAGGTGGAAGTTGGAGCCTTTCGGCTATTCAGACTTAAAAGGATTGAGAAACAAGACTTGAGCTCCACCTTTAAATATGGAGGTCAGAGGTTTTCCTATTAATCATTGGCAGTTTGGAATCAGACTGCTCTTCCCAGGTTGGGGGAAAATGGTGAGTTTATTTGTTGGAACAGAGGGATCTCTAACAAGCTCTTGGATCACAGGATGAAGCAACGCAGAGGCTTCTGGGAAACTGTGAGACAACTGCTTCCCCCGAGTCATGATGGGAAAGAATGAAGGACAAACATCATACTGTATATGGTTGGGAAATATCATGGGGGGGGGGGGGAATTACCACACGCAGGAAAGGACAAGGATTACAGACTGAGTACCTCCCTTGAAACTTTATGTTGCTTAACATATTAACATGAATTGAAACCATAAGATTGTAGCTGTTATACAAGGGATTGCTATTTTGAAGGGAATGTAATTGAAATTACATCTGAGTTCACTGGCACACCTGAGCACAGGTAGAGCCAGCTGATAAGAGCTGCCACGTCCTCTGTTTGAGCCAGACTTGCTGCCTCCATCCTTGAGGTGCCATGAATCAACCTTAGGGACCATTCTTCCCTCGGGGAAGGCTGGAGGCTGAGGAAGGTGTGATCCCGTCTGGGGATCTGGGTGGGAGGGGCTTATGCAGGCTCACAGGTGTATCATAAGGAAACCAGGGGGAGCAGAGGAGGAACTGCTCTCCAGACAGCTCTCTAGGTGGAGAGTGTCATAGGACCCCCCCAATCATTCAGTTTGTATGAACTCCACACACACACACACACACAAAAGACATACACTTCTGTTATAAATTTATAGAAATTCAACCATACATCGGATCTGCACTGTTCTACTTTTATTTTACTCCATGAAGGAAGGACTACAAAATGGGGAAGATTTAATACAGGGCAGCCATAATCCCTTGAGAATACCAGCCATGAAGTCCAGAGGCCATGAAGTCCATCGGCCTCTGCCTGGTTGCGCTCCTTGCCTTCTGGGGTGAGCTGGGACCTGTGTCTGGTCAGATGCCTCTAGGTGAGTGTCTCCTTGGACTCCCTTGTCCCAATCTCCATCTTTCTAAGCTCCCATGGGAAACACTCTCTAAGGCAGCCTCCCTCTGAATTGGCTGCAATTCCCATGAGCCTCTGCATCTTCTGGCTGTGCTGGCTTGGGGCTCCTGTATGAAACCCTGTATGGGTAGCTGAAAGAGTCCTCATCGCCAGGAAACCACCGTCTCCTGTTCCATAGCTTCCCCTTCCCTATAGATCCTGCTGTCAGGGGCAAGAGGGATCAGACTTGAGGTGGGTGAAATGATCTTATGGGCCGATGTTCTTATGTTTTCAGAATTTAAAAAAGAACTTTATGTTCGCAAGAGCAGGCCTTTTCTGCAATGGCTCCCTGTTTGTGGAATGCTTTCCCCAGGGAGATTTGCCTGGCACCTTCATTATAAACCATTAGGCACCAGGCAAAAACATTCCTCACTAACCAGGCCTTTAGCTGATTGCCCTCCCAAGGCCCTTTTAAAATGCCTTGGGGGTGGTTTGTTGGGTTGGCGTTTATTGGGGGGTTGTTTGATTGTGTCTTTTGTCTTTTTATATTGTGACTTTATCCTGTGAACTGCCCTGAGACTTGAGGTATAGGGTGGTTTGCAAAGAAGAAGAAGAAGAAGAAGAAGAAGAAGAAGAAGAAGAAGAAGAAGAAGAAGAAGAAGAAGAAGAATTGTTATTTTTCTAGAAAAAGAGGTGTCAGAACTCACCATGAACACCTCCCTCATTCTCTCAGAATGGCAATGGGACCTACCTGAGAGGAACTCACTGAGTTCTGCCTGAAAAGAAGCCCTGATGATAATAATTCACCCAAACCATTTCAGAATAGTGCTATTGGTCAGACATGGATACTGTCGCCGGAAATCACCCCCCCTTCCAATTGACACGTGTATTACACAAGCACCACACTCACACACCCACGCATCTCACCTCCCCAACCCTAGAGGTGTCCCTTTAGAGGGTCACCTCTCAAAAGCCTTCCATAAATAAGGAAGCGCTAGCCTGGCAGCTTTCCACTGTAGCGCTCCGCATCGCCCTATTTTAAAACGAGTAGACCGGGCGACTGAACCCGGGGTCACTCGATTGCCGCTTCAACCAATCAGCATTACCGAACAGCGCCCCTGGTGGTGGCTGCGCTGGTACTGCAGCCGGCATTTGCTGTTTCCCCGTTTGACAGCTCACTGATACAACGTTTCCGAATTCACTCAACCGTGACTGATCCAATCAAGAGCTTGCTACATTGTTTCCTGAACTTGGGGTTGGTTTGAACTTCAAAGTCTTCACCGTTTTATATTCGCTAAAAATCAACCGTACATTGGATTTTTACCGGACCACTTTCATTTGGGTGCATACCTCTAGGACTATCAAAGGGGGGTGACCCGATGCTGAGCAACCATAATCCCTCAACCGAGCAGTCACGTACTCGGCGATTCCTCTCGGCTGACGTGACTACCTTGATAGCCATCGTGATGGGTCCAGACAGGAGGCTATCAAGGACACAATAAAGCTGCACCTTTTAGTGTATTCCACCCGGACTCACACAAAGGACATTGACCGGATTCCCCTCAGGGGGCAGGAAACTTCGCCCTTCTCCTTTGTTCTTAAAAATGACTCATGTGGGGAGGGGAGAGGAAGCTCCGGCCAGGTGTCAGGACACTCGGGTTACCTGTGTAGCCCCTCCTCGACTCCTCCTAATTTTAATGTAATCATGATGTAGATATGATGTAATTCTGGGGGTGTAGCTTGGGGGATTAGCAACTAATAAAAGTTAGGGTCTTCCTTTGTTCAGGGCTTCCATTTTGTTTCACCTCGTGGGCGGTGGGAGTCCTGTCGCGACAGTCTTTTCCTAAATGAAGACCAAGCCTACTGGCTGCTGTTTTGCTCTGAATTGCCCTGGTCGGTGTCTTCATTTGCCCAAGAGAGCCCTCGGATTTTCCGGTAACAATACTATGAGTCACTTTGTAGCTGTGCTGCTTTTACATATTGTTACAATGTGTTTATTTATCCCCCCCCCTTTGTACATTGCTTGGGTTTTTCAAACTGTATTAAAGTTGTGGTCCTGTTTAGCCATGACTCCTGCGTTGGACCAGATGACCCTCTTCATCCCTTCCAACTCTACCCTCTGATAATTCTGTGATCAGAAGCTAATAGTTTCAGCCTAGTCTTTCCCTCTCTCCCCCTTTGGGGTGGGACTGAAGCTCAGTGGTTAGAATACCTCCCCTGAAGTCTACTGCCAGCCAGTGCCGGCAATATTGGGCAAGGTGTAGCAATGATCTGACATTTCCTATATTTAAGAGCCCCGCTGTCTAGGATTTGTTCACAGAAACTTTCTTGTTGTTTGACTCACTCCTTCTCCTGCTCTGCTTTCATTTTATTGCTGTTTTCCCGCTGCCTCTCTCCTAATGGTGAAGCTAGCATGAGCCTTCATAGGATCATAGAAACAGAGAATGGGAGAGTTGGGAGAGACCACCAGGGCCCCTTGCAATGCAGGAATATTTTGCCCAACGTGGGGCTCAAATCCAAATTCCCAAGAAATGACCAAAGATGCTCCTGCAGATGATCTCAGTGATCGAGCTGGAATATCAGGGTTCAGGTGATCCCTGAGGGATCCTGGACCCAAGTTGTTCAGGGCTTTGCCAGTAATACAAGGAGCGTGAACCTGGTTCCACAGCAGATGGCACCTTCATGGCTCAGCTTCCAGAGCTGGTTGAAGAAGCAACTCTTTTACCTAGCTTTTTGACACTTGAGATGTGTGTTTTTAGGACCCACCTTGTTTATTGCAAGTTGTTTTAGACTGTTTATAAGACTGTGCTTTAATTTTTCAACCTGTAATTAATCAAGAGGTCATTAACAAACAATAACTATAATTATACCTCTTCTGTGATGGCAAAGTCCGGCTCCTCTGAGATCGAACAAATTATTTTAGAGGTGCAAGGGTGGAAATGTTAGCTCTGTGCAAAGAACTGGAGAGAGCAAGTTTGAGGGTGTGTAGAATCCTCAGCTTGTCATTTCTAGCCGTCCTCCTCACTCAGGCACCTCTTTGGAAAGGTTGCCCACAACCTTTCAGCCGTTGGGACCGTTTGTTACAAAACCTGGTCGGGGGGGGGGGAGAATTTCCTCTCTGTCCTGCTCACCACTTTCACCATCCTCCTGAGCTTGCTGTGATTATTCTGCAATCCTGGGCAATATAAGGGAGCAATCCGGTTGGGCAGTGGACTCTCTACTTAGCCTCACCCACCATGAAGTCTGGTGCTCTTGTGCTCCTTGTGGGGCTCCTCGCCCTCTGGGCTGAGCTGACACCTGCCTCTGTTCAGAGGCTTCCAGGTAAGGGATCCTCTCTCCTCTCTCCTTACAGGCACATGGGTCAAAAGCATTTCTCTGGGAATTGTTGAGAGAAGTGCAGCCATGAAAATTCCTTCAGGAAGCTGGGGAAGCTCAGGGGAACAGCACTTGAGTTGCATGCAGAAGGTGTGTGGTTTCATTCCCCACTGGGAATGCTGAAATTCAGTGAGAGGGGGGCGTTCTGCCACTCTGCTGTGCCACTGGACACCCCCACCAGCCAAGGTGCCACTGGATTCCCCCTCTTGCCAAGGTGTTCCTTATATAATTTGCTCCCCTTCCCAGCAATGAGACTTTGCCAGGGCTTCTATGAATAAATGGGTTGAGGGGTGTGTGTGTGTCTCTCTCTGTGTGTGTGTATGCAAACACACATTTGGGCTGTGTGTGTGCCAGACTGGGTCTTTGACCTGGGTGACAGAAAGACCCTTTCTTGTGGAGAGTTCCTTCAGCCTCCTCTCTTCTCCCCCCTCATTGGGAGTCCTCCGGACAGCCGCTGCCACTGCCCCGGTCTCTGAGCTGCTCCAGAGAGAGGTAATAATAATAATAATAATAATAAATTTTATTTATATCCCGCCCTCCCCAGCCGAAGCCGGGCTCAGGGCGGCTAACAACGCCAAAATAGTGCGACATTATAAAAACATTATAAAAATTAATTAAAATCAAGATTGATGGCAGCCATAAAGTTTTGTAAAGGTTGCCAGAGGAGGGAGTCAGGCTGCGCCCTAACCAAAGGCCTGGCGGAACAGCTCTGTCTTGCAGGCCCTACGGAAAGATGTCAAGTCCTGCAGGGCCCTTGTCTCTTGTGACAGAGCATTCCACCAGGTTGGAGCCGCAGCCGAAAAGGCCCTGGCTCTAGTTGAGGCCAGCCTAACCTCTCTGTGGCCTGGGACCTTCAAGGTGTTTTTGTTTGAAGACCGTAGGTTCCTCTGTGGGGCATACCAGGAGAGGCGGTCCCGTAGGTACGAGGGTCCTGGGCCGTATAGGGCTTTGAAGGTTAAAACCAGCACCTTAAACCTGATCCTGTACTCCACCGGGAGCCAGTGCAGCTGGTATAGCACCGGATGAATGTGATCTCGCAGCGAAGACCCCGTAAGGAGTCTCGCTGCGGCATTCTGCACCCGCTGGAGTTTTTGGGTCAGTCTCAAGGGCAGCCCCACGTAGAGCGAGTTACAATAATCCAGTCTGGAGGTGACCGTCGCGTGGATCACAGTAGCTAGGTCAGGGCGAGAGAGGTAAGGAGCCAACTGCTTAGCTTGGCGGAGATGAAAAAATGCCGCCTTTGTAATAGCTGCAATCTGCGCCTCCATGGAGAGGGAGGTATCGAAGATTACACCCAAACTCTTAACGGACGGTGCTGGCACTAATTGCACCCCCGCAAGAGATGGGAGCTGCCCCCTCAGTCCCATATCATCCCATCCCAGCCAGAGGACCTCTGTTTTCGAAGGATTTAACTTCAACCGGCTCCCACGCAACCATCCAGCCACAGCTTCCAAGCATCTGATCAGTGTGTCTGGGGCCGAGTCAGGATGGCCATCCATCAACAGATAGAGTTGGGTGTCATCAGCATACTGATGGCAGCCCAGCCCAAAACTCCTGACAAGCTGGGCGAGGGGGCGCATAAAGATGTTAAAAAGCATCGGGGAGAGAATCGCACCCTGAGGCACCCCACACACCAAGGAGTGGCGCGATGACAATTCCCCCCCGAGCGCCACCCTCTGTCCCCGACCAGAGAGAAACGAGCGCAGCCATTGAAGGACTGTGCCCTGGATCCCCACGTCGGCAAGGCGGTGGTCCAGAAGTTCATGATCGACCATGTCAAAAGCTGCTGACAAATCTAGAAGAATCAGCAGCCCCGACCCGCCTCGATCCAGCTGTCTACGAAGATCATCTGTTAGGGCAACCAGAGCCGTCTCGGTCCCATGGCCAGCGCGGAAGCCGGACTGGAATGGATCCAGAGCCGATGTTTCATCCAGAAACCCACCAAGCTGTTCAGCAACCGCTCTCTCAATCACCTTACCCAGGAACGGAAGATTCGAAACCGGGCGGTAATTGGATAGATCTAAAGGATCTAATGCTGTTTTCTTTAAGAGCGGGCGCACCACTGCCTCCTTCAGTTCCCCTGGGAATGTCCCCGTGCCAAGGGACAAATTGATGATATCCCCCAGGAGGGCCCGCACCTCATCTGGACACGCTCTAATCAGCCAAGACGGGCACACTGCCCCAGAACAGCCTGGGAAGAGGATACACCCAGCCTTAGTGGCCCAAGGGAGACTGGTCGAAGGTGAACGTGAGGCCAGCACCTTACCTTGGCAGGCAGCAGCAACAGCAGCAGCGGGCACTCAGCTCCCAGGCAGGTCTTGACCACAGCGAGCACAAGAAAGACCAAAGCAGTGACGGCCAGTCAGCCAGCCAGTCTGCCACTCGTCTGTCCATTCCCAACAGCAAGGGCTGGTGGACGGCCTGGCTGGGCTTCCTCACCCACCTGCTTACTCTGAGGCCGCCTCAGCTCCTGCCAACCAGCATCCCCTGGCCAGTCCCAGACACACCCTTTGCCTGTGGAGCCTATAGCCAGGGCTGCTGCAGTAAACAGCTGTGCAAGCCTTTGGGAGGCAGAGACACAAGAGGGAGGGAAGGAAAGAGAGACCGAGGCCAGTGTTGCCCATCACTGAAGGCAACCCAGGTGCCACAACACACTGGTTGAAAACCACTGCCCTAAGCCAATGATTCAGCTCTCCTGTTCAGATTTTCAAAGAACAGGGAATCTGATTCTCCTTATTTTTGTGGTTGTAAGTTGCCGATCAGAAGGACGGTGGTTCAAATCCCCGCAATGACGGGGTGAGCTCCAGTTGCTCGGTCCCTGCTCCTGCCAACCTAGCAGCTTGAAAGCACATCAAAGTGCAAGTAGATAAACAGGTACTGCTCCAGCGGGAAGGTTGAAAACCACTACCCTAAGCCAATGATTCAGCTCTCCTGTTCAGATTTTCAAAGAACAGGGAATCTGATTCTCCTTACTTTTGTGGTTGTAAGTTGCTTCAAACTGCTTTTAATCTTTTGTTTTAAGGTTGTAATGTTCCCTGGGACCTAAGGGTGAAGAGCAGGACATTCTATACAAGATCTCAAAGTAGCTGTTTTACTACAAAGGAATTTCAGAAATAGACTGGAAAGAGAAGCTGCTGAATTGCAACTTATCACCAAACTTAACACCATGGAGAGACCTGGTCTGAACAAAGACCTTGGATTCTTATCTCATTATACATGACAAAGCCATTTTTCACCTTCTCACCCCTTGCTTTTTCCTGTAAGACCTATTGCAGTCGTTAAGAGTCGTCAACAGGCTCATCACAGCTATCTGCCACTCACCCATTCCCACCACCCTTCTCAGTAATACCCCTCCCCACCTTCTCACTATATAGAAGGGTCTTGAAACTTCTGTTTCAGTGTATCTGAAGAAGTGTGCATGCACACGAAAGCTCATACCAAGAACTAACTTAGTTGGTCTTTAAGGTGCTACTGGAAGGAATTTTTTTTTGGTGAAGAGCAGGTAACTAATGAAAAGGGCTTCCCAATCCACATTAAGATGAGGCGAGGATGTCCAGAAGTACATTGCCTCAGAAATGCCAGCCCTTTTCTGACTCCCCGCTGTGGCCAAGAGCTGCACCTCTTGGGAGCAGCAGACTTGAGGGGTGCAGATTTGGTGCCACCTGCTGGGCTTCTGAGGCAGGGCAGGAGGAACACGTGCCTTTGCAGACCCACTTTCAGGTAAGCTGCAGGAGAGACTTAAGGACACACACCTTATACCTAGAAGCAAGCCCCGCCCATCTCCTGGGAAATGATGAAGATATGAACAGGATGTGGGCTTAGAGAAGACAATAGCCTGATCCTGCAAGCTGTTCTTACATTCTTTTTTTAAGCTGCAGAAGCTTTCAATTTTCACAGTGGAGCGGAGTTGAAATGCCTTCTTTTCCAGCACAGATGAAGGGCTTAGTAATCCATTTCTCTCTCTCCCTCCCTCCCTCTCTCCCTCTCCCTCTCCCTCCCTCTCTCTCTCTCTCTCTCTCTCCCTCTCTCTCTCTCTCTCATTACAGGGAAGCCTGGCATCTGTCCTACTCTGATCCAAAACAATGACACCCAGTGCGGCCAGTTCTGCTCTACGGACAACAGCTGCCCAGGGAGTGAACGCTGCTGCCAGACTGCCTGTGGGCAACAGTGCATGCTCCCGCATGAGGGTAAGCAGCAGCCCCTCTTTTTTGGGGGAGAAATGAAGTCAGGAACCTCCCATCTGCCTCACCTTTTGACCCAGATATGCTCTCAACCACCCATCCATACACACAAGGGGGTTTGGTGCATATCCTGCCTGGATCCCTGTAGGCTTTAATGCTGTAGTTCAGAGTCAGGCAAGAGGCACTGCAGTTCAGCATCCCACCCGCCATGGTGTGGCTTGCCCAGACATGGCAACTGACCTCCACCTGGCGCACTGCCAGCAGGGTCCAACTAACAGGTGGGAGGCAGGCAGTGCACAGCCTCAGTCCAGAGACTCACCTGCTCCCAGGTGTGCAAGCAGGTCAGATCAGGGGGACCCCATTCATTCCAGGCAAAGAGGAACAGGCTCCTTTCCCTGCAAGTATTAATGTGGGGTTTGTTAAAAAATGAAAACAGACCTATTCATTTATTAAATGTCTATACAGCCCTTCATCCGAAGATCACAGTGCGGTTCAGAAATACTGACAAAGAATGAAAAAACATGCGTAAATTCAAAGCTGAAAGTTGTGTAAAGATTAAAGAAAACACTCAATTCCATGATTTGCAAATTAAATAATTACTTTGTCTTCTTACTTAATTTGTGCAGCCAGATAGTTGTCGGTCCTAGACAAGATTTCAGCTGAATAAAATACATTCAGAAAATGTTGGGAATGCACTCAGTGTTGGCTTACAGCCCCATACATGCTTCTGAATACCAGTCATGGCAAACACAGGAGGGGAGAAAGTGTTCTTCATCTGCCTGGCCACTGTGAGAACAGGATGCTGGACCAGGTGGGCCACTGGCCTGATCCAGCAGATGCTCTTCTTAGGTTCTTAGGTTCTCCTTTCATCCCCAGTCTACCCTGGATACTGCCGCAGGCTGAGCCCCCAGCCAGGCCAGGCTACGAACTGCTTAGCGACTTGCAACAATGACCAGGACTGTGGCTCAGTCTACTTGCCACGCAAGAAGTGCTGCAGCAGTGGGTGCGGGAAGACTTGCCAAGCGGCTGAAGAAGGTATCTCTTGGATGCGGGAGATATGGGGACCTGGTGGGGAGGGCAGTTGTGTGTACATGTGTGTGGCTGGCAGAGGATTCTGCCAAGGAAGAGGTGCTGGGGCTCACTCAAAGAGTCTCCTCTCCCTAATGCCAAGCTGTGTGGTGGTGGCCGCTGCCAGTGGTAGGAGCATAGGAGGGGAAATGAACTCTGTACATGCTCAGGAGTTTATTTCCTCTTGATGATATCCTCACACGTTCCAGAGTGAGTCCTGGCATTCAAAACAAAATTCCATCTCACTACTGACTGCTGTCTCCTCCTCTCCATCTCCTTTTTCCAGAGCACCCTGGCGTGTGCCCCAGAAGGGAACTGGTGTACACCTTTGCGCCCTGCAATGACACCTGCAGAGACGACCGAGACTGCCCCCTCACCCAGAAGTGCTGCTTCACCGGGTGCAGCCGGGGCTGCCTGGACTCAGGTACTGGCAAAACCCCTGGCCCCTTCCCCGCTCCCACCTCTCTTCTCTGGGCACCTAAGTGCCCTGGAGACTGAGAACATCCCCTCATTGACCTCCATCCATTCTGCCTCCAACAGTTCGCAGTGACAGATGCCAGCTGCCACCCAAAACTGGACGATGTTTAGCAGCCTTCCGCCGTTACTACTACAACCCATCGGAGAAGAAGTGCGTCCTGTTCTCCTATGGTGGCTGTGATGGTAACAGCAACAACTTCGAGACAAAAGAGGCATGTGAGGCAGCCTGCGGGAAAATCAGCCCAGGTACCAAGTTTGGGACCCACCAGAAATTCATATTCATGGCTTAATTGATTGTGTTTATATATCTCCTTGTCCTCCAAGGAGCTGAACTTCCCCTTCCTCATTTAACCCCAACAACAACCCCGTGAGGTAGGCTAAGCTCAGAGGAAGCCACTGGCCCAAGGTGAACTTCATGGCTGAGTGGGGATTTGAACCCACATCTCTCTCAGGTCCTAGTTCAACACTCTGACCCCCAGGCAAGGCAGTAGAGCCCCTCTGGGAAGGCTGGCAACCCCATCCAAGAAGCTGGCCAGAAGGGGTCCAGAGTTCTGGGAGGATTGGGTAGACTGCTCTGTTTTTGACTTTATGTTTCTTTCTTCTTCTTCTTCTTTTTTATAATAATATTTATTCAAAGTTTGAAGATTACAAAAAAAGAACAAAGAAATACAAAAGACAGAAAAAGTACAAAAATCATTTAGAAAAGGGAAAAAAAAGAAAAACAAGTTAAACCTTTACATAACTTTCTTCTTTTACTTATTTCCTTGACCTTCTCACACCTCCCATTTTTGTATTCTAGTTCAAAATATTTTATTTCAGCAAATCCTTCCAACCTTTTTTTTATCTTAATAATTTATTTTAATATATTGTAGTTTTACACTCTCTCTTTCGTCAATTTCATCAGTTCATTTTTACTTAATCCTTTATAGCATTTCTGCCAAAACTACCTAGTTTTCTTTTTCCAACATCTTTCTAACAATCCTTAATTTTACGATATTTTTAAAGGTATACTTTAAATACTTATTCTTAGTACGTTTCCCTAGGGTCGAGAAAGATTCCATTCCACGAATTTCCCTACTCTCATTAAAAAAACAAAAACAAAAAGGAAATTATATTATATACATATTGAGTTCCCAATTTCCAATCCACCCAAACCCATCAATCTCAGAAAGCCATCAGCCCGGAGATCTCAAATCCGAGGCTCTTAAATCTCTTTCATGTCCCCTCTGCCAGTCTTTTTGATAATTTTTAGTATTAAAAGCCAAATCTCGGGGAAGCTCCAACCCAACAGCATCCACATTCCTTCCAGCCAAAATCCATAATTGAAAATAGGGCCTATAAAATATTCCAAATCTTGTTTCATTCTCCTTTCAGATCCAAAGGTCCCCAAAGTTCCAACTTCCACCTGGATCAGATTTGTAATCCAAAGGTCATCTGGTCTCCACATAAGGGGATCTCTCCATTTTTCACTTTCCAATTCAGGCCAGGCTTCCATCTTCAAAGATTTATTTCTCCTTGTTACCATCATGTCAGGCTTCAAGTTGTAACTCGCCTTTTGCATCTGCAGGGTTATGGCTCCCCCTTTCTTCGCTTCGGAGACAACATAGTTCTCCTTCTCTAATTTCCCTGTTTGTTCAGTTGAATAAAATTCCTGTGCCGAGTTCTTATCAAGTTCATTATTGGTACTCACTCTTGTTCCCAAAGTTGTAACATTTGTAGTCAAAACATTTATCTGACCTTGCAACTTTCCCAAGAGAAAGAATGTCCTATTCAATTCAAACTGAATTTCCTTCCCGACAGCCATTCTTAAACAGTCCAGGGTCGAAAGACAACTTCTCAGCTGGTCCTTGATGCAATATCCCAAAGCTCCCTCTAGGGGAATTTAAGTTTCTTTTCACTGCTTTCAGCACAGACCCAAAGGTCCCACACGTTAAATTGTAACAGTCCTTCCTTCATTTAAAATACAAGCTTGTAGCAAATGTAGACAATAGAAAAAAAGTCCTCTTTTTGTATCTTGACAGCTAACTTGACAGCTGTCAAATTGTTCTATTCCTCATCAGCGGGCTCTCACGGACCACTCCCGGGTCTGGGGGGGGGGGGTGGCACATCAAATCCCAATTTTTATTCTTCCCCTGCAGGCTCCCCTGCTTCCAAGAAAATTTTCTGATAGTCTCAATCAGTAGAATTTTGTAAAATCCTTTACAAAAAAAAAACACCTCTCCACGACCTTAGTTGACAGGTTCTTTGCTTTAGATTATTTACAGAAAGGGGAGGCGGACTTCCTGTTTGGACCTTCCCCGATCGGTGCCAAATTTAAAGATATTTTAAGAATCCAATTTCCGTACTACTCACGGGTTGTTGTTTGAAATCCAAATGTCCACAGAAAAAAGTCAGCGCTCTCCAGCAACGGCTGTGCGGCTTCACTCCACGAAAATAGCAGTCGATTCGAAACACCGCGCCACTCACCCCGCGTCACTTCGGAAGCCCCGAAAAGGGGTTTCCCTGTGAGTAGGGGGGGCGCTCCTGGTGTCAGCCGAATCCCACATTCCCAGGCTTCTTCCGCCTGGGATTTTTAAAGGGTCTCTGCCTTCGCCGCGGCGGCAAGACCCGATTTTTGCGGAGCAGGTTCCTCTGAGTCAGAGGAAATCCGCCATTGCCGATGGCGCTAACCCGGAAGTCCAACTTTATGTTTCATATAATTGAGGGGATGGAGCGGTTGGGATTTCTTAGCTGTGCTCTCCCTTCATGGACAGAGGCTGGATATGGGCGTTGGAAGCCACAGGAAGAGAGAGGGCTGCTCTTGGGCTCAGTTCCTGCTTGCTGTTTTCCCAAAAGCTGGGCCTGTGAGAACTGGATGCTGGACTAGATGGGCCATTGGCCTGATCCAGAACCTTATGTTCTTCTTAATATTATTACTTTGTGCCATAATCTTTGTATGGACATTTGTGATTGGGGCAATTTGAATTTTCAAAGTAAGAGATGGTATCTGAAATAGGAGATGGTATCTGAAATAGGACACTAAAACTTTGGATTCAAAATCCAACAGTGGGGAGCCTTGCAAGAATGAAGGTGGCCTTAGAGATTCTTACACCCCAACTTCAAAGTCCTTCTCTGGGAAGAGAAAATGACAGTTTGGCAGCTGCGGTGTATTTGACGCGTTGCCCTCAGGATTCATTAAAAGAGGACGACACTCCTTGAAAATCCCCAGAATAAGGAGAAGTCATATATTAGCTCCATGTTTGGTGATAAGCGAGAGGCGAGAGGGCTGCAGAGATTTGAGCCAGCAGCCGCAAGCAGGTCCCCAAATTCAGTCCCTGAGCTGGACTGGCCCAAAGAGCCCAGGTGCAATTCCTCTCTGCCTGGAAGAAGGGTCTGTGATTCCTTCCCTCTAGCGGGGGGGGGGGGGGTCTACTTATGGAGGAATGCATGCAGGGAACATACATAAAGTTGGAATTAAAAACTCTTGACACCTTCCTGCCCTAAGAAAACCTCTCTGCTTCCTCTTTCTCCCCCTTCTGTGGCCTCAGAGGTCTGCAAGCTGCCAAAGGACCCTGGCCTATGTCTGGGTTATTCACAATTTTACTACTACAACTCAGCCACCAGGAAGTGCGAGACATTTGTCTATGGGCTCTGCGGGGGGAATGGCAATCGGTTTCCCACCAAACTGGAGTGCATGATGGTCTGTGGGCAAACAGGTAAGATTCTTGTCTCCATGTGTGTCTGCACTTCTTTGTCTCTCTATCTATCGCTGTCTCTAAATATTTATAAATGTGCATGTGGAGGGCAGGGGGCAGACTGTGGAGGTCCACAGGGTTCTCTCTCAGCTGCCTTGCTGGTCTCATCCTGCCCTACCCATGGGTGAGTTTACCAATGGCTTCAAGTAACAAGGTAGGAGATTCCAACTTCTGACAGTGAGAGCGTTTCGACAGTGAAATGGTCTCCCTTGGGAGGTGGTGAACTCTCCTTCCTTAGAGGTTTATAAGCAGGGTTTGGCTGTCTGTCTGTGAGGAATGTGGTTCCTTCTTTAAGGGGGTTGGGCTAGATGACCCTTGGGGGTCCCTTTCAACTCTACAATTGTATGATTCTGTCATTGCTGCTGCCTGCCCTAAGGGCCAGTGCTCAATGACTTGGCTGCCTCCCCCTTGACTCTTTTTCTTTTCTTCCCCCAGAAAACTCTGAGGAGGACTGAGTCTCTCAACCTGATCACCCTGTCTGAGAAGACCCCAACTCCAGAGCAGACATCAGTGTGTTGCCATGCCCCCCTCCTTCTATCTCTGGGGAGGCTGCTGTGGGAACCTCTATCCCCAAATAAAACCTGAGATTTCTGGCATGTGCTGAGTCTGGTTCTTGCATCGCATGACATCAGGTGTCAAGAGGAGCCCCACATCTGCTGCTGCCCCAGTGGGGGGAGAGCATCTCTCAAAGCCCCTCAGCTGCTGGGCTGGTGAGATTTGGGCCTGGGGCCTGGAAGGGAAGAGGATAATCTGTGGTTCTCAAACCTTTTTGGGTCACTGCCTCCTTGGTTCCATAAACTCATCCCCAGTTCCCCCTTAGAGTATTCAGAGCAGGCTCGAGTTGGATCATCAGAGAAAAGGCTTCGGCCAAGATATTGAAAGAAAACAGCAGCCAGGAGGCCTGATCTTTATTGTTGCACCAAAAACTCAAACTACAATGTAAAGGAAGGAGAGAGAACCCCCCTCAAAATGGGTGCTCCCGCTTTAAAAGGTTTCTCAAAGTTACCCACAACACCTTGTTGGAAACATCACACATATGTCATAAACATGTCATGGAACAGGAGTGACGTCTGTGCAGAAACCTGATGCCCTGTCACTCAAAATATCCTGCATTCTTGTTCCAAAGTAAAACAAAAGGAAGTGTGAATACCAGTCTGAAGCCAGTTTCGATTGCTTGTTCACACTTTTCACTGACACCTGCAGTACCCACGTAGCCTGTTAGGGTTAGCTATGGTGCTTCTGACTGGGCGAGTAACCAGATGGCTGCGTAAATAACGGTTCCTGATTGGTCAGCTATTTTATGAACGGGGAAAAGAATGGGAAGACAAAAGATAATAACGAAAGGAAGGGATAGTGGCAATTTTCAGCTTGCACAAGTAATTGTGCCTTTGTTCAAACTATATAGGTTAATTAAATCAGCCAAATGGATGAACCTGATCCAAGGATGCCAGCTTTTCAAGGTTTGATAGTCATTTGCACCTCCAGCATCCCCTGCCACCCCCATCTAATTCCCCACGAGGGGGCGCTGCCATGCACTAATAATAATAATAATAATAATAATAATAATAATAATAATAATAATAATATAATTTATACCCTGCCTATCTGGCTGGGTTTCCCCAGCCGCTCTTGGCAGCTCCAACAGAATATTCAAAACACAATAAAACATCAAACATTAAAAACTACCCTAAACAGGGCTGCCTTCAGATGTCTTTAGATAGTTGTTTATTTCCTTGACATCTGAGGGGAGGGCGTTCCACAGGGTGGGTGCCACCACCGAGAAGGCCCTCTGCCTGGTTCCCTGTAACCTCACTTCTCACAGTGAGAGAACCGCCAGAAGGCCCTTGGCACAACAGCAACAATTCTATCTCTTCTGATCAACGAAAGCCTGCCTTCCCTGCAATCAAATAAATCATGTTAAAGATGGACATAGGAGCCAAATATTTGAATGCCCCCCTTCACAGTCAATGGGCATTGGCATTCAGATGGTGTGCATGCTGTGTGCCACATGGTGGATTATGCAGGGCGGAGCTCATTCCACTTGGTACCCCTGCAGATGCCAGGGTGGAAAGGCTGCCTCTGGGTGAAGCAGTGGAGAGGGCCAAGTCGGGGGTGGGCAGGATCTTGGCTCCTTTGGAATGGAGGAGCATCTTCCACTGGGAAGAACAACATGCCCTGGTCCAGCCAGGTCTGAGTCTCACAGACCCCAGAGAAGGAGACCCAGAAAGGGGTTTGCGGAGGAAGGAGGGTCTCTCCAACCGGAGCGCCACCATCCCTTTCTCTCTGCTGATAGTACAGCTGGGAACCCAATGGAAAGGCATCCTGGCTTGCAGAATCTGAGCCAAGAAGCCCCTTCTTCCTTGGGGAGGGGATGTCATTTCAAGCAACTTCAATTTCCCCTGGTCCAGCCAGTTCAGAGGGACACAGGCTGAGCACTTCAGTGAGTGAGGAAGACACCAAAAAGGGGCTTTGGAGAGGAAGGAGGGTCTCTGCCACCAGAGCTCCACCATGGATGTAGCCAAGGGAGGACAGGTTGGGAATTGCCCCCCAAAGAAATAAAAATCAATAAAATAACTAACTGAGGTTCTGCCCACACCTAAGATAAATCCTGGCTCCGCCCATGGGCTCCACCATCCCTTTCTCTCTGCTGATAGTACAGCTGGGAACCCAATGGAAGGGCATCCTACTTTGCCCAATCTAAGCCAAGAACCCCCTTCTTCCTTGGGGAGGGTGGTGTCATTTCAAGCAATCCATCTTCTGTGGAAATGTTATCTACATCTTTGCAGCTGTTGGGATGGTTTGTTACAAAACCTTGTGGGCAGGAGGGTGTGGGGAGAGGTGCCACTCTGTCCTGCCCAGCACTTTCGCCATCTTCCTGAGCCAGCTGTGATTCAGCAATCCTGGACAATGCAAGACAGCAGGCAGGCTGGACAGGGGACTCACCGCTTAGCCTGGCCCCCCATGAAGTCTGGCACTCTTGTGCCCCTTCTGGGGCTCCTCGCCCTCTGGGCTGAGCTGACACCCACCTCTGGTCAGAATCATAAGACAAGGAAGATCTGTCCTGATTTGACTGTGGGGTGTTTGCACATACTCCCATTTTCCTTCACCCATCACACACTATTCAATGGCTTTCCCTGTTACTTCTCAAACTGCAAAAATATGATACTATTTTAAAGTGGAGTCCTTGTGCTAAGGTCACAGAGCCAATTAATCCAGTTTAAGCGTGCAAACCTAAAGTTCAGGTATGTGGTTGTGCCCTTGGGACTGACCCAGAAACTCCAGTGGGTGTAGAATTCCATGGCGAGGCTCCATACGGGGTTCTTGCCGCAGGATCACATTCATCCAGTGCTTTACCAGCTACACTGGTGGAGTACAGGATCAGGTTTAAGGTGCTCGTTTTAACCTTTAAAGCCCTATACGGCCTAGGACCCTCGTACCCACGGGACCACCTCTCCTGCTATGTCCCGCAGAGGACCTTACAGTCTTCAAACAAAAACATCTTGGAGATCTCTGTCACAAGAGACCGGGGCCCTGTGGGACTTGACAGCTTTCCGCAGGGACTGCAAAATGGAGCTTTTCCACCAGGCCTTTGGCCAACGCACAGTCTGACCCCCTCCTTTGGTAATCCTCACAGAACTCTAGCCCAATGGTTGCCATTAATTTGATTTTGAAATGATTTTAAAATGAATTGATTTTAGAATGTTGTGTTACTTTTATTGTTGTTAGCCGCTCTGAGCCCGGCTTCGGCTGGGGAGGGCAGGATATAAAATTATTATTATTATTATTATTATTATTATTATTATTATTATTATTATTATTATTCCCTTCCACGCCCCAGGCTCAAATCTTAGCAGCGCAGCAGCTCAGGGGCTTTGAGAGATGTTTTTCCCTCACTGGGGCAGCAGCAGATGTGGGGCGCCTCTTGACACCTGATCTCATGCAACACAAAAGCCAGACTCAGAAGATGCAAGTAAACTCATGTTTTATTTGAGGGTAGAGCATTCCAGCAGCCTCTCCAAAGATGGAGGGAGGGAGCATGGCCACATACTGATGTCTGTTCCTGAGGCTGGGAATTTCTCAGTCATGGTAATCAGGTTCAGGAACTCGGTCCTCCTCAATGGGGATTTCGGTGGGAAGTGCTGTAGGAGAATCTTCTGGGACCCCTTGGATTGTCAATCAAAGACACCAGCCGAGAATATAGCAGCAAAACAAGAAAAGAGAAGGAGTCACAAGGGGGAAAGGGAGGCAGCCAAGTGATTGAGCATTTGGCCCTTAGGGCAGGCAGAAGTATTGACAGAATCATACAATTGTAGAGTTGAAAGAGACCCTCAGGGGTCATCTAGCTCAACCCTCTGCAATCCAGGAATCACATTCCTCACAGACAGACAGCCAAACTCTGCTTATCCAAGGAAGGAAAGTCCACAACCTCCTAAGGGAGACGGCTCCACTGACAAACAAATCTTAATGTCAGAAAGTTCTTCCTGTTGTTTAGTTGGAAATCCCTTTCTTGTATGTTATGTACTAAGCCTGGATCCTAGAGCAATAGGCAGGTAGGATCCTAGAATGAAACAACCTCATTGGCCTGCAGGAGCTGCCCAATCAGACCCCAGGAGGAAGTTAATCAGCCTATTAGGCTGGTAAGATACTAGGATACAACAACTGATTGGCCTGCAGCAGCAGCAGACCAATCAGGCTCCAGGAGGGAAACATAATCAACCAATCAGACGGGACTCATTGTGTAAATAATGTATATAAAACCTGAGGTTTGGGGGGAAATTCATTCACTGTTTTTCGGGCTGCAATAAAGAGCATGAAATCACTACGCAGCTCCGAGTATATTTCATTGTAAACTAAAGACTTTGGTTCGAGTCTGTAATAATAAAAATTAATCCTATCTTCTCCCAGTCTCCTCTTTTCCAGGCTAAACATACCCAGCTCCTTAATCCGCTCCTTGTAAGGCTTAGTTTTGTAAGATGCTTAACCTATGATTCTGTTTTAAAGAAAGTTCTGCAAGTAAAGTAATATTTCTATGGGCCTAGACAATGTTCCATTTCTAAAGGAATTTGTTCTAATGCTTCCAGTCTCTTCAAACTGTGCAATATTTAATATCTGCAACATTTTTACAGCAGAAAAGGCGTTAGAGTTTTTAATTCCAACTTCATGTTCCTGCATTCCTAGTAATAATGCAGAGCCCTCCATAAAGGGGGAGGAATCACAGACCCTTCTCCTTCCAGGCAGAGAGGAATTCTGCCTGGGCTATTTGGGTCAGTCCAGCTCAGGGACTGAACTTGGGGACCTCCTTGTGGCTGCTGGCTCAAATCTCTGCAGCCCTCTCACCTCTCAACCCTTTGCCAAATGCTCTGACTCCAAACCCTCTTTCTGAGGTCAGCAAAAACACACCGTTCCCCCTAAACCTCGTCTTCAGAACAGAGTGATGCAGGTCAGGAAATGCATATATGCACTGACACCATTTTGGGTAAAGGATAGGAGTCAGCCTATTGCAAAGGCTGTTTTTCTTATTACTAAACATGGAGGTAATATACAACTCCTCCTTATTCTGGGGATTTGCAAGGCAATGTGTCAAATACACTGCAGCTGCCAAATTGTCATGTACTATTCTGAGAATAAATTTGAAATCGGGGTGTCAGAATTTCTAAGGCAACCTGCATTCTTAGAAGGCTCCCTCACCGTTGGATTCTGAATCCAAATTTTAGCACCCTATTTCGGATATCATCTCTTATCCTGTGATTTCAAAACACTACATTCACAAACATCCATGCAAAGAATACGGCACAAAGTAATAATATTAAGAAGAACAGAAGAGAAGCCTCTGGATCAGGCCAGGATCTGAGCACAAGAGCAGCCCTCTCCTGTGACCCCTGGAGCAACTGGTATTCAGGAGCATATCCAGCCTCTGACCATGAAGGTCCCAGATGCTTCAACCTTTTCTCCTAGTGGAGTTGCTCCATCTCCTCCATCATACGTCATATAAAGCCTTTAGTAAAGACGCACAGATTGTCAAGAAAAGGGCAGAATACCTAATCCTGGACCCCTTCTGGCCAGCTTCTTCCACTTCCCCTATTGACGTGGTGGAGCTGGACTTTCCAGAGGGGCTCTTGTGCATTGCCTGGTGGTCAGAGTGTTGAACTAGGACCTGGGAGAGACCTGGGTTCAAATCCTGACTTGGCCATGAGGCTCACTGGGTTACCTTGGGCCAGTGGCTTCCTCTCAGCTTAGCCTACCTCACAGGGTTGTTGTGGAGGTTAAATGAGAAAGGGGAAGAACCAGATATGCCACCTTGAGCTCCACAGAGGAAAAGGTAGGCTATAAGCAGAATCAATGAAGCCAGAAAAATGACCGCCTGGTGGGTCCCACACTCAGTACCTGAGATGGTTTTCCTGCAGGCTTCCTCGCAGGCCTCTGTTGTCTCGAAGTTGTTGTCGTTGCCGCCACAGCCACTGTAGTTGAACTGGAGGCACTGGTCCTCCAATGGGTCGTAGTAGTAATGGGAGATGGATTCATTGCATGCTCCATATTCAGATGGCAAGAAGCACCTGCCGCTCAGATCTGTTGGAGGTAGAACAGATGGGCGTCCATGAGGGGATGTTCTCAGTCTCCAAGGCACTTAGGTTGATATTGCGGTTGCTGCCCCCATCTGTTGCCCAGAGAGGAGAGGTGTGTGGGGGGGGGACAAAGGGGTCAGGGATTTTGCCAGTACCTGAGTCTACGCAGCCCAGGCCACACCCAATGGAGCAGCACTTCTGGAGGAAGGGACAGTCTTGGTCAACTTGGCAGGTGTCCTTGCAGCGGGCAAAAGCTGCTACCTGTGGCACAGGGGGGCAATCACCAAGGTGCACTGGAAAAAAAAGAGATGGTAAGGGGGAGATTGAGGGTTGGACTACATGAGCCTTTGGGCACTCTTCCAATTCAGCAATGATAATATTCTGTGAGGTCTTTTCCTTCTGCCCTACCTGCCCTACCTGCAGAGGCAAGTGTCCAGCTTTACCTTTGCCCAGGACCTTTGCCCAGGACCTTTGCCCAGGACCTTTGGGTGGACCTGCTAAGTCCCTCCATAATGGGCTCTGCTCCCTCACCCTTCTCAAGACCAGGACCTCTGGCTTTTCCTGATCACCCACCCACCCACCCCATAAGAACATCAGAAGAACCTGCTGGATCAGGCCAATGGACAACCTGGTCCAGCATCCTCTTCTACCTCTTTTTCAAATCGGAACCAATGAAGGTGGTGAAGGTCCTGTGTGAGTGTCTGGAGGCAGTTGGAGGATGGATGGCGGCTAACAGATTGAGGCTGAATCTTGACAATACAGAAGTACTGTTTTGGGGGGACAGGAGGTGGGCAGGTGTGGAGGACTCCCTGGTCCTGAATGGGGTAACTGTGCCCCTGAAGGACCAGGTGTGCAGCCTGGGAGTCATTTTGGACTCACAGATGTCCATGGAGGCGCAGGTCAAATCTGTGTCCAGGGCAGCTGTTTATCAGCTCCATCTGGTATGCAGGCTGAGACCCTACCTGCCCGCGGATTGTCTTGCCAGAGTGGTGCATGCTCTGGTTATCCGCTTGGACTACTACAATGTGGTCTATGTGGTCACCTTTGAAGGTGACCCGGAAACTACAACTAATCCAGAATGCGGCAGCTAGACTGGTGACTGGGAGCAGTCACCAAGACCACATAACACTGGTCTTGAAAGACCTGCGTTGGCTCCTAGTAGGTTTCTGAGCACAATTCAAAGTGTGGGTGGTGACGTTTGAAGCCCTAAACGGCCTCGGTCCAGTATACCTGAAGGAGCATCTCCACCCCCATCGTTCTGCCCGGACACTGAGGTCCAGCTCCGAGGGCCTTCTGGAGGTTCCCTGCCTGCAAGAAGCCAAGTTACAGGGAACCAGGCAGAGGGCCTTCTCGGTGGTGGCGGGGATTAACTGGGCATCTTCTGCATGAAATTCATGTGCTCTTTCCCTGAGCTTCCCCAGCTTCCTGTGGCATATGGTTGCCTGCACTTTTCTGAACAACAAAAAAATGATATCCAGAGAAATGTTTTGACGCATGGATCTGGCAGGGGAGAGCAGAAGCAATTTCTTACCTAGACGTTGCACATCAGAGGCGGATGTGGGCTCAGTCCAGAGGGCGAGGAGCCCCACAAGGAGCACGAGGGCACCAGACTTCATGGTGGGTCAGGCTAAGTGGGTGTCCCCTGCCCAGCCAGCCTGCTCCCTTATATTGCCCAGAAATGCAGAGTCACAGCCAGCCCAGGATGATGGCGAAAGTGCTGGGCAGGACAGAGGGGAGCCTCTCCCCACACCCTGTGGCCCACAAAGTTTTGTAACAAACCATCCCAACAGCTGCAAAGATGTAGATAACATTTCCACAGAAGATGGGTTGCTTGAAATGACACCCCCTCCCCAAGGAAGAAGGGGCTTCTTGGCTTAGATTCTGCAAGCCAGGATGCCTTTCCATGGGGTTCCCAGCTGTACCATCAGCAGAGAGAAAGGGGTGGTGGAGCCCCTGGGCGGAGCCAGGATTTATCTTAGGTGTGGGCAGAACCTCAGTTGGTTATTTTGCATTGATTTGTATTTATTGGTGGGGGGCAACTGCTCACCTGCCCACCCTTGGCTACACCCATGGTGGAGCTCTGGTGGCAGAGACCCTCCTTCCTCTCCAAAATCCCTTTGGGTGTCTTCCTCTCTCATTGAAGTGCTGCTTCTCTCTGAATTGGCTCAAGTTGCAAATGGAAGATGTTCCTCCATCCCAAAGTAATGAGCCAGGTGGTGAGAGCCAAGGGTCCTGCACACACCTGACCTGACTCTCTCCCCTGCTTTGCACCTGAGATAAGATTCCCACCTTTGCACCTGTAACATAATTTATTGGATTCCAGAGGAGCCAGACTTTGCTTTCTCAGAAGCGATAGAATTATTTTTGTGGTTTATTAATTGTTGTTGTTGTTTAGTCGTGTCCGCCTTTTCATGACCCCCTGGACCAGAGCACGCCAGGCACTCCTGTCTTCCACTGCCTCCCGCAGTTTGGTCAAACTCATGCTGGTAGCTCCGAGAACACTGTCCAACCATCTCGTTCTCTGTCGTCCCCTTCTCCTTGTGCCCTCCATCTTTCCCAACATCAGGGTCTTTTCCAGGGAGTCTTCTCTTCTCATGAGGTGGCCAAAGTATTTATTAATTACCTTCCATTAACCCTAAGGTCCATGTGTGTGTGTGTGTGTGTGTGTGTGTGTGTGTGTGTGTAAGAGAGAGAGAGAGAGACTTCATGGTTGGTCAAGTAATAAAAAAGGTTACTCCAGCTACTTCTGAAGCGAGAGGAAGAACAGTAGGTCCTCGTTGTGGAGAAGATGGAGAAATGCTATTGGGTGACAGATAGAAAGCGGAACGGCTCAACATTTACTTTGCCTCTGTTTTTACCCAAAAGGAAGGTGATGTTCAACCTGGTGAGAACCAAATAAATGATGTAAGGAGGGGGCTGCAGCCCAGGATAGGAAAAGAGGTGGTGAGGGAACATCTAGCTACTTTAAGTGAATTCAAAACTCGGGGGCCTGATGAACTGCATCCAAGGGTACTAAAGGAGCTTTTGAGTGTAATCTCAGAGCCTTTGTCTATCGTCTCTGAGAATTCTTGGAGAACAGATGAGGTCCCTACAGACTGGAGGCAGGCAAATGTTCTCCCCATGCTCAAAAAGGCAAAAAAAGAAGACTCAGGGAACTACTAACTGGTGAGTTGACATCAATACCATGAAAGGTCCTAGAACAACAACAAAAAGTCATGAACAGGCACATGGGCGGTGGATACAGATTCAGTCTCAAGGAACGAGGCAGTTCCTTACTTGCTTGTGAAACATGGACCACTTATAAATGCCATCTTCAACTCCTTGAAAGATTCCATCAAGGGTGTCTCCGAAAAGTTTTACACATCACTTGGGAAGACAGGTGAACTAATATCAGTGTACTGGAAGAAGCAAAGATCACCAGTGTGGAAGCAATGATTCTTCAACATGAACTTCGTTGGACTGGTCATGTTGTGCGGATGCCTGATGATCGGCTTCCGAAGCAACTACTCTATTCCGAACTTAAAAATGGAAAGCATAATGCTGGTGGTCAACAAAAGAGGTTTAAAAACTATCTCAAAGCAAATCTAAAAAAATGTAGTATAAACACCAACAATTGGGATACACTGGCCTGCGAGCGCTCTAGTTGGAGAACTGCCTTTACCAAAGGTGTCCTGGGCTTTGAAGACACTCGAACTCAGGATGCAAGGGAGAAACGTACTAAGAGGAAGGCACGCTTGGCAAATCCACACCGTGATCAACTCCCACCCGGAAACCAATGTCCCCACTGTGGAAGGGCTTGGGGATCCAGAATTGGCCTCCACAGTCACTTATGGACTCATTGTTAAAATAGCATTTATGGAAGACAATCTTACTCAGCTATGAGTGATCACCAAAGAGAAGAAGGACTCTCCTTCCTAGGAGGTTTTCAAGTAGAGCTTGGATGGCTATCTGCCAAGGATTCTTCAGCTATGATTTCTGCATTGTAGGGGGTTGGACTAGATGACCCTTGGGGTACCACCCAACTCTAAAATTCTATGATTCTACACTGTGCAGAGTCCCCTGTCCAGCCTGCCTGCTGCCTTGCATTGTCCAGGATTGCTGAATCACAGCAGGCTCAGGAAGATGGCGAAAGTGCTGGGCAGGACAGAGGGGAGCCTCTCCCCACACCCTCCTGCCCACAAGGTTTTGTAACAAACTATCCCAACAGCTGCAAAGAGGTGGTAACATGATTTCCACACAGTTGCCTGAGTGAGGAAGACTGCTTGAAATGACACCCCCAAAGAAGAAGGGGCTTCTTGGCTTAAATTATGCCAGCGAAGAATCCTGCCCACCCCGGACCTGGTCCTCTCCAGTGCTTTGCAAAGAGGCAACATTTCCATCCTTGCATCTCTGTCGTAGTTAATTTGATCCCAGAGGAACTAGGCTTTACTTTCTCGGGGGGGGGGGGGAATAAATATTGTTGTTTATTAATTACCTGCCCTGTGTGTGGGAGAGATAAAGAGAATGAAATGGTTCTGGAGAAAGTTTGCAATGTTTTCCAAAAAATGTTTTTCTTTGAGATACAGTATTTCACATGGAACTATTTAGTGAGTTTGTAGAATACTTGAGTACAGTATGAGATATTATTTCACAGGATCATAGAATTGTTGCATTGGAAGGGAACCCAAGCATCAAGCTTCCTCAACCTTGGCCCTCCAGATGTTTTTGGCTTACAACTCCCATGATCCCTAGCTAGCAGGACCAGCGGTCAGGGATGATGGGAATTGTAGTCTCAAAACATCTAGAGGACTGAGGTTGAGGAAGCCTGATCTAGCCCAAACCCTTGGAATGCCAGAATCACAGATGACTACCCAACCGTTGAATGCCTCTTACTGGCAGAAAATCCATCTTAACATTTAGGACAAGACAAGAATCTCCCTTCTTGTCATTTGAATCCATTATCCTCTGGAGCAGCAGAAAGCAAGATGGCTCCATTTACTTGCATATATTTTGATCTGTAAATCTTACAGGCATCATTGTGATCCATGTCCCTAATTGCTGGGCTACTTTGCCTCCCCATCCATTCTATGTTTGTTTGTTTTTTGCATCTGCACAAAGAACTCTGGGACTGGAAGTACTTCTGCAAATAGATCCCATAGAAAAAGCACACACACAAAGACCTCTCTGACTCTCCAACGACAAGTCCTAGTCAATGGCTCAAGCACATTCTCTCTCTGTTCTAGAGAAGCACCAGGACCAGCAACATGTTGCTCACATGGGGACTTGCTCTGCCTGAGCCGCACTTCTTGCGATTGGCACCAGCAAATCTTACCAGATCTGGACAACAGGGCTGTGTGTGTAGGGCAGAGGTTCGCAGAGAACGTAAGAGCAAAAAGAGAACATCTCCTGGATCAGGCCACTGGCTCCTCTGCCCATAATGACTAACGGGATGCCTGGGGGAACCTGGGTGAGCTGGAAAAGTACTTTCCCCCCAAACCCAAAGTCCTTTCTGTTGGGGATAATTCAGACTTAAATTCCCAGGTGTCGGAAAAGGTTATTTATGTATGCTACAACTGCAGCCCGGGTTTTGTGAGCCCAAAAATGGAAAACGAGTGAGGTTCCAACCAAAGAAGAATGGTAACTTAAATTGACAGAATATGCACAACTTACAGACTTAACATTTCTCTTATTCTGTATGTTAAGAACTTACATTTAAAGAAGATTGGAAAACTTTTATTGAATATATGGGAAATAATTGTGTGCACCTGAAAATGTTGACAGCATTAAGATAAATCGAACAGTGTAAATACATTTTGATGAATGCAATAATGGAATAATGAATGGTTTAGTTTTTGTAAAATATGCGGGTATTTTTAATAAGCAAAATGAAGCATGGAACGAAAAGAAGGGAAGTCATTGATATGTTAAGGATGTTGAAATGAGTATTTTAAATTGTAAAACAGGAAATTTAACAATTATAAAAAGAAGAAACATAGAAAGTTGCCCTAATACTAAGCCCAGAGCTGACTGTCAGAATTTGCAGGAGGGATTCCACCAAAGGACTGTTATGTTGATGATTATTCTATTATTGGACTGTCTGTCAGTATGCTTTTTGGTATGTTTTTATTATGTTTTTCTCATTGGTGTTCTGTAATGTGTTTTTAATATTGTACACTACCCTGGGATCTTTTGATATAGGGTGATATATAAATTGAATAAACCATAAACAACAACAACATACCTGAACATTGGGTTTGCACACTTAAACTGGATTAATTGGCTCTGTGACCTTAGCACAAGGACTCCACTTTAAAAGAGAATCAGACTTTTGCAGTTTGAGAAGTAACAGGAAAAGGCATTGAATAGTGATGGATGGGTGAAGGAAAATGGGAGAATGTGCAAACACCCCACAGTCAAATCAGGACAGATCTTCCTTGTCTTATGATTCCGACCAGAGGCGGGTGTCAGCTCTGTCCAGAGGGCGAGGAGCCCCAGAAGGAGCACAAGGGCCCCAGACTTCATGGTGGGTCAGGCTAAGCGGAGTTTTCACTGTCCAGCCTGCCTGCTGCCTTGCCTTGTCCAGGATTGCTGAATCACAGCTGGCTCAGGAAGATGGCGAAAGTGCTGGGCAGGACAGAGGGGAGCCTCTCCCCACACCCTCCTGCCCACAAAGTTTTGTAACAAACCATCCCAACAGCTGCAAAGATGTAGATAACATTTCCACAGAAGATGGGTTGCTTGAAATGACACCGCCCTCCCCAAGGAAGAAGGGGCTTCTTGGCTCAGATTCTGCAAGCCAGGATGCCTTTCCATGGGGTTCCCAGCTGTACCATCAGCAGAGAGAAAGGGATGGTGGCGCTCCGGTTGGAGAGACCCTCCTTCCTCCACAAACCCCTTTCTGGGTCTCCTTCTCTGGGGTCTGTGAGACTCAGACCTGGCTGGACCAGGGCATGTTGTTCTTGCCAGTGGAAGATGCTCCTCCATTCCAAAGGAGGGGGCCAAGGGAGCCAAGATCCTGCCCACCCCCGACTTGGCCCTCTCCACTGCTTCGCCCAGAGGCAGCCTTTCCTTTTTTTTAAAAAAAGATATTTATTAAAGTTTTACAAAAAGAAAGAGGTTACAAAGTAAAAAAGAAGAAAAAAATAAAATAAAAAATACAAAAATACAGAGAAAAAATACAAAATACAAAAAAATAAAAAACAGTTAAAAACAAATCAATCTTTTCATATCTTATATTTCATTTATTTGTTTCCCTGATCTCCTCACGCCTCCCTTTTTTGTATTCCAGTTCAATTAGTTAATTCAGCAAATCCTTTCCCTCTTTGTTTTTATCTTAATCCTTTACCTTAATGTATTGTAACTTTACCTTCTCACCTAATAACAATCCATTTTTACATACTCTTTTATAACATTACTGCCAAAACCATTTAACTTCATTCCGACATCATTCTAACATTCCTTAATTTTACCGTATTTATCTAAGTAGTCTTTAAATTTCTTCCAATCATCTTCCACCAACTCTTCTCCCTGGTCTCGGATTCTGCCAGTCATTTCCGCCAGTTCCATATAGTTCATAACTTTCATCTGCCATTCTTCCAGGGTGGGTAGATCTTGTGTCTTCCAATACTTTGTGATGAGTATTCTTGCTGCTGTTGTGGCATACATAAAAAAAATCCTATCCTTCTTTAACACCAATTGGCCGACCATGCCCAGGAGAAAGGCCCCTGGTTTCTTCAGGAAGGTATATTTCAATACCCTTTTCATTTCATTATAGATCATCTCCCAGAAAGCCTTAATTCTTGGGCATGTCCACCAAAGGTGAAAGAATGTACCTTCATTTTCTTTACATTTCCAACATTTATTATCTGGCAAATGGTAAATTTTTGCAAGCTTGACTGGTGTCATGTACCACCTGTATATCATTTTCATAATATTCTCTCTTAAGGCATTACATGCCGTAAATTTCATACCTGTGGTCCATAACTGTTCCCAGTCAGCCAACATAATGTTATGTCCAACATCTTGTGCCCATTTTATCATAGCAGATATCACCGTTTCATCCTAAGTATTCCATTTCAACAGCAAGTTATACATTCTAGATAATATCTTAGTTTTGGGATCTAACAGTTCTGTTTCCAATTTTGATTTTTCCATCTGAAAAAAGTTCTGTCCTTCTTTAACACTAATTGGCCGACCATGCCCAGAGGAGAGGCCTCTGGTTTCTTCAGAAAGGTATATTTAAATACCTTTTTCATTTCATTATAGATCATCTCCCAGAAAGCCTTAATCCTTGGGCACGTCCACCAAAGGTGAAAGAATGTACCTTCAGTCTCTTTACATTTCCAGCATTTATTATTAGGCAAATGAAATATTTTTGCAAGCTTGACTGGTGTCATGTACCACCTGTATATCATTTTCATAATATTCTCTCTTAAGGCATTACATGCCGTGAACTTCATACCTGTGGTACATAATTGTTCCCAGTCAGCCAACATGATGTTGTGTCCAACATCTTGTGCCCATTTAATCATAGCAGATTTCACGGTTTCATCCTGAGTGTTCCATTTTAACAGCAAGTTATACATTCTTGACAGAGTCTTAGTTTTGGGTTCTAACAATTCTGTTTCCAATTTTGATTTTTCCACCTGGAAGCCAATTTTCTTGTCCAAATTGTATGCCTCCATTATTTGATAATAATGAAGCCAATCTCACACTTTGTCTTTTAGTTTCTCAAAGCTCTGCAATTCTGGGTCTTCCTCTCTGGGGTCTGTTAGACTCAGACCTGGCTGGACCAAGGCACATTGTACTTGCCAGTGGACGATGCTCCTCCATTCCAAAGGAGGGGGCCAAGGGAGCTCGGTGTTGTCAGCCAAGGATCCTGCCCACCCCTGACCTGGCCCTCTCCACTGCTTTGCCCATAGGCAACATTTACACCCTGGCATCGGCAGGGGTACCAAGTGGAATGAGCTCTGCCCTGCATAATCCATCATGTGGCACGGGGCATGCACACCATCTGAATGCCAATGCCCATCGCCTGCGAAGGGGGGCATTCAAATATTTGGCTCCTAGGTCCATTTGTAACATGATTTATTTGATCGCAGGGGAGTCAGACTTTCCTTTATCAATTACATTCTCATACATGTTTATTAATTACATTCTCTTAACTCTAAGGTCCCAGTGTGTGTGTGTGTGTGTGTGTGTGTGTGTGTGTGTGTGTGTGAGAGAGAGAGAGAGAGAGAGAGAGAGAGAGAGAGAGAGAGAGAGAGAGAGAGGATGAAATGAATCCGGAGAAAGGTCATGCAGTTCTTACCAGTAGAAAGTTTTTCCAATGTTTAGTTGGAATCCGGTTCTATCTTCTGAAGCAGCAAAATGCAGTTTCCTTGCATCTATTCTAAGCCTTATACTCTGAGCTTTCACATGATTTGTATGTCTCTTGGGGCACGTTCTTGGGGTTGCTATAGCAGGTTCCCCCCTGGTGGTGAATTGTTGAATAACAATATGAAGCTGGATGGGGAGTGTGTTGTGTGTGCTCCAAATTTGGAACTGATTTTAGTATTTCTCCAAGAAGGCAGGAGGAAGGGAGCACAAGGGCTGGAGAAATAATAAAGGGATGGTGCAGGAACTGCTGCCAAAGTCCTTAAGCGGCTGCTGTGAGGCCAAGGTCACCTTCCTGGGCTTGGTGGTCTCGCTGAACAGGGTTGCCTTCAGATGTCTTTAGATAGTTGTTTACTTCCTTGACATCTGAGGGAAGGGCATTCCACAGGGCGGGTGCCACCACCGAGAAGGCCCCCTCCCAGGCTCCCTGTAACCTCACTTCTTGCAGTAAGAAAACGCCAGAAGGCCCTCAGAGCTGGACCTCAGTGTCTGGGCAGAACGATGGGGGTGGAGACGCTTCTTCAGGTATGCTTTGGGAACCACTGCTGTCGAAAGAGGTATTGGCCACTTTTCTTGTCCCCAAAGTAGCTCACAATGAAAGAGTTAAAATGCATGAATGATAAATATAGGAAGACTTGGAGCAGCCTTGGCTATCCAATCAGAAGCACCATAGCAGAAAGGTTATGAAACAGCGCCTCCTAGCAAAGACTAGGCTGGTACTGCAGCTGTCAGTGAAAAGTGTGAACAAGCAATCGAAACCGGCTTCAGACTGGTATTTACACTTCCTTTTGTTTTACTTCGGAACAAGGATGCAGGGTATTTTGAGTGACAGGGCATCAGGTTTCTGCACAGACGTCACTCCTGTTCCATGACATGTTTATGACATACGTGTGACGTTTGCAACAAGGTGTTGTGGGTAACTTTGAGAAACCTCTTAAAGCGGGAGCACCCATTGATTGGGGCATCTCTCTGCTTCCTTTACATTGTAGTTTGAGGTTTTGGTGCAACAATAAAGATCAGGCCTCCTGGCTGCTGTTTTCTTTCAATATCTTGGCCAAAGCCTTTTGTTTGATGATCCAGCTTGAACCTTTTACTGTTTGAATTTCAGAGCTATTATCTCCCATAGTGGGCTGGCTCAAACGACTACTCTGAATATTGTTTTTTATATGGTGCGGTAAGGGGGAACTGGGGGTGAATTTATGGAACCAAGGGGGCAGTGACCCAAAAAAGGTTTGTAAACCACAGATTATCCTCTTCAATTCCAGGCCCCAGGCCCAAATCTCACCAGCCCAGCAGCTGAGGGGCTTTGAGAGATGCTCTCCCCCCACTGGGGCAGCAGCGGATGTGGGGCTCCTCTGGAGGCCTCATGTCATGCAATGCAAGAACCAGACTCAGCACATGCCAGAAATCTCAGGTTTTATTTGGGGATAGAGGTTCCCACAGCAGCCTCCCCAGAGATAGAAGGAGGGGGCATGGCAACACATTGATGTCTGCTCTGGGGTTGGGGTCTTCTCAGACAGGGTGATCAGGTTGAGAGACTCAGTCCTCCTTAGAGTTTTCTGGGGGAAGAAAAGAAAAATAGTCAAGGGGGAGGCAGCCAAGTCATTGAGCACTGGCCCTTAGGGCAGGCAGCAGTAATGACAGATACAATTGTAGAGTTGAAAGGGATCCCCAAGGGTCATCTAGCCCAACCCCCTTAAAGAAGGAACCACATTCCTCACAGACAGACAGCCAAACCCTGCTTATAAACCTCTAAAGAAGGAGATTTCACCACCTCCCAAGGGAGACCATTTCACTGTTGAAAAGCTCTCACTGCCAGAAGTCAGAATCTCCTTTATTGTTACTTGAAGCCGTTGGTAAACTCACCCATGGGTAGGGCAGGATGAGACCAGCAAGGCAGCTGAGAGAGAACCCTGTGGACCTCCACAGTCTGCCCCCTGCCCTCCACATGCACATTTATAAATATTTAGAGACAGCGATAGATAGAGAGACAAAGAAGTGCAGACACACATGGAGACAAGAATCTTACTTGTTTGTCCACAGACCATCATGCACTCCAGTTTGGTGGGAAACCGATTGCCATTCCCCCCGCAGAGCCCATAGACGAATATCTCGCACTTCCTGGTGGCTGAGTTGTAGTAGTAAAATTGTGAAAAAGCCTCACATGGGCCAGGGTCCTTTGGCAGCTTGCAGACCTCTGAGGCCACAGAAGGGAGTGAAAGAGAAAGCAGGAAGATATTTCTTAGGGCAGGAAGGGCAGGTGGGAAGTGTAAAATCCAGATGTTTCCAGAGTTTTTAATTGCAACTTCATATTCCCTGCATGCATTCCTCCATAGAAATAATGCAAATCCCCCGTCCCAACCACTGCTGTTGCTGTTATTGTTCAGTCGTTTAGTCGTGTCTGCCTCTTCGTGACCCCCTGGACCAGAGCACGCCAGGCCCTCCTGTCTTCCACTGCCTCCCCCAGTTTGGTCAAACTCATGCTGGTAGCTTCGAGAACACCCCAGCCACTAGGGGAAAGGAATCACAGACTCTTCTCCTTCCAGGCAGAGAGGAATTGCGCCTGGGCTATTTGGGCCAGCCCAGCTCAGGGACTGAATTTGTTTTTTTATTATTATTAAATATTTATTAGCATTTTCAATAATAAAACTAAAACAAAAATAAACAAAAAATAACAAACATACAAAAATACCAAACTTAAAAACGATTAAAAACACATAAAATTTCAATTGCTTATTTTCTTTTACCTTATTTCTCAGACCTCCTCACACCTCCCCTTCTTGTATTCCAATTTAAATTGTTAGCTCAGCAAATCCTTATTACTTATTTCTCAACTTTAACTTAATAATTTATTTTAACATATTATTATTTTACTTTTTCTCTTTAGTCCATTTCCTCAATTTATTTTTGCTAACCTTATTTTCATTTAATTTAGTTCATTTTAAAAACCAGTTTTGCCTTATCCAAACTTAAACATCAATACTTATACATCAATACTCATTCTTAAAACATTTTTCTAAGATCGACCAATATTCCCTTCCACGAATTTCCCAATTTTCATACCAATAACAAAACAGAATAAAAACAGAACAAATTATAATTATGTCCCCTTTGGATTCCCAAACTCCACCCCCCCTTTCCCGGTTTCAGTCCCCAACAAGTGTCCATCAGTCTCAATCTACTATCAGCCTGGAGATCTCACATCCGAGGCTCTTAATTCTCTGTCAGTTCCTCTCTGCCAGTCTTTTTGATAGTCCTTAATATTGAACACCAAATCTCGGAGATGCTCCGGCCCAACAGGATCCATGTTTCTTCCAGCCAGACCTCCATACTTAAAAGTGGAGCCTATGGGGTACTCCAAATCTTGTTTCTTACTCCTTTCAAGACCAAATGTCCCCAAAGCTCCAACTTCCACCATCAAATTTGTAATCCTTAGGTCTTCAGATCTCCACATAAGGAGATCTTTCCATTTTTCAATCTCCAATTCAGGCCAGACTTTCCACATCAAATTTTTATCTTCCTTTGTTGCCATCATGTCAGGCCTCAAGCTCTCCTTTAACACCTGCAGAATTACAGCTCCTCCTTCTTTTTCTTCAAAGACAACATCTATCTCCTTCTCCAAATTCTCAAAGCTCTCAAGTTTCTCTGTTTGCCCAGTTGAATAGGCTTCCTGATTCAAATCCTTATCAAATTCAATGATGTTATTTACTGTTAAGTCCAGAGTTGTAACATTTGTAGGCAAAACATCAAGTTGGCCTTGTATCTTTCCCAAGAGAACAAATGCTCTGTCCAATTCCGCCTGGATTTTCCCTCCTCCAGCCATTCTTGTAATGTCCCAAAACCCCCTCTAGAGGGATTTTGGTTCCTTGATATTCCTTTCAGCTCAAATCCAAAAGTCAAGTTAGTTTGTATCAGCTCTTCCTTATTTTCAAATTGTAACAAGTATAACCAGCAGAAACAACAAAAACAAAGTTCTCTTTTTCCGTCTTGACAGCTAATTTGACAGCTGTCAAACTCTTCGATACCTCATCAACAGGCTCTCTCACGGGGCACTCCTGGGTCCGGGGGGGGGGGGTGACACTTCAGCTCCCAAAATTAGTTCTTGATCCTCCAGTAAGATTTCTTATACTGCCAAACCGTGAAATTAAAATATTTGACCAAAAAAAAAAAAAGAGTTCTCTCGACCCTAGTTAGCAGGTCCTTTGCTTTAAATTATTTACAAAACGGGGAGGTGGACTTCCTGTTTAAGCCTTCCCTGATCGTGCTTAATTCATAAAAATTTTCTTTAAAGATCCAATTTCCGTACTACTCACGGGTTGTTACTTTACAGTCCGATTGCTCACAAGAAGAAGTCAGCGCTCTCCGACAATGGCAGTGCGGCTTCACTCCGCAGAAGGAGCAGTCTACTCTCAGCACCGCGCCGCTCACCCCATCCCTGTTCCGGAGCCTTTAAAAAGGCTCCTTCGCAGCTTGGGGGGGCGCAAATGGTGCCCGCTGAGTCACCATGCTCACAGGCTTCACCGCCTATGATTTTTAAGGGTCCCCGCGTCGCCGCAGCGGCAAGACCTGATCCTGCGGAGCCGATTCCCGCCGGAGCTCAGAGGGAATCTGCCATTAGTCGATCGCGCTAACCCGGAAGTCCCCCAGCTCAGGGACTGAATTTGGGGACCTGCTTGCGGCTGCTGGCTCAAATCTCTGCAGTCCTCTCGCCTCTCAACCCTATGCCAAATGCTCCAACCCCAAACCCTCCTTCCAAGATCTGCAAAAACATATGATTTGGGGCACAGACTAGGAGTCACCCTATGGCAAAGATTGCTTATCACCAAACATGGAGCTAATACATGAATCCTCCTTATTCTGGGGATTTGCAAGGAGTGTCGTCCTCTTTTAATGAATCCTGATGGCAACGTGTCAAATACACCGCAGCTGCCAAACTGTCATTTCCACCTCCCAGAGAAGGACTTTGAAATTGGGGTGTCAGAATTTCTAAGGCCAACTTCATTCTTACAAGGCTCCCCACCGTTGGATTTTGAATCCAAAGTTTTAGTGTCCTATTTCAGATACGATCTCTTACCTTGAAATTTCAAATTGCCCCAAGCACAAATGTCCCTACACTTTATTATGGCACAAAGTGATAATATTAAGAAGAACATAAGGTTCTGGATCAGGCCAATGGCCCATCTGGTCCACCATCCTGTTTTCACAGGCCCAGCCAGGGCCAGCTTTTGGGAAATCAGCAAGCAGGATCTGAGCCCAAGAGCAGCCCTCTCCCTTCCTGTGGCTTCCAACACCCATATCCAGCCTCTGTCCATGAAGGGAGAGCACAGCTAAGAAATCCCAACTGCTCCATCCCCTCAATGATATGAAACATAAAGTCAAGAACAGAGCAGTCTACTCAATCTCCCCAGAACTCTGGACCCCTTCTGGCCAGCTTCTTGGATGGGGTTGCCAGCCTTCCCAGAGGGGCTCTACTGCCTTGCCTGGGGGTCAGAGTGTTGAACTAGGACCTGAGAGAGATGTGGGTTCAAATCCCCACTCAGACATGATTTTCACCTTGGGCCAGTGGCTTCCTCTGAGCTTAGCCTACCTCACGGGGTTGTTGTTGGGGTTAAATGAGGAAGGGGAAGTTCAGCTCCTCGAAGGACAAGGAGATATATAAACACAATCAATGAAGCCATGAATATGAATTTCTGGTGGGTCCCAAACTTGGTACCTGGGCTGATTTTCCCGCAGGCTGCCTCGCATGCCTCTTTTGTCTCGAAGTTGTTGCTGTTACCATCACAGCCACCATAGGTGAACAGGACGCACTTCTTCTCCGATGGGTTGTAGTAGTAACGGCGGAAGGCTGCTAAACATCGTCCAGTTTTGGGTGGCAGCTGGCATCTGTCACTGTGAACTGTTGGAGGCAGAATGGATGGAGGTCAATGAGGGGATGTTCTCAGTCTCCAGGGCACTTAGGTGCCCAGAGAAGAGAGGTGGGAGCGGGGAAGGGGCCAGGGGTTTTGCCAGTACCTGAGTCCAGGCAGCCCCGGCTGCACATAGTGAAGCAGCACTTCTGGGTGAGGGGGCAGTCTCGGTCGTCTCTGCAGGTGTCATTGCAAGGGACCAAGGTATTCACCAGTTCCCTTCTGGGGCACACACCAGGGTGCTCTGGAAAAAGGAGATGGAGAGGAGGAGACAGCAGTCAGTAGTGAGATGGAATTTTGTTTTGAATGCCAGGACTCACTCTGGAACGTGTGAGGATATCACCAAGAGGAAATAAACTCCTGAGCATGGACAGAGTTCATTTCCCCTCCTATGCTCCTACCACTGGCAGCGGCCACCACCACACAGCTTGGCATTAGGGAGAGGAGACTCTTTGAGTGAGCCCCAGCACCTCTTCCTTGGCAGAATCCTCTGCCAGCCACGCACATGTACACACAACTGCCCTCCCCACCAGGTCCCCATATCTCCCGCATCCAAGAGATACCTTCTTCAGCCGCTTGGCAAGTCTTCCCGCACCCATTGCTGCAGCACTTCTTGCGTGGCAAGTTGACTGAGCCACAGTCCTGGTCATTGTTGCAAGTCGCTAAGCAGTTCGTAGCCTGGCCTGGCTGGGGGCTCAGTCTGGGGCAGTATCCAGGGTAGACTGGGGATGAAAGGAGAACCTAAGAACCTAAGAAGAGCATCTGCTGGATCAGGCCAGTGGCCCACCTGGTCCAGCATCCTGTTCTCACAGTGGCCAGGCAGATGAAGAACACTTTCTCCCCTCCTGTGTTTGCCATGACTGGTATTCAGAAGCATTTATGGGGCTGTAAGCCAACACTGAGTGCATTCCCAACATTTTCTGAATGTATTTTATTCAGCTGAAATCTTGTCTAGGACCGACAACTATCTGGCTGCACAAATTAAGTAAGAAGACAAAGTAATTATTTAATTTGCAAATCATGGAATTGAGTGTTTTCTTTAATCTTTACACAACTTTCAGCTTTGAATTTACGCATGTTTTTTCATTCTTTGTCAGTATTTCTGAACCGCACTGTGATCTTCGGATGAAGGGCTGTATAGACATTTAATAAATGAATAGGTCTGTTTTCATTTTTTAACAAACCCCACATTAATACTTGCAGGGAAAGGAGCCTGTTCCTCTTTGCCTGGAATGAATGGGGTCCCCCTGATCTGACCTGCTTGCACACCTGGGAGCAGGTGAGTCTCTGGACTGAGGCTGTGCACAGCCTGCCTCCCTCCTGTTGGTTGGACCCTGCTGGCAGTGCGCCAGGTGGAGGTCAGCTGTCATGTCTGGGCAAGCCACACCATGGCGGGTGGGATGCTGAACTGCAGTGCCTCTTGCCTGACTCTGAACTACAGCGTTAAAGCCTACATGGGTCCAGGCAGGAGATGCACCCAAACCCTGTTTGCATGGGTGGCTGATCAAGAGCACATTTCAGTCAGAAGGTGAGGCAGATGGGAGGTTCCTGACTTCATTTCTCCCCCCAAAAAGTGGGGCTGCTGCTTACCCTCATGTGGGAGCATGCACTGTTGCCCACAGGCAGTCTGGCAGCAGCGTTCGCTCCCTGGGCAGCTGCTGTCACTGGAGCAGAACTGGCCGCACTGGGTGTCATTGTTTTGGATCAGAGTAGGACAGGTGCCAGGCTTCTCTGTAATGGAGAAAGAGAGAAAGAGGGAGAGAGAGAGAGAGAGAGAGAGAAATGGATTACCAAGCCCTTCATCAGTGCAGGAAAAGAAGGCTTTTCAATTCCACTCCACTGTGAAAATCGAAAGCTTCTGCCGCTTAAAAAAAGAATGTAATAACAGCTTGCAGGATCAGGCTATTGTCTTCTCTAAGCCCGCATCCTGTTCATATCTTCATCATTTCCCGGGAGATGGACGGGGCTTGCTTCTAGGTACAAGGTGTGTGTCCTTAAGTCTCTCCTGCAGCTTACCTGAAAGTGGGTCTGGGCTGCAAGGCAAGTGTTCCTCCTGCCCTGCCTCAGAAGCCCAGCAGGTGGCACCAAATCTGCACCCCTCAAGTCTGCTGCTCCCAAGGGGTGCAGCTCTTGGCCACAGCGGGGAGTCAGAAAAGGGCTGGCATTTCTGAGGCAATGTATTAGTGGACATCCTACACCTCATCTTAATGGGAAGCCCTTTTCATTAGTTACCTGCTCTTCACCCTAAGGTCCCAGGGAACATTACAACCTTAAAACAAAAGATTAAAAGCAGTTTGAAGCACCTTAGTAAAGGCAAAGGGACCCCTGACCATTAGGTCCAGTCATGGCCGACTCTGGGGTTGCAGCGCTCATCTTGCTTTATTGGCCGAGGCAGCCAGCATACAGCTTCCAGGTCATGTGGCCAGCATGACTAAGCCTCTTCTGGTGAACCAGAGCAGTGCACGGAAACACTGTTTACCTTCCCGTCGGAGCGGTACCTATTTATCTACTTGCACTTTGACATGCTTTTGAACTGCTAGGTTGGCAGGAGCAGGGACCGAGCAACGGGAGCTCACCCCGTCGCAGGGATTCGAACCACCGACCTTCTGATCGGCAACTTACAACCACAAAAATAAGGAGAATCAGATCGCTTCTCGGCCTTTTGGCTAAGATCAAGTGCACAAAAATAAGGAGAATCAGATTCCCTGTTCTTTGAAAATCTGAACAGGAGAGCTGAATCATTGGCTTAGGGCAGTGGTTTTCAACCAGTGTGTTGTGGCACCCTGGGTTGCCTTCAGTGATGGGCAACACTGGCCTCGGTCTCTCTTTCCGTCCCTCCCTCTTGTGTCTCTGCCTCCCAAAGGCTTGCACAGCTGTTTACTGCAGCAGCCCTGGCTATAGGCTCCACAGGCAAAGGGTGTGTCTGGGACTGGCCAGGGGATGCTGGTTGGCAGGAGCTGAGGCGGCCTCAGAGTAAGCAGGTGGGTGAGGAAGGCCAGCCAGGCCGTCCACCAGCCCTTGCTGTTGGGAATGGACAGACGAGTGGCAGGCTGGCTGGCTGACTGGCCATCACTGCTTTGGTCTTTCTTGTGCTTGCTGTGGTCAAGACCTGCCTGGGAGCTGAGTGCCCGCTGCTGCTGTTGCTGCTGCCTGCCAAGGTAAGGTGCTGGCCTCACGTTCACCTTCGACCAGTCTCCCTTGGGCCACTAAGGCTGGGTGTATCCTCTTCCCAGGCTGTTGTGGGGCAGTGTGGGGAGGGAGGCACCTCTCTCTGGGGCAGGAGGGGCAGCTCAGAGACCAGGGCAGTGGGAAGGGCTGTCCGGAGGACTCCCAATGAGAGGGGGGAGGAGAGGAGGCTGAAGCAACACTCCACAAGAAAGGGCCAAAGCTAGGCTTTCTGTCACCCGGGTCAAAGACCCAGTCTGGTGCGTGCACACACACACACACACACACACACACACACACACACCCCTCAACACATTTATTCATAGAAGCCCTGGCAAAGTCTCATTGCTGGGAAGGGGAGCAAATTATATAAGGAACACCTTGGCAAGAGGGGGAATCCAGTGGTACCTTGGCTGGTGGGGGTGTCCAGTGGCACAGCAGAGTGGCAGAACGCCCCCCTCTCACTGAATTTCAGCATTCCCAGTGGGGAATGAAACCACACACCTTCTGCATGCAACTCAAGTGCTGTTCCCCTGAGCTTCCCCAGCTTCCTGAAGGAATTTTCATGACTGCACTTCTCTCAACAATTCCCAGAGAAATGCTTTTGACCCATGTGCCTGTAAGGAGAGAGGAGAGAGGATCCCTTACCTGGAAGCCTCTGAGCAGAGGCGGGTGTCAGCTCAGCCCAGAGGGCGAGGAGCCCCACAAGGAGCACAAGAGCACCAGACTTCATGGTGGGTGAGGCTAAGTGGAGAGTCCACTGCCCAACCGGATTGCTCCCTTATATTGCCCAGGATTGCAGAATAATCACAGCAAGCTCAGGAGGATGGTGAAAGTGGTGAGCAGGACAGAGAGGAAACCCTTTCTCCCCCAGCAGGTTTGGTAACAAACGGTCCCAACGGCTGAAAGGTTGTGGCAACCTTTCCACAGAGGTGCCTGAGTGAGGAGGACGGCTAGAAATGACAAGCCGAGGATCATACACACCCTCAAACTTGCTCTCTCCAGTTCTTTGCACAGAGCTAACAGTTCCACCCTTGCACCTCTAACGTCATTTATTCGATCTCAGAGGAGCCGGACTTTGCCATCACAGAAGAGGTATAATTATAGTTATTGTTTGTTAATGACCTCTTGATTAATTACAGGTTGAAAAATTAAAGCACAGTAAAGGAGCATCTTGTGGGAATGTTCAGGGGTGCAGGAGAGGATATATTGTAAGATTATATCCTAATCCAACTTGTGCTAACAAGTTCCCAAAATATCAGCAGAGTTTATAAACATTCCCCTTTTAGTTCGCAACGGTAACGTGTGCACAGGTTCGCTAGAACCTCTATAATAATTACTCTGGTAATTTCCCCTTTGATCCCTCTTAAAATACAAGACACTACACAGTCTTTATAAAAGTATAAAAGAGTTTACTCACGTTCTGTTCACAATATGATCCCAGAAGGCACACAGACTTAAAAAGGTAAAATACATTTAGAATCTATCTTGTAGCAAGATAGTCCTTATCTCCTCTCTTGGCTGGGAGCCAAGAGAGCATCCTTAGATGTTCCTCATGGAAGGAAGATGGCAGAGAGAGGCAAGAGAGAGGCAAGAGGCAAGAGAGAGAGATGGCTGCCTGCCCTGTGCTTTTATCATTACCTGCACAGGTGGGGCCACACCCACCTCTGGTCACATGCGGAGGAAGTCCGTCCCCAGGAAGTTTACCTGCTTGCTGGACAGACATCCCTCCCCATGTTCTAACATGTACACTCTAGGAATGTTGTCATTGACTGCTCCTGTGTTTTACATCCCACATACCCCTTCTCAGGCAATACAACATACACAAAATATAAACAACTTTATTCAACCACCCAGAGTCCCAGCTTGACACGTAGATTCTGGAAACTCTCTCTTGGTAGGGGTTTCGTCAGGATGTCAGCAGTCATCTCTTGGGTGCTGCAGTAGGATAGCTCCACAAGTCCATCCTGGATCATCTGGCGTATGTAGTGGTATTTAACCCCAATGTGTTTTGTTCTGGCCAGGAACTTCTCACTCTGTGTCAGCTTCAGGCAACTTTGATTGTCCTCCAGCAAGCTGACAGGCCCTTTTCTCACCAACCCAAAGTCCTTTATGAGTTGATCAAGCCAGGCGATCTCTCTGCAGGCTTCTGTTGCTGCAACGTATTCTGATTCTGTGGAAGATAATGCTACACAGCTCTGTTTATAACTGCCCCATGCAACAGGTCCATCACCAAACATGAAAACGTGACCACTTGTTGATTTATAATCAGCATTATCCCCAGCCCAATCCGCATCAGTATACCCAACCAACTTAGGGTCTCTGACGGCTGGTAACCTTAATTTACAATTCATGGTACCCTTCAAATATCGCACCACCCTCTTTACACCTGCCCAATCATGCTCAGTGGGAGAATTCACTTTTCTGCTAAGAATCCCCACAGCATTAGCTAAGTCAGGTCTACATGTGGTAACTAAATACAAAAGTTTACCAATCGCCGACCTGTAGTCATTGTTGTCTGGCAACTGCTTCGAATCCTGCTGATTCTTCAGGAAGTCAGTAGCCATCGGTGTAGCAACTGGATGTGCGTCTTGCATCTGCATGTGCTCAACTAGCTCGTGGATCTTCTGTCTTTGGCTGAGAAGAAATGAACCGTCCTCTTCTCTTTCCACCTGGATCCCGAGGTAGTACTGGACATCTCCTAGCTCCTTGACTTCCACCTCTTTGCTAAGGTGTTTTACTATCTGTGTATAGTCTTTTTCACTTGCTGTGGCAATAATCAGGTCATCAACAAATGCTAGAATATATGAGAATTGTCCATTATTTGACTTACTGTACAAGCACTTGTCAGCGTCGCCTTGCTTGTACCCAAGTTGCGTCAGCATTTTATGCAACTTCTGGTTCCAGGCTCTAGCAGCCTGTTTAAGTCCATAAAGTCCTTTCTGGAGTTTGCACACTAAATGCGCCTCATGTGGTTTCACAAAACCTTTGGGCTGTTTCATATAAATTTCTTCTGAAATCTGCCCATGTAGAAAAGCGGTAGCAATGTCTATGTGTTTCACTCTCATTTTCTTGGAGGCTGCAATGCTTAAAAGCATTCTTACACTGCTGTACCTCACGGTTGGTGCAAAAACTTCATCATAGTCTTCACCAAAACGCTGTGAAAATCCCTGTGCTACAAGTCTAGCTTTGTAGCGCTGCACTTCTCCTTCTGACCCCTTCTTAACCTTGAAAACCCATTTACTGCCAATGGCCTTCTTACCGGGAGGCAGCTCAGTGAGTGTCCAGGTCTTGTTCTGATGCAGTGCATCCATCTCCTCCTGTGCGGCCTTCCTCCAGAGACTGGCTTCTGCAGCTGGCATCTCCTGTATCTCTTCCCAAGTGGAAGGTTCCTGTGGAAACGCCGACCCTGCAAAGTAGGACAACCGTAATGGTGGGACACCTTTGTTGGTTCTGGACGAGCGTCTGACCTCTGGTTCTGCAACCGCATCAGCTTCCTCATCCTCCTCCAACGCAGGCATGTCCCCATCTGAGTCCTCATCTTCGTCTCTGGTGCCGCCAGGGTTCTGGTCCTCTGCGTCTTCTAGTGTGTTGCCTGTAGGGGGCGCTGTAACACTCGAAGGCAGATTATTACTTTGTGGGGTCTCAAAAGGGAAATATACAAACTCTTGAGTCCTTTCTGACTCATCTGAAGAATCCACAACAGTGTTCTTAGTGTCTACTTTTCCATATTCATCAAAATAAACCGCATGGTATGCATTTGTCTTACCAGTTTGTAAGTCCATAATTCTGTATCCTTTGCCTCCAGAGGCATATCCCACAAGGATACCTGCTTTTGCCCTGGAGTCAAGCTTGTGTCTGTGTTCTTTGGGCACGTGGAAGTAACACGGACTTCCAAACACACGTATGTGCGAAAGATTGGGAGCTTTCCCATGCCAAAGTTCAAATGGTGTGCGCTCTGCACCTTTAGTTGGCAGTCTATTCTGCAAATAGACCGATGTGTACACTCCTTCGGCCCACAGCTTCTGTGGCAAACATGCATCCTTTAGCATGCACCTTGTCATGTCCATAATGGACCTAAACTTTCTCTCAGCTATGGCATTCTGCTGTGGTGTGTAAGGAATTGTGGTTACGTGTGCAATTCCTTCCTTGGCCAGGAGAGCCTGCGTTTCATTTGAGCAGTACTCACCTCCATTGTCACTCATTAGCACAGCTGGAGCTCTTTGGAATTTATTCTTGACCATGGCAATGTATTCCTGGAGCTTGTCCACTGTCTCACTCTTCTCTTTGAGGAAATATACAACACAAAATCTTGAAAAGTCATCCAGAAATATTAAAATATATCTATTCTTTCCCAGTGAGGGAACATTCATGGGTCCACATATGTCAGTGTGCACTATGTCAAGCACTTTGTTGCTTCTTTGTTCTGCACAACGTGGAAATGAAGGTTTTACAGCCTTCTCAGTAATACAGCTTATGCACTTTGCTGGAGCTTTGTTGCTCTGCTTTACCTGCAAACCTCTTACAAGATCTCTTTTCTGTAGATCCAGAATGACGTTGGTGTCTCTATGTCCAAGCCTTCTGTGCCATAGGTCCAGATCTGCTTCATCCTTCTGGCTGGAATGTGCCACTTTTGCAGACTGATTCTCTGAAAGATCAAGCTCATATACACCATTGATTAGCTTTGCTTGAGCAAACACTTTGCCATTTCTAGTCACTTTACATTCTCCATTTCCAAATGTGATCTGGAAACCTTTCTTGTCCAAAGTGGACACGCTAATTAAATTGCAGCTCAGCTCTGGAACATACAAAACTCTAGAGATTGTGTTCTCAATGCATTCATTGTTTATATTGCATTTCAGACTCATGGAACCTGCACCTTTTGCTTTAACAATGTTGCCATCTGCAATCTCAATTTCAGATCCTTCTTCATCATTTATCTCATTAAAATAGTCCTTTTTATATGAAAAATGTGAACTGGCACCTGAATCTAAAATCCATTTATTACGTCTATTCTCACGATTCTGGACTGTTAAATTCCTTTCTTGCAGTAGCCATGTGCATTCACATTTCCCCTTCTTTTCTCCTTTTGGCTGAAAGGGGTGGGGTTTCTTTGCTTTAGGAGCCCTGCAATTCTTTGCAATGTGTCCTTCTTTGTTACAATTGAAACAAATCACTTTCTTAGGCATCTCTTTCGACTTTGTAAATTGCCTAGATGCATAACTACTGTCTTTGCTTCTAGCATTTCTCACTGGAGATTCAGCTCTATCTCTGCATTCTTCTTTTAAATAACCAATCAAGTCTTTAAAAGTCAGACCTTGTCTATGATCCATCAAACTTACAAATGCGCTAAAGCGTGGTCCAAGTGATGATAACAAAAATGCTATCTTTGTATCTTCATCAAAAGCTTTGGGAGTCAAATCAATTCTTTGAATAATCTCAGTAAACTTGTTGATGTGCTCTGTGAATTCCTCTTTTGAATTCATCCTCAATCTGGTTAATTTACACACCAAGTTTCTGAAGCAGTTTATGCTAGATTCTCCATACACGCGCTCAATATCTCTTAAGATTTGAGATGCATCATCTGTACTATTTATTAATGATAGCTGCTCATCGCGAAGTCCACTCAAAATTATGTGTCTAGCTTCGCTGTTCATGCGTTTCCAAGCACTTATCTTGGCTAAATCCTCCTCAGACGATCCTGTAGGCTGAGGCTTTAAAGCTTCCAAAATGTGCTTATAATCTAAACATGCTATCAAGCGCTGCTTCCAGTGTATGAAATTGTGTTCATTCAGCACAGGCATTCCTAGCTTTGCATCACTATCAAAAGCTGCTCTAGCCATCTTAAAATCCAAAAATTTGAAAATTCTTCAAAATTTCAAAATTTCTCAAAATTTTAAAATCAAAATCTCAAAAATCTCAAAATAATTCTTCACTGCCTTGGGTCACTGTGAACTCTGAGGGAAGGGGGGGGTTGCTTAATCCCCACTGCACAATGGAACAAAGGACCATGTGCTTACCAGGAAGTTAACTCAGAAAAATACTACTCAACTCAAAATCACAATCCAAAGCAATCCTTCAAAAATACGCAGAAATATGCAATACTGGGCCCATAACCCTTTGTGGGAATGTTCAGGGGTGCAGGAGAGGATATATTGTAAGATTATATCCTAATCCAACTTGTGCTAACAAGTTCCCAAAATATCAGCAGAGTTTATAAACATTCCCCTTTTAGTTCGCAACGGTAACGTGTGCACAGGTTCGCTAGAACCTCTATAATAATTACTCTGGTAATTTCCCCTTTGATCCCTCTTAAAATACAAGACACTACACAGTCTTTATAAAAGTATAAAAGAGTTTACTCACGTTCTGTTCACAATATGATCCCAGAAGGCACACAGACTTAAAAAGGTAAAATACATTTAGAATCTATCTTGTAGCAAGATAGTCCTTATCTCCTCTCTTGGCTGGGAGCCAAGAGAGCATCCTTAGATGTTCCTCATGGAAGGAAGATGGCAGAGAGAGGCAAGAGAGAGGCAAGAGGCAAGAGAGAGAGATGGCTGCCTGCCCTGTGCTTTTATCATTACCTGCACAGGTGGGGCCACACCCACCTCTGGTCACATGCGGAGGAAGTCCGTCCCCAGGAAGTTTACCTGCTTGCTGGACAGACATCCCTCCCCATGTTCTAACATGTACACTCTAGGAATGTTGTCATTGACTGCTCCTGTGTTTTACATCCCACACATCTTTGGTCATTTCTTGGGTTGCTGAGGCTTCTTTGACAACAACCAAGTTGTCATTGGCCCACCCCTCTGGAACTCCCTGCCACTGGAGACTCAGCAGGAGTCTTCTGTGCCAACATCTAAACACCTGCTGAAAACCTTTCTATTCTTCCAGGCCTGTACAGTCAATTGAGAATATTTCCCCCCACAATGGTCTGCTGGTGTTTGTTTCTAATTTGTTTTTTTGCTTTCAACTTTTAATTATTATATTGCCTGGTTTTATGTCTTTATATTGATGTAAACCACTGTGAAATGTTTTATCAAACAAACAAACAAACAGTACAAATTCAGATACAAAGAAACAGATCAGAATGCAACAGCATCAATAAAAAGGGATAACCCAATCCAGGTAACTGACAATATCCGTAGGTGTCCCCCTGTCCCAGGAAGCAGAAAGGGAGCCCAGCTTGCCGCAGGGGCATGGACACACTGTGTGGGGTCTTCCCTCCTTCTCTCAGCTTTGCACCATGTGTCTCACAGGAGCAGAGGGCGGCTGAGTGTTGAGTCAACCTGTGGTTGGTGGGGACACCTCTCTCTAGCAAGCAGATCCAAACTTCAACCATGACGTCCCAGGGCCACATCTGATGCCTGCCTGCCAGGACTCCTCCAGCCAAGAGCAGGGAGTGAGCGATGGCTCCTCCCAGGTGAGGGAGAAACAGAAGATGTTATCTGACCTGCTAGAAAGGAGTGGGAGAAACCTGGCCGAAGGATCCCTCATGAGAATGTCATGAAAGGAGGACACAACGCCAGCTCAGTTGGTGGATGCTGGAAATCAGGACTCTTTCAGCTACCCATGAGGGGTTTCTCAACTTGGTGCCCACCAGACTCCACCTCCCATCAGCCCCAAACCAGAACAGCCAGAAGATGCAGAGGCTCATGAGAATTGTGGCCAATTCAGAGGGAGGCTGCCTTAGAGAGTGTTTCCCATGGGGGCTTAGAAAGATGGAGATTGGGACAAGGGAGTCCAAGGAGACACTCACCTAGAGGCATCTGACCAGACACAGGTCCCAGCTCACCCCAGAAGGCAAGGAGCGCAACCAGGCAGAGGCCGATGGACTTCATGGTGAAGCAGGTCTGAGTCCCCTGCCTGCGCCCAGAAGGCTTTATATCCCGTGCAGAAGGAACTGACAGCACATATGGGAATCTCTCAGCTCCACCCAGAATGGACAGAAAGCAGAAAGGAATGGATTGGTTGGGAAAGGCTGGAGTATCTGAGTGACTGGAGAGGAACCTTTCCAAGCCAGCACCCCATTTGTAGGCAGGCAATGATGACTCTGCTGAGTCCTGGGCGTGGCCCTTCTGTTATCAAAATGCAAGGATCACTGAAATGAGGAGCTGCCTCCAGGCGATTCCAAGCACCAAGGGAGACATTGAGTCTGGGTGGCCTTGTGCTTGGGGCATTCAGAAAGAGGGCATCAGCCGTGCCAAAGGGGAAAGGGCCGTTTGGCTGCAGGAGGCAGGTGTATTCCCCTCTCCAAAGTGGATGTCATTGCCCACCTGGGCTGCTTTCATGAGAAGAAGAGGTTCCAGGTGAGGTGGGAACAGAGCTGAACTGCGGCTGGGGCTGACAAGCCCCACACTCCTAAGAACATAAAAAGAGTCTGCTGGATCAGGCCAATGGCACATTTAATGCAGCATAAGGTAAAGGGTAAAGGGACCCCTGACCGTTAGGTCCAGTCGTGGCTGACTCTGGGGTTGCAGTGCTCATCTCGCTTTACTGATCATGTGGTCAGCATGACTAAGCCGCTTCTGGCAAACCAGAGCAGCACACAGAAACGCTGTTTCCTTCCTGCCGGAGTGCTACCTATTTATCTACTTGCACTTTGACGTGCTTTCGAACTGCTAGGTGGGCAAGAGCAGGGACCAAGCAATGGGAGGCTGCAGAGGCTCAGGGCAGAGAGGCAGAGGGAACTAAGTTCCCTCAGGAGGAGTGCTCACCTCCAGGCCAGGAGAGGTGAGTCACCTGAGGATCGGGGCCGCCCTATGCCTCAGGGCAGTTAAAAGCCGGCCAGTCCCAGTCCTAAGTTGCGGGAGCAACATTGTTGGTTGCTGGTTCCTGCCTGAACCCTGTCCTGCTGTTCTGCCAGAGCTCCTGACCCACCCTGGCTCCCAGCTTGCATGCCTCTTCCTGACTTCACCTGACTCCCTGCCCTACACTCAGCTTCAGCTACTACGGACTGCTTCCATGTTGCAACGCACTGGCTGGGCCTTCACAGGATTACCAGCTCTCACCACTAGAACCTTCCCCAGAGAATCCAGGAATCCATCAGATTTCATAAGTCTCTGGAACACTGAATGGGTCTCCCACCCCTTCAGGGGGGGATCATGACCGTGAGACCAAACTTCATCAGGAAATGATCAGACCACAACAATGGGGCTACTATGACACATGAGCCCCAGTTTTCAGACCACCTTTTTCACACTCTCAGGCGAAAAACAAATCAAGATACCCCACTTTGTGTTTTGGGTCTGTGACATCTGGAAACAGCCCCGTGTGGAGCTGGACTTCACAGAGTGTCCTCCACTAAAGGAACATTGAAGTCCTGCACAATCAACACCATGTGCCAGGCTGCCTTTACCAGGTTGGTCAACTCCAGCCCTCATCAGTCTCTTTGGCCAAACACTGGGTCAGGCCTTCAAAGATCATCCCAACTTGGAAAGGCTTCCTGGAGAGCAAAATGGTAAATCTGTGGACCTGTGGTGGCCTGGGAATCTGATTCAGAAGCTGAACCTGAAGAGTCCCAGCCTGCACAGGAGTCCCCGCCTCCAAGGCCGGCTGACCCGGGGCAGGGGCTTGAATCTGAAGGACCTGCAGCTGTGCCGGTTCCTCAGGAGCAGACACCAGATGTATCCACTCTGGCTGCGGAGGTGACTGAGGACCCATTGCCTGCAGGTGCACCTCTCCAACCCTGTCAGGGGAAGCTGCCCCTGGGTCCGGTAACCCTCCAGCCTCTCCTGAGCTGCAGAGGCTCAGGGCAGAGAGGCGGAGGGAACTAAGTTCCCACAGGAGGAGTGCTCACCTCCAGGCCAGGAGAGGTGAGTCACCTGAGGATCAGGGCCGCCCTACGCCTCGGGGCAGTTAAAACCGGCCAGCCCCAGTCCCAGGGTGCGGGAGCAACATTGTTGGTTGCTAGTTCCTGCCTGAACCCTGTCCTGCTTTCCTGCCTGAGCTCCTGACCCGCCCTGGCTCCCTGCTTGCATGCCTGTTCCTGACTTCACCCGACTCCCTGCCCTGCACCCAGCTCCAGCTACTACGGACTGCCTCCACGTTGCACCTTTGACCACGGACTGGAATTGGACCTCGCCTCTCGGGTAACCCATTGGACCAGCACAGTAGAGTTGGAAGGGACCCCCAAGGGGCATCTAGTCCAACTGCCTCCAATGCAGAAATCAGAACTTACAAATCCCTGAAAGATGTCTTTTGCTAAAAAGCCTCCAATTTCGATTATAAAATTTGGAAGAGTTCCCTGCACAATTTAGTGCTAGCCTACGAAAGCAAGCCCAGCTGTGAGATTGTAAAGCCACTGGTGGAGGAGAAGGCAGAGGCTGGAGAAAGGACTTTGAGTGGAAAGTGTCCTTTCCCCAACATGGGCACTCCTTGAGGAGCTCGCCAAATTGCCCACACCAGAAATTGGGTGTGAAGGGGGTAAAAGGTAAAGGGGAAGGGGAAGGGGAAGGGGAAGCTGCCCGTGGGTCCAGTAACCCTCCAGCCTCTCCTGAGCTGCAGAGGCTCAGGGCAGAGAGGCGGAGGGAACTAAGTTCTCTCAGGAGGAGTTCTCGCCTTAAGGCCAGGAGAGGCGGGTCACCTGTGGGCCGGGACCACCCCTGGCCTCAGAGGCCTCAGTCAGCCCAGTCCCAGGTTGCAGGAGCAACATTGTTGGAAACCTATTTCTACCAGCACCCAGACCTGTTCTTCCGGAGTTCCCGTCCATGCCCAGCTTCTTGCTTTAGACCCTGCTTCACCCTTGGTGGACAGTCTCCAGACCCTCAACCCAGGACAGGACTCTGACCATGCCTCTTGGTAACCCCCCCTGAGTCCAGCACAGGACCAATAGACCTAACTCTCTCCTTCTTCAGTGCTCCAGCCTAACTTCGTGCTTTATTGGACACCCAGGTGGACAGAGCTGAGTGAGAGCAATCCCCTTCCCAGCTCATCTACTCAGGTCTTTGTAACGCATGCCAAGTCAGGGCCCTCATCTACAACAATAGAATTACACCACTGTAGACCCTTGGGATCCCTTCCAACTCTATGATCTATGAAATGGTTAAATTGTAGGAAGCTAAATAAATGGGCAGTTTTCCGACTGGGGAGGGATGCATAGATGGGTCGAGAATCTTTCTGTGAAAGGGAAAGGGTTCTGTGGCACTAGGAGAAGGAGGAGAAAGGGCTTACCTAGAGGGTGGCTGGAGGCAGGTGTCAGTTGACCCCCCAGAGAGCAAGGAGCCCCACAAGGAGGAGAAGGCCACCCCACCCCATGGTGGACAAGCTAAGTCTACTGCCCAGCCCACGACTCACTTATATCTCAGAAAACAGGTTCAATAGGGGATTCCCAAAGAAGGAGGTGAAGAAAGAAGGGACAGAGGTCAGGTCAGGAAGTGGGGCAGAGTGGACATTCTTTTCTTTCTAAGAAGGTTTTGCAACAAACGATCACAAAGCAGCTAAAGCAACCTGAACTATTTAGTATCCTCAGCAATCTTGGCCACCTCACTGCTCATCCCATCTTTGGATTGTTTGTGAAAAAGTTGAAAAGCACAAGTCTCAATACTGCTTCTCGATGAACTCTGCTTTCTATTACTCTCCACCTAGAGAGCTGTCTGGAGAGCAGTTCCTCCTCTGCTCCCCCAGGTTTCCTTATGATACACCTGTGAGCCTGCATGAGCCCCTCCCATCCAGATCCCCAGACAGGATCACACCTTCCTCAGCCTCCAGCCTTCCCCGAGGGAAGAATGGTCCCTAAGGTTGATTCATGGCACCTCAAGGATGGAGGCAGCAAGTCTGGCTCAAACAGAGGACGTGGCAGCTCTTATCAGCTGGCTCTACCTGTGCTCAGGTGTGCCAGGAAGCTCTGTAGTTAGAGCCCTCCTGGCGCTTTTCCATTCTTATCTTGTGCAACAAAGAAGCATTTCCCAAAACTCTTTGGACAGTGCGCTTCTGTTGATGCAGCTTAGAACAGCATTAGCCTTTTCCTCTTCCTGCATCACAGTGTTGACTCCTGTTAAGTTTGTGACCTATTAAGACCCCTAGAACTCTTCCACGTGGTCAATGGAAACAAAAGCCAAAGAGAGATCTAGAAGCAGGAGCAAGGCAGCATTTCTGCACTACAGGGGGTTGGAATAGATGACCCTCAGGTCCTTTCCAACCCTACCTTTTATGATTCCCCCCGCCCTGCTCTCTGCAGAGGTCATGCATCAGGCCTGAACCCAGGTTGGAATGGGTCCAAATATTCGGCATCATTCAAGAATGCTTGCAGCTGCCACTAGCACAGCCTTCTCCGGGAACTTCTCCATGAAGGACTTGCAGCCTGGACTTTAAGAAGGCCAATTTCAAAAAACTGAAGGAGCTACTGGGTGTGATCCCATGCTCAGAAATACTCATAGAGTAGGGAGTCCAAGAAGGATGGGAGTTTCTAAAAGGAGAGATATTGAAGGCCCAAACGCAGTTGTCAGAGCTGCCCCTCGGTCCCAGCTCACAGAGGACCAACGCCAGGCTGTGTTTATGTACAAAGGTCTTTATTGAAGTTCAGTTTCCATTTCAAAGCCGCAGCGCGCAGCTCTACGTCCTAAACCCTAGACCGGCGAAGTCCCGTCTGAGTCTCCTCCCCTCTGACACCAGTTTAATATCCTAGCCCTGCTCCACCTTTTCCGCTGCTCTCTCTTTCTCTGGGTCCTTCTGCCCGTTGGTGCATTGCCCTTTCTAGACTCCTCTGACGCTGAGTCGCTTAGCTCCTCCCCCTGCCTCCAGCGAGCTTTGGGACCCGGCTCCCAGTCCTCATCCTCTGCGGTCCCGCGCTCCTGTACATTTGAACTTGCTTCTCGCGCCAATCCAGTGACCTTCCTCCTAACCGTTACACTACTCCTGTCACTGCTTCCCTCTTCCGGAATACTGGCCAGATCTGACCTCCCCTCCGTTGTCCGACTCTCCGATGGAGGCGTGGTCAGCCCTGCCTCGTCTTCTCTCCACTGGCCCTGATACTTGGGACTTTTCCCCCTCACTATGCTCTGGTGGGGAAGCTGGTCCTGATTTCCAACTGCTGCTCTGGGAGTCCCTGCTCCCCCCTTGCTCCTGGGGCGTTCCCCTTGGGAACCCTCTACCCCTGGCCACTGGCGCCCCCTTCTGCGAATCTTCCGATTCGCTGGAGAGACTCATGGAATCCCTTGGGCCACTGTCATATTCTCCTACGCTCCCCTCAGATTCTTCCCCTTCACTCTCCATCTCCTCTTTTTCCTGTGTCTCTCCTCCTGAGCCCCTGACAGCAGTCAACACCAACAAGAAAGTGGGAGGCATCTAAGGAAACCGGTGTGGCTGCATAAGGAGCTCACAGATGAGTTGAGAGTTAAGAAGGGCATGTATAAGAAATGGAAGAAAGGGGAAATCACAAAGGAGGAGTATACATGAGTAGCCAACAGTTGCAGATTGAAGGTCAGGTGGGCTAAAATTCAGAATGAGCTCAGGCTCAGTGGTTAAAAATAATAAAAAAGTTTTCTTTGGCTACGTCTGAAGTAACAATTTTTTAAAATTTATTTTCCAATATCGTTCCAATAGCAGCCTCATTATAACAATGTCAATTTTATCCAATTAATACAATTATTAAAACCAATTGTTTCTGTGTGTGTGTGTGCGCGCGCGTGTGTGTGTATATATATATATATATTTGCTTTCGTAGATTTTCACGGGTACAGGAATGCAGGTTTTGGTGTCCTCGGGTGTCTTCCCGTGTAAAAGTTGGGGTGTCTAGGCGACGTTTCGACGAGGTCTCACTCGTCATCTTCAGGCTGGTGCTTTCGGCTTCTTGTTACTGGAACAGAGCAGGATCTCAGTGTTTGAGTTCCTATAAATACTGTTGAGGGGGTGTGGTGTATAGCCTCCAATGTTCTGGGCAGAGAGGAAGTTCCCAGGCTAGTGTGCCTTTTCTTCTTTTGTTCCTTAATTACTTGAGGGATATCTTGAGTGATTTCTTGAGTGATATCCTGAGTACCACTTAGGTGGGTCATTAGGTGTGGATTAGTTGCTAAAGTCTTTGTGTCTTGACCTCTTGAACTTTGTGAAGAGTTTTTCTGAGAAGATGGCTGTACTGCACTTAGTTGTGCTCTGGCTTGGCTTTCGTAGATTTTCACGGGTACAGGAATGCAGGTTTTGGTGTCCTCGGGTGTCTTCCCGTGTAAAAGTTGGGGTGTCTAGGCGACGTTTCGACGAGGTCTCACTCGTCATCTTCAGGCTGGTGCTTTCGGCTTCTTGTTACTGGAACAGAGCAGGATCTCAGTGTTTGAGTTCCTATAAATACTGTTGAGGGGGTGTGGTGTATAGCCTCCAATGTTCTGGGCAGAGAGGAAGTTCCCAGGCTAGTGTGCCTTTTCTTCTTTTGTTCCTTAATTACTTGAGGGATATCTTGAGTGATTTCTTGAGTGATATCCTAAGTACCACTTAGGTGGGTCATTAGGTGTGGATTAGTTGCTAAAGTCTTTGTGTCTTGACCTCTTGAACTTGGTGAAGAGTTTTTCTGAGAAGATGGCTGTACTGCACTTAGTTGTGCTCTGGCTTGGCTTCGTGTATAGGGGCGAGCTGTGGTTTTGTGGCCTGTGTCAGCCAGATCTGTGTAGGGATTGCAGGGGGGTGCAGCATCCGGAGGTGCCACCATGGTTTGGCTACTGGATGGTGTCTGTAATTTATCTGTGGAGAGGGTCTGGGTTTGGGTCTGGTGTGGTTGATTGGTGATGGCGTTCTGTGTGCCTCTGGATCTGGTGTCAGTTTTTGTGGGGAGGGCTAATTTCCAGATGTCTGGCAAGCGGGATGTGTCGTCACGCTTGTTCATGTTGTGAGGGTGTTTCTCTATCTCGATGGCTTCCATGATTATTCTCTTGTGGTGATGTTCCATGTTAAAGAGCAATTTGGAATCTGCAAAATTAATTTCGTGTCCTGTTTCTTTCATGTGTTGGAAAAGAGAGGAAGTTTTTTCTTCTTTTTTGACGGCATTCTTGTGTTCTGCGATACGTGCATTTATTCGTCTGTTTGTTTGTCCAATGTACGTGGCTGGGCAGACTTTGCAGGGTATTTCATAGACCCCTTGGTTTTCCAACTGGATTTTATCCTTGGGGTTTCTGAGGATATTGGCTATTTTTTGGTTGGTGGAAAAGGCTGTTTTGATATTGTGTTTATGGAGGATTTTACTAATTTTATCTGTAGTGCCCTTGATATAAGGAAGGAGGGCCATGCCATTGTTTTCTTCTGTGTCTTGGTTTTTGGGGGGTGTTTCTTTTTGGATTAGCTTCGTAACCCTGTTTTGCTGGTATCCATTGGCAATTAATCCCGCTTGCCAGACATCTGGAAATTAGCCCTCCCCACAAAAACTGACACCAGATCCAGAGGCACACAGAACGCCATCACCAATCAACCACACCAGACCCAAACCCAGACCCTCTCCACAGATAAATTACAGACACCATCCAGTAGCCAAACCATGGTGGCACCTCCGGATGCTGCACCCCCCTGCAATCCCTACACAGATCTGGCTGACACAGGCCACAAAACCACAGCTCGCCCCTATACACGAAGCCAAGCCAGAGCACAACTAAGTGCAGTACAGCCATCTTCTCAGAAAAACTCTTCACCAAGTTCAAGAGGTCAAGACACAAAGACTTTAGCAACTAATCCACACCTAATGACCCACCTAAGTGGTACTCAGGATATCACTCAAGAAATCACTCAAGATATCCCTCAAGTAATTAAGGAACAAAAGAAGAAAAGGCACACTAGCCTGGGAACTTCCTCTCTGCCCAGAACATTGGAGGCTATACACCACACCCCCTCAACAGTATTTATAGGAACTCAAACACTGAGATCCTGCTCTGTTCCAGTAACAAGAAGCCGAAAGCACCAGCCTGAAGATGACGAGTGAGACCTCGTCGAAACGTCGCCTAGACACCCCAACTTTTAAATCTACGAAAGCAAATATATATATATATATATATATATATATATATATATATATATATATATAATTATACAATTTAGTTAAACTGGTCTCCTCACAGTTTTGATGGGTTCCTCTTTGTTTTTTATTTTATTTTCTGAGTTCCAAAATCTTAATAATTTCAATTACACTCCCTTCAAGATAGCAATCCCTCGTATAACAGCTACAATCTTATGGTTTCAATTCATGTTAATATGTTAAGCAACATAAAGTTTCAAGTGAGGTACTCAGTCTGTAATCCTTGTTCTCTCCTGCGTGTGGTAATTCCCCCCCCCATATTGTCCCAACCATATACAGTATGGTGTTGTGTCCTTCATTCCTCTGACTTCATGGTCCCAATCCATGGGGGTGGATGACTAAAGGGACAGAAGCAGCTGGCTCTGGGGCATTCCTGCCACAATTCATAATAATTTCAAGGGGTTGGACAAGATAACGCTTTGGATCCCTTCCAACTCTGCAAGTCTATGATTCTGTGAAATGAATGTGCCTTGTTTTCCCAAGGAGGAGGAAGGGCATAGGTGGGAAGAGCGTTCTTCTGAGAAAAGCCTCCTGCCAGGAACCTCCACTTCCCAGCTGGCAAGACCCATTTCGGGGAATGGTTCCCCAGGCAGAACAAGACAGGCAGGCCTGGGATCTGCTGACTGGTGGCATGAAGTCTGCTCAGACCAAATCCTTCTGCCACCCCGCCTGGCCTGCTCAGCATTCCAGGATTCCCAAGTGCAGAACAGAGGACCACAATGGCAGGCAGTGTAGGGTTGGAATGACTGGCCACTGGATCTTCTCCCCAGCCCAAGTGCAGCTCCTGGGCAGTGCGGAGGGGCTGCCTCAGGTTGGGTCTTGTAGAAACCCTAGCAGCTCCAAGGCAACCACTTGCTCCAGCAGCCAAACTGAGCATTCTTGAGTCTCTGCCCCCCAGCAGCTTCTTCTGAGTTCTGCCCCCTTGAACAGGCCAACCCTCTCGCCTGAAGGTGGGCCCTCCATGCCTTCCCACCTGCTGCCCCCTCTGGGCATTTGGCCAGTGAGGGACTGTGGGAAGCACTTGGTTCCTAGGTTCAGTTGAAGGACCCTCCTGGCTCCAGCTTTGTAATGTGAATCTCACAGTGTTATTATTTTCTTTATGGGGTTGGTTCAAACCACTACTCTGAATGCTCCTTTTCACAGGGTAAACTCACTGGGGATGAGTTTATGGAACCAAGGGGGCAGTGGCCCCAAAACGCAGGGGAGCCACTGATCTTGACAAATATCCTCTCCCCTTCCAGGCCCAAATCTCACCAGCCCAGCAGCTGAGGGGCTTTGAGAGATGCTTTCCCCCCAGTGGGGTAGCAGCGGATGTGGGGCTGCCCTTGAGGCCTCATGTCATGCGATGCAAGAACCAGACTCAGCGCATGCCAGAAAGCTCAGGTTTTATTTGGGGATAGATGATCCCACAGCAGCCTCCCCAGAGATAGAAGGAGGGGGGCATGGCAACACATTGATGTCTGCTCTGGGGTTGGGTCTTCTCAGACAAGGTGATCAGGTTGCGGGACTCAGTCCTCCTTAGTGGAGTTTTCTGGGGGAAGAAAAGAAAAAGAGTCAGCCAAGTAATTGGGCATGTGCTCCTTAGGGCAGGCAGCAACAATGATAGAATAGAACTGTAGAGTTGAAATGGACCCCTAAGGGTCATCTAGTCCACCCCCCGCAAGAAGGAATCTCATTTAAAGCATCCATGACAGATGGTCATCCAACCTCTGCTTATAAACCTCCAAGGAAGGAAAGTTCGCCATCTTCCACTGTTGAATGACTCTTACTTTCAGAAGGTTCTTCCTGATGTTTAGTTGTAATTTCCTTTCCTGTAAGTTGCAGACATTGGTTGGAGTCCTACCATAGCGGTCAACTTTTCCCTTTTCTTGCAAGGAATCCTATTTGGAATAAGGGAATTTCCCTTAACAAAGGGAAACGTTGACAGCTATGAGTCCCACCCTCAAGAGCAGGAGGAAACAGGCTTGCTCCATCCCCCATTTGACAACCCTTTAGGTTTTTAAAGATGTCTATCATATTTCCTCTCAGTCTCCTCTTTCCCAGGCTAAACATTCCCAACTCCCCCAACTGTTTCTCATGATGCTTGGTTTGCAGACCCTCGATCATCTTGGCCGCCTTCCTCTGCACACCTTCCAGCTTGTCACTATCCTTCTGAAACTGAGGTGCCCAGAACTCAACACACAACTCCAGGTGAGCCTAGAGCAATACTATGACTTCCCTTGATCTGGACACTAGACTTCTGGTGAGGCAGCCTAGGATTGCATGAGCTTTCTTTGCTGTTGCATCACTCTTTTGACTCATGCTAAGCTTGTGGTCTATTAGGGCCCCTGTTTCCTTTTCACATGTACTGCGGTCAAGCCGGATGTCCCCCATCCCATGTGCTTCAAGCGTGGCTCCTCTTGAAACTCCTCAAGCCCCTTCCTACATTGTGATAAGGGGGAGATCCACCATCCTTAAGTTTGCCCATGCGCAGGACAGGATGGTGCCAGCAGCCCAGCTGAGATAGACGCCTGTGGAGCTCCACAGTCTGCCCCCTGCCCACCACACACACACACACACACACACAGAGAGAGAGAGAGAGAGAGAGAGAGAGAGAGAGAGAGAGAGAGAGAATGAATCTTACCTAAGTTCCCACAGACCATCATGCACTCCAGCATGGTATGAAACCGATTGCCATTCCCCCCGCAGAGCCCATAGACGAATATATCGCACTTCCTGGTGGCTGAGTTGTAGTAGTAAAATTGTGAATAACCCTCACATGGGCCAGGGTCCTTGGGCAGCTTGCAGACCTCTGAGGCCACAGAAGGGGGAGAAATAGGAAGCAGAGAGGTTTTTCTTAGAGCAGGAAGGTGCCAAGAGTTTTTAATTCCAACTTCATGCTCCCTACATGCATTCCTCTGTAGCGATCAGATGGGATTACTATGAGGAATCAGGCCATGGTGTCCACGATGAAAACATTGCATTGACTGGGTTTGATTCACTGACAATAATTTCTGATCAAATCCCACAAGCTTCTACATCTATGCCATTTTTTCCTCTACTGCCCATTTCTCTCTGTCTGACAAGCACGTATAAGCATTCTAGGACACAGACCAGTTGCCGCTTGCCGCACCAGGCATCCTAGGCCATAAAAGATAGTAGGCAGTTTCTTTGATGTACTCTTCCTTGGTTTTGTTAATCTTTGTTAATCATGTTTACTGCTTGTTTATGACCTCCGGGGTTGCTGAATGCATTCCTACTTTAGTCCTGTTTTATTTACCCCAGAATGTATGCATGCTTAAATTAGCTTTAGTAGTTTAATTTTGTCCCCACGTGGGGTTTTTGAAATGTTCAGAGAAAATCTGATTGGTTCTTACGAACACTGTGTAAAGGGTTCTTTTGTTAATACAACGGCCTGGACACGGGTGTGGCGTTACGCACTTCCTCCGAGAGCCTTGCCGGTCAAGCCTCGTGTATTATTGTAATCAGGGTCCAGTCCTTTCCTTTGGCCTCAGAACGCAACATTCCTCCATAGGAATAATGCAAAGCCCCTCCATGAAGGGGCAAGGAGTCATGGAGCTATCTCTTTCCAGGCAGAGAGGAATTGTGCCTTGGGCTATTTGGCAAGTCCAGCTCAGGGACTGAATTTGGGGGACCTGCTTGTGGCAGCTGGTTCAGATCTCTGCAGCCCTCTTGCCTCTCAACCCTTTACCAAAGCTCCCGCCCAAAGCTCTCCTTCCGAGGTCTGCAAAAACACATCAATCCCGAAAAACCTCATTTTCAAAACATGACGAAGCTCGTTGGGTGACTTGGGCCAGTCGCTTCCTCTCTTAGACTCCCTCACAGTGTTGTTGTTCTGGGGATTAAATGAGGAAGGGAGAGAACGACGCATGCAACCGTGAGCTCCATGGAAATGAAGGTGGGCGATAAACACAGTCAACGAAGCCAATAAAATGAATTTCTGGTGGGTCCCACTCTCAGTACCTGGGCTGATTTTCCCGCAGGCTTCCTCGCAGGCCTCCTTTGTCTCAAACATGTTGCGGTTGCCCGAGCAGCCACCGTAGATGAACTGGTTGCACTTCTTCTGTGACGGGTTGTAGTAGTAACGTATCAAGTGTGCGTTGCATATTCCATCTTCAGGCAGCAACTGGCACCTGTCACTGCGAACTGTTGGAGGCAGAATGAATGGAGGTCCATGAGGGGAGCTTCTCAGGCTCCAGGGCACTTAAGTTGGCACTGCGGCTGCTGCCTCCACCAGTTGCCAGAGAAGAGAGGGTGGGGGGAGAAGGGGCGAGGGGCTTTGCCAGTACCTGAGTCCATGCAGCCCCGGCTGCACCCGGTGAAGCAGCACTTCTGGGTGAGAGGGCAGTCTCGGTCTTCTCTGCAGGTGTCATTGCAGGGGGCAAAGGTGCGCACCAGTTCCACTTTTGGGCACACGCCAGGGTGCTCTGGAAAAAAAGAGATGGGGAGATTCGGGGTGGGACTAATAATAATAATAATAATAATAATAATAATAATAATAATAATAAATATATTTATACCCCGCCCATCTGGCTGAGTTTTCCCAGCCACTCTGGGCGGCTCCCAATCAAATGTTAAAAACAATACAGCATTAAATATTAAAAACTTCCCTTCAGATGGCTGCCTTCAGATGTCTTTTAAAGATAAGATAGCTGCTTATTTCCTTCACATCTGAAGGGAGGGCGTTCCACAGGGCGGGGGCCACTACCGAGAAGGTCCTCTGTCTGGTTCCCTGTAACTTGGCTTCTCACAGGGAGGGAACCGCCAGAAGGTCCTCAGCGCTGGACCTCAGTGTCCGGGCTGGATGATGGGGGTGGAGACGCTCCTTCAGGTATACAGGACCGAGGCCATTTAGGGCTTTAAAAGTCAGGACCAACACTTTTAATTGTACTCGGAAACGTACTGGGAGCCAATGTAGGTCTTTCAAGACCAGTGTTATATGGTCTCGGCAGCTGCTCCCAGTCACCAGTCTAGGTGCCGCATTCTGGATTAGTTGCAGTTTCCGGGTCACCTTCAAAGGTAGCCCCACGTAGAGCACGTTGCAGTAGTCCAAGCGGGAGCTAACTAGATGACACTTTGTAGCCCTTCCTACTTGACAGAGGCATGTGTCCAGCTTTACCTCTGGACAGGAAAGCCCATGGATGGCCCTACTAAGTCCCTCCATGCTGGGCTGTGCAACATCACCCCCCCTTAAGTCCAGGTTCTCTGACTTTCCCTGCTCACCCACCCACTCCATAAAAACACAAGAAGAGCCTTCTGGATCAGGCCAATGGGCCATTTTCTCCAGGGGCCAACTGGATGCTTCAATGGGAAGCCCACAAGATGGACCCAAGCACAAGAGCCCTCTGCCCTCCTGGGGTTTCCAGCAGCTGGCCTTCAGAAGCATCGCTGCCTCCAACCGTGGAGGCAAACAGAGCCATCCTGCTAGAAGTCACTGAGAACCCTCTCCTCCTCCATGAATCTGCCTTTTAAAGCCATCTAGTGTGGAATCTAGACACGTATAAGAAAGGTTGTGAAAGTGCTTTTTGAAAAACAGTTTTGAAAAATATATGGAATTTGCCATAGCTCACCATCACCACCTAGTGTTACATTTGTATAATGCACTTAACAACACACTGAAAATGTTTTATTTGCGGCTGTAGAGCTGAGTCCCAGGTTGGTGGCCACCATTGCCTCCTGTGGGAGTGAGTTCCATAGCTCAACTATGTGCTGCTGTGTGAAGACGTCCTTTCTCCTAATGAACTCCTGTGTTTACAGCTTCATATGCGTATCTCTGGATATTTCTGAAATGTGCTAGGTGGCCCATGCCACCAAGAAAAGCCCTGGAATTGTGTTTGGTATGCCAGGACTCACTCCTGGAACATGTCTTGAGAGACATGTTCACCTGGCTTGAGAGCAGTACATGTGACAAGCATCTAGGAGTCTTGGTTGACCACAAACTTGACATGAGCCAACAGTGTGATGCGGCAGCTAAAAAAGCCAATGCAATTCTGGGCTGCATCAATAGGAGTATAGCATCTAGATCAAGGGAAGTAATAGTGCCACTGTCTTCTGCTCTGGTCAGGCCTCACCTGGAGTACTGTGTCCAGTTCTGGGCACCACAGTTCAAGAAGGACACTGACAAACTGGAACGTGTCCAGAGGAGGGCAACCAAAATGGTCAAAGGCCTGGAAACGATGCCTTATGAGGAACGGCTAAGGGAGCTGGGCATGTTTAGCCTGGAGAAGAGGAGGTTAAGGGGTGATATGATAGCCATGTTCAAATATATAAAAGGATGTCACATAGAGGAGGGAGAAAGGTTGTTTTCTGCTGCTCCAGAGAAGCGGACACGGAGCAATGGATCCAAACTACAAGAAAGAAGATTCCACCTAAACATTAGGAAGAACTTCCTGACAGTAAGAGCTGTTTGACAGTGGAATTTGCTGCTAATGAGTGTGGTGGAGTCTCCTTCCTTGGAGGTCTTTAAGCAGAGGCTTGACAACCATATGTCAGGAGTGCTCTGATGGTGTTTCCTGCTTGGCAGGGGGTTGGACCTGATGGCCCTTGTGGTCTCTTCCAAGTCTAGGATTCTATGATTCTATGTGAGGAAATCATTGAAAGGGGAAACATCTGAGCATGTGCAGAGTTCATTTCCCCCTGTTATGCTCCTGCCACTGGCAGCCACCACCATATAGCTTGGCATTAGGGAGTGGAGACTGTGTGAGCGGCAGCCAAGTGGGCTTGAGCCCCAACATCTCTTCCTGGGCAGAATTTAATTCTGGTTCTCCCACCTACAAGCACTCAACTGCTCCCCCCACAATCAGGTCCCCATCTCTTTCTCCACCCAAGAAATACCTTCTTCAGCCACCTGGCAAGTCTGTCCACACCCGTTGCTGCAGCACTTCTGGATTGGCAAGTAGAGTCCTGAGCCACAGTCCTGGTCGTTGTTGCAAGTCGTTGAGCAGTTCGCAGGCTGGTCTGGCTGGGGGCTCAGCCTGGGGCAGGAGCCGGGCTGGTCTGGGGATGAAAGGAGAATGTAAGAAGCTAAGAAGGGCCTGCTGGATCAGGCCCATGGCCCACCTAGTCCAGCATCCTGTTCTCGCAGTGGCCAACCAGGTCACCCAAAGGGGATCCCTGCCTGAGTTTTCCACCCAAATAGACACCAAACCCCCTTGTGTGTATCAAGAGCAAGGGTGGTCAAGAGCACATCTGGGTCAGAAGGTGAGGCAGATGGGAGGTTCCTGACTTCATTTCTCCCCCCCCCCAAAAAAGAGGGGCTGCTGCTTACCCTCAAGTGGGAGCATGCACTGATGCCCACAGGCAGTCTGGCAGCAGCGCTCACTCCCTGGGCAGCTGTTGTCCGTAGAGCAGAACTGGCCGCACTGGGTGTCATTGTTTTGGATCATAGTAGGACAGGTGCCAGGCTTCCCTGTGATGGAGAGAGAGAGAGAGAGAGAGAGAGAGAGAGAGAGAGAGAGAGAGAGAGAGAGAGAGAGAGAAATGGATTACTAAGCCATTACTAAAATGGATTGTTGTTGTTTAGTCATGTCCGACTCTTTGTGACCCCTTGGACCAGAGCACGCCAGGCACTCCTGTCTTCCACTGCCTCCCACAGTTTGGTCAAACTCATGCTGGTAGCTTCAAGAACACTGTCCAACCATCTCGTCCTCTGTCGTCCCCTTCTCCTTGTACCCTCCATCTTCCCCAACATCAGGGTCTTTTCCAGGGAGTCTTCTCTTCTCATGAGGTGGCCAAAGTCTTGGAGCCTCAGCTTCAGGTTCTGGCCTTCCAGTGAGCACTCAGGGCTGATTTCCTTCAGAATGGAGAGATTGGATCTTCTTGCAGTCCATGGGACTCTCCTGAGTCTCCTCCAGCACGATAATTCAAAATCATTAATGGATGGACTAAAATGGATTACTAACCATTTATAATCTTAAAATTCAGATGGGTCTGCAAAACATACACTTGAAGCATCGAAAGCCAGGGTAAAGAGATGCTTCTTCAACCTCCTTCAGAAGCTGCACCATGGAGGTGTCATCTGCTACTGAGTCAGGTTTCAGGTCCTGGCATTGATTTACAAAGCACTGAACAACTTGGGTCCAGGAGACCCCGGGGATCACCTGAACCCTGATATTCCAGCTCGATCACTGAGATCATCTGCAGGAGCATCCTTGATCATTCCTTGGGTTGCTGAGGCTTCTTTGACAACAACCAAGTTGTCATTGGCCCACTCCTGTGGAACTCCCTGCCACCAGAAACTCAGCAGGAACCTTCTGTGCCAACATCTAAACACCTGCTGAAAACCTTTCTATTCTTCCAGGCCTGCACAGGCAATTGAGAATCTGCTGGTGTTTGTTTCTAATTTGTTTTTTGTTTTTAACTTTTAATTGTTATGATACAATACGATAATCTTTATTGTCATTGTCCCATACAGAACAACGAAATTGAAAAAAATCTACAACGGACATTCAAAAACCAACAAGCTTGCAATCCCAGCTATCCCAGCCTGGTTAACCCCCTAAAAACTATGATATCCCATTTTTAAATACAATATACTCCCATAGAGACTCCTTACACTGCTTTAAAAACCAAAATCGCCTTTGGCTAGAAACTGTTTCTCAGGCAGCTAGTCCTGGTCTTTATAACCCTGTAGCTTCTTCCAGAAGGCAGAATCTGAAAGAGATCATTTCCGGGGTGCGCACTATCCTGCGCTATCTCTGCAGCTTTCTTATGGCACCTGGAAGCATAGATTTGATCCAAGGTGGGAAGAGTGCACCCAATTATTCTCTCTGCAGTTTTTACAATTTTGGACAACATTGTTTTCCCCCTGGCCGTGCAGCTCCCAAACCACACACACAGACCATAAGCTAGTACGCTCTCCACAGTGCAATGGTAAAATGCCATCAACAGATCCTTTGAGAGATTATTTTTCTGTAGGATAATTATTTTATTGTCTGGTTTTATGTCTTTATATTGCTGTAAACCACTGTGAAATGTTTTATTAAACAAACAAGCAGTACACATTCAGATACAAAGAAATAGATAAAAATGCAGCAGCATCAGTGAAAAGGGACAATTAAAGCCAGGTAGCCGAATCAATAAATCCTGCCAATATATGTAGGTGTCCCCCTGTCCCAGGAAGCAGAACAGGAGCCCAGCTTGCCACAGGGGCATGGGCACACCGCATGGGGTCTTCCCTCCTCCTCTCAGCTTCCCACCACGTGGGTCACACGAGCAGAGGGAGACTGAGTGCTGAGTCAGCCTGTGGTTGGGGGGGGGACGCCTCTCTCTAGCAAGCAGATCCAAACTGATGTGTCACGCATGGAGGAAAGCCCCAGGGCCAGATCCTACGCCTGCCTGCCAGGACTCCTTCAGCCAAGAGCAGGGAGTGAGCGATGGCTCCTCCCAGGAGAGGGAGGAACAGAAGATGTTATCTGACCTGGCAGAGGCAACGTAGCTCAGGTGGAAGAGCGTGAGACTCTTGACTTCAGGGTCATGGATTTGAGCCCCACGTTGGGCAAAATATTCCTGCATTGCAAGGGGCCCTGGTGGTCTCTCCCAACTCTCCCATTCTCTGTTTCTATGATCCTATGAAGGCTCATGCTAGCTTCACTGTTAGTAGAGAGGCAGCGGGAAAACAGCAATAAAATGAAAGCAGAGCAGGAGAAGGAGTGAGTCAAGTAACAAGAAGGTTTCTGTGAACAAATCCTAGACAGCGGGGCTCTTAAATATAGGAAATGTCAGATCATTGCTACACCTTGCCCAATATTGCCGGCACTGGCTGGCAGTAGACTTCAGGGGAGGTATTCTAACCACTGAGCTTCAGTCCCACCCCAAAGGGTGAGAGAGCGAAAGACCAGGCAGAAACTATTAGCTTCTGATCACAGAATTATCAGAGGGTAGAGTTGGAAGGGATGAAGAGGGTCATCTGGTCCAACACAGGAGTCATGGCTAAACAGGACCACAACTTTAATACAGTTTGAAAAACCCAAGCAATGTACAAAGGGGGGAAAAAATGAATAAACACATCGTAACAATATGTAAAAGCAGCACAGCTACAAAGTGACTCATAGTATCTATGTCTGACCAATAGCACTATTCTGAAATGGTTTGGGTGAATTATTATCATCAGGGCTTCTTTTCAGGCAGAACTCAGTGAGTTCCTCTCAGGTAGGCACCATCGCCATTCTGAGAGAATGAGGGAGGTGTTCATGGTGAGTTCTGACACCTCTTTTTCTAGAAAAATAACTCTTCTTCTTCTTCTTCTTCTTCTTCTTCTTCTTCTTCTTCTTCTTCTTCTTCTTCTTCTTTGCAAACCACCCTATACCTCAAGTCTCAGGGCAGTTCACAGGATAAAGTCACAATATAAAAAGACAAAAGACACAATCAAACAACCCCCCAATAAACGCCAACCCAATAAACCACCCCAAGGCATTTTAAAAGGGCCTTGGGAGGGCAATCAGCTAAAGGCCTGGTTAGTGAGGAATGTTTTTGCCTGGTGCCTAATGGTTTATAATGAAGGTGCCAGGCAAATCTCCCTGGGGAAAGCATTCCACAAACAGGGAGCCATTGCAGAAAAGGCCTGCTCTTGCGAACATAAAGTTCTTTTTTAAATTCTGAAAACATAAGAACATCGGCCCATAAGATCATTTCACCCACCTCAAGTCTGATCCCTCTTGCCCCTGACAGCAGGATCTATAGGGAAGGGGAAGCTATGGAACAGGAGACGGTGGTTTCCTGGCGATGAGGACTCTTTCAGCTACCCATACAGGGTTTCATACAGGAGCCCCAAGCCAGCACAGCCAGAAGATGCAGAGGCTCATGAGAATTGTGGCCAATTCAGAGGGAGGCTGCCTTAGAGAGTGTTTCCCATGGGGGCTTAGAAAGATGGAGATTGGGACAAGGGAGTCCAAGGAGACACTCACCTAGAGGCATCTGACCAGACACAGGTCCCAGCTCACCCCAGAAGGCAAGGAGCGCAACCAGGCAGAGGCCGATGGACTTCATGGCAAAGCAGGTCTGAGTCCCCTGCCTGCTCCCAGAAGGCTTTATATCCCGTGCAGAAGGAACTGACAGCACATTTGGGAATCTTTCAGCTCCACCCAGAATGGACAGAAAGCAGAAAGGAATGGATTGGTTGGGAAAGGCTGGAGTATCTGAGTGACTGGAGAGGAACCTTTCCAAGCCAGCACCCCATTCGTAGGCAGGCGATGACTCTGCTGAGTCCTGGGCGTGGCCCTTCTGTTATCAAAATACAAAAGATAGCAGAAATGAGGAGCTGCCTCCAGGCGCTTCCAAGCACCAAGGGAGGCCTTGAGTCTGGGTGGCCTTGTGCTTGGGGCATTCAGAAAGAGGGCATCAGTCGTGCCAAAGGGGAAAGGGCCGTTTGGCTGCAGGAGGCAGGTGTATTCCCCTCTCAATGTGGCTGTCATTGCCCACCTGGGCTGCTTTCATGAGAAGAAGAGGTTCCAGGTGAGGTGGGAACAGAGCTGAACTGGGAGAAGGAGGAGAAAGTGCTTACCTGGATACTGGCTGGAGGCAGGTGTCAGTTGACCCGAGAGAGGAAGGAGCCCCACAAGGAGGAGAAGGCCACCCCACCACAGGGTGAACAAGCTAAGTGTACTGCCCAGCCCACAACTTACTTATATCTCCAGAAAACAGGTTCAATGGGGGATTCCTGAAGAAGGTGGTGAAGGAAGAAGGGACAGAGGTCTGGACAGCATCAATAAAAAGGGACAACCCAAGCAAGGTAACTGCCAATTTACGTAGGTGTCCCCCTGTCCCAGGAAGGAGAAAGGGAGCGCAGCTTGCCACAGGGGCATGGTCACACCATGTGGGGTCTTCCTTCCTTCTCTCAGCTTCCCACCACGTGTCTCACAGGAGCAGAGGGAGACTGAGTGTTGAGTCAGCCTGTGGTTGGTGGGGACACCTCTCTCTAGCATGCACATCCAAACTGACGTGTCACGCATGGAGGAAAGTCCCAGGGCCAGATCCTACGCCTGCCTGCCAGGACTCCTTCAGCCAAGAGCAGGGAGTGAGCGATGTTTCCTCCCAGGAGAGGGAGGAACAGAAGAAGTTATCTGACCTGGCAGAGGCAATAAAATAAAAGCAGAGCAAGAGGAGGAGTGAGTCAAGCAACAAGAAAGTTTCTGTGAACACATCATAGACAGTGGGGCTCTTAAATATAGGAAGTGTCAGATCATTGCTACACCTTGCCCCATATTGTCGGCACTGGCTGGCAGTAGACTTCAGGGGAGGTATTCTGACCACTGAGCTTCAGTCCCATCCCAAAGGGGGAGAGAGGGAAAGACCAGGCTGAAACCATTAGCTCCCGATCACAGAACTTTCGGAGGGTAGACTGCAAGAAGATCAAACTTCTCCATTCAGCCCTGAGTGCTCACTGGAAGGACAGATCCTGAAGCTGAGGCTCCAATACTCTGGCCACCTCATGAGAAGAGAAGACTCCCTGGAGAAGACCCTGATGTTGGGAAAGATGAAGGGCACAAGGAGAAGGGGACGACAGAGGATGAGATGGTTGGACAGTGTTCTCGAAGCTACCAGCATGAGTTTGGCCAAACTGTGGGAGGCAGTGGAAGACAGGAGTGCCTGGCATGCTCTGGTACAGGGGTCACGAAGAGGTGACTAAATGACTAAACGACTAAATGACTAAATGACTAAACGACAACAACATTTGTAGAAACCCTGGCAGCTCCAAGGCAGCCACTTGCTCCAGCAGCCAAACCGAGCCTTCTCGAGTCTCTGTCCCCAGGCAACTTTGCCCAAGGTCTGCCCCCTTGAACAGACCAGCGCTCTCACCTGAAGGTGGACCCTCCATGGCCTCCAACCTGCTGCCCCCTCTGGGCTCTTGGGCCAGGGACTGTGGGGAGCACTTGGTTCCTCAGGTACAGCAGAAGGCACACTTCCAGGATAATAATAATAATAATAATAATAATAATAATAATAATAATAATAATATGTCTTCTAAATAATAATAGTCATGATGATGATGGAATCTAGTTAGACTGCCTCTGGCACTGGAGGTCTCACCAAGGTCAAGGCTGCCTTGATTTCTAATCAGCAGTGTGTGTGTGCAGAAAAAGATAAAAAAATCAAAGTCCGCTTTGGAAAGCAACTCCCCTACACATGGGGACACGGCCCATGGTGCCCGCAGAGCAAACCAAACTGAGGAAACGGCAGGAGGAGAAAGGGTGACACCAAGGAGGTGGATTTGATTCCTATAGGTGCCAGCTGCGAAAGGTGGAAGGGATCCCCCAAAGGTCATCTAGCCCAACCCCCTACAAGGCAGGAATCATAGCTATTAAATCCTAGAATGACTGACGGGGAAGGGACCCTGAGGGTCATCTAGTCCCAAGGGTGTTGCTTAGGAAATGCTATTCAGTCCCATGAAACCTTCAATGTGGGGTTCCACAGGGCTCAGTCCTGTCCCCCACATTGTTTAACATCTACGTGAAACCTCTAAGTGGGGTTATCTGGAGGTTTTGAGCCTGCTGTGAGCAGTAAGCTGATGACACTCAGCTCTCTTTCTCCTTGACATCTGCAGGTGAGGCAGTGGAAGTTCTGGACCAGTTTCTTGCCTCTTTAATGGAGCCAACAAACTGAAGCTCAACCCAGATAAGACAGAGGCCCTGTTAGTGGGTGCTTCCCTAGAATGGCTGGCTGGGAGGTTCCCTGCTCTTGATGGGGTTACGCTTCCCCTGAAGGAACAGCTTCACAGCCTGGGGGTCCTCCCGGATCCTTTGCTGTCGCTTGTGGTTCAGGTGGCCTCAGTGGCCAGGAGTGCCTTCTATCAGCTATGCCTAGCTATGCCCCTATCTGGACAGAGACCGTCTAACCCCTGTTGTCTATGCTCTGGTAACCCCAAGGTTAGATTACTGCAATGCCTTCTACGCAGAGCTGCTTCTGAAGACAGTTTGGAAACTTCAGCTAGTGCAGAATTCAGCAGCCAGGTTGCTCATTGGAGCAAGACGGTTTGAGCCTATTACACTGATCCTGGTCCCACTGCTCTGGCTGCCAATTAGTTTTCAGGCCCAAATAAAGGTCCAATTTTGACCTATAAAGCTTTAAACAGCTTAGGACTGCAATACCCCAAGGACTGCCAATAATAATAATAATAATAATAATAATAATAATAATAATAATAATAATAATAATAATAATAATTTATTATTTATACCCCGCCCATCTGGCTGGGCCTCCCCAGCCACTCTGGGCGGCTTCCATAGAAACCAAAAATACAGTAAAATATCACACGTTAAAAACTTCCCTGAACAGGGCTGCCTTAAGATGTCTTCTGAATGTCAGGTAGTTGTTTATCGCTTTGACATCTGATGGGAAGGTGTTCCACAGGGCGGGCGCCACTACCGAGAAGGCCCTCTGCCTGGTTCCCTGTAGCTTTGCTTCTCGCAATGAGGGAACTGCCAGAAGGCCCTTGGTGCTATTTCCCTATAAACCTACCCAGACCCTGAGATCATCTTCTGAGGCCCTTCTTTGTGTGCCTCCTCCTTCAGCAGTCCAGAGGGTGGCGACACAAGAACGGGCCTTTTCTTTTCTTTTTGTGTATAATTTTTATTAATTTTTCTGTTTTACAATTTAGAATATTCATTTAAACAACCTGAAAATGTCAATGACTTCTCTTGTTCTCTTTCCATGGTTCATTTCGCATATCATAAATTCCTTCATATTTTACATAAACTAAACCATTCAGTCATCCATTATTACATCCATCAAAGCTTGTTTACACTTATCTTAATGGTGCCAACGTTTTCAAGCGTACACAAGGCAAGAATCACAGTTATAAGAACATGGGATGGTACAATAGGATGGGATGCCACGGGTCATGTAGCCCAAACGGCTGCAAGGCAGGAATCTCCAATAAAAGGATGGTCTCCCCGACCCCCTAGCAGGGGGGTGGGAGAGGAGGTACCCCAAAGGGCTACAGCAGCTGACTCCATTCCGCAAAAGGGCGAAATAAAATCCTCCTTTACTTGGCCCATAGCTAAACCCTGGAACTCACAGCTGCAGGAGGTAGTTTTGGCCACCAACTTGGACGGCCTTAAAAGGAGAGGTCGATAAATTGATGGAGAAGAGGGATAAGGACGACTCACAGCCATTATAGCTCTGTTTCTTGAATATCCCATTAGAGGTTTCCGAGCAGAGGTTGGGTGGCCGTCTGTCCTGGAGGCTCAGGTGGAGATGCCTGTCTCGCAGGCGGTTGGGCTGGATGGCCCTCGGGTCCCTTTCCCCCTTTCTCCACCACTCTGGGCTCCCAGAACGAGGCCACTCTCGTCTCCACTGCTCAAGCCCTCAACACTTTCGCAGCTGCTTGGCCGGCGACAGCAGGAGAGGCGAGGGGCGCCACTTTCGAATTCGAATCCTTTTCGGGCTCTGCAAAGCGCTTCCTACTCAACCGAAGGCTGCTCTTGAGTTCGAATCCTGTTTGCAATGCGCAAAGAGCCTCCCGCTCTCATGTTGTGTAAAGCGCTTCCTTGCCTCTGAATCCTGCTGCCCTTTGAAAGGCCCGCGCGCGCCCCTCCCGAGAAGATCCGAGTTGGAGAGCCACTCCTCTCCTATCCGACGGAACTCACCGCCACCTCTCCAGGATGGCGAAGAGCAGAAAGACCACCAGCAGCGGCAGGAAGAAGACCAACAGACTGAGCGTCTCGGCGGCCAGCAGCCCCAGCAGGACCAACCGGTAGAGCCAGCGGCTGCGCCGCTCCAGTCGCTCCAGCCGCTGCACCATCCCGAGCGGGTAGCGCAGGCAGGGCAGGGCGCCGTGCTCGGGGCGGCTGGCGCGGAAGCGCATCTGGAAGCGGTGCTCCAGGCGGCCCCAGACGCCGGGCCGGCGTTCGGGCAAGGGCTCGTATTCCGCGCGCCCGGCCGCCGACTCTTGCGGCGACTCGAGCAAGAGCATCTCTTCCTGCAGCTTCCGGATCTCCCACTCCATCACCGGAGTCTTCTGGCGGCACAGCGGGCAGCGCGCGCGCCCGATTTCGGCGGCGCCCGACGCCTCCAGGACAGCGCCCAGGCAGCGCGCGCACAGCTCGTGGCCGCAGTTCAGGCGCGACGGGCGGTGGACGTCGCCGTCGTAAAACTCTGTGCAGATCGGGCACTCCGCATCCTCCTCTCCGTCGGGGGACGCGCGGGGCAGCGCCGAAGGAGGCTCGTTCTCGCCCGTTCCCGCCGCAACGTTCGCATCCTCCGGTCCACCGGGCGCCGGGAGAATGCAGTCGAACTCTCCTTCAGACGCAGACGCCGCCCGCTCGGGCTCAGGCGCGTCCCCAAGGAGCCCTGGGGACTTTCTGGACGCGCCATCCTCCTCGTCGCCACTCGTCGCCGCGTCTTCGGGCACCACCCTGTCTCCTTGCCCTGTTGTCGAGGCGACAGAGGCTTCATCTTCCCCCGGCGCTCCCTCCTGGGCCTGGCAAAGGGTGCCGGTGTCCCGCGGGCCGCCCTCTCCTTCCTCCGGTGCGGCGAACCCCTCCGAACCGCTGGGGCTGGCGCTCGAAATCTCCGCGGGCGAACCAGGCCTGGGGCCCGCGACTCCGCCGCTCCAGGCCAGGCTTCGCTCCGTTTGGCGGCGTCGAGGCTCCGGATTCGAGGTCAGAGAGCTGCGCAAGGCGGCCCCTGGCGATCCTCGGGGGCCGGTTCGGGGGTCCGCGCACCCCACCGGTGGGCGCGGCTGAGCGTCTCTGAGTTCGCCGGCGTCTTTTTGCCCGTAGAGCGGTGAGCGCTTTCGGCTGCCAAATAATACGAGGACAGATTCTCGACGGACCGGTTTGGCGACTCGCAAGGCGGCTGTTTCCGTATCTGGAGACAGGCGCGACCTGCTCCACAGAAGAGGCCTTCCAGGTGGGCGGCTGCTCAACCGAAGCCACCCACGAATCTTTCGACGGAACGACCTGGCGCCCTTGGGCTGTTGGCTTGTTTTTGACGGAAGGAAGAAGAGGTTGATCCGAGGACGGAGTCCCGAGGATGAAAATGTGGTTCTCTCTGCCCCCCAAGCCACTTCATGGTTGGAGGAGAAATGTCCTAAATCTGTAGAAGGGGAGGAGAGGAGAGTGGGAAAGGAACCTTCAGATATAAAAGCATAGAGTGGTACAATAGAATGGGATCCCCAAAGTCATCTAGCCAAAACCCTCAGTGGGGCAAGAATCAGAGAGATAAAAACACAGAAGGGGAGAGTTGGAAGGGGTTCCCAAGGGTCATCTAGTCCAACCTGCTGTAAAGCAGGAATCAGAGCTATAACCTTAATGGTCATCTAGTCCAACCCCCCTGCCCATAGGAGTTCCTCGGTTGGCTCAAACCACCAACCTTCTGCTAAACAGCCAGACACCCTTAGTCATTGTGGCACTTTCAGGCAAGGTGAAATAATAATAATGTTGTTATTGTTTTGTTGTTTAGCCGTTTCGTCGTGTCCGACTCTTCGTGACCCCCTGGACCAGAGCACGCCAGGCACTCCTGTCTTCCACTGCCTCCCACAGTTTGGTCAAACTCATGCTGGTAGCTTCGAGAACACTGTCCCACCATCTCGTCCTCCGTCATCCCCTTCTCCTTGTGCCCTCCACCTTTCCCAACATCAGGGTCTTTTCCAGGGAGTCTTCTCTTCTCATGAGGTGGCCAAAGTATTGGAGTCTCAGCTTCAGGATCTGTCCTTCCAGTGAGCACTCAGGGCTGATTTCCTTCAGAATGGATTGGTTTGATCTTCTTGCAGTCCATGGGACTCTCAAGAGTCTCCTCCAGCACCAGAATTCAAAAGCATCCATTCTTCGGCAATCAGCCTTCTTTATGGTCCAGCTCTCACTTCCATACATCACTACTGGGAAAACCATAGCTTTTACTATACGGACCTTGTCAGCAAGGTGATGTCTCTGCTTTTTAAGATGCTGTCTAGGTTTGTCATTGCTTTTCTTCCAAGAAGCAGGCGTCCTTTAATTTTGTGACTGCTGTCACTATCTTAGAATTACAATTCTATTGTTCTGGGGTCACTAGGATGTAAGTTTGAATTGTTTATTGCACAGATGGATCCCTTTACAGACTTAACACTTGATGATCTTATTGGACATTTAACAGAATGTGTAGAGAGAGAATAGCAATCTCCAAGAAGGAGTTCAAGACATTGTAACTCAAGCTATGTGTCCCAATTGAAAGAAGGTGGGGCAAGGCTCAACCCAGAAAAGTCATTTGCTTTAATTGCAACAAGGAAGGACATGGGGCAGTTTTGTAGAGCCCCCAAAGCAGGGAAATCTTCTGAGAGTAAACAACCAAACCAGAAGACATGAATCTCACTGCAACCAGTAGTGATGAGAAATCAGACAGATGGTTGAGAAATTTGGGGTGGCCACTTCACCGTTCATAAGCAATATAGAGTTAGGGTTGAACGCTAGATTGCTTATGAACCGGGGGGGGGGGGGGAGCACATGTCCCAAAAGTGATCCTTGGGGGAATCCACTTTCTTCACCCCTTCATTGCGGGAACTGTCCATTTATTCCTACTCTCTGTGGAGATACATGTCCACAGCTACTAACACTACACGTGACCTTCCACACAGGGTTGTTGTGAAGATCCATGGGGAGAATGATGAACAAAGAGCTGAACTGAAGCCACTTCCTCTTCACTTTGTTCAGCCTCCAACTGGATTCAGTCACCCAAAAAATATTCTTAACCCTGCTTAAGTACTTACAGTCACTCTAAGCACTGAAAGCACTTGCCGTCACATTTCGTAACTAAGGAATAGGCATTGCACAGAGCCATCTAGTGGATGCCTCTGAAAATTCACAGCATTCCTTCTGCAGAATCAAACTGGACTTACTCTGCATAACTGTGGCAGCAGTTGGCTTCCGTGAGTTTTATCGGGGCAGGAAATTTTCAACTGCTTCTCAGAACTTTGCCTAATTAGACCCAGCACTAACATATCCCCCAATTGTACTTGTGGAAGACTCTGGAAGGTGGTTTTGAGGGGGGGGGGGAGATATTCAATGAATTGATTAAACAATTACAGGTATCACTTTTCCTACAAGGGCAGAACCTCTCCACCAGCTTTAACTATCTCTCTCTCATCTACAGCAGAACCCAGGTGGAGACCCAGGATCATTGTCTCATCCTGCATGGTGTCTAATGCTCTAGAGGTTAAGGCACATCTTCAAATCACAATGCCATAAACACAAAATCAAAGAGGCTCTTCTCTTCTCTCATTCCAATAAAGAATAGTCATCCCATCCCACTTAGTCTCCTTCTTGAGGGTTTTCCCCTTCTCTTCTGAAACCAGCTCCTGCCTTTTGCCACATTGCTGCTCCCAAGTGGAGAGGGAAGGGGCTGAGAGCGGGGGGCACTTTCAAGAGGAAATTACTCAATGAAGTCAGGGTGTCCTTTTGGCATCCTGCAGTTAAGGCTGCAATCGTGCACACATATGATTGATCAAACATCATCATCATCATTTATTATCTATATCCCGCCCATCTATCCCCAGCTACTCTGAGTGGCTCCCAACTAAATATTAAAAGCACAATAAAACATCAAACATTAAAAACATCCCTAAACACTGGAGGTTTGATCAAACCTTCCACATCCCTCAAAGTGACTTCTGAAAGTCATGATGGCACCCATTGCCACTGAAAATGGCAATTAATCAGGTTGCATGCCACCCCAACCTCCAAGCAGTGCAAGACTCCAGGGGTATCAGTCACTTACCCAGGCATTGGTTTCCCTGGATTCAGGGACAGTGGAGACGATGGTGTCCTTTTTGATATATTTATTTACACATATACACAACTTAGCAGCTCTGCAAGTCTATGATTCTGTGAAATGAATGTGTCTTGTTCTTACATGGAGGATGAAGGGCATAGGTGGGAAGAGCGTTCTTCTGAGAAAAGCCTCCTGCCAGGAACCTCCACTTCCCAGCTGGCAAGACCCATTTCGGGGAATGGCTCCCCAGGCAGAACAAGACAGGCAGGCCTGGGATCTGCTGACTGGTGGCATGAAGTCTGCTCCCACCAAATGCTTCTGCCACCCTGTCTGGCCTGCTCAGCATTCCAGGACTCCCAGGGGGAGGCAACATAAGGCTGGGATGACAAGCACTGGATCTCTCCCCATTCCCAAATGATTCTCCAAGCCAATGCTGGGGGCTGCCTCAGGTCAGTGTTGAGATTTCCATTCCACCTTAAGGAGCAGACGTGTGGAACTGTTGCGTGTCACATGCCTGTTTACATTCCAGCACAGCCTGCTGGGAACTTCCATTGTGTGTATAGCTTTTGCTTTTCCCTGTCTCTCTGAGAAGACGAAAAGAGAAAGACGACATGTTTCTTTGTCCGTAGTTGTAGTATGCTTTCACAAGCCTCATGCCTATTTTGTGTGTGCAGTTCACTCTGCTGATAGTGTGCCCTGGCTCTGAAGCCCAGGTCACTGATTTACGACATAGCAGAGGCCGATGGGTCTTCACAGCAGGATGGCTGGAAGGAAACAGCCAAGCTGGGGCTAGCCAGCTGGCCTTGCGGCCCTCTGCATGTCTACAGTCAGGTCTTGTAGAAACACAGCTCCAACTCAGCAGCTTGTTCCAGTGAGCCAAACTGAGCCTTCTGAAGTCTCCGCCCCCAGGCAACTCCTTCTAAGCTCTGCTGCCTTGAAAGGGCCAACCCTCTCGCCTGAAGGTGGACCCTCCATGGCCTCCGACCCATTGCAACCCCCCCCCCCTGTGCTGGTTGCTGGGTGATTTGGGAGCCATCCAAAGTGGGCTTTGCGCAAGCTGCACCCTATTTCTCAAGGCTGCCCATACCTGTATCACATCACGTCCTGGACAGGGGGGTATGGCTTGCCCCAAATGACCTTGAGGGCCAAACATGGAAGGCTGGTGGGGCAAGATTGGCAGGTGGGTTGAAGGTTCCTCAGCCCCGCTCCATTGGGACAATAAAGTTGGGGACAAGACTGGAGAAGGAAGCAGGGAACACAGACACACAGAGTCTAGCATGCAAATGAGTCAATGCCTTTATTGTGCAAAAGAGAAAAGAGGGTGCCGGATGGAGCAAACTTTGCTCAACCACCAGAAACCTGACAAGCTGGTGGAAAGCCAAGGTCTCTGATCATGGTGCCTTGATTGCCATATTTGGAGAGGTCAGCAGGTCTTCAGATGATACAGTCTTAGCTCCACTCAATGTTTCTGGGCATCCGGTCCAGGCAAGGTCTGCTGCAGAAGAAGAAGAGAAGAGTTTGGATTTGATATCCCACTTTATCACTACCCTGAGGAGTCTCAAAGCGGCTAACCATCTCCTTTCCCTTCCTTCCCAACAACAAACACTCTGTGAGGTGAGTGGGGCTGAGAGACTTCAAAGAAGTGTGACTGGCCCAAGGTCACCCAGCAGCTGCATGTGGAGGAGCGGAGACGCGAACCCGGTTCCCCAGATTACGAGACTACCGCTCTTAACCATTACACCACCCTAGCTGAAGGGAAGAAGACCAAGAAGACAATGGACAGCTGCAGCTTCCACACACAAGCTCAGTACTAAAGTCCTTTGAGCCATTGCAAGTGCTCTCCACTGCACATGATGAGTGGGCAGGGAGAATCATCCCCTCGTCTTCTCTAAGGTGGCCAATAGCAGAGTCAACCATTTAGGGTGTGTGGATTCCGGTGGCAGATGCACCAGCCCTGGCAGGCAGAAAAGCCAGAGGAGCAGGGCAGCTGCTGCAGTCTGCTGTGGGCTGCTCATTCACCAACATTGTGGGCTGCTCATTCACCAACTCCCATGATGCCTGCATCAAGCTTGCAACTCCACCTTCCTGTGGCCAAAGCGGTGTGGCAACATTTCACTATTTTATATATTAGATTGATATTGAGGGCCATCTACAACACCTTCAAATATATACATCAAACAGAAGAAATTCGGGAAAGAAGGAAAGGCCAACACATATTCTGAGCTCTCAGTCAGGCTAAGGATCCTATCCACATGTATGTGTTTGAAAGGGTGTGTGAAAGGTCATGCATTTAAGTTCTGGGTAGCAAAGCATAGACAGATTTACAGAGGAAAGGCTACCGGATATTTTGAGCTCTGAGATTCCAAAAGCTTCCACAAACCCCAGCCATTTTGGCTCCTGCATTAAAGAAAAAGTATGTGGCACTGCACCCCACCCTCCACCAAATTCATTTTTTTAAAAAAATGATATTTTATTAAATTTCACAAAAATTAACAACAATAAAATTAACTCAAATCACAAAAAACCAACAAACACATACAACAAAGAATACCAACAAAAAGACAAAAAACAAAAATAAAAAACATAAAAAAGAAAATTCAGGATTAAAAAAAACTCTGTTTCAAATTAATAACCTTCCAAATCTTATTTTCCTTGCTTCCACCCGCTTTCCTTTCATGTATTCCATTTTAAAATTAGTTCAGCAATTATCATATTATTCCAATTCATCCTTTATCCTTCCCTTATTTACTCTTATTTATCTTAATCGCTGGAACCCCTTCATTTCATTTACAATGCCCTTAACATTCATAAATTTTACAATGTTTTTGTAAATAAACTTTGAACTTCTTCCAGTCCTCTTCCACCTGCTCTTCTCCTTGATCTCGGATTCTGCCAGTCATTTCTGCCAGTTCCATATAGTCTATTACTTGCATCTGCCATTCTTCCAGGGTGGGTAAGTCTTTTGTCTTCCAGTGCTTTGCGATGAGTATTCTTGCTGCTGCTGTGGCATACATAAAAAAGGTTCTATCCTTCTTTGGCACCAATTGGCCGACCATGCCCAGGAGAAAGGCCTCTGGTTTCTTCAGGAAAGTATACCTAAATATTTTTTTTCAGTTCATTATAAATCATTTCCCAGAAAGCCTTGATCCTTGGGCAGGCCCACCAAAGGTGAAAGAATGTTCCTTCCGTTTCTTTACATTTCCAACATTTATTATCGGGCAAGTGGTAAATTTTTGCTAGCTTGACTGGGGTCATGTACCACCTATAAATCATTTTCATAATATTTTCTCTTAAGGCATTACATGCCATAAATTTCATACCGGTGGTCCATAACCGTTCCCAGTCAGCAAACATGATGTTATGACCAATATCTTGTGCCCATGTTATCATAGCAGATTTAACCGTTTCATCCTCAGTATTCCATTTCACCCTCCACCAAATTCAAAATCATCTCACCTTAGACAGGATTACTGCAATCTCATGGGCAACTGCCGCAGCACTTCTGAACACCGGGGCAGGACCAGTCATCCTTACACCATACAATGCAGATTCCCACACCTGGATTCGGGGGGCATCATCCAGGCTTCTCTGCAAAAGAGCAAAACTTTTGGTCTCCCTTCCAACCTGACAGTTCTAGGGTTCTGTGGCTGAGAGATGCCTTTTGGCCAGAGATACCCACCCTGTGCAGTTGCAAAGGTGTTCTCTTGTGTCTGGGACCCAGAGGAACCCAGCAATCCTTAAGTGGGCACTGTCATCTTCAGAGGTCTGCCTGGAACTCTCCAAAAACAAGACATCCCAATGACACAACCACCCGCTTCTCCTTTGCTGTTATCTAGAGAAGGAAAAAGGAAGGCATTTGTCGATGGGTAGACAATGCTGGAGATCTTGCTAGAAGCCAATGTTCCTGCCAGCACCTTGGAGGAAGAACTGCCTTGGGAGGAAGAGAAGAAAGTTCTCACCTGGCTTCTGGCTGGAGGCAGGGGTCAGTTGACCCCAGAGAGCGAGGAGCCCCACAAGGAGGAGAAGGCCACCACAACGCATGATGGACAGGCTTTGTCTGCTGCCCAGACCACCAGCTGACTTCTTGATCTCAGGAAGCAGGTTATATAGGGAACTCCTGATGCAGGAGGGACAGAGGAGGGGACTGTAAGTGGGACAGGGGGGACATTCTTTTCTTTCCAACAAACTTTTGCAACAAACCGTTGTAAAGAAGCTAAAGCCGTTTTGTGACCCGCAGGCCGTACTGGACTCTAGGAAGTGCAGCAGGAAGTGCAAATTGTCCTTTGTCATCTCCCTGGTAAAAATCCCCCATAATTGAGATTCTTTGGCCTTAGGAAATATCTGTTCTCCCAGGCCTTCTAAGACCTTTGTGGGACAGGTGGCAGTTAGACCTGTCTATGCATTTAATTACTAGCTTCCTTTTTCATTTTCAGTTCTGTGCTGTGTATTACGCTTTCCTGTGCTAGTTTTCTTGAACTGTTAATTTATTTATTTATTTATTGGTTTTCAAATATTACATTACAATACAGATGTACCAAAGCCAACACCATTTCCTCCCCACCCACCCCCATACATTTACATTTCTATTTCCTCAATCCATCATATTATTCTTTTATCCTTCCTCCCACTTCCCTCTGCCCCCACTCGATTTCCTCCACATTATACAATTTACAATTTAGAATAATCCTTGAATTCTACAATCCTCTCAAATAATCTATATATTCTTTTTATCTTTCCTTACTAATTTTTCTTCCATCCAGTACTTCACATTTTACGGTAATCAAGGCATATTAGCGTATCTTTTTTTTGAGCAAAATTTTGCCGTATATTCATTAAAACATTTCCACTCCTTTTTAAATTTTTTACTTGACTGATTTCTTATTATAGCAGTTAATTTTGCCAAATTAAATATTCATTTAGTTTACAAATCCATTCCTCCTTGGTGGGTATAGTTTGTGACTTCCACCTAGCAGCAATCACTATTCTAGCAGCTGTACTTGCATATAGAAAAATCCCCGCCCCTCCCCCCCCCGGTGGTATCTCTTCATCTATCAATCCAAGGAGATATGTCTCTGGTTTCTTTGTTATTGATATTTTCAACATCTTCTTTAGTTCTTCATGTACTACTGCCCAAAATTTCTTAATTTCCTCACACCTCCACCACATATGTATTGTTGTTCCTATTTCTCCACCACATCTTCAACAGCCCTTGGATTTCAATTTATATATCTTTGCCAACTTAACTGGCGTTAAGTACCACCTATAGAACATCTTTACAAAATTTTCTTTAATTGTATATGAGGCAGTAAATCATATATCCTCTTGCCAGAGTTTCTCCCATTGCTCTAGATAGATAGTATGTCCGAGATCCTGAGACCTTGAACTGTTATTTAAGAAAGTTTTAAAAACAGGCTTTGCCTGCTGTCCAGGCCACAGGCTCACTTATATCTCAGAAAACAGGTTCTATGGGGAATTCCTTGAGCAGGATGTGAAGGAAGGAGGGACAGAGGTAAGGGCAGCAGGTGGGACAGAGTGGACGTTCTTTTCTTTTAACCGGGTTTAACAACTAATGATCAAGGAGTAAGCCATAGCACTTCTTGTGACCTTGCTGCAGGGATTTCCGGTCCCTAGGAAGGAAGTGAAAATTTCCCCTTGTCATCTCCCTGGTAAAACAACAACAGCCCATCACTGAGACCCTTGGGTCTTAGGGGATTTCTCTTCTCCCAGACCTTTTAAGACCTTTGTTTTACACGTGGAGATTAGACCTGTCTATGCATTTTATTATTAGCTTTCTGAAATATACTCGGAGTCCTGTAGTGATTTCATGCTCTTTATTGCAGTTTGTAAAACAGTGATTGAATTGCCCCCCAAACCTCAGGCTTTTATATACATTCTTTACACAATGAGTCCCATTTGATTGGCTGATTCTGCTTCCCTCCTGGAGCCTGATTGGTCTTTTCGTGCAGGCCAATCACTTGTTGCATTCTAGGATCCTACTTACCTATTGTTCTAGGATCCAAGCTTAGTACATAACACTTTCCTTTTTCATTTTCCATTCTGTGCTGCATATTATGCTTTACTGTGATGAGGGGAGGGAGACTTTGTGCTTCTCCCACCTTCCCTGCTCCACCCTCAGCCCAAGGAGCCTTTCATGGAATCATAGAATCATAGAATTGTAGAGTTAGAAGGGAGCCAGGGGTCCTCTAGTCCACCCCTTCTTGCAATGCAGGAATCTTAGCTCAGCCATCCATGACTTTCCCCGACCCTGACTTTCGGAACAGCAGAAGCGGCTGGGAAGAGAGAAGAGGCGTTCAGGGATAGAGCAATAATTTTATAAGTCTTGTGTCCTTGCTTGCCAATTTGTATTGTGTTATTTTATGCATTGTGACATGCTGTTGTTGTTGTTATGGATTCTAGTTTAGAAATTATTTACTGTAATTGTTAAGAGTGAATTCCTGCTTAATTATTATTTGCTGGTATTCAGTTTTATTGCGTATCATTACATTTTAATTGATTATTGAATGTCATTTTATTTAATATAAGTGGTTTATTTTCAAGTTATGTTTTTATTATGACATTTTTGTATTGGATCAGATTGTTATAAGGTGTGTAATCATTGTTGTTTCTTCAGCTTGTAAAGCCCCTTCTGTAGTGTACAGTGATATAGAAAGGCAGTCTACAAATTCACAGAACCATAGAATCTTAGAGTCAGAAGGGACCCCAAGGGTCATCTTGTCCACCCCCTGCAATGCAGGAATCTCAACTAAAGCATCCATGGCAGATGGCCCCCCAACCTCTGCTTAAAAAAACCCACGTCCCAAAGGAGACTGTTCCACTGTCAAACAACCTTAACTGTCAGAACGTTCTTCCTGGTGTTTATTCAGAATCTCCTTTCTTGTAACTTGAAGCCATGGGTTCGAGTCCTCCCCTCCAGAGCAGGAGAAAACAAGCTTGCTCTGTCTTCCATGTGATATTTGAAGATGGCTATTATATCTTCTCTCATTCTCCTCTTTTCCAGGCTAAATATACCCAGCTCCTTCAACCACTCCTCATAAGGCTGGAATTCCAGACCCTTGATCATCTTGGTTGCCCTCCTCTGCACATGTTCCAGCTTGTCTGTATCCTTCTTAAAATGTGGTGCCCAGAATTGGACACGGTATTCCAGGTGTGGTCTGACCAAGGCAAACTAGAGCGGGACTATTACTTCCCTCGATTTGGGAAGTAAGAACCAGATTTCTGGGAACCAGATTTCTGTTGATGAAGCACAGAATAGCATTAGCTTTTTTTGCTGCTGCATCACACTGTTGACTCATGTTAAGCTTGTGGTTTATTAAGACCCTCCTGGATCCTTTTCACATGTACTGCTAGTAAGCCAGGTGTCCCCCATCTTATATTTGGGCATCTGTTTCTTCCTGCCTAAGTGCAGAACCTGACATTGGTCCCTATTGAAATTCAAATTAAAAGTGAAATAAAATGAAACGTTTGAGCACATTTTTATATTGTTGTGACCCACCGTTCATCATAAGGTCTCTGGTAGGGTAACAACAACAACAGCTACAACTACAACAACTACATCAGCAGCAGCAGCAGCCCTTTCCTCATTTACCTGTTTACTCTCTCTTTAAGCCAGGACATCATGGATCTCTCTGCAATTTTGGCAAAAGCTGCTAATACTTAATTAAATCCCAAAGACCAGGGGTGGGATTCTTTTCCAGCTGACAGGCGGGATCCTGGGCTCCCCCATCCCTGGCAGGTCACTTTGACAGGTGAGTGAGGCAGTGGTGGTTACGCTGCCAGGGACCTTATGTTGAAGGGCAGGTCACAACAATTTTAAAATGTGCTTAAACAAGGGACAATTTTCACTTCTGCCCTGCTGCCCTTCCTAGAGTCCATTAATGCATGCAGGTTACAAAAAGCCTTGGCTTCTTTGTTGGAAAGAAAAGAATGTCCCCTCTGTCCCACTTACAGTCCCCTCCTCTGGCCCTCCTGCCTCAGGAGTTCCCTATATAACCTGCTTCCTGAGATCAAGAAGTCAGCTGGTGGTCTGGGCAGCAGACAAAGCCTGTCCATCATGCGTTGTGGTGGCCTTCTCCTCCTTGTGGGGCTCCTCGCTCTCTGGGGTCAACTGACACCTGCCTCCAGCCAGAAGCTAGGTAAGAACTTTCTTCTCTTCCTCCCAAGGCAGTTCTTCCTCCAAGGTGCTGGCAGGAACATTGGCTTCTAGCAAGATCTCCAGCATTGTCTACCCATCGACAGACGCCTTCCTTTCTCCTTCTCTAGATAACAGCAAAGGAGAAGTGGTTGATTATGTCATTGGGGTGTCTTGTTTTGGGGGAGTTCCAGGCAGACCTCTGAAGATGACAGTGCCCACTTAAGGATTTCTGGGGTCCTCTGGGTCCCAGACACAAGAGAACTCCATTGCAACTCCACAGGGAGGGTCTCTCTGGCCAGAAGGCATCTCTCAGCCACAGAACCCTAGAACGGTCAGGATGGAAGGGAGCCCAAGGATCACTGAGGGCTTTGCTCTTTTGCAGAGAAGCCTGGACGATGCCCCCCGGATCCAGGTGTGGGATTCGGGAGGCCAAATCCTCCTCTTTGAATTTTATCTGTGGCTTCTTCTTTTGCCTTTAAGGCGCAGGAGCATCTTCAGTTTGCCCCTGAGTTTTCCCATGGTCCAGGCTGAGCCTTTCAGGGGGCTTTGGGAGGGCAGAAGAACCTCTTCCACTAGAGCTCCACCGCAGAATCACAGAATGGTAGAGGCAGAAGGGACCTTGAGGGTCATCCAGTCCAAGCCACTGCAATGCAGGAATCCCCTTGCCTCCCTCTCTGCTGCCAGTGCAACGGGGAATAGCATGGAAGAGCATCCTGGCTTGCAGAATATCAGCTCCAAATCCCCTTCTCCCTTGGGAGGTGGCAGTTGTGGTTTCAAACCACCCTCCTCACTCTGGCACCGCTGTGGAAAGGCTGACCACAGCTTTTCAGCTGTTGGGACGGTTTGTTTCAAAACCTGGTGAGGAAGGAAAGAAGATCCGCTCTGTCCTGCTCACCACCTTCCTGGGCGTGTTGTGGTTCTGCAATCCCCTGATGCTTCTGGGAGATATAAAGAGAGAGAAGCCAGGCTGGGCAGTGGACTCCCCACTTAGCCTGCCCCACCATGAGGTCTGGTGGCTTGGTGCTTCTTGTGGGTCTCCTTGCCCTCTGGACTGAGCTGACCCCCACCTCTGGTCAGAGGCCACCAGGTATGAGATTGGTTGAAGGCAGGTGGTATGTGTTGTGAAGAGGGAGCCTAGACAGGGTTAATGGAGCCAGACGGACTGCAGAAAACTCACTTCCTGGTCCCTGGTAAAAGTGCCAGGCATGTTCTTTGTCAAGGAAGCAGCAGAATGGGTGACTGGACTAAGAAGGCCAGGAATTGTTTGGAGAAGCCAATTAGTCCAAACCAGAGATGATGACATTTAACTATGAGGAAGATGAAACAAGAAATTTTTTGAAGGAAATAAAAAGAGATGTAAAAGTAAGAAATGTAATCAAGTACTTGGGAATAAATATAACAAGAAATTAAAATATTTAGAACTATTTAGAATTTGGATTCTCTTGTTCTAAATCAGGCATAGGCAAACTCCGGCCCTTTAGAAGTTTGGGACTAAAAATTCCCATCACCCCTGACCACTGGTCCTGTTAGCTAGGGATGATGGGAATTGTGGTCCCAAACATCTGGAGGGCCGGACTTTGCCTATGCCTGATTTAGAACAAGAGAATTTTAACAAATTAAAGGAGGAAATTGAGGAAAAGCTAGAAGAATATAAGAAAATTAAGCTTTCATGGTTTCAAAGAATAGAGATTATTAAAATGAAAATTTTGTCTAGAATATTTTGTTATTTAGAATGTTACCAGTTAAGATATCAGAGACAGAGATAAAGGGTTGGCAAAGCATGATGAATAAATTTTGTAATGGGGATAAGAAACCTTGAATTTATAAAAGAAGATTGTATAAAAGATTGGATTAAAGCTGATCGAAAGTCCAGAGGTTGCATTATTATCAATTTACGATGGGGTGGGAGGTTCACATGCTGTGAAGAACTTGCTCACAAATGTATTGACAGCTGGACGAATTATTATAGCCAGGAAGTGGAAGGGGCAAGCAGAATATAAAATGGAAGAATGGTATAAAGAGGTGTGGGATACAGTGATACCTCGGGTTACAGACACTTCAGGTTACAGACTCCAGTAACCCAGAAATAGTACCCTGGGTGAAGAACTTTACCTCAGGATGAGAACAGAAATCGCACGGCAGCGGGCGGCCCCCTTAGCTAAGGTGGTCCTTCAGGTTAAGAACAGTTTCAGGTTAAGAACAGACCTCGGGAACGAATTAGGTTCTTAACCCGAGATACCACTGTATAGCTATTAATGATAAATTAGCGTGGGCCATTAAGGTAAGACGGGGAATATGCAGGAGAAATGATTTTGAGGAGATATTGAGGGTGTTTGTACAATTTGTGCTGTTAAAACAGAAAAGGGGTCAAACCACCGCAAGAAATCTTGGGAAATTGGATAGTTACAATGGAATGGTCTCAAGGGGGTTGGAGGCACAATGTTTATTTATAATTATTACCTGTCCCCCCCAAAAAGAAAAATTTTAAAGGGGCTCTTGCGGGGGAGGGAGGACCAAGAAGTAAAGGGTTTGGAAACAAAACGTTATGAGGAATGGTGGAGGGAGTTGGGTCTGCTTAGCCTGGAGAAGGGACAACTGAGAGGAGGTAGGAGAGCTATTGTCAGGGTTTCTGGGAGAGAGGAGGAGATGACAGAGGAGACGGAGAGCGAGTGGGAGGAGGGGCAGAAGGATGAGGAAGAAGATGACGGAATTCTAAGGGAATCCACGAGTCTGAGCAGCGAGTCAGAGGATTCGCAAAAGGGGGTTACCTTAATCAAGCAAAAGGGAGGAGAAGGGAGAAGCGGAGAGGAGCCCAGTGGAAGACAGACGCAGCAAGAGGCGTCTCAGCTGGAACGGAGTAAAGGGGGTGGAGTCGTCAGCCTCTCGGAGGGAGCAGGATTAGGAGAGAACAGAGAAAGGGGGTTGGAGCAAGGTGTTCAGCCGGAAAGGGTGGAGAGCAGAACAAAGGGTGGTGTAGCGGTCGAAAGAAAGGTCAGGAGCAACGTACGCGCGCCAAGTTCAAACGTAGAGGCGCGCGGAAGTGGAGAGAGCTCAGGGGAGGAGCCCGGCCCCAAAGCCAGAAGGAGGGGGGAAGAGGCGGCAGAGGATTCAGCCTCAGGCGAGTCACGGAGAGAGGGAACCCAGGGGGGCAGGAAGACCCTGCGGAAAAGAAAGGAGAGGAAGAGGTGGTCTAGAGCCAGGCTATTAAGTTGGTGTGGAAGAGGGGAGGAGTCAGAGGGGACTTCAGCGGTCTAACGTGACAGACGTACGGCCACAATGCTGAACTGTATGAGAAGCAGAAATCTTCAATAAACTTCTCCTGTAAATAAACTGCAACGGAGTGAGGTCTCTTGTGAGCTGGGACCCATCCTGGGTGGCCGTGACAGTAAGTCCCCTCTCTGAAAGCAAAAAAATTTTTTTTTTGCGAAGCTCACGAACGGGAGCAGCCATGAGCGCTGAGGAGCAGCTGGTTGCACTGCGGGATCAGGTTACCGCTCTCACATCGGCAGTCATTGCTTCGCAGAAGAAGAATGACGACTTGGAGAAGACGTGCCAGGATTTGCAGGCAAGGTGGGAACACGCGGACAGGGCGGGGGCCCCAGGATCCAGAGCGGAGGGCATTGCGCTTGGCCGGCGGGGGGGTGCCCTGGTTCCGCATTTTAATGGCAACTTGCAAGACTATCCCAATTTCAGAGCGGACGTCGTGTATGCACTGCATTTACTCCGTCACGATTTTAAAGATGAGGAGGAGAAAGTGGGGTTCATTGTTTCGCACCTGCATGGGGAGGCCAGGGCTTGGCTACGCAATCTGTGGCGCGAAGATGGACCGGCCCGTCGCAATTCAACTGCGTTCATCAAAGCGATGGATTCTTGTTTTCAATCCTCTGTGGATGTGGACATTGCGCGCCGTCAAATGCACGGGCTGAGGCAGGGGAAAGCGACTGTGCGCCAATACCACTCTAAATTTTTTGCATTGCTCACCGCCTTAGATTGGCCAAAGGACAGTAAACCGGTCAGAGATCTTTTTTGGGAGGGATTGAGCCCCCCCATCAAGGATGAGATCGCTAGGGGGGACAGACCCCAGACCCTAGAAGACGTGGTGCAACGGGCTTTAGCTATTGGAATTCGACATGAGGGACGTCCGTGGCACGAGGAGGACGGGCCCCAAGCGCGTGCGCAAGCGAGGACTCTCCCTTTTGTGCACAGGGATTTCAGCCGTGCGCACCCCTCGCCAATGGGGAAGGACAGCGAGGAGCCAATGGAGATTGGTGGTGCTAGGGCTCAGAAGCCATCCCAGAGCCCTGTCCCTGGTGCAGCCAAAGCGAAGCCTCCTAGAGGAACCAGGAAGTGTTACATCTGTGACAGTGCGCACCATATGGCGAAAGAGTGCCCCCAGAGGCTCCAGAAGCACACTGCGGCACTGGCAACTGTGACAGCAGAGGTGCAACCAGGGGAGCGACTTCAGGGAAACGACAGTGCCTGGCTGGAAGCAGAGCTCCTGGGGCTCAGCCAGGCGGATCTGTAGACAAGCCCCCAGCATCGCCGCAGAGCGTGGACCCTTTGCCTCCCAAACCGGCAGTTCTGCTCACAGCAACACTCCAGCTGCCTGATGGGAGACTCCTCGAGGTTCCAATAACGATCGATTCGGGAAGCAACGCCGACTTCGTGGGACTGCAGTTCGTTAAGCAGCACAACATGGCGCTCCTGCCTGCAACGACGCCTCTGAACGTGGTCACGGTAGACGGCAGGAAGTTGCTGGGGGGGCAAGTGGTGCAGCAAACCCCTCCCATGCTGATGCAGATTGGCAACCATCGAGAACTTATTAGTTTCAATGTCACCCACTTATCGGACACGCCCATCGTGTTAGGCATGAGTTGGCTGGAGAGGCACAGTCCCGCGGTTGCGTGGTATCAGCGGCAGATCACCTTTTGTTCATCGTATTGTGCTCAGCATTGCTTTCAGACCGATCAGGGAGGAGAAGCCGAGCAGCAGTTGCATCTGGGTATGGTGCAAACAGTGCCTCACAAGTACCAGGACTTCTTGGAGGTTTTCTGTGAGAAGGAAGCTGACAAGTTGCCGCCTCACAGACCTTACGACTGCGCGATTGATTTAGTGCCAGGGGCGCAACTGCCTGCTGCCAAGCTGTACTCCATGTCGGAGGACGAAATGCAAGAGCTTCGGGAGTTCATAGACCATAACCTCAAGCGCGGTTTCATCCAGGAATCTAAAGCAGCGGGAGGCAGCCCTGTTTTCTTTGTGAAGAAGAAAGACACGCCCCAAAAAAGGCTTATAGTGGATTACAGGTTCATAAACAGCTTGACTAAGCCCAAAGCTTTCCCCATGCCCAAGATTGACGACCTTTTAGCGACCGTCAGGAGGGGCAAGATTTTCACCAAGCTGGACCTACGTGGAGCTTACAATCTCATCCGCATCCGGAAAGGAGATGAGTGGAAGACCGCCATGTTCACCCCTCTGGGCACATACGAATACAGAGTCATGCCTTTCGGCCTCCAAAATGGCAGCCACGTTTTTCAAGCATTTATGCACCACGTGCTAGCAGGTCTCCTCTACAAAAAGTGTGTCTGCTTTCTCGACGATATCCTGATTTTCTCGGAATCGCCGGAGGATCACGATAAGGACGTGAGGGAGGTCCTGCAGAGGCTGAAGGAACACAGGCTGTACGCCAAGTTGGAAAAATGCCAGTTTGATGTCAGAGAGGTTGATTTCCTTGGCTACAAGTTGTCCGACGAGGGACTGGCCATGGACAGGGCTAAGGTTCAAGCGCTGTTGGACTGGAAAAGCCCTCGAAATCGGAAAGAGGTCCAGAGGTTCATCGGCTTTGCCAATTTTTACCGCAAGTTTATTAAAGGCTTTGCGAACGCGACGGCGGCTATCACTGACACCCTCAGTTCCAAGAAGAAGAAGTTCGTCTGGACCGAACAAGCGGAGCGGTCCTTCCGGACGCTTAAGGGTCTTTTCGCCTCCGAAGAGCAGCTGCTCCACGTGAATCCCGGCAGACCCATGCGGGTAGAGACCGATGCGTCAGACAGAGCGGTTGGGGCCGTTCTTTTGCAAGAGGATTCACAAGGCAACTGGAGACCGGGTGCGTTCTACTCCCGGAAGCTCAGCAAGACGGAGCGCAATTATACCATATGGGACAGGGAGTTGTTGGCCATTCATGCAGCTTTCAAAGCGTGGCGACACTTCTTGATAGGAGCCAAGCACACGGTGCAGGTCCGCACGGATCACAAGAACTTAGAGTATTGGCGGACGGCTAAGTTGCAGACCCAGCGACACATGCGCTGGGCGGAGTTCTTCGCGGACTTCGACTTCAAAATAGAATACATCCCAGGAGACTCCAATGTTATTGCAGACGCGCTATCCCGAAAGCCGCAATACTTGGAGGAAGCAGCTCCAATCGCAGCAAAGCACATTTTCGCACCGCAGGCGTGGACGTGCGCTACCATCGCAGTCGACCTGGACGCGGTGCGACGCGCGTTGCAAAGGGATCAGTTTGCACAGTCTAAGATGGAGGAACTACGCGGAGGGTCGCGAGACAACGATGAGTTTCAATTGCAAGATGGACTTTTGACTCGTAAGGGTGCCCTTTACGTGCCCACCGACGAGCTTCGAGCCAAGGTTCTGCAACAATTGCATGACGCCCCTAGTGCAGGCCATTTCGGCAAAGAGAAGACGATGGAGTTGGTGGCTAGACACTTTTGGTGGCCCCAGATGAGAGGAGAGGTGGCGGACTACGTCGCCAGGTGTGATATCTGCCAGAGGTCCAAACCAGTGCACCAGAAGCAGGCGGGATTGCTAGAACCGCTGGAGACACCGCAGCAACCGTGGGAGAGGGTAGCGTTGGACTTTGTTACAGACCTGCCCAGCTCCAGAGGTAAGACGGCGGTGTTAGTGGTGGTGGACTTGTTCACCAAGATGGCGCACTTCATCCCTTGTGCCAAGGTGGCGACGGCAGAACAGACCGCAAAGCTCTTCATCGATCACGTCTTCAGAGTGCATGGACTTCCGCAGTCCGTCTTGTCCGACAGGGGGCGCCAGTTTGTTTCCACTTTCTGGCGAAAGCTTCTGGGCATCTTGCACGTCAAAATCAACCTGACATCGGCGAGGCATCCACAAACCAACGGTCAAGCGGAGAGGGTCAACGCGATCATGCAGCAGTACCTGCGGTGCTACGCCAACCAGCGACCTGCGGCGTGGGTGGACTATCTGCCGATGGCTGAATTCGCCTACAACAACACGAAACACGCATCCACCGGGGTGACGCCTTTCTTCGCGAACAATGGCCGTCATCCCAGGACCTTCCCGAGATTTGCGGCACCAGGAGGGGGGGGGCCTCAAGATGCCGACCAGTTTGCAGCGGAGTTGCAAGAGGTGCACGAGGAGCTGCGGAGACATTTGGAGCTGGCAAAACAGGCGTATAAGGTGCAGGCCGATAAGCACAGGAGGGCGGGAGAGGACATCCAGGTTGGGGACTGGGTGTGGTTAGCAGCCCACGCGATGCCGGCCAGGTCATTGGCCAAGAAGAAGTTAGGACACAGGCAGCTAGGGCCATATCAAGTTGAGGCTAAGATCAATCCGGTGGCTTTTCGTCTAGCCCTTCCGGAGGGTTCCAGGGTGCACCCGGTCTTTCATAGGTCGGTGCTCACTCCCTACAAAACCCCACACAGGTTTCAAGAGTCAGGAGCACCCCCAGAGCCACGTAGGAGGGCGCCTGAGAGGGGGGAATCGCCAAGACCAGAACCTCTTAACGAGGTCACAGAGATACTGGACTCGAGATGGGGGGAGGAGGGAGTTGAATATTTTCTCGCCAGGGAAGGCACTCCGGCCTCTGCCAATAGCTGGGTGCCGGGTTACGCGTTGGACGAACCCCTGTTGAAGGAGGAGTTCCATGCACTTTTTCCGCACAAGCCCATGCCCGAGGAGTATTTTGATGATTGGCTTTTCACGCCCACTTTGTCGGACAGCACGTTCGAGGGTTTCTCCTCGCCCGAGGGCCATACGCCCGAAACAAGCCCGACCAGGGATCCGAGACTGGGGGGGGAGGAGACAAGCCCTTGTTGGTGGGTGGATCAGCCAAGGGAGGCATGGAGTCAGAGATGGATGGTAGGTCCTTGGCAGGCAGCGCCAGGAGAAACAGTGATGGAGGAAGAGACTGTGATGTCTTTGGGTGGGGAACCCGAGTTCGAACACACATATACGGAGCTGCCAGAGGAGAACGTTGAAGTGGACAACCTGTATCCTGAACCGACCCCGGAAGAACCACGTTTTCCTCAACCTGCACCCGGCGAGCGGGAGGGGGGAAGGGGGGGCTTCGAGGGGGGGATGGATGTCAGGGTTTCTGGGAGAGAGGAGGAGATGACAGAGGAGACGGAGAGCGAGTGGGAGGAGGGGCAGAAGGATGAGGAAGAAGATGACGGAATTCTAAGGGAATCCACGAGTCTGAGCAGCGAGTCAGAGGATTCGCAAAAGGGGGTTACCTTAATCAAGCAAAAGGGAGGAGAAGGGAGAAGCGGAGAGGAGCCCAGTGGAAGACAGACGCAGCAAGAGGCGTCTCAGCTGGAACGGAGTAAAGGGGGTGGAGTCGTCAGCCTCTCGGAGGGAGCAGGATTAGGAGAGAACAGAGAAAGGGGGTTGGAGCAAGGTGTTCAGCCGGAAAGGGTGGAGAGCAGAACAAAGGGTGGTGTAGCGGTCGAAAGAAAGGTCAGGAGCAACGTACGCGCGCCAAGTTCAAACGTAGAGGCGCGCGGAAGTGGAGAGAGCTCAGGGGAGGAGCCCGGCCCCAAAGCCAGAAGGAGGGGGGAAGAGGCGGCAGAGGATTCAGCCTCAGGCGAGTCACGGAGAGAGGGAACCCAGGGGGGCAGGAAGACCCTGCGGAAAAGAAAGGAGAGGAAGAGGTGGTCTAGAGCCAGGCTATTAAGTTGGTGTGGAAGAGGGGAGGAGTCAGAGGGGACTTCAGCGGTCTAACGTGACAGACGTACGGCCACAATGCTGAACTGTATGAGAAGCAGAAATCTTCAATAAACTTCTCCTGTAAATAAACTGCAACGGAGTGAGGTCTCTTGTGAGCTGGGACCCATCCTGGGTGGCCGTGACAGCTATCTTCAAATACTTGTAGGGCCACCACATGGAAGATGGAGCAATCTTGTTTCCTGCTGCTCTGAAAGACAGGACTTGTTCTGCTCCTGAGCTGCTGAGAGTGCAGGGACCACCTTACAGCAGGGGTAGGGAGCTATTGGGAAGTCTAGTTTTGTGTGACACCTCGGACCCCTGAGCAGAACAGAGGCCACCTTATGAATCCTGGGCTCCTCTGGCTACTGGATGCAAAGGAGCCCCATCCCACATGAAGAGAGAGAGAGCCTCTCTGCCAAAGACATCTCTCAACCTTGGAATTCTGCTCTGTTGCAGGGAAACCTGGGCAATGTCCTGGGGCTCAGCCAGGTATGGTCGGACCCTGCGTGGTTCGGTGCAAGGATGACTGGTCATGCCCTGGAGCTCAGAAGTGCTGCGGGAGTTGCCCACGAGCTTGTGCTAAACCTGTCAGAGGTGAGACCATTTATTCTGCGGAGGGTGGGGTGGGATAGGAAGCTCTTCTTCTTCATGAATCAAAGCCATTGTGACTTATGAAGAATTGCAGACTCTCTATACTCAGAAGTGCATACCTGGATTCTGGCTGGAGGCAGGAGGCAGTTGAGGCAAGGAGCCCCACAAGGAGGAGAAGGCCACCACAACACATGATGGACAGGTTTTGTCTGCTGCCTAGACCATCAGTTGACTAGAACTTTCAGGTTGGAAAGGGAGCCCAAGAGTCAGTGAGGGCTTTGCTCTTTTGCAGGGAAGCCTGGACGATGCCCCCCGAATGAACGTGTGGGAATCTGCATTGCACTGTGTAGAGATGACTGGTCCTGCCCCGGTGTTCAGAAGTGCTGCGGTGGATGCCCACAAGATTGCCGTTTTCCTGTCTAAGGTGAGATGGTTTTGAATTTGGTGGATGGTAGGGTGCAGTGGGACAGACTTTTTCTTTAATGCAGGAGCCAGAATGACTGGGGTTTGTGGAAGATCTTAGTGCCTTAAAACCCAAAGTATCTGGTAGGCTTTCCTTCTTTCCTCAATTGCTGGATTGAATGAACTAATGCTTCTGTTTAATGTTTAATTTAGATGTATTGTGGACGACTGCCAATATCTACCTAATATATAAAATGATGAAATGTTGCCACACTGCAGTTTGTCCACAGGCAGGCGGTGTTGCAAACTACAGAAGGTTGCTGAGATGTGGCAGTTGGGCAACCCAGACAGGCCCAGCAACAGACTGAAGCAGCTGCCTTGCTCCTCTGGCTCCTCTGCCTGCCGTCTTATGCAGAAATGACTTGTAGTTTTAATATTTTGTTGGAAGCAGCCCAGAGTGGCTGGGTGGGGTATAAAATAATAATAATAATAATAATAATAATAATAATAATAATAATAATAATAATAATAATTTCAAAGCAATCCATTGCAATCTACTGCAGCCTAACCGGACGGCCCTTCTGAATTGCTCACACAAACATGCACACACACTTGAATTTGTAAATCTGTCTATGCTTTGCTACCCATCCTCCTTTGTGAGGATGACCCCATGTGCTGCTGGCTGAGAGCCTGTAGACAGGAAAATATATCAAGGGAACAGCATCAAGAGAAAGATGGCTGCATGACCAGCCTTTTTATGGGGTCTCTCAGGGTCATGCTCATCTACCTGGTCACATGCAGGGGGAGGATGCTCCAGACCAGGTGTGACAGGAAGTCCTCCTGGCTGGACCAACATTCTCCTGCATGTCCCTTCTAGGCAAACAGGAAATGTTGTACTTGACTGCTTATGTTACATCTCACACAGTGAAGGGCTCTTGCAATGGCCAAAAGGACTTCAGTATTGAGCTTGTGTGTGGAAGCTGCAGCTGTCCATCGTGGCCCTCTTGGTCTTCTTCCCTTCAGTTTCTCTGCCGCAGAAGACCTTGGATGGACCGGATGACCAGAAACAAGGAACGGAGCTTAGCCTGTATCATCTGAAGACCTGCTGACCTCTCCGAATGTGACCATCAAGGCACCACGATCTGAGACCTTGGCTTTCTACCAACTTGTCAGGTTTCTGGTTGTTGAGCAAAGTTTGCTCCATCCGGCATCCTCTTTTTCTTTTGCACAATAAAGGCATTCACTCATCTGCATGCTAGACTGTGTGTGTGTGTGTGTGTGTGTGTTTTCCCTACTTCCTTCTCCAGCATTGTCCCCAACTTTGTTGTCCCAATGGGGCAGGGTTGAGGGACCTTCAGCCCACCTGCCAATCTTGCCCCACCAGCCTTCCACGTTTGGTCCTCAATGCCATTTGGGGCAAGCCATACCCACCTGTCTAACACCTGATGTGATACATGTATTGGCTACCTTGAGAAATAGGGTGGGGCCATACAGAGCCCACTTTGGAGAGCTCCCAAATCACCCGGCAACTATTGTCCAGAACCACTGACACACTGCCAAGTGGAGAACAGCACCAAGCAGAATTGCACTCCCTTCCCATCAGCTGATGCAAAGGGAGAGTGATCCTGCTTAGCACTGGATTCACAAGAGAGCTCTGTACACCCAAGCCCAGTACTAAGCAGAATTATTCTCCTTCCCCAATCAGCTGATGGCAAGGGAAAGTGATCCTGCTGAGTGTTGACCCACCAGAGAACTCCCTGCAGAGGAGTCCCAGAGCCCAGTGAGAACCCAGAATCTGTGTCAGGGTCTCCAGAGGCTCCTGCTATGGAGTTCAACGAGGCACAGGGCTCTGAGCTTTCCACTGCAGACTGGGAGATCACTGAGCCAGATCCTAACAGACAGGATCCCGGGGAGCAACTTCTCATGGCAAAGCCACAGCCAGGATGGGTGTCTTCCCCTTTCCCTTAGGAACCAAGTGCTTCCCACAGTCCCTCACTGGTCCTAGAGCACAGTGGGTGCAGCAGGTGGGATGTCATGGAGGGTCCAGGTGAGAGGCTTGGCCCTTTATTAGGGGGCAAAGCTTGGGAGAAGTTGCCTGGGGTCAGAGACTTTGGAAGGCTCAGTTTGGCTCACTGGAGGAAGCTGCTGCCTTGGAGCTGCCAGTGTTTCTTCAAGACTTGGCCTGACACAGCCCCCAGCACTGCCTTGGAGAATCATTTGGGAATGGGGAGAGATCCAGTGGCCTCTCATCCCAGCCTTATGTTGCCTCCCCCTGGGAGTCCTGGAATGCTGAACAGGCCAGGCGGGGTGGCAGAAGGATTTGGTGGGAGCAGACTTCATGCCACCAGTCAGCAGATCCCAGGCCTGCCTGTCTTGTTCTGCCTGGGGAGCCGTTCCCCGAAATGGGTCTTGCCAGCTGGGAAGTGGAGGTTCCTGGCAGGTGGCTTTTCTCAGAAGAACGCTCTTCCCACCTATGCCCTTCCTCCTCCTTGGGAAAACAAGGCACATTCATTTCACAGAATCATAAACTTGCTGAGTTGGAAGGGATCCAATGCGTCATCTAGTCCAACTTCCTGAAATTATCACTGGGAAATAAAATTGTGATGGATGTACCCAATGGCAGCTGCTTCTGTTCTTTAGTCATCCAGCCCAATGGGTGGGGGGCAAAGTTAGAGCATTACTTGTTAGTTTCATTGATTTCATTCATTGTTCCCTTTACCCAAAAAGAAACTGCCTCAAAGACACTTGACATCCGTGTGCCCTCTTAACTCCTGTCCCTCCTGCCCTATTAAGTGACCCTGGTTATTTTGGAGGTGCAAAAGTCTCTCCTCCGGCCCCCCCTCCCTTGAAATAGAATCTCATGGAGGAGGTTGCTGATCTGGTCATGCAAGTTTCTTCCTAAGATGATGACTTTAGCTGGCCACCTAAGTGTGCATATCAGCATCCCAAAGGAATCCTCCAAGCCACGAGAACTACCTCCAGGCCAACGGGTGGGCTTTTCCTTCACCGGCTTCAGCTACCTGCTAGATAGAAGAACAAGAGCCAGAAATAGTTATGTGAGCCAAACTGGAAGCAGGCTGGAGGCTGGAAACACAGAGAAGTGCTTGACACCACGTTTCTCCACTGACCATTTCAAGGAAACCAAAGCTGGTTGGAACCCCTGGAGTCTCTCAGCACTCAGAGGATTAGGTGGCATTTAACAGGGGCAATTTAAGCTGCGATCCTGCTTGGGAGCAAGTCTCAATAAAGTCCATGGGCCTACTTAAGGGTAGACATGCACCAGAGTGTGTTTTTAAACCCAATGGTATCAAAGCCCTTGGTTTCTTGCCTCGCGTCTTGGAAGTGGCTGGAGGATGCTTGTTCCTGCCATGAATCTTGTTCTCCTCTAGCACATGGAAAGAGGTGTTTCCCTGAACCGCTGGACCCTTCTACTTCTTCTGCAATCTGGAAGTGTGGTGCATATTGGCCACACCTTCCTCCACCACCTCTGTCCTCCTGAGGCAGGTTCTGTTAAAACTCCAAAGCCTGTGAGCACTTTCTGAAGTCCTTTCGCAGGCTGCTAGGACCAGTCTCTTCACTTCTGAACTTCTTTGATGATGCACAACTTAGCAGAGTAGTGCAGCTTTTCCTAGGCAACTATCAAGACTGCTCAGTCAGGGTGACGATCAGGAACAAAGCTGACGACTAGTAACTTGATATTGTAGTTTATTATATACGGCAGTAAACTCACAAGCTATATACAAGTTACTATATACAGACATGAACTTCATCACTCTCCAAGCACGCCAGAATATTCCTAAGTAGCCATACAATGTCATAGGTCATGCTGCCTATATGAGAGACCTCAGCCAATCACCCTGTTACTAGGTCCTCTTATCTCCAGGCAAATTTCTCCCGTGCTCTGTCTCCCTAGCCTGTAGTCAAAATACTAATTGCTCACTTGCCAAGCTGCACATAGACGATGAACTCCAACGGGTTCTTGAGTTACTAAACTTGGTTTCTGGCAGGCTCACCAGCATTTCCCAACCTCTCCTTTCCGTGCTGTTTTCGTGCTCCATAAGTGGGGCAAAAATGAGTGAGTATGCAAGGGGGTGTGAATCATATGAGCAATGGAACATGCAGCACATAGTCAAGCAATGAAACTCCCAAAGGGGGCAGTGATGGCCACCATCCTAGATGGAGAAGAGAGCTCACAATGATTTGGCTCTGCCTCCAGAGTTAGAGGCAGCAATGCTTCTGAATAAGAGCTGGTGGAAACTGCCGGAGGGGAGAGTTGCTCTTGTGCTCGGGATCTCCTTGTGGGTTTCCCACAGGCAACTGTTTGGCCCCTGTGACTTGGAGCAAAGGTCCAAAACTGTTGTCCTTCCCGGTCAATAAAAACAAAGGGGCAGTGGTTGGAAAGGTAAGAAGAGAGCTTATTCTGGCTGCAGTCCATAGTTCCAGTCTGGATCAACCCAAAGGTACCAGGCCCAAATTTTTTATACAACTGTAGCACAAACCCCACAAACACATGATCTCCAGCATCACCATTGGCTAGGAAATCACATGATCAAGGCATGCTTGAGTCAGGTTCTTCCACCTGGCTTCAGGACAGTTATCCACTCATCTCTCTCTCTCTCTCTCTCTCTCTCTCTCTCTCTCTCTCTCTCTCTCTCTCTCTCTCCCTCTCTCTCCCCCTCCCTCCCTCCCTCCCTCCCTCCCTCTCTCTTGTAAATATTTTTTATTAATTTTCAATTAAAAACACCCCAATTAATAACAATCCAATCCAATGAAATCACAATAATAAGAATAAATAATAATAAATTTTATTTATATCCCGCCCTCCCCAGCCGAAGCCGGGCTCAGGGCGGCTAACAACACCAAAATAGTGCGACATTATAAAAACATTATAAAAATTAATTAAAATCAAGATTGATGGCAGCCATAAAGTTTTGTAAAGGTTGCCAAAGGAGGGAGTCAGGCTGCGCCCTAACCAAAGGCCTGGCGGAACAGCTCTGTCTTGCAGGCCCTACGGAAAGATGTCAAGTCCCACAGGGCCCTTGTCTCTTGTGACAGAGCATTCCACCAGGTTGGAGCCGCAGCCGAAAAAGCCCTGGCTCTGGTTGAGGCCAGCCTAACCTCTCTGTGGCCTGGGACCTTCAAGGTGTTTTTGTTTGAAGACCGTAAGTTCCTCTGTGGGACATACCAGGAGAGGCGGTCCCATAGGTACGAGGGTCCTAGGCCGTATAGGGCTTTGAAGGTTAAAACCAGCACAATACATTACATTCCAAATTAAAAAGATTTCGGGGGGGGGGGTGCTTCCCATGTTCTGGATGTCTGGAGCAATCATCTCACACATTGTTTTTTTCTGCCTTCTTCACCTGTTGTTATCCTATTTCCAAATTCAGTTATTAACCTCTCAAAGTCACCAGTCACTGGTGCAAATCTCCAATCATATTAAAATGAATCCATATGTCCAATTCACCTGCCAGAACACAATTTTCTTCTTGCTTTTATCCATCTCAACTCTGCTCCCTCAAAGATCTGGGCTGTTGTCCAAGTCTGCTCCAATTAATGATAATGACGCTGTGAGCTGTCAGTTATTTACTTAGGCTGTCAAGGTCTTATGTAGAAAGTCAAGAGAATAGAATATTTTCACTTTTACATTCAGCAATCATTTGGCAATTGATCGGCTTTCCCCAGAATCAATACCTGCCCCCTCCACAGGCCCTTTATCTCAAGTTTGGGCCTGCTAAGCATAACTGGCCTTGGAGCTGCAACTCTGGATATGTCCTGTGGCCTAAACAATCATGGTGGATGCACCTTGCAGTTGGGCTGTGGGAAGGCTGAAGTATGTGATGTGATCAATGGAGAGCCTTGGCACCTCTGAATTATAAAACTCAGGTATGGTATAACACTAGGGCATAATGCTCAGTTATGGTACTCCTGAGTTACACCTCTCAGGTATCTGAAACATGTTCTGTGTAAGCAGCATCACAGCCTAGGGATACTGCACTGTGCCTTTCTACCTGGGCATAGTTCCTCTTCCAACTAGCCAGAAGGAACTTGGCAGCTTCTCTGCATTCCTAATGGGCCCAAGCTCTCTTCAGTTTCCTTCTAGCTGCTGCTAGCAGACTGTAAGCTATTGTCCTTAGAAACTGACTCAAAGCAGAAATATTAGTATTGTGTAACCACTGTATAAGAGTGATGTATGATCGGAAATGCCTGCCTGCTTGTTGACCCCAGTGGCTCTCAGGTCATAACATTCACCTGGGACCCAGGTAATGATATCCAGGTTATCAGGCCAATGGCCTGAACCAGCAGGTCTCTTCTCATGTTTTTGACATAAAATGCATCTGCTGAAGAATCTAAGAAGATCCTGCTGGAACAGGCCAAGGTCCTTAGAATCTTAGCAGAATCCAAGCATTGCTTTCTCCCAGCTTCTGCCAGCCTCCTCTCAGCTCTCTTTTGTCTTTCTCACTATCAGGCAGGGGAGGAAGGGAGCTCCATCCATTTTTGCCTTCTGGCACAGTGAAGAAAGTGAAGTCCTCCAAGGATCTTTATGGGGACCTGTCTGTGCTTTCTAGCTGGTTCAAACACAATCTAGAGTTAGGGTTGAGTAGTGAGGTGGCCAAGTTTGCTGAAGACACTAAACTGTTCAGGATCATTCAAACAAGCTTTGATTTTGAGGAGTTCCAAAAGGACATATGCAAACTGAGTGGACAGAGAGTAAAATGTCAAATGCAATTCAATCTAAAAAAAGTGATACATATTGGCACACATCTTAATTGTGTATATGCATGCTCAATGGGCTGAACTGGCATGGACTGACCTTGGGGTCATGGTGGGTAGCTCAATGACTCAACATTTTCATCAAGCTCTCTACTATGAGCCCAAGTTCTCACCCTTAGTCCATCACCACTAGTGCAGAACCCATTAGCATATATGTGAAATTAAGATTTCTTTGCCCCAACAAAGGAGAAAGTGCTTGCCTGCAGGGCGGCTGGAGGCAGGTGGCAGCTGAGCCAAGAGAGCAAGGAGCCCCACCAGGAGGAGAAGGCCACTAGATCACATAATGGCCAAGCTTAGGAGCCCACTGCCCAGCATGGCTGGCATCTGTCTGTCTGGAGAGACAGTGGAGTGTGCCTCAGAGAAAGAAGCCAAACTGCCAGAGAATCACAGCTCCTGCTGTGGCTGCAGACTGCTAACTTGCAACTGCTGTCTCCTATGTCATTTTTGCTGGGTGACCTCCCTGGGACACATGCCTCGGCAGTGTGTATGGAGGTCCTGGGCTTCCCAGACAACAAAACCTTCCTCTCAGCCTCACTGATTTAACTCAAAGGAAAGCAAAAGAAGGCATTTGGCACCAGCTTGGCTGCAGGAGTTGCTGGAGGGAGGAATACAAGGTGCCACCCAAACATCTTAGGGACTCCACTCTGGATTTGTGTAGGGTTCACTCCCTAGTCTTTTCTTCTCCCAAAGAGGTCCCACAAGGCAGCAGGTATGGGTTTTTCCTTGGGGTTTACTTCCAAAGCCTTTCTCCTGAATGAGTATAGCTGCAAGGCAGCAGAAGTTTAAATTTAACTTTAGCCAGGGCAGTGCCTCTTTTATATCTCAGAAAACAGGTTTAACAGGGAATTTCTGAAGCAGGAGGTTTAAGGAAGCTGGCAGACCCGATGAGGGCAGAGAGGACATCCTTCTCTCTCTAACGTGATTTTGCAACCAACTATTATGAAACAGCTAAGGCACTTTTTGTGACCTTTCTGAAGGTATTTCTGCCTCAGAAATGCATTGCTTTCCTCCATGGGCAAGACCACATGTAGTGGGTGACTTGGGTACTATGGCGCCCTGTGAGAGGCAAAATACCCTGGGCCCCTCCAGCCTTCTCACTTTGGGAAGGAGACAAGAGTGCTCTGGGAGGGTTCTAGAGCCTTCCCACCCGCTTTCCCAAGGGGAGAAAGAGATAACTAGGTTTTGGGAAGGAAGCAAGAAGACTCTCAGAGCCTCATGGCTCTTTCCAAAGGTCCAGCACCTCTCTTACCAGGCTTGGAGACAGCGGTCCCTCAGCTCAGCACCCAGTGCATGCGTACCACTCACGCAGCCCTAAATCTGCCCCTGCTATCTGGATGGATCCATTTTCCACATGAGTGGGGGTCCTAGTGGGGGCCCCTTCTGCACTCTACTACCTTCCAGATTTTCAGGCTGTTGTTGTTGTTTAGTCGTTCAGTCGTGTCCAACTCTTCGTGACCCCCTGGACCAGAGCACGCCAGGCACTCCTGTCTTCTGCTGCCTCCTGCAGTTGGGTCAAACTCATGCTGGTACCTTCGAGAACACTGTCCAACCATCTCGTCCTCTGTCGTCCCCTTCTCCTTGTGCCCTCCATCTTTCCCAACATCAGGGTCTTTTCCAGGGAGTCTTCTCTTCTCATGAGGTGGCCAAAGTCTTGGAGCCTCAGCTTCAGGATCTGTCCTTCCAGTGAGCACTCAGGGCTGATTTCCTTCAGAATGGAGAGGTTTGATCTTCTTGCAGTCCACAGGACTCTCAAGAGTCTCCTCCAGCACCAGAATTCAAAAACATCAATTCTTCGGCTATCAGCCTTCTTTATGGTCCAGCTCTCATTTCTATACATCACTACTGGGAAAACCATAGCTTTAACCATATGGACCTTTGTTGGCAAGGTGATGTCTCTGCTTTTTATGCTGTTCAGGCTAGGGGACTGCAAGTGTGCCACGGAAGGCTGAAAAGTGACTTGTCCAGGTGCATTTTCATGGGGTTGCACACTGGACCCCACATTCTCAGCCTGCGTTTTGTGCTGTTTCACCCCCTGAGTGTGCATTATTACTGCATCGCAGAGAGTTATACTGCCATGTGCAGCACAGGAACAAGTGAGGAAGGAGAATTCAGATTAAATAAAACTGCAACTGCCAACCAAGCACTTAATATGGCATTTTCTTTGAATGTTGTATCTCCAATAAATTGATACATGAAGAGAATTTAAGAGAACACGCAAGAGAATTTTTGAGGCCACCCAGACTCAGTGCTGGCATTGAGCCTCTGGGTTTCAGCTGCACTTCTCCTGGTGCTTGGAAGTGCCTGAAGGCAGCTCCTCACCTCTGCAATTGTTTGCATTTTGATCATGAGAAAGGCACACCCCTGCCTAGACTCAGCCTGTTCCTCTTCTGCCTACTAAGGTGTTGTTGGCTTGGAAATGCTTCACTTCCAGGCACCCAGGACCTCCAGCCTTTCCCTGCCAATTTTTGCTTTTTGTTTCATCTGGGTGGAGCTCAAGAACTGTCCAGTCAGTTCTTTCTGGATGTGCTATAAAGCCTCCTGGGTGCAGGCTAGCTAGGGACTGAAACCTGCTTCGCCATGAACTCCATCAACCTCTACCTTGTCGTGCTCCTAGCCTTCTGGGGTGAGCTGGCACCTGTCTTTGGTCAGAAACGTCCAGGTGAGTGACCCATTGAATTCCTTTTTCTCCACCCCCTCCATATTGCTAAGCCCCCAGAAGAAACACTCTCTAGGTCAGCCATAGATTAGCAAACTGCCTATGAGTAGCTGAAAGAGTCCTCATCTCCAACATCTCTCCATCTCCACTTCTATAGCTCTGCCTCCACTACAGACCCTCCTGCTTGGGTCAAGAGGCAACACCCTCACCCTTTGAGGAAAAAATGGTGGGTCAATTATTTTATGTTTTCATCATTTACAAAAAGAACTTTATGTTCTGCCAAACCATTTCAAATTAGTTGTTGGTCAAATATAGATATTACTGGTCACTTTTTAGCAGCGAAGCTGTATTGTTCTCTTTCCACATGTTTTTATGATGCATTTTTGTGCTATTTATGCTCATTTACACTGCTTGGGGCTTTTAAAATATTATAGCAGTAATGAGCAGCTAGCTGATCCTTGACTGGCACCCCTAAGCTCCTGCCGCCCACTCCTTTGGGGCGGAGGAACATCTTCAGTTTGCCCCTGAATTTTGCCATGGTCCCAGCAGCCTTCAGGGACCCAGGCTGAGCCTTTCAGGGGACTTGGGGAGAAGAACCTCCCCCCACTGGAGCTCCACCTTAGAATCACAGAATGGTAGAGGCAGAAGGGATCTCGAGGGTCATCCAGTCCAAGCCACTGCAATGCAGGAATCCCCTTGCCTCCCTCTCTGCTGCCAGTGCAACTGGGAATAGCATGGAAGAGCATCCTGGCTTGCAGAATATCAGCTCCAAATCCCCTTCTCCCTTGGGAGGCGGGAGGTGTGGTTCCAAACCACCCTCCTCACTCTGGCACCGCTGTGGAAAGGCTGCCCACAGCTTTTCAGCTGATGGGACAGTTTGTTGCAAAACCTGGTGAGGGAGGAAAGAAGTTCCACTCTGTCCTGCTCACCACCTTCCTGGGTGTGTTGGGGTTCTGTAATAATTTATTATTTGTACCCCACCCATCTGGCTGAGTTTCCCCAGCCACTCTGGGCAGCTTCCAACAAAGATCAAAAATACATTAAAATGTCACACATTAAAATCTTCCCTGAACAGGGCTGCCTTCAGATGTCTTCTAAATGTCAGGTGACATCTGATGGGAGGGTGTTCCACAGGGCGGGTGCCACTACCGAGAAGCCCTCTGCCTGGTTCCCTTTGTAGCTTTGCTTCTCACAGTGAGGGAGCCGCCAGAAGGCCCTTGGAGCTGGACCTCAGTGTCCGGGCAGAACGACGGGGGTAGAGACGCTCCTTCAGGTGTACTCCTTCGGGTTCTGTAATCCCCCTGATGCTTTTGGGAGATATAAAGAGAGAGAAGCCAGGCTGGGAGGTGGACTCTCCACTTAAGCCTGCCCCACCATGACTTCTGGTGGTTTGGTGTTTCTTGTGGGGCTCCTTCCCCTCTGGACTGAGCTGACACCCACCTACAAAACAGATAGATGTAGGTAAAGCAACTGACAAACACAGGGTTGTCCATTCCATTACGTTGCAGCAGCACACAGAGCAGATGTGTTCTGCAGGGATTCAAAGTGTGTTCTGCCCAAAGCTGCAAAGTCCTTTGGAAGCAAGTGCCAATGACCACAGGAGGGGATGGTTTGTGCTTGAGGTCAAGTAAGCAGACTCCCCAAGGTGACCACCCCCTGCAAAACAATAAAGCAGCTGTGCTTCTTCAACTCAACTACCAGGACATGTGCATGTTGTGCACCTGGCACCTGTGGAGGTAATCCAACACCCCTACCAGGGTGTGGCAAGTGAAAGACCTGCTGGGGCAAGTGCAAAAAGTGCCCAGTGAGCAAAGGTGGGTTTCTTCAAGGCAGCTGTTCTTCTGCTCCCCCTTCATCCACACACCTGCATTCCTCCTACCTGAGAGCATCCAGTGCAGGAGTCCTAATGAGACTTGACCTGGCCCCGGTGCCTCATACCTTGTGAGACAGGAGCCCCTGGGAGATCAGGAAGAGCCCTTCTCCCAGTTACATCACAGATCTGGTGTCCATGGAGACACTACACTAGGCCTCCCATAGGAGATAGCCTTGGCGTGAGTCCCTGACTCACTTATGGCGGAGGAGGTCCTGCCTTAGGTAGGGGTGCTGCTGGGTGGAGAGTCTGAGGGAATCCTCAGCACTCTAGGGGGTTGGAGGCAAATGTTACAGGCTGAGGCAGCTGGTCAGCCAAGGAGGGCACCCCTGAGAGCCCAGTGTCATTACACTAGAGTAAAGGGCTTTTGCAGGGGAGGGAGGACCAAGAGGTAAAGGGTCTGGAAACAAAACATTATGAGGAATGGTGGAGGAAATTGGGTCTGCTTAGCCTGGAGAAGAGATGGCTGAGAGGAGGTAGGAGAGCTATCTTCAAATACTTGAAGGGCCACCACATGGAAGATGGAGCAATCTTGTTTCCTGCTGCTCCGAAAGACAAGACTTGTTCTGCTCCTGAGCTGCTGAGAGTGCAAGGACCACCCTACAGCAGGGGTGGGGAGCTATTGGGAAGTCTAGTTTTGTGTGTGGTTGGACAGTGTTCTCGAAGCTACCAGCATGTGCTTGACCAAACTGTGGGAGGCAGTGGAAGACAGGAGTGCCTGGCATGCTCTGGTCCAGGGGGTCAAGAAGAGTCAGACACGACTAAATGACTAAACAACAGCAACAACAAAGTTTTGTGTGACAGCTCAGACCCCTGAGCAGAACAGAGCCCACCTTAGGAATCCTGGGCTCCTCTGAATACTGGACGCAAAGGAGCTCCATCCCACATGAAGAGAGAGAGCCATAGCTGTCAACGTTTCCCTTTTTTAAAAGGGAAATTTGCTTATTCCGAATAGGATTCCTCGCAAGAAAAGGGAAAAGTTGACAGCTATGGAGACAGCCTCTCTGGCCAAAGACAGTTCTTGACCTTGGAATTCTGCTCTGTTGCAGAGAAGCCTGGGCAATGTCCTGGGAGTCAGCCAGGTATGGTCGGACCCTGTGTGGTTTGGTGCAAGGATGACTGGTCATGCCCTGGAGCTCAGAAGTGCTGCGGGAGTTGCCCACGAGATTGTGCTAAACCTGTCAGAGGTGAGACCATTTATTCTGCGGAGGGTGGCGTGGGATAGGAAGCTCTTCTTCTTCATGAATCAAAGCCATTGTAACTTATGAAGAATTGCAGAATCTCTAAACTCTGAAGATTCATGGAGGAGAGCTATCCAGGGTGGTGGTCCTCACTGCCTCCTGTTAAACTACCATACTTTTCTGTGTATAAGACGTGTTTTTCCCCACCAGCTGGCATTCAGAAGCATCGCTGTCTCCAACCATGGAGGCAAACAGTGCCATCCTGCGAGAAGTCATTGAGAACCCGATTGGTTGATTGGCTGCTGCTGTGGCAACTGGCAGCGTCAGTCAGGCGGGTGACTGATTTATGGCACACACACCCCTCCCCCAAAGAAAGCTCAACAACTCTGGGCAATCTCCCTCCTGTGTATAAGATGCGTCGGCGTCGCTGAATCCACCAACCATCTGCCCACTTGCCGCCAGCAGCCACCAATCACCCGCCCAATTGCCACAGCAGCAGCCAATCAACAGCAAGCCTTGCCACAGCTACCAATCAGCCACCCAATCGCCTCTGGCAATCTCCTGCTTGTGGCTGCAAGCAATTGCTCATCCTCCCCTCTGCACTATCTGTGTATAAGATGACCCCCAATTTTTAACATTCTTTTATAATTAAAAAAACACGTCTTATACAGGAGGCAGTGAGGGCCACCAACCTGGATGGCTTTAAAAGCGGATAAGAAAAATCCAAGGAACAGGTTATATTGAGGGCTCCTACCCAGGATGGCTCTACTCTGCCTTCACAGTCGGAGGCAGCAGTGTTTAAGAATACCATTTGCTGGAAACTGCAGGAGAGGAGGGTTGCTCTCGTGCTTGAATTATCCTTGCTTGTTCCCAATGGGCAACTGTTTGGCCACTGTAAGAACAGAATGCTGGACTAGAATAAAAGGTCTTCACACCAAGCATTCTCACCCCACCCTCCAAAGGACATTTTGGTTCTCTGGCTGCGGGAATACGCTTGAGCTGCAGCCCACCATTTGGGGAGGGTCTGAGAGCCTTGGGGTTCTTTTGTGTTGCAGAGAGGTCTGGAAGATGCCCTATACCATCTCAAGGTACTTTGACAACCTGTGAATCAAGGTGTATGAATGACTATGAATGCCCCTGGCCCAAGAAGTGCTGCAAATATGGGTGCAAGACAGACTGCTTCTACCCCGTCTAAGGTGAGTTAATTCAAATCATCCTTGGGTTACCCTGAAGGCAGTTGTCAGAGAAATTTCCCTTGGGAGTTCCAGTACTGAGGGTCACACCAAACTCCCCGCTGGTCAAAAAGAGCTTTCCATTATGACTCCCTCCGTATAGGAAAAATATACACCATCTTAGCTGTTCATCCTCTGGTCAACAATTTATGACACCCCCACTGCCCCACCATTGCTTCATCCAACCACAGTCCTCGAAATGCAACTTTACTCAACCCATTTTCACCAGCAGAAACCCCATTGTACCTTATATGGAGTCGGTCTTCACTTTAACGGTCAGTGTTAAGTTCCTCCTAAACTGGTTCTTACCACTTTGTGCTCAGGCTGCACTCTTGCGCATGCGACACTGGCCTTACTGATAATGTGTCAGCATGGATGCCTGTCATCACCCCCAAAAAGCAGTGGGGGCTCCCTCTGGGGTGCTTGGCTTCCTTGCCCCATTAAAGCAAGGGAGGAGGGTGGGAGGGAGCAGTAGCAAGGCTTTGCACAAGGCATTGGGGACATGAATCAAGGAATACTATACAGATAAAGAATTATGAGGAAGAAGGCAGAAGTCAAGGACCTGCCTTTTACTGTGTTGCACCATAGGGTCATCAAGCTCAGCTGACGCCTATACTGGCCGGCAGAAGCACCCCAGGATTTCCAGCAAGTCTTTCCCAGTCCTACCCAGAGAGGCCAGGGAACTTGGGCCCTTCTGCATGCAAGGCAGAGTTCTGCTGCTGAGCTACAGCTCTGAAGAGGGTCCTTGAGAGTGGAACTTCAGCCTATCTTTGGGTTCTTCTTCCTCCTTCTCCTCCTCTTGTCTGACTCTGTTTTCTATCCTCAGCAGAGCCCTGAAAGAAGTCCAGCACCAAGGACAGCACCCGGTCCTGACTTTTCCAGAAGGGTCTCTGAGCTGGCCGCTGGGAACTGAAGACCTCCTCCTGTAGCCAGCCGTCTCCCTGCTCCTTCTTCCTCCTCCTGGAGCCCATTTCACTCAAGTTCCCCTTTGCTATTTGCAATAAATAAACCTGGATATTTGCACCTGAATCCTAGAAATGTGTCTGAGTTGGTGGGTGGGTGTTTGGCAGGGACAGGGCTCTCTTTTTCTGACTGCGCTCTGCTTGCTGAACTTCCATGACATTATTCCTCATTGGGAAGCAGAAAGAGGGCTTCCAGTGGTGATACCTTTTTCAGAAAGAAAAAAAAAATTACAAAAAAGGCCAGAGGCTTCAGAATTTTCTCTGTGTGTGGATGCCTCACATCTGACAGTAGCAGGGTTAGGGTTATTTTTTCTGATTAAACAATATTGCAGAATCATAGAATTGTAGAGTTAGACGGGACCCTGAGTGTCATCTAGGCCAACCACCTGCAATGCAGGAATCTCAGCTGAAGTATCCCTGCCACCCAACCTCTGCTTCCAAACCCACCAGCTTCCAAGGGAGACCCTTCCTCTTTCAAACAGCTCTTACCGCTAGAAAGTTCTTCCTGATGCTTAGTTGGAATCTCCTTTCTTGCTATTCATCTAGTCCAATGCAGGAATAACTGCTAAATCATCGCTGGCAGAACAAAGTAAAGCAGAACAAAGGCAACACTGACACGCCATTATTGTGGCAGCAACATTCTCCCTTCTTCCCCAAACAATTTTTGGATGATAAAAGCAAACGAGACTCAATAACAAGACACTCTGGAGTGCAGTGATGTGGGTCATTTTATTGCCACGAGGGGAGGAGGCTGGGATGAGCCTATGAGGGTCAGGAGGGAGCTGGAACAATCGTTCCCTTTGCACGCTGGGTCCTGAGTTCAAATCTCCAAAACCAAGACTGCAGAAGCTGCTGGGATTTCAGGCTTGGTGTCACTGTCATGGCCCTGATGAGAGAAGAGAGGAGTGTTGAGGCTTGTGCCTAATTATTTTGTCTTTGACAATACTTAACATTATTTTCCCTTGGACAAACATTTTATGTATTTCCCATCCTATTCTCTGCGTCTCACACAAAATGGAGCAAAATTCAGGCGACGAGTTTCAGGAATTTCCATAGAACTAAATGTTTTGGCCTCTTGGATCTTTTGAAATAATAATTGTAGTTATCCATTGCAAACATTTGCATACCTCTCTTCAGATACAAGCAGGCCTCTCAAAATGTAATTAAAAATAGTCATGCAGTAAAAGACAGGAACATTTGCTTGCTTGCTTGTTTGCAATTGATTCTATCATTTATTTATTAGATTTATATACCACCCTTCATCATAAAAACTCAGTGTTGTTGCAGAACAAAATACAGAATAAAAACAAGTAAATAATGAAAAACAAAACAGCAAAACAATACCCCACCCCTTCCCATGGAGACATTTAAAAGGCTGTAGAATATTAATCAGCCAAAGGCCTGGTTGAAGAGGAAGATTTTCTCCTGGTGCCTAAAAACAGAAAATAAAATTAAATAATTTGTAATTATATAAAACTGATTTGTTTTAACTGGCTTTAATATTGCAGTTTCAAATTGTAACCCAATAAACAAGAACAAATCATCCACATCCACAGAATAGTGCTGTGTTCTTCCACAAAGGGATTGGCATCTTACTTGGATATAAGCAGACCATGGAGCACATGTTTGGACAGCATTTCTTGGGGCTAGGGCAGTGAAGATCAAGCGTACATGTTTTCTGGCAAGGTTGCTTCACTCTTCTCAAGTTGAAAGGGCAGATTCCAGCCCTCGACCTCCAAGGCCCTGTGACACAGACCAACGTCCTCGCTTTGAGACATCTTTTGAAAATAAGGCAACTTAGGGGCAGAACAGGGTCGTGCCTCTTCTTGCATATCCCTAACCCAAATAATCCTTGCCTTTCTAGGATGAGCACAGCTTGGATGAAGAGGGTCCTAGTTTTTGCCTGTCTCCCTCCCAGTAGAGGGATGGACATCTGGGTTGAACCTGCATCAGTGTCCGCTGGGGCTGGCCAACTCCCCCCACAGCTGCCACCCTCTTCGCTTCATGTCCCTCCATGTCCTTTCAGTTAGGGCATGTGCGGCTGATATTTCCTTCCTCAGCCTGCTCTGCTCTTGGGCTGAAGCTATTAGGACCAGCTTCAGTTGTGTGTGTGTGTGTGTTGGGGAGGGGTCTCCATCATCTCCCCCTCCCTCCCCAGCTATCAGCCCATTTCTCTTCCTTCCTCCTATCCAAATTGAGCTCTCGGGTTTTCTTCAGAAGATGGCAACCCAAACAAGAGAAGGGAAGGATTCCTTTTGGAGCCCCCAAAACAATGGTTCCAAATTAGGGGGTCCAGGGACCCCTGGAGATCCACTGAACACACCCTGGGAGTCGGCGTCCCCATCCCTTGCTTCCCCCCCCACAGTAAGTTTTATTTATTTATTTGTTTGTTTATACCCCACCCATCTGGCTGGGTTTCCACAGCCACTCTAGGTGGCTCCAAACAATATATTAAAAACACGATAAAACATCAAACGTTAAAAACATTAAAAACTTCCCTAAACAGGGCTGCCTTCAGATGTCTTCTAAACGTCAGATAGTTGTGTGAGTGTCTGGAAGCAGTTGGAGGATGGATAGTGGCTACCAGACTGAGGTTGAATCCTAACAAACAGAATTCCTATTTTGGGGGGACAGGGGGCGGGCAGGTGTGGAGGACTCCGTGGTCCTGAATGGGGTAACTGTGCCCCTGAAGGACTAGGTGATCAGCCTGGGAGTCATTTTGGATTCACAGCTGTCCATGGAGGCGCAGGTCAATTCTGTGTCCAGTGCAGCTGTCTACCAGCTCCATCTGGTACTCAGGATGAGACCCTACCTGCCCGCAGACTGGTTATCTCCCGCTTGGACTACTGCAATGCGCTCTATGTGGGGCTACTTTTGAAGGTGACCCGGAAACTACAACTAATCCAGAATGAGGCAGCTAGACTGGTGACTGGGAGCAGCTGCCAAGACCACATAACACTGGTCCTGAGAGATCTGCATTGGCTCCCAGTACGTTTCCAAGCACAATTCAAAGTGTTGGTGCTGACCTTTAAAGCGCTAAATGGCCTTAGGACAGTATACCTGAAGGAGCGTCTCCACCCCCATCGTTCTGCCTGGACACTGAGGTCCAGCTCCGAGGGCCTTCGGGGGATTCCCTCACTGCAAGAAGCCAAGTTACAGGGAAGCAGGCAGAGGCTGTTCTCGGTGGTGGCACCTGCCCTGTGGAACGCCCTCCCACCAGATGTCAAAGAGAACAACAACTACCAGACTTTTAGAAGACATCTGAAGGCAGCCTTCTTTAGGGAAGCTTTTAATGTTTAACAGACTACTGTATTTTAATACGTTGTTGGAAGCTGCCCAGAGTGGCTGGGGAAGCCCAGCCAGATGGGCAGGGTATAAATTATTATTATTATTATTATTATTATTATTATTATTATTATTATTATTATTTATTTCCTTGATATCTGGTGGGAGGGCATTCCACAGGGCGGGCACCACTACCGAGAAGGCCCTCTGTCTGGTTGTCATTTTTCCACCGCAATACCAGAAATTTTATAGTCCATTTTAGCACTCTGGAATTTTTCAAAATATTGGCCCAAATCAGTTTTAAAATCATAATGATTTTGACCCGGAAATACACAGCAACATATCTCTCCTCGCTTGAAGGGAGAGCAGGGCAGCTGATTTCAAGGCATCGCTGATATCTCACAACGATCTCAGCCGATAACACTGCTGACCTGAACAGTCTTCACGCTGAGGGAGAACAAGGGAGCTGATCACCCTCACTTCAAGGCACCCTGGCACTACCTTCCCCTGGCACTGAGGCGAGCAGCCTTTCTCAGTCAGAAGGAAAGCAGTAGCAGCCACAGTGGATGCGCCTCTTCACTGGCTGCTACTGCTACTCTTGATGCAGCCCCCCAATCCCCATCTCCCCCCACTCAAACCATGCAGTGGGGGTGACTCCGCTTCCTCTCCTCCCCACCCCCATCTCCATGGCTGCTCCTTCCCTCATCCCCACACCTAATCTCCAATTTCAGACATTGTGATATATCGCGATAGTTAGCTGCTGATATAAAAGTAAAGGGACCCCTGACCTTTAGGTCCAGTCCTATCCATACTAACCTATGTAATCCATACAGTCCTATGTAATCCTAACCAAATCTATTCAGAAGTAAATCTCACCAAGTTCAGTGGGACTTACTCCCAAGTAGGTGGAGTTAGGATTGCAGCCTAACCTGGGAATAAAAAAGGTAACGGGTAAAGGGACCCCTGACCATTAGGTCCAGTCATGACCAACTCTGGGGTTGCGGCGCTCATCTCACTTTATTGGCCGAGGGAGCCGGTGTACAGCTTCCTGGTCATGTGGCCAGCATGATTAAGCCGCTTCTGGCGAACCAGAGCACGGAAACGCCGTTTACCTTCCTGCCGGAGCGGTACCTATTTATCTACTTGCACTTTGATGTGCTTTCGAACTGCTAGGTTGGCAGGAGCAGGGACTGAGCAATGGGAGCTCACCCCATCATGGGGATTCGAACTGCCAACCTTCTGATCGGCAAGCCCTAGGCTCAGTGGCTTAACCCACAGCGCCACCCACGTCCCTTAGCTGATATATCATGCTGTTAAAAACCAGATATTGCTTAGCCCTAGTCTGTTTTTTTAAAAAAATATACCTTTGCTTATTAGAGGCTACCCCCTGTTTTTTTTTAAAAAAATGCTTTGCAGAGGTAACTAACATAGAGTTATCAAAATTCTCAAAATTGGGGGTCCATGGCCTGGCTTTTGAAAAATAGAGGGTCCTCAGTAATTAGCTAATTGGGACCCACCGCCCTAAAACATTCCCAGGCAGACCACTTGACAACCTTCTGTGGCACAGAAATATCTGTGTTCCTCTGAAGGGTCTTGGGGGTGAGGGGCAGAAGGGGTCCCACTCAGAGCTGCCCACAAAGTAGCACCAGCGCTAGAAGAATAGACCTGTCCAGAGAGCTTTGCCCAGGAAGAAAAGGGTCCGTCTTTGAGTCAGGATCCAAAAGGCGTCACGTACAATTGCCGGAGGCAGGAGGCATCATGGCACAGAAAGCAAGGAGCCCCACAAGGAGGAAGACGAGGCCGTCAGACTTCATGGCCGGGTCGGATGGGGTGCCCTCCAGCCGCCAGCCAGGTGGCTTTATAATGCCCCATCCCACCAAGAGCCCCACCCAGTCTAAACATGGAAACAATGGGAAGAGGAGGGGTTGGCAAATACCTTTGCAATGCGCAAAGAACCACAAGGAGAATGTAAAGGGGAAGGTCCCTCTGCAGGGCATGATCCAGGAGAGGACTTTAGGTTCTGTTGCACCTCCCTAGGGAATCCCACCCTGCCAGGGACTGGTACCACCCACTTTGAGAACCACTGGCTTACACAAAAACTCACAACCGTGGTCAGGTGGGGACCATCATTGTACCTTGGGGGAGAGACCCCCACCCCACCCCAGGGCTGATGTCTCTGTTGGCAGTGACACCCCCAACACCAGGCTCTGAGTTACTAAGTTCTCTGCTGACTTTCTTTGACAGCAGACACTCAAAAGATCAGCCTCAAAATTAATCTTGTACCTGGTTGGTGTGCAAGTTGAAGGTGCAGCACATGCTTTATTCTTTTTTCCCATGGGAAAATTGCTTTGGTTTTATTTTTCGTCACTTTTAAAGTCCATCTGTGTCCACAAAGCTTATGAAAGCAAACAGTGGCGATGCCAAATTGTCTAAGAGAATGAGCACGAAGGCTTTTTTTCAGGAGGGGTAAATTTGTCCAGGGAAATACGGTGTACAAATTGGTCATGCTTCAGATTACATTGTTGTAAGTACTATCCAGAAAATAATCTGTTCTAATCTCTCCACTCTCAATAATGTCACGAGGAGAGAATGTTTCCTGGTGTTTCTCATTGTTGTGACACGTACAGCAGGCTAGCCCAGCCCGGAGGCAGAACCCCCTCCTCTCTTCATCGTAAGGAACCGAGGGATTCTTTAGCTGCGATTCCTGCACTGCAGTGGGTTGGACTAGATGGCCTCTGGGGTGCCTGCCAACTCTGCATTTCTATGAATCTGTGAACCCTTCTTTCCTCCCATCCTTCCCTCCTTTTTCACATGCTTGCAAGCACTGAACCTGGGGGAAAATATATTCAATTCTGCTTTTGAAAATGAGTGCCCACTACCTCCATTTAACTTATCTCACAGGGTCATTGTGGGGTTTAAATGAGGAAAGGGAGAACCATTGTATGCCCCCTTGATTTCCTTGGAGGAGAAGGTGGGATAGAAATGCAATGAATACACAATAGATAAATGAACAGAAATAGGAACAGGGAGGGTAATTATCACAGCGTCTACGATGGCCTTGGGAGGTAGGGCAGCTGTGCTTGCTTTGTATATGTCCAACCCACCAGCTCCCTTTTTCCTCTAACACTTGGCCAAGGAGGAGACCAGAGCTTTGAGCTGGGAGAGGAACTGGCTGGCTGGCCAGTTCCCTCCTGCCTCCACAAGGCTTCCCTCAGACCCCCTTTTAGGCAGCAATAGAGTCACCCCTTTAGAGTCACCTTTATGGACCATAAAGAAGGCTTGAAGAATTGATACTTTTGAATTATGGTGCTGGAGGAGACTCTTGAGAGTCCCATGGACTGCAAGAAGATCCAACCTCCCCATTCTTAAGGAAATCAGCACTGAGTGCTCACTGGAAGGACAGATCCTGAAGCTGAGGCTCCAAGACTTTGGCCACCTCATGAGAAGAGAAGACTCCCTGGAAAAGACCCTGATGTTGGGAAAGATGGAGGGCACAAGGAGAAGGGGACGGCAGAGCACGAGATGGTTGGACAGTGTTCTTGAAGCTACAAACATGAGTCTGACCAAACTGCGGGAGGCAGTGGAACTTTGTCCAAGCTTGTGACAGCCCTTTAGAGATTTGAAGATGGCTCTCATATCTCCTGTCAATCTCTTTCCCGAGGTAAACATCTCCAACTCCCTCAATCATCCTTCTTAAAGCTTGGTTTCCAGACCCTGGAATGTCTTGGTCAGCCTCCTCTGCACACATCCCAACTTGTCAATACCTTCCATAAATTGTGGTGCCCAGAATTAGACACAGTATTGAGCAGATCCATCCTCTACCACCGCCACTGATTGTGAGATGTGCTAATTCCTCAAAGTAAACAAGGTTGAATTGACACCAGTCGATCAGCAGACTCTGGGAGTTCTATCAAGACTGCTTGGAGTGCAATTCCTTCTGTGGTGTGCAGTGACCTCCAGATTGAACATCCTTATTCTAAAAAGTGCACTTCTGTTAGAAACCAGGCATCATGAGAGTCTGAATGGATGCCCATATTCTCCCCTCCCCATCCTGGCAAGGGGGAGACCAGTCAGGTGGCTTGCTGGTGCCATCCCGCTTTCACAGCAGTGCTCAGTTTTGTTCATTCACACACCTATGTGCTGGTGGATGGGTCCTTCACAAAGATGGAGTATCCCTCAAGGACTTCCTTCCTAGGCAGCCTCGCCTTTGGGCTCAATCTGTATCCTGTTTGACTCCACTTTGGTCTTGCTCACCTTCCTCTCTGCCAGGCACTTCTGACTCAGTAAGGGGCTGGGATGTTTCTCCGTCAATGTTATGGCTAACGTCATAATGATACATAAAGCTGCCACTTTTTCGACTCTTGTAGCCTTTCAGACCTTTCCCTTGGTCGGGTCTGCATTGCTCTCAGGAGGGAGGGAGTCAAGAGACACCGAGGTTGGTTCAGAGAGAGTTTATTCCTGCTCTCCGGAGCAGCAGAAAGGCACTGCATGGTCAGCCACAGCGAGAGCACTTAAAGAGCGGTTACACACAGCTTATATCCCTTTTCTGGTCTCCTTGCCCCCTCCCCGGGAATCCAACCTCATTAGTTTGTACACGTAAGTTAACATCCTTGACCATATATAGATGTTCCTGTTCCTCCTTGACCATGTACAGATGTTCCTGTTCCTCCTTGACCATATACAGATGTTCCTGTTCCGGTACTCTTATCTTGGGGTAAGAAGGTCACCCAGTCACCCAGCTATAGGAGTTTCTCCTGGTGCCATCTCTGGCTGTGGGGGCTGACAGGCCTGTGTTGCAAGGTCTGGGCGTCAGTGTGAGATAAGATAAGTCCCAGCTCTGCCATCCCGTCTCCACTTGGAACTGACAAGGTCATCTATTAAGCATTCACGGACTGATAAAGGAGAGGGCTTTGTTTATACAGCTGGGTTTGGCTAAACAGCTCAGGCTAATGCATTTTAGCTAATGGATCTTGGAAGAAGGAATTTGGGAGGCTTGGGGTTCAGGTGATTGTACAGTCAGGTTTGGGTAACCTGTTCCTTCACTCTGTTTGGAACAGGGTTGCCATATTTTAAACAGTGAAAATCCATGTTTTTGGGGGTGAGCAAAGTTGTTACACATTTTTGAGCAAGATTGCAATTTTTTTAAAAAAATAAAAAATGCACGGACAGCTATGTGCCAGATTTTCATGGGTATTTGGCCTATTTCCGCCCAGACGCTGCTGACAAATGAGGAAGTATGGCAACCATGAGATCAGTTGCTGGCACCACACTGAACTGAGCCAGAGTCTCTCTTCAGGCTGTTAGGCAGGACTGAGAGAGCAGAAGGCAGCTCAGCATCAGCCACCCCACAATCATCTGTGGGGAAGGGGGAGGCCCCAGGAGTTCTGGTCACCCTTTCTGTCCATCATTGCAGGGCGGTTCTGCACACCCAGATGGTGCCACCTTCTGCCCTGTTCCTTTCAAAAGAGGAAGGTGGGCAAGTAAACAGGCAATGCAGGGACACGCTCCAGGAGAGAGAATACAAAGGACCTGGATCTGAGAAGTAACACATGAGACTCACACGTTTTGCCCACCAAACCCCTGCTTGGTAAGATGGTCAGATATTTGGGAAGTAGGGACCATAGAACTCAAGAGGTGTGGATTTGCCCTTCACCCAGTGCATTTCCCCTCCTCACTCTGCCCCATTGCGAAGCTGCCCTTCCCTGGCTGTATGTGTGCTCTGTTGGGTTTCCACAGCCCTCAGCCAGAGGCTCTTCCTCCCTCCCTCATGCCAAGACCCTTTTGGAAAGATATAAGCAAGCAAGACTCAAGAACAAGACACTCTGGTATGCAGGCACAGGGATCATTTTATTGCAATCAGGGAAGGATGCTGGATCGGGCCCATTGGCTCAAGAGGGAACAGGGTTTATCGTTGCCTTCACTCCTTGGGTGCTGGTTTCACCTCTCCAAAACTGTAGAGGTTGCAGGGATTTCAGGCTGTGCATCACTGCCATCACTTTGCTGCGGGAGTAAAAGAGTGTTCAGGCATCCAAGAACCCTAGAGAGATCGGTGCTCATCACCCTAGCTAAGCAGACGACAAGGGTTTCCCTTACCTGGAGATGCCCAGATGGAGCCTGGGACCAAGGTGCTCATTGACACAGCCTTGGCCCCATCCCCCTGTTCCCATGTCATAATTACGGAACATCTCTTAGCTGTCAGCTCAGAGGCAACAGGCATCCCTCCTCAAGCAAAACTGCACTTGAGCAATGTAAGTAAATCCCCTTTTTCATTCATCTTACTAAAAACGCTTGGTTCATTCTCCACAACAGGGGTGAAGAGGTATTTCTGCTTCTCTTTCTCTTTCTCTTTCTCCTTCTTTCTCTCCAGATACATAAAGGCTACCAGATCTTTTGATCTATGAGACTCCAAAATCTTCCACAAACCACAGATAGTCAGTCTCTATCCCACTGCATACCACCCTCCACCAAATTCAAAACCATCTCACCTTAGACAGGATTACGGCAATCTCGTGGGCATCCACCACAGCACTTCTGAACACCGGGGCAGGACCAGTCATCTTTACACCTTGCAATGCAGATTCCCACACCTGGATCCCGGGGGCATCGTCCAGGCTTCTCTGCAAAAGAGCAAAGCCCTCAGTGACCCTTGGGCTCCTTTCCAACCTGACAGTTCTAGGGTTCTGTGGCTAAGAGATGCCTTTTGTCCAGAAAGACCCTCCCTGTGCAGTTGCAATGGAGTTCACTTGTGTCTGGAACCCAGAGGACCCCAGAAATCCTCAAGTGGGTTTCAGAAATCCACACTTTGCAATGCAGATTCCCACACCTCAATTCGGAGGGCATTGTTCAGGCTTCTCTGCAAAAGAGCAAAACCCTCGGTGACCCTTGGGCTCCCTTTCCAACCTGAAAGCTCTAGTCAACTGATGGTCTCTGATTTTCCATCATTTGGGGCGTAGATTCCTAGAATTAAAAACTTTTCTCCTTGTGTCTGGATTTCAATTGCCAAAATTCTGCCCTGTTCGTCTTTAAATACAAATTTTGGGGACAAGTTCTCCTTTGCATAAATCACCACTCCTCTTTTCTTAACTTTATCCGATGAAATAAATTCTTGGCCTAACCTTTTATTGATTAGCACTTTTCTATGGAGTCTTGTCACATGTGTTTCTTGCAGGCAAATAATGTCCAATTGTTCTTTTTTCAAAATATGAAATACTTTTCTGCGTTTTTCTGGAGAATTCCCGCCATTTATATTCCAACTAAGAAGCTGTAGAGACATCCCGGTCTACTTCTTGGGTATCACAGTTGGGTATCTAATTTGTCGTCCTTTTCCGGAAGCTGTGGTGCCGGGCCGCCTCCAGATGGTATGGATCCTGGTGGTAATCCCGGTGGTGGAGGCCAAGAATCTACGGCTCTCTTTTGGAGGTCCTCCTCGTTGTCGTGTAGGAACTTCTGGTGGTCTTCTGGTGTTTTAATTCTTACCTTCTTTCCTTTATAGGTGAATGACAGACCTTGAGGAAATTCCCACCTATAAGGGATTGCGTTGTATCTTAACAATTTGGCCAAGTCTGTGTATGTGGCTCTAAGGTCCAGCAAATATTTAGGAATGTCTCTATAAATTTCTGCCCTTTTGCCTTCGACTTCCAGGGATTTTTTAAAGTGTTGGCCTAATATCTTGTCTCTTTCCTCTCTTGTTCTCAAACAAACCAAACAGTCTCTGGACTTATCTTTTTTAACCGATCTTCCCAGTCTGAAGGCCGTCACAATCTTGAAATCTTTATCTTCTTCAACCCCCCAAAATTTAGAAAACAGCTCCGTCAAGAATTTCTCTAGGTTGCCCTGTTCCAACTCTGGGACAGCCCTCAGCCTAAGATTACATTCCTTACTTTTCAGTTCCACCATTGACAGGTAGGCTTGCTGTTCTCCTACCTGTCTTTTCAGAGGTCTTACTTCCCCTTTGATCTCTTCCACCTTCTTGCACGCTTGCTCAGCTTTTTGATTGGCTTCCGCAGCTAATTTGTAGTTCTCCGCCGTAGCTCCTTGCAGTTTCTCAATAGCCTGAGTGTGCTGCGAAACCTGATCTGTTAACTTGCTGATAGTAGATGTAGCTCTATCAATTTTAGATGACTGATCGTCCACCTTCTTATTCAAAAGTGCCAATTGTTCCAAAATTTGTTTCAAGACTGGATCAGTTCCTCCAGCTGCCATTTCTTCTGTAGCAGGCGTTTCAACTTCCTCCTCCTGCGCCGTCAACACAGTTGGCACCGAGGATCTACGATGATGAATCAAGGTTGTTTGGACAAGCTGTCCAGCTCTCTTGTCTTTTTTCTTTTCTTTAGCTTCCTCAGCTAAAGCTTCCTTAGCTTTAGCTGCTCTTGTTTTCGCTGGGCCACTCATTCCCCAGCTGCTGTTCAAGGTCAAATAGTCTTTCAATCCATGAGAAAGGCAAGTCCAGAGTATAAACAATTAAACCACAAAAAATCCCAATAAGATACAGTTCCCAGACCACTATGCCTCCGCAAATCCACTAGGGGGGGTTTTCAAAGGAAAGAAAGTTTCTTTTCCACCATCAAAGCTCCTACTTCAACTGAAATCCCCAAGTTCAGAAAGGAGGATTTCAGAAAGTTCTGTTTCAAATTAGTGCCACAAGGTAACGGAGAGGTTTCGATGACAGTATTAAAGCGATAGTGTATCCATCAATGCAACAGTTTATGTTAAGAGAAAAGTTTCAGCAGCCTGACAGTACTCATTTGCAACACTGGCAGTCCAATAACTCGGTTATCCCCTTCAATTCCACATCTCTTCACAATAGGAGGAAGATTCTCTAGCACACTGAACCAAAACATTTATTTCTTCACTCTTTTTCGATTTCTAGAAACACACAGTCTATTAATGCCCCTTCTTACTTCTTTCAAGATCTCTTTTTAACGCTTCAGCCCGCATCGGGTTCTTTGCTTTGCTCCGATTAGCAGGACCGGAAGGCGGACTTCCTGTTACTCGCCTCCCGTTTTCAGCCGAAATAGACAAATTTAAGTTAATCCTTAATCAGTTCTTTGGTACCCCTTACTCACGGGTAGATTTTGGAAAGATATAAGCAAGCAAGACTCAAGAACAAGACACTCTGGTATGCAGGCACAGGGATCATTTTATTGCAATCAGGGAAGGATGCTGGATCGGGCCCATTGGCTCAAGAGGGAACAGGGTTTATCGTTGCCTTCACTCCTTGGGTGCTGGTTTCACCTCTCCAAAACTGTAGAGGTTGCAGGGATTTCAGGCTGTGCATCACTGCCATCACTTTGCTGCGGGAGTAAAAGAGTGTTCAGGCATCCAAGAACCCTAGAGAGATCGGTGCTCATCACCCTAGCTAAGCAGACGACAAGGGTTTCCCTTACCTGGAGATGCCCAGATGGAGCCTGGGACCAAGGTGCTCATTGACACAGCCTTGGCCCCATCCCCCTGTTCCCATGTCATAATTACGGAACATCTCTTAGCTGTCAGCTCAGAGGCAACAGGCATCCCTCCTCAAGCAAAACTGCACTTGAGCAATGTAAGTAAATCCCCTTTTTCATTCATCTTACTAAAAACGCTTGGTTCATTCTCCACAACAGGGGTGAAGAGGTATTTCTGCTTCTCTTTCTCTTTCTCTTTCTCCTTCTTTCTCTCCAGATACATAAAGGCTACCAGATCTTTTGATCTATGAGACTCCAAAATCTTCCACAAACCACAGATAGTCAGTCTCTATCCCACTGCATACCACCCTCCACCAAATTCAAAACCATCTCACCTTAGACAGGATTACGGCAATCTCGTGGGCATCCACCACAGCACTTCTGAACACCGGGGCAGGACCAGTCATCTTTACACCTTGCAATGCAGATTCCCACACCTGGATCCCGGGGGCATCGTCCAGGCTTCTCTGCAAAAGAGCAAAGCCCTCAGTGACCCTTGGGCTCCTTTCCAACCTGACAGTTCTAGGGTTCTGTGGCTAAGAGATGCCTTTTGTCCAGAAAGACCCTCCCTGTGCAGTTGCAATGGAGTTCACTTGTGTCTGGAACCCAGAGGACCCCAGAAATCCTCAAGTGGGTTTCAGAAATCCACACTTTGCAATGCAGATTCCCACACCTCAATTCGGAGGGCATTGTTCAGGCTTCTCTGCAAAAGAGCAAAACCCTCGGTGACCCTTGGGCTCCCTTTCCAACCTGAAAGCTCTAGTCAACTGATGGTCTGGGCAGCAGACAAAGCTTGTCCATCATGTGTTGTGGTAGCCTTCTTTTCCTTGTGGGGCTCGTTGCCTCAACTGCCTCCTGCCTCCAGCCAGAATCCAGGTATGCACTTCTGAGTATAGAGATTCTGCAATTCTTCATAAGTCACAATGGCTTTGGTTCATGAAGAAGAGGAGCTTCCTATCTCACCCCACCCTCCGCAGAATAAGTGGTCTCACCTCTGACAGGATTAGCACAAGCTCGTGGGCAACTCCCGCAGCACTTCTGAGCTCCAGGGCATGACCAGTCATCCTCGCACCAAACCACGCAGGGTCCGACCATACCTGGCTGACCCCCAGGACATTGCCCAGGCTTCTCTGCAACAGAGCAGAAGTCCAAGGTTGAGGCTCTCTCTCTTCATGTGGGATGGGGCTCCTTTGCATCCAGTGGCCAGAGGAGCTCAGGATTCCTAAGGTTAGCTCTGTTCTGCTCAGGAGTCTGAGGTGTCACACAAAACTAGACTTCCCAATAGCACCCCACCTCTGCCGAAAGGTGGTCCCTGCACTCTCAGCAACTCAGGAGCAGAACAAGTCCTGCCTTTCGGAGCAGCAGGAAAGAAGATTGCTCCAACTTCCACGTGGTGGCCCTTCAAGTATTCAAAGATAGCTCTCCTACTTATTCTCAGTTGTCTCTTCTCCAGGCTAAACGGACTCAACTCCCTCTACCATTCCTCATAACATTTTGTTTCCAGACCCTTTACCTCTTGGTCCTCCCTCCCCCGCAAGAACCCTTTTATTATTATTATTTAAAAAAATTCTTTGACAATGTAATAATCATAAATAAATAAGAATAAATAATAATAATAATAATAATAATAATAATAATAATAATAATAATAATAATAATAAATTTTATTTATATCCCGCCCTCCCCAGCCGAAGCCGGGCTCAGGGCGGCTAACAACAATAAACAGTACAAAAGTATAGCACAAAATTGGGCACCTCACCCCCAGGAACATTCCAAGTCTTAGTTGTGGCTTTTGCGCATCCCAGCAACCAAAGATTATGCATTTCTAAAATGAGTACATCCCAGATGAAGAGGCTCCAAGTTTTAATTTGGAGAAGGTGTATTGGTATCCCAGCAAATTCTCTCCTAGGGCATGGATGAGAAATCTGACTGAACTTAAGCCTGAATCCAGGGAGGACTGTAGCAATCACATAACACAGTTCCTAGCCATTATCGAGAAACAAGAACTTCCTTGTGCTAGTGATGAGACTCCTCTTTCCAGCAATACTCCAAGCTTACCAGGCATGCATGGCTGAGGCTCCTGCTTTCAGTCATGTTAGCTAAGACTACCAACTTTTATTTTACTGTTTCTTATTACTTTTCTGCAAACTACTTTTATTGTGATGCTGTCTGCATTGAAATGTAAGTAAATCCCCTTTTTCATTCATCTTACTAAAAACGCTTGGTTCGTTCTCCACAACAGGGGTGAAGAGGGGAAGGTCATCAGACCACAAATAGAAGGGATAAAATTGTACAATTGCCTAAGCTTTAATAAGGTGCACAACTTAAATGTGTTTCACTCTGTTAAAAAGGCTTCACAGACCCTTTTCCCTTTTGTAGTTCTCCCATACACATGGGATAGGAGGCTTAGATCCAAAACTACAGATTTGATCCCTAATCCATGTCCTACAGTGGGAAGGGACCCCGATCATCTAGACCAACGCCCTGCAAAGCAGGGATTATAGCTAAAGAATCCATGGCCGATGGCCATCCAACCTCTGCTTAAAAACTTCCAAGGAAGGAAAATCCACCACCTTCTAAGGGAATCTTTTCCACTGTCAAAGGGCTCTTCCTGCCAGAAAGACGTTTTGGTTCTCTGGCTGCAGTTATGGGGGACCCAATCCAAAACAATAAATCATTAGCATCAGCATCTGCCTAATTGTGCTGTGTCCTCACACAAGGGGCTCAGCCTCTTACCTGGATTTATGCAGACGCTGGAGCACATGCGTGAGCAGCATTTCTTGGGGAAAGGACAATGATAATCTTTATGGCATTCCTTTATGCAAGGTGGTATCACTACTGCAGGAAAGAAAGGGCAGCTTCCGGGTCTTTCTGCAAGACAGAACAATATTATGGCTCAGAGACATCTTTTCAAAGGAGGGCAACAGTGGTGTACAATTAGTTGTGGCTTTTTCGCGTCCCAGCAGCCAAAGATTGTGTATTTCGATGAGCACAGCTCAGATGAAGAGGCTCCAATTTTACCCTCCCTCCCTCCCAGCAGAGAGATGGACATCTGGGCTGAAGCTGGATCAGTCTTTGCTGGGACTGGCTAAGTTTCCCCACTGTGGCCACCCCTATCCCTGATGCAATGTTTTTTCCAGCTATGGAGTGGGCACCAGAGATTTCCTTCCTGCATCTGTTTCACCTTTAAAGCCCTATGCGGCCTAGGACCCACATACCTACGGGACCGCCTCTCCTGGTATGCCCTGTGGAGGACCTTAAGGTTCACAAATAACAACACTTTGGAGGTTTCAAGCCTCAAGGAGGTTTCAACTAGGGCTGGGGCCTTTTCAGCACTGGCACTGACATGGTGGAACACTCTGTCACAAGAGACCAGGGCCTTGCAGACCCTTAAGGTCCACAAATAACAACACTTTGGAGGTCCCAAGCCTCAAGGAGGTTAGATTGTTCTCAACTAGGGCCGGGGCTTTTTCAGTACTGGCCCCGACATGGTGGAACATTCTGTCACAAGAGACCAGGCCCTGTAGGACTTAACATATTTTCACAGGGCCTGCAAGATGGAGCTGTTCTGCCTGTCCTTTGGTTTGGACTCGGTCTGACCCTTATGTTTCCCTCCCCTTATGGCCTTGATTTATCAGCTACTTTAAAATGAGGCTGCATTTTAAATTGCATTCTAACCTGTATTTTAAATTGGGTCCCCCCTCTCTTTCCCCCCTATTATGTTTTTACTGTGATTTTATTGGTGTTAGCCACCCTGAGCCTGGCTCTGGCCAGGGAGGGCAGGGTAAAAATATTTATTATTATTATTATTATTTATTAGTCTGCTTCCTCCCGTTGTTTAGTGGGGAGTTTTCTCAGAGACGAGGTGCTCCACTCTCGGCCCCGTCAGAGGAAGCTGAGGTTGCCTCTGGGTCCGGTAACCCTCCAGCCTCTCCTGAGCTGCAGAGGCTCAGGGCAGAGAGGCGGAGGGAACTAAGTTCCCTCAGGAGGAGTGCTTGCCTCCAGGCCAGGAGAGGTGAGTCACCAGAGGATCGGGGCCACCCTATGCCTCGGGACAGATAAAAGTCCCGGCCAGCCCCAGTCCCAGGTTGCGGGAGCAACATTGTTGGTTGCTAGTCCCTGCCTGAACCCTGTCCTGCTTTCCTGCCTGAGCTCCTGACCCGCCCTGGCTCCCTGCTTACATGCCTGTTCCTGACTTCACCCAACTCCCTGCCCTGCACTCAGCTTCAGCTACTACGGACTGCTTCCACGTTGCACCTTTGACCACGGACTGGAATTGGACCTCGCCTCTCGGGTAACCCATTGGACCAGCACAGTAGAGTTGGAAGGGACCCCCAAGGGGCATCTAGTCCAACTGCCTCCAATGCAGAAATCAGAACTAACAAATCCCTGAAAGATGTCTTCTGCTAAAAAGCCTCTAATTTCGCTGATAAATTTTGGAAGAGTTCCCTGCACAATTTAGTGCTAGCCTACAAAAGCAAGCCCAGCTGTGAGATTGTAAAACCACTGGTGGAGGAGAAGGCAGAGGCTGGAGAAAGGACTTTGAGTGGAAAGTGCCCTTTCCCCAACCTGGGCACCTCTTGAGGAGCTCGCCAAAGGTGCCACACCAGAAATTGGGTGTGGAGGGGGTAAAAGGTACAGTTAAAGGGGCCCCTGACTATTAGGTCCAGTTGTGGCCGACTCTGGGGTTGCGGTGCTCATCTCGCTTTATTGGCCGAGGGAGCCGGTGTGCAGCTTCTGGGTCATGTGGCCAGCATGACTAAGCTGCTTCTGGCAAACCAGAGCAGCACATGGAAACACCGTTTACCTTCCCACCGGAGCGGTACCTATTTATCTACTTGCACTTGGACGTGCTTTCGAACTGCTAGGTTGGCAGGAGCAGGGACCGAGCAATGGGAGCTCACCCCGTTGCGGGGATTCGAACCGCCGACCTTCTGATTGGCAAGTCCTAGGCTCTGTGGTTTAACCCACAGCGCCACCCGCGTTTCATGGAGGGGGTAGCTGCCTTCTGAATGGGACACAGGTGTTGGAAGCCTCCGTCCAACCTTGATGCCTGCTTCCTCTCATTTCAACAGAGCTCTATGGTTTGTTGCAGCTGATGTCAATCAAAACAATAGGCATAAAGTGTGGGGGGTCCATGGTAGAGCCCCCTTAAACACTCTCAGACAGACACACCTCTATGGCTCAGAAATGCCTGCTCCTCTGGAGGATCTGAACTCCGCACACAGAGCAGCAGCAGCAGAAGAAGAAAAGACGTGTAGAGAGAGCCTTGCTCAGGTAGAAAGGGCTCCATCTTTCAGGCAGGGTCCAAAGGGGGTCACGTACCTTGGCCAAAAGCAGAGAACACCACGGCACAGAGAGAGAGGAGCCCCGCGAGGAGGAAGATGAGAGCACCAGGCCTCATGGCTAGGCAGGTCACTGTGCCCTCCAGCCTCCAGCCAGGTGGTTTTTATAATTCCCCAATGCAGCAGGAGCCCCACCCAGACCAGAGAGGAGACAATGAGGAAAGGTGGTGCTGGCAAATGTTCCTGCATTGCACAAGAAACTATGAGGAGAATGTAAAGGTCGCTGTCCCTCGGCAAGCTAAGATCAAAGGGGCCACTTCACATTGCATTTTCCATTTGCAATCCAATTTCCAAGAAAGTGTCTCAGGGGTCAATGCTCCTTTTGCAAAACAAATGTCATTGTGCAGAAGAAGTGGGAAGATGTTGGGGAAATGGGAGAGGGCTTTTGCACGCCCTGGGTATGGCTCCATCTGGGCTCTGGTATTATAAACCAGCAGCTGAGAGGCTGGAGGGCGCTCCATCCTGCCTAACAATGAAGTCTGGTGGCCTCTTCATCTCCCTCCTCCTTGGGCTCTTCACTCTCTGTGCCTTGATTCCCTCTACCAAGATAGGTCATCCCTTTTGGACCCTTCCCTTTCCTCCAAGGGCAAGACTATCTGGACAGTTCTAGTTGCCACATGGGCGGTGGTTCTTCTGGACCTTCTGGTGCTCCAACACCACTGAGAAGTTTAGGAGAGAGAAGAACAGGAGGGTTTTTGTCATGGAGGTCTGGCAAGTGACTTTCCCAAGAGTATTTAAACAATGGCTTTAGCGGTGATTCCTGCATTGGTGGAGGTTGGATTAGATGAGCCTTTTTCTATGATGCTATCCTATTATCAAGGAGTTGTCAGGTGAGCTCAGGTCATCCACAGGGCTGGAAAGAACGTGAGGCATGAAATGCAATTAGCTTTTATTCACAGAAAGCAACAACACAACCGATCACACTGGCTCGACTAAGCTTGAGACGTTGCTGGAAACCTTGCCTTTTAGCCTCTCACACTGAATCCCTCCCATTCCATGGAGGAGGAGAGCCAGTAGCAGAGGCAACCTCTGATTCCTCTCTGTCCAGGTCCTCTTCTTCCATGTCCTCCTGGACAGGTAGCAGCACCACTCTTCACCATCCAGCCAGTCCCTGACACCTACCATGCAGCTCCGTTGAAGGTCCTATGTTTGCAGTATGCATTTTCCCCTATGGACATGAACATGAGAAGCTCTCTTTCCTGCTGAAGCAATCTAGAGGACTCTGTTTTGAGAGTAGGAGCCGCGGCTGCAGCCCAGCACCAGGGCAGAAGGGGTAACATGCAGGGGGAGGAGGTCTCTGAGGGACAGGCCTCAGTTGGGGAAAACACAGCATCAAGCCAAAGGAAGGGGCCTTGCAGAAAAAAGGAGCCAGCCCCAGCCTTCTCCCCTTCCACCCCTTTCCCCTTGAAATGCCATTCCTCTGCAAAAGGATAAAACATAAAATACTTACAGATATAAAAGACAGAGGCAATTTTGCCCTCCCAGACCTTAAATTATATTATGAATCTGCACGACTGGTAGGGATTAGGGACTGGATAAAGTTGGAAAAGCAAGAAGCATTAGAATTGGAAGGACATGACAATAGATTTGGTTTTTTTTAAAAAAATAATTTTTTATTGATTTTAACAACATAAAGAATAGCAACATAACCAAGAAAAGAAAAAGAAAAGACATACAAACAATCATGCACGACTTCCCCAAACCTTCCCTTCACTGCACCCTTATTTTTAAATTAGCTTTTAGCAATCCTTCTTTCAGTTTTAATAAGACAACTTTCTTTAAATTTTCTTAAGTTTAAACTTTAACAGCTATAATTCTCTAATTTCATAACCCTTGACATCTTAACATTCCGAAATTTTACAAAAGTTCTTAAGATAAACTTTAATTTTTTTCCAGTCCTCTTCCACCGTCTCTCTCCTCTGGTCACGGATTCTGCCGGTCATCTCTGCTAGTCCCATAAATTCAATCACCTTGGTCTGCCATTCTTCCAGAGTAGGTAATTCTTGAGTCTTCCAATACTTTGCTAGGAGAATTCTTGCTGCCGTGGTTGCATACATAAAAAAGGTTCTGTCCTTCTTTGGAATCATTTTGGTCGACCAAATGACATGACAATAGATTTGGATGGCACACATATCTATGGTATGGGAAAGGGAAAGTACACAAAAGTTTCTATAACCACATAATTAGGAAATCATTAATGAGAGTATGGGAGAGATATAAAGATTTACTAGAACAGAAGACTCCTTGGTGGCTTTCACCACATGAAGCTTTACGGCTCAAACCACTTGGAAAGAAAGGAAAGTGGCTAACGTGGACTGACTTGTTAAAGGACCAAGAAGTAAAATGGAAATTAAGAGATTATGAGGAAATAAAAGACCATTTGCAGAGTTGGTTACCGGCAATTACACGAGATATATAAAGAAGACAATAAGAAAGGATTCAGTTATATGACATCTAGATTTCAAAAGGAAGTTGTGGAAGGGAAAGTAAAGTTGCTGAAAGGTGCATATAGTAATCCTGCTAGAATGGGAAACAAAAGATGAGGAGGTGAAATCAGTCATGATTAAATGGGCAGAAGGCATAGGAAGTGACTAGAGGTGGCCGTGGCCTCACCTGTGAGGGAACGACAAAAAGCACAGGGCAGGGCAGCCATCTTTCTCTCTGTGACTACTTTCATCTGCTTAGCCAAAGATGCTCTCTTGGCCTCCAGCCAATAATAGCCTCATTATAACAATACCAATTTATAATACAATTATTAATACCAATTGTTCAAATACCGAATTATATAATTTAGATAAAGTGGCCTCCCGCGTGCTAGATTTGATGAATTAATTATTTGCTTTATTTCTGCATCCCAAAATCTTATTAATGTCCATTACATTGACATCATCATAATCCTTATACAATAACTGCAATACAGTATTAACAACTTCTATCTGTGTTTGACACATTAAATGATTTATAAAGCTACAAGTGAGGATCTCAAACTATATCCTTGTTCTTCCTGTGTGTGGCATTTATTCCGTCCATGGCCCTGTCCTTGTAAGTTATTTTGTCTTTCTTTCCCCTGGTTGTTGCTGTTGTCCGTCATGCCTTGGGCAGAGCTAATATCCCATTTTGGTTCCAGAAATTTGTTTTGCAACTCTAACAACAGCTGCAAAAGTCTCTCTGTCCCAATAAATAAGCTGTTTTCACCATTTTCCCTCTCAGCCTCGGAGGAAGAACGGTCTGTCAAACTGCAGATAACTCAATAATGAACCTTATCAGTTCCTTGACAGTTCACAGATTCCTTTCCTCCTTCCTTCCAGCTGAAGATAAATGAGCAATTATACTTCCAATTAAATTAAATTTCAAGTCCTCTTAGCATTTTCCAGTGCACTCCATATGCACATCCTAAAGTATGGAGAAGAGTCTTAGAGCTGACTCTAAAGTTCCATCGTAAACCTTTTGCAAAATAGAGCTTACCTCTCTTTTTCTTTTTCTTTTTACACACAGAGTTCCGTTTGATGTTATATTCCATATTTATAATCCAATTTATTCCACCATCACTTCTACAAATATACTTTGAACTAATATTCAGAGGAGGGTGTCCGAATCATAAATGTAGAGAAGAAAACTTTTAATAAAGAAACTTTATTAAAATGCATTCTTTAAAAAAAGAAGAAGCATTTTTACTTGGTATTATAGGCCAAGACAGTAGTAGACAAGATGTTAAACTGTTTTTATATGCAACAACAGTGGCAAGAGTATTGTTAGGCCAGAAATGGAAGCAAGAAGAAATTCCGAGGAAAGAAGAATGGCAGACAAAATTAATGGACTATGCAGAATTGAACAAAATGACAGGAAAAATTGAAAACCTGCGGGACCAGAGATTTACAGGAGATTGAAAGAAGTATATGAACTATTTGAAGAGCAACTGTAACCAACAAATTGCGCTAGTAGGACTACAAGAAGTTTTGTAAGGAGAAATATACGAAGTGTTACAAAGTAGAAAAGATAGAGATATTGGTTATGAGTTTTAAATGTAATAGGGAAAATAAGAAATGCAAACTAAGAGATTAGATTGGAAAATTTTCAGACAGGACTGCTAGAAGTCAAAAAAATGAATAAGATGTAAAAGTATGTTTAATTACTGTTGAAAATGATATGTTAAAAAACTAATAAAAACTTATTTAAAAAAGAAAAAGAAAGAAATTTTAGGCTCCCCCGCCCCCCGTCTTTTGAAATGAATGAAGTCTTATCTCAAGTTCAAACCTTAAAGTCTTGACAGTTTTTTTTGTTCCACAGTTTGTGATCTCATCTAGCACGTGCCGGTACTTTAGCCCAATTAAGCTCTAATTAACAAGAGAACCTCTGCTTCCTAATGGCGGCATTGGAGGGTTTTCAATAGGCAAAGTGCTTTTGCACTCAGTGCCTCTCTGCCCCCCAAATTCCATTCTCTGGGGGGAATTTGGAAGGACTGATGCCCAAACCAGATAAAATGACAATAGTAATTTTAACAATCACTGTTTTTGCAATGTACTGCAGCAAGAAAGAGCATTATTGGGGCTAAAACGTAAGCACTGAGGCACTTAAGGCTCTGTTTGTACAAAGACAAAATCTCTCCAGCACAATTTCTTATTGTTCCTTTATTCCTTTGTTCCAGATGCTCAGACTGGCAGCCGCCTCAATTACAAATGACTTAGAATCATAGAATCATAGAGTTGGAAGAGACCACAAGGGCCATCGAGTCCAACCCCCTGCCAAGCAGGAAACACCATCAGAGCACTCCTGACATATGGTTGTCAAGCCTCTGCTTAAAGACCTCCAAAGAAGGAGACTCCACCACACTCCTTGGCAGCAAATTCCACTGTCAAACAGCTCTTACTGTCAGGAAGCTCTTCCTAATGTTTAGGTGGAATCTTCTTTCTTGTAGTTTGGATCCATTGCTCCGTGTCCGCTTCTCTGGAGCAGCAGAAAACAACCTTTCTCCCTCCTCGATGTGACATCCTTTTATATATTTGAACATGGCTATCATATCACCCCTTAACCTCCTCTTCCCCAGGCTGAACATGCCCAGCTCCCTTAGCCGTTCCTCATAAGGCATCGTTTCCAGGCCTTTGACTTCCAAGAATCCTGAATGTGCCTATCCGCCAAAGGTGTGCACAGACCCTGGGGGTCTCTGGCAGAGCTATCTGCTTGGGGGCTGGAGTGTCGGGGGTGGAGTGAGCTGCCCATGGTGGACATTTGGTGCCCCCCCAACTCCCAAGCCTCCCCTGAGCTGTCAAAATGAAGGGGAAAGTTTAGTGACCTTATGCTGCTTTCAACCTGCTCTTATCCTATGAGCATTTGTCAATAGATGTCTTTATTTGCTTACTGGATCTAAAATTAATTGGGGGGGGAGGAGTGATATTGGTTGAGCAGTAGGGAAAAGGCATCTAGAGCAGTGGTTCCCAACCCTTTTTTTTTGCCATGCTCCACCTAAGCATCTCTAAAATCTTGATGCCCCCACCCCCAACATATACCGGTAATTCTTATTATTCAAAAAGTGAGCTCCTATTCAAGAGGAGGAAGCCTAAAAGGCCATTAACTTCGTCTAAATCATCTTCGAATTGTGTCCCCCCCCCAAAAGAAATTCAAATTAGCCCACATTGGGAACCACAGATCCAGAAGAACGTTGTGAGGAAGCAATTAGCTGGGACATGAAAAGATATGGAAGGGACTAGCTTTCGCAGATTGCATTGCAAGAAATACACAATGGGCCAACATATTCCCTTCTACTCCTCCCCCCACCCCATTCACCAATACATGCAAAGACGGAGCATCCCTTGAGGACTTCCTTCCTAGACAGCCTTGCCTTTGGGCTCCATCTGGGTCCCGTTTGACTCCACTTTCAAAGTGTCCTGCTCACCTTCCGCTTTGCCAGGCACATCTGACTCTTTAATAAGCTGGGATGTTTCTCTGTCACTGTTATGGCTGACATCATAATGCTATTGGGCGGCTTGGCTTAACTGGAAAGGGGCTGGGGGCTGGAAGATGGAAGGCCATGACAGCATCCCTGGCCAGCCAACTTTGGCTTAAAAACCTCCAGTGAAGGAGAGTCCACCATATTCCGAGAGAGTCTGATCTTACTGTCAAACAACTCTTACTGTCAGAAAGTCCTTCCTAATGTTTAGTTGAAACCCCCTTTCTTTTGACTTCAGCCCATTGGTGTGGGTCCTCCCCTCTCCTTTTTTGAGACCCAGAAAGAGGGCTTGGGATGGCTGAGTATATTTGACTTGGTTGGGAATCTGAGTTTCTGTGAAATGGGTGTTTTTGATCTGGGGTGGCATGAAGAAGACGCCTCGCTACCCTATGGAAATGGGGTCCAGCCCAGGATGCTGCCTCCAAGGAACAGGACTCCCAGCCTGAAAGGCCAGGCTCCATGTGGTTAAAAAGGTAAAGGGACCCCTAACCATTAGGTCCAGTCATGACCAACTCTCGGGCTCATCTCATTTTACTGGCCGAGGGAGCTGGCATACAGCTTCCAGGTCATGTGGCCAGCATGACTAAGCCGCTTCTGGCCAACCAGAGCAGCGCACGGAAATGCCATTTACCTTCCCACCTGAGCGGTACCTATTGATCTACTTGCACTTTGATGTGCTTTCGAACTGCTAGGTTGGCAGGAGCAGGGACTGAGCAACGGGAGTTCACCCTGTTGTGGGGATTCGAATCACCGACCCTCTGATTCGCAAGCCCTAGGCTCTGTGGTTTAACCCACAGTGCCACCTGCGTCCCTCCATGTGGTTAGGTCTCCTCATATTCACACTGCTCCCACCTGAGTCTTCCACCTGAGGGCCCCACAATGCTGCCACTTTGGACTCTGTGTGGAACAGGAATCAGCTCTTGGCTGCTGAACAACCAGAGGAAGAGGCCCCAGGAGTTCTGGTCGCCCTCCCTGCCCATCACTGCAGGGGGGTCCTGCACACACAGCTGTTGCTGTCCTGTGTCCAGTTGATTTCAAAAGCGGAAAGTGGGCACGAAAGCAGCAACACACTCCAGGAGAGAGACCACAAAGGACCTGGGTCCCAGAGGCAACACTTAAGACACAGCAAGCCCTGCTTGGTTAATCAAATATTTGGGAACTAGGGATGGAAGTCAAGAGAGGGGACCTACAAGATCCCGTTACACCCAGCCTGCTTTAAATCAATAGCCTTAGTTCTCCTGCTTCTACCCCCCAACAGACAGTGACCCTTTGCCCTTCACCCAGTGCATTTTCCCTGCTAATTCTGGCACACTGTGAAGCTGCCCTTCCCTGGCTGTATGTGTGATCCGTTGGGTTTCCACAGCCCTCAGCCAGAGGCTCTTCCTCCCTCCCTCATGCCAAGACCCTTTTGGAAAGATATAAGCAAGCAAGACTCAAGAACAAGACACTCTGGTATGCAGGCACAGGGATCATTTTATTGCAATCAGGGAAGGATGCTGGATCGGGCCCATTGGGTCAAGAGGGAACAGGGTTTATCGTTGCCTTCACTCCTTGGGTGCTGGGTTCACCTCTCCAAAACTGTAGAGGTTGCAGGGATTTCAGGCTGTGCATCACTGTCATCAGTTTGCTGTAGGAGTAAAAGAGTGTTCAGGCATCCAAGAACCCTAGAGAGATCGGTGCTCGTCACCCTAGCTAAGCAGACGACAAGGGATTCCCTTACCTGGAGATGCCCAGATGGAGCCTGGGACCAAGGTGCTCATTGACAGAGCCTTGGCCCCATCCCCCTGTCCCCATGTCATAATTATGGACCATCTCTTAGCTGTCAGTTCAGAGGCAACAGGCATCCCTCCTTGAGCAAAACTTGGACAATTTGTGCAGAACTGCTGTCTTCAGCCCACCTAGTTCCTTTCCTGACTCCATTCAAGGTGCCTACATTAATGTCAAAAGCCCAAAATAACGTAGGCACCAACTATCTGAAAGAGCTTCTCCATACTTGCAGACTCTCTTGGAGTAAACATCAGCAGGCGGGCTCTCTTGGCAGTTCCTCCACCCTGACAAAGTCATCTCTGGGGCAGCCCCTAAGTTGGGGGAACTCCCTTCCCACAGAGGTGTGTCTGGCACCCTCATTATGTTGTTCCCACCTGATAGATATCTACATTTTTTTGGACCAACTCTATTCCTGAGACTGCAATTTGTTTTAACTGCAGTTTCAAACTGCAACACACACTGGGAGCCCATAGTGAAGGGAAGGGGGGGGGCTTAAATAACAATAAATCATCCACAAGGGGCTCAGCATCTTACTTGGGTTTTCGCAGACCATGGAGCAAAATTTTGGGCAGCATTTCTTGACGGAAGGACAATCATAATCTGTAGCACACCAATTAATGCAAGGTGGCTTCACTACTGCAGCATAGACAGGGCAATTTCCAGGCTTCCCTGAAACAAAGAACATCATTATGGCTCAGAGACAACATTTGAAAAGCCTTTATTCATCCCAGCCTTTATAGGATGAGCACAGCCCAGATGAATAAGTTTCCTCCTGTTTTTCTCCTCCCTCTAAGCACAGAGTTGAACATCTGGGTTGCAACTGGATCAGTCTTTGCTGGGGCTGGCTAACTTCTCCCACAGTGGCCACCCCCATCCCTTGATGGGGTGTGTAGTGTGGTGGAGTGGTTAAGAGCGGTAGACTTGTAATCTGGGGAACCGGGTTCGCGTCTCCGCTCCTCCACCTGCAGCTGCTGGGTGACCTTGGGCCAGTCACACTTCTCTGAAGTCTCTCAGCCCCACTCACCTCACAGAGTGTTTGTTGTGGGGGAGGAAGGGAAAGGAGAATGTGAGCCGCTTTGAGATTCCTTTGGGTAGTGATAAAGCAGATATCAAATCCAAACTCTTCTTCTTCTTGATGCCAAGTTCTTTCCAGCTATGGACTGGGCACCAGAGACCTCCTTTCTGCACCTGCTTAACTCCTGGGCTGCAACTTTAAGGGCTACCTTTAGTTGCTTGTGTGTGTTGGGGAGGTGCCTCCATCTCCATTCTCCCCTCCCTTCCTCAGCTGTCACCCCACTTCTCTTCCTTCCTCCCATCCATAAGAACTCTCTGGTTTCCTACAGGAGATGGCAACACATTGAAAGATTCCCTGTGGAGCCACCTACAACATTCTCAGGTATAGCGGTGCCTCTGCTCCTCTGAAGAGTCTGGACTCCACACCTGGAAGGCTTTGGGGGTGTGGGATGAAGGGGGTCCCACTTGGAGGCCCACACAAAGCAGCATCAGAAGGATTTTCCCCAGTGGGGTCACATACCTTGGGCTGAGGCAGAGGGCATCATGGCACAGAGAGCAAAGAGTCCCATGAGGAAGAAGACGAGGCCACCAGACTTCATGGTGAGGCAGAGCAGAGTGCTCTCCAGCCTGTAGCCAGGTGCTTTATAAGGCCACATCCTCAGGGGAGTCCTGCCCAGATTTAATTGGCTGTAGGAAGGTGAGGCCATCATTGCACAAGAAATGATGAGAAGCATGTATTGCACAGGTTGTGGTCCCTGTGCAAGGGAAGATCAAAGAGGTTGTTTTGCAATATATTCCCCATTTCCCCATTCAGAGACACAACAGCACATGTCCCTCTCAGAGGCTTCCCTGATTCTTCTGGTTGGCCACAGTGAGGATGGAATGATGGCGCAGCAGCAGGGTCTTTGGCCTGATCCAGCGCAGGGGGCTCTCCTTGCCTCCTCATGCTCTCTTCCAAGCTCAATCAGCAGACCACTTCACTGTGCAGCCTTTCTGGGCCCACCAAGCACCTTCTGCCATGTTCTAAGAACCACGGGCTTGCAGAAAACAAACAAACCCCTTAACCATTTGAACCGGAAGATGGAGAAAGCATTTGGAATACCATGTGCAGTTCTGACCACCTTCCCTCGATAGGATGTTTTTTTTTCTGAAAAAGGTTCAGAAAAGGGCAAGCAAAACTAGGAAACTGATGGAGCCCAAGCCATACAAAGAAAAGTTGCAACATTTGGGATTTCTCTAGCTTAGAGAAAATACAAGTAAGGTGACAGGATAGAGGTTCATAAAATGATGTTGGCATGGAGAAATACGATAAAGTTTTCTGGCAACTCTCATAACATCATAGACATCCATGGACATCCAATTAAACAGGAAATGGTTGGATTCAAGGTGGATAAAAGGAAGTCCTTCCTGATGCAGCTATATAAACTGTGGAATTTGCTGCTTCAGGAGGCAGCTGGTGCCACTAACTTGGATGGTTTTAAAGGAGGGCTAGACCAATTCCTGGAGGGCCACTGATGGCTTCTAGCCAGGATGGCTATGCTTTGCCTGCGTAGTTGGGCACAGAAATGCTTCTGAATCCCAGTTCCTGGAAACCAGGGATAGGCAGAGGACTCCTGTGCTTCTATTCTGCTTGAGGGCTTCCCACCGTGCTTGGAATGCATGCCATTGTTTTGGCCACCGCTCTAACAAGAGAGTTTTGCATATATGGGCCAGTAAAAAGGTGCAGCTAGTTACCTTAAGTCAAAAATGCTGCTCACTTTGCCACTAACTTGTTTCCCCTCCTCTGGCTTCTTACCACATCCTGGAGCTTCCCTCTGCTTGCTTAAGCATGGTCAAGGTTTAGTAGAACAGCTTAGTCAGGATATGGTTGTTTGAAGGTGGGACTCTTCCGTGCAGCTGTCCTTTGTGCCTGACGACAGCTGCCCAACCGGCTGGGATGGGGATGAAATGCTTTGGGGTCTATGTGTCTAAGGGTAGCATTGCTGCAGAAATAGTCATTTATTATGGGCAGTGGCAACCCATGCTAGAAGGGCGAGAGCGAGTGTATTTAGGGAGCAATTGGGCAAACATCTATCAGAGTGCTTCCCAGGAAAAAGAGCTAGAGGCTCTGCTTGAAGAGGAGGCAAAGAATATGTTTGAGGAGTCACATCATCCACTGACCCATATTAAGGCTGTGGTCTACTAAGATGCCTGGATCCTTTTCACATATCTCTATCTATATTTTTGTTGTTATTGTTGTTTAGTCGTTTAGTCGTGTCCGCCTCTTTGTGACCCCCTGGACAGAGCATGCCAGGCACTCCTGTCATCTACTGCCTCCCGCAATTTGGTCAGACTCATGTTTGTGGCTTCGAGAACACTGTCCCACCATCTCGTCCTCTGTCGTCCCCTTCTCCTTGTGCCCTCCATCTTTCCCAACATCAGGGTCTTTTCCAGGGAGTCTTCTCTTCTCATGAGGTGGCCAAAGTACTGGAGCCTCAGCTTCAGGATCTGTCCTTCCAGTGAGCACTCAGGGCTGATTTCCTTCAGAATGGATCTTCTTGCAGTCCATGAGACTCTCAAGAGTCTCCTCCAGCACCAGAATTCAAAAGCATCCATTCTTTGGCGATCAGCCTTCTTTATGGTCCAGCTCTCACTTCCATACATCACTACTGGGAAAACCATAGTTTTAACTATACGAACCTTTGTTGGCAAGGTGATGTCTCTGCTTTTTGAGATGCTGTCTAGGTTTGCCATCGCCTTTCTCCCAAGAAGCAGATGTCTTTTAATTTCGTGACTGCTGTCACCATCTGCAGTGATCATGGAGCCCAAGAAAGTAAAATCTCTCACTGCCTCCATTTCTTCCCTTTCTGTTTGCCAGGAGGTGATGGGAACAGTGGCCATGATCTTCAGTTTTTTGATGTTGAACTTCAGACCATATTTGGTGCTCTCCTCTTTCACCCTCATTAAAAGGTTCTTTAATTCCTCCTCACTTTCTGCCATCAAGGCTGTGTCATCTGCATATCTGAGGTTGTTGATATTTCTTCTGGCAATCTTAATTCTGGCTTAGGATTCATCCAGTCCAGCCTTTTGCATGATGAATTCTGCATATACCATAAGTTAAATAAGGAGGGAGACAATATACAGCCTTGCCGTACTCCTTTCCCAAGTTTGAATCAATCAGTTGTTCCATATCCAACTGAGGCTCCAAACTGTAGCTTCTTGTAGATTTCTAGGGAGACAGATGAGGTGATCAGGCACTCCCATTTCTTTAAGAACTTGCCATAGGTTGCTGTGGTCGACACAGTCAAAGGCTTTTGCATTTTTGGTATGTTTTTATTGTGTTTTTGTCACTGATGTTCTACAATGTGTTTTTGTTTAGGCACTCCTGTCCACATGTTTACAAAGCTGATGTGAGTTTTAATCTGTTTCCAGCCTATTATTACTGTATTTTAACTTTTTGAAAGTCCTTATATCTCTTATGGATAAGTGTATCATTCTCTCTCCTTCGTAAACTGCTTTGAGCTTCTTCTTTTTACAATCAAGCAGTGTATAAATTCCATGCATTAAATACAACTTTGATGGCTGTGCCACTGGGAAGCATAGCTGAAAATGCTTCTCCCTCCAACAGCATTTGGGATGACCCAGATGGGGACTGTTTTCACAAGAGAATGAAGAGGAGGAAGATAATGATGCTACCGGGAAGGATATTGTGCTGGGAGCAGCAGCCAAGCATTGTTTGTCCAGGACAATGATATCTCCCAGTCTGCCTAGGCGCTGTTTCCCCAAAGTAGCAGGAAAGACAGGTTCGGGCTGGCAGATTTAATGTATTTTCAATCTCTTGTTGGAAGCCGCCCAGAGTGGCTGAGGAAACCCAGCCAGATGTATGGGGGTATAAGTAATAAATTATTATTATTATTAAAAACAACACAGTTCCCAATGCAGTGAGCTTGCCTTTCTGTCATCCACCAGACTCCCGTGTCATGAAACACATCCCAGAAGCGGGAGAAGTTAGGTGATACTTGAAGTCAAAGGTCTCTGGGGTATTAATCCACTTGTATTAGCCCCATCCTAAGGTCAGCTTAAAGGGACGCGGGTGACGCTGTGGGTTAAACCAAAGAGCCTAGGGCTTGCCAATCAGAAGGTTGGCCAGTAAAGCGAGATGAGCGCCGCAACCCCAGAACCGTCCATGACTGGACCTTACGGTCAGGGGTCCCTTTACCTTTACCTTAGGATCAGCTTACTTACCAATTAAAAGAGAAAGCAGGAGACACTCTTGTCCCACCAGCAACATTTCTCCAATGAAAATAGGGACGTCCCATTCCATAATGATAATTTTTCTATTTATACCCCACACATCTGACTGGGTTGGCCCAGCCCCTCTGGGAGGCTTCCAACATATATCAATACACAATAAAACATTAAACATTTTTTTAAAACAAAAACCCACTTCCCTGTACAGGATTGCCTTCAGACAGCTCGGGGCTCAGATAACTCCATACCCTCCAACATTTCTCCAATGAAAAGAGGGACATTTTGGTATCAGATCAGAAATGGGACAGCTTCTCTAAATCAGGGACGTCCCTGGAGAATAGACTCAGTATATTATAAAACGATACTTTGTAATGGGTATGTATTTTTGTACATCTTTGAACAAATAGCAGTAATTTTTTTAAGGCATCGATTAACATTGTGGAAGCATTTATTTTTAACTGCCTGCATAGGCCTGGTGGAATAGCAAGGTTTTCAGCAGGCGTTTGATCAGCAGTCCTTCAGTCTCTCTGTAGCCTTCTTGGAGAGGAAAGTGACTGCTCTCGCTCTCAGGCGGCCCATACCAATCCCCAGCAGTCTGAAGCAGCTGTTCAACAGCTGGAGAAGGAGCAGTGGGGAAGCTCTCAATGGGAAACCCCCTCCTTGCATTGCAGGGCGTTGTGCTAGATGACCTTGGAGGTCACTTCCAGCTCTCCAAATCTATTATTCTATTTAAATGCATGCAGAAGATCTGTCTTCCTCATTCATTCTGATCACAGCTCCTCCATAGCCCTCCAAGGGAAATGCCAAAAGTGAATGGTTTGGCTTTAAAAGCAGTATGTTCTATAATTATGCTGTGTTTGAAATAATATACAGTTGTACCTCGGGTTACAGATGCTTCAGGTTGTGTTTTTTCGGGTTACAGATGTGCCGAAACCCGGAAGTACAGTGGTACCTCGGGTTAAGTACTTAATTCGTTCTGGAGGTCCGTACTTAACCTGAAACTGTTCTTAACCTGAAGCACCACTTTAGCTAATGGGGCCGCCTGCTGCTGCCGCGCCACCGGAGCACGATATCTGTTCTCATCCTGAAGCAAAGTTCTTAACCCAAGGTACTATTTCTGGGTTAGCGGAGTCTGTAACCTGAAGTGTATTTAACCTGAAGCGTATGTAGCCCGAGGTACCACTGTACCGGAATGGGTTTCTTCCAGGTTTTGGCAGTCGTGCATGCGCAGAAGTGCTAAATTGTGCTTTGCTCATGCGCAGAAGCGCCGAATCGCAACCCGTGTGTGCAGGTTGCGAACACTGCGGGTTGCGAACGTGCTTCCTGCAGAGATCATGTTTGCAACCCGAGCGTCCACTACACATGCAGCATCAACAGAAGTCTAGTGTCCAGATCAAGGGAGGCCATAGCCTTCTCTATTCTGCCTTGGTCAGACCACACCTGGAATACCATGTCCAGTTCTGGGCACCGCAGTTTCCGAAGCATGTTGACAAGCTAGAAGGTGTGCAAAGGAGGGCGACCAAGATGATCCAGGCTCATCTTGCCTTGTGAGGAACAGTTGAAGGAGCTGGTTATGTTTAGCCTGGAAAAGAGGAGACTGAGAGCCATCTTCAAATATTTCAAGGGCTGTCAAATGTGAGAGGCAACAAGCTTGTTTTCTCCTTCTCTGGGGGGTAGGACTGGCTTCAAGTTACAAAAACGGAGATTACAATTGTACATCAAGAAAAACATTCTGGCCGTAAGAGCTGTTCAGCTGTGGAACGGTCTCCCTCGGGAAGTTGTGGAGGTTTTTAAGCAGAGGTTGGATGGCCGGCCATCATGGCTGATTTAGCTGAGATTCCTGCACCACCGAGGGTTGGACTAGATGGCATTTGGGGTCTTTTACAACTCTACAATTCTATGATTCTATGATTCTCTTCGTCGTCTGACACCTCCTCTTCCCAGAGAAATGTTGGAGTGTATGCAGTTATCTGAAGGCAATCCTGTACAGGGAAGTGGATTATTATTTTTTAAGTGTTTAATTTTTTATTGTGTATTGATATATGTTGGAAGCCTCCCAGAGGGGCTGGGGCAACCCAGAAAAATTATCATTATGGAATGGGACATCCCTATTTTCATTGGAGAAATGTTGCAGGTGGGACAAGAGTGTCTCCTGCTTTCTCTTTTAATTGGTAAGTAAGCTGATCCTAAGGTAAAGGTAAAGGGACCCCTGACCGTAAGGTCCAGTCATGGACGATTCTGGGGTTGCGGCGCTCATCTCGCTTTACTGGCCGACCTTCTGATTGGCAAGCCCTAGGCTCTGTGGTTTAACCCACAGCTCCACCCGCGTCCCTTTAAGCTGACCTTAGGATGGGGCTAATACAAGTGGAGTAATACCCCAGAGACCTTTGACTTCAAGCATCACCTAACTTCTCCCGCTTCTGTGTTTCATGACATGGGAGTCTGGTGGATGACAGAAAGGCAAGCTCACTGGATTGGGAACTGTGTTGCTAATTATTATTATTATTATTATTATTATTATTATTATTATTATTATTTATTACTTATACCCCCATACATCTGGCTGGGTTTCCTCAGCCACTCTGGGTGGCTGCCATCCCAAACCTGTCTTTCCTGCTACTTTGGGGAAACAGCACCTAGGCAGACTGGGAGAGGACATTGTCCTGGACAAACAACGCTTGGCTGCTGCTCCCAGCACAATATCCTTCCCGGTAGCATCATTATCTTCCTCCTCTTCATGCTCTTGTGAAAACAGTCCCCATGTGGGTCATCCCAAATGATGTTGGAGGGAGAAGCATTTTCAGCTATGCTTCCCAGTGGCACAGCCATCAAAGTTGTATTTAATGCATGGAATTTATACACTGCTTGATTGTAAAAAGAAGAAGCTCAAAGCAGTTTACGAAGGAGAGAGAATGATACACTTATCCATAAGAAATATAAGGACTTTCAAAAAGTTAAAATAATAATAGGCTGGAAACAGATTAAAACTCACATCGGCTTTGTAAACATGTGGACAAAAGTGTCTAAACAATAATATTTTTAGCAGTCACCGAAAAGCGTACAGTGAAGGCACCAGCTTTGAATCAATAGGTGGGAGTTACAACGTGTAGGCACTGCTAAAAGATCCTTCTGAGATTTAATTATTTTGTCTACGTTGTTTGTTTCCAAGGCTGTGGTCTCAGCTGTTTCTTCAGTTGGCCAGCAAGACTTGGCAGAAGGCACTTTTCAGGGCTGCACTGCATATTTTAGGGTCAAAAAAGGAGATTTATCTATTTTGCCCCAGCACAAAATGTGAGAACACTGTGGCTGGATCAGACCCAAGGCTTGGCCCATCTAGTCCAGCAGCCTGTTCTCACAGTGGCCAAGCAGAAGTCCCAATGGGAAGCCCAAAGCGTCACCTGATGGGGTGGCCAAGAGCCGAGTTCTACTTGGGCTCCTCTGCCTTTGCAGTTCCATGACAGCTATGCCAGCAACTGTGCTGTTCCTCATAGTTGCATCTTGACGCCAGGTCTGTCTTCACCGTCGACATAACACTCAATCATATAGGGCTTGCAAAGTGATGGGAGGGAGCCTGTCTGGACCAGGAAACATGGTGGCTTCACAGAGGAGGAACTGCAATTGTACCAGTCAGAGTTGATAGTTGTGGTCACCCTCATCCCCCACCTTTGAGATAGCTGATGATGATGATGCTGATGATGCTGATGATGATGATAGCATACTTTATCAGAGATCCCAGGGCGGTGTACATTAAAAACACATTGCAGAACATCAATGATAAAAACACAATAAAAACTTACTAAAAATACAAAAACAATGTGGCTGTGGCAAAAATAATGGCATGCATTCCAAGAACAGTGGGAAGCCCTCAAGCAGAATAGAAGCACAGGAGTCCTCTGCCTGCCCCTGGTTTCCAGGACCTGGGATTCAGAAGCGTTTCTGTGCCCAACTACGCAGGCAAAGCATAGTCATCCTGGCTAGAAGCCATCAGTGGCCCTCCATGAATTGGTCTAGCCCTCCTTTAAAACCAACCAAGTTAGTGGCACCAACTGCCTCCTGAAGCAGCAAATTCCACAGTTTATAAAGCTGCATCAAGAAGGACTTCCTTCCATCTTGAATCCAACCATTTCCAGTTTAACTGGATGTCCATGGATGTCCATGATGTTATGAAAGTTGCCAGAAAAACTTTATCGTATTTCTCCATGCCAACATCATGTTATGAAACTCTATCCTGTCACCTTACTTGTATTTTCTCTAAACTAAAAAAATCCTAGATCAAACTAAAGAAACTAAATCCTAGAAATCCTACAACTTTTCTTTGTAGGGCTTGGGCTCCATCCCTTTCGTAGTTTTGGTTGCCAGCTGCACTGGCTCCCGGTGGAGTACAGGGTCAGGTTTAAGGTGTTGGTTTTAACCTTTAAAGCCCTCCTATACAGCCTAGGACCCTCGTACCTACTGGACCGCCTCTCCTGGTATGCCCCACAGAGGACCTTATGGTCAGTGGTGGAGCTTATGCGTGTTCTGGAGTGTGTGGTATGCGTCCTGGAGGTGTGATGCGCTGCCTGCGGGGGCGTGGTGCCCACTGTAGGTGGGGGAATGGCCCTGATGGCACCCCCCAGGTTCACGCTGCCGGAGGGGGTGCACTCCCCTTGCCCCCCTCTTCCTCTGCCAGTGCTTACGGTCTGCTGACAACAACACCTTGAAGATCCCAGGCCCTAGGGAAATTAGACTGGCCTCAACTAGAGCCAGGGCCTTTTTGGCCGTGGCTCTGACCTGGTGGAACGCTCTCCCCCAAAAGACCAGGGCACTGCGGGATTTGACATCTTTCCGCAGGGCCTGCAAGACGGAGCTCTTCTGCCATGCCTTTGAGTAGGATGCAGTTTGACTTACTTTCCTTTGTATAAAACAAGCCCAAAGGAGGCCCCCAACATGCTCACAGGTCCTTGTATGATTGGTGGAAACAGTTGGTCCTGGCAATTATTAACCACGCTCAGTTCCACCCTGATCATTGCCACCTGCCCAGATTTTAACTTGCCTGAATTAATTTTAAGATGTATTTTAATTAATTGATGTCTGTTTTTATGCTTATTGCATAGTTTTTATGATTTTAGCCTCTCTGAGCTCAGCCTCGGCCGGTGAGGGTGGGATACAAATAAAAAAATATTATTATTAACTTTTCTTTGTAGGGCTTGGGTTCCATCCCTTTCCTAGTTTTGGTTGCCCTTTTCTGAACCTTTTCAGAAAAAATATCCTATCGAGGGAAGGTGTTCAGAACTGCACATGGTATTCCAAATGCTGTCTCCATCTTCCAGTTCAAATGGTTAAGGGGTTGGTGGTTGGTTTGTTTTCTGCAAGCCCGTGGTTCTTTGAACATGGCAGAAGGTGCTTGGTGGGCCCAGAAAGGCTGCACAGTGAAGTGGTCTGCTGATTGAGCTTGGAAGAGAGCATGAGGAGGCAAGGAGAGCCCCCTGTGCTGGATCAGGCCAAAGACCCTGCTGCTGCGCCATCATTCCATCCTCACTGTGGCCAACCAGAAGAATCAGGGAAGCCTCTGAGAGGGACATGTGCTGTTGTGTCTCTGAATGGGGAAATGGGGAATATATTGCAAAACAACCTCTTTGATCTTCCCTTGCACAGGGACCACAACCTGTGCAATACATGCTTCTCATCATTTCTTGTGCAATGATGGCCTCACCTTCCTACAGCCAATTAAATCTGGGCAGGACTCCCCTGAGGATGTGGCCTTATAAAGCACCTGGCTACAGGCTGGAGAGCACTCTGCTCTGCCTCACCATGAAGTCTGGTGGCCTCGTCTTCTTCCTCATGGGACTCTTTGCTCTCTGTGCCATGATGCCCTCTGCCTCAGCCCAAGGTATGTGACCCCATTGGGGCCAATCCTTCTGATGCTGCTTTGTGTGGGCCTCCAAGTGGGACCCCCTTCATCCCACCCCCCCAAAGCCTTCCAGGTGTGGAGTCCAGACTCTTCAGAGGAGCAGAGGCACCGCTATACCTGGGAATGTTGTAGGTGGCTCCACAGGGAATCCTTCAATGTGTTGCCATCTCCTGTAGGAAACCAGAGAGTTCTTATGGATGGGAGGAAGAAAGAGAAGTGGGGTGACAGCTGAGGAGGGGAGGGGAGAATGGAGATGGAGGCACCTCCCCAACACACACAAGCAACTAAAGGTAGCCCTTAAAGCTGCAGCCCAGGAGTTAAGCAGGTGCAGAAAGGAGGTCTCTGGTGCCCAGTCCATAGCTGGAAAGAACTTGGCATCAAGAAGAAGAAGAGTTTGGATTTGATATCTGCTTTATCACTACCCAAAGGAATCTCAAAGCGGCTAACAATCTCCTTTTCCCTTCTTCACCCACAAGAAACACTCTGTGAGGTGAGTGGGGCTGAGAGACTTCAGAGAAGTGTGACTGGCCCAAGGTCACCCAGCAGCTGCAGGTGGAGGAGCGGAGACGCGAACCCGGTTCCCCAGATTACAAGTCTACCGCTCTTAACCACTCCACCACACTACACACCCCATCAAGGGATGGGGGTGGCCACTGTGGGAGAAGTTAGCCAGCCCCAGCAAAGACTGATCCAGTTGCAACCCAGATGTTCAACTCTGTGCTTAGAGGGAGGAGCAAAACAGGAGGAAACTTATTCATCTGGGCTGTGCTCATCCTATAAAGGCTGGGATGAATAAAGGCTTTTCAAATGTTGTCTCTGAGCCATAATGATGTTCTTTGTTTCAGGGAAGCCTGGAAATTGCCCTATCCATCCTGCAGAAGCGAGGCCACCTTGCATTAAGTGGTGTACTACAGATTATGATTGTCCTTCCATCCAGAAATGCTGCTCAAAATATTGCTCCATGGTCTGCGAAAACCCAAGTAAGATGCTGAGCCCCTTGTGGATGATTTATTGTTATTTAAGCCCCCCCCCCTTCCCTTCACTATAGGCTCCCAGTGTGTGTTGCAGTTTGAAACTGCAGTTAAAACAAATTGCAGTCTCAGGAATAGAGTTGGTCCCAAAAAAATGTAGATATCTATCAGGTGGGAACAACATAATGAGGGTGCCAGACACACCTCTGTGGGAAGGGAGTTCCCCCAACTTAGGGGCTGCCCCAGAGATGACTTTGTCAGGGTGGAGGAACTGCCAAGAGAGCCCACCTGCTGATGTTTACTCCAAGAGAGTCTGCAAGTATGGAGAAGCTCTCTCAGATAGTTGGTGCCTACGTTATTTAGGGCTTTTGACATTAATGTAGGCACCTTGAATGGAGTCAGGAAAGGAACTAGGTGGGCTGAAGACAGCAGTTTTGCATAAATTGTCCACGTTTTGTTCAGGGAGGGATGCCTGTTGCCTCTGAACTGACAGCTAAGAGATGGTCCATAATTATGACATGGGGACAGGGGGATGGGGCCAAGGCTCTGTCAATGAGCACCTTGGTCCCAGGCTCCATCTGGGCATCTCCAGGTAAGGGAAACCCTTGTCGTCTGCTTAGCTAGGGTGATGAGCACCGATCTCTCTAGGGTTCTTGGATGCCTGAACACTCTTTTACTCCCGCAGCAAACTGATGACAGTGATGCACAGCCTGAAATCCCTGCAACTTCTACAGTTTTGGAGAGGTGAACCCAGCACCCAGGGAGTGAAGGCAACGATAAACCCAGCTCCCTCTTGACCCAATGGGCCCGATCCAGCATCCTTCCCTGATTGCAATAAAATGATCCCTGTGCCTGCATACCAGAGTGTCTTGTTCTTGAGTCTTGCTTGCTTATATCTTTCCAAAAGGGTCTTGGCAGGAGGGAGGGAGGGTGGAAGAGCCTCTGGCTGAGGGCTGTGGAAACCCAACAGAGCACACATACAGCCAGGGAAGGGCAGCTTCACAGTGTGGCAGAGTGAGGAGGGGAAATGCACTGGGTGAAGGGCAAAGGGTCACTGTCCGTTGGGGGGTAGAAGCAGGAGAACTAAGGCCATTGATTTAAAGCAGGCTGGGTGTAACAGGATCTTGTAGGTCAAATAATGCACCCCTCTCTTGACTTCCATCCCTAGTTCCCAAATATTTGATTAACGAAGCAGGGCTTGCTGTGTCTTAAGTGTTGCCTCTGGGACCCAGGTCCTTTGTGGTCTCTCTCCTGGAGTGTGTTGCTGCTTTCGTGCCCACTTTCCGCTTTTGAAATCAACTGGACACAGGACAGCACCAGCTGTGTGTGCAGGACCCCCCTGCAGTTCTGGGCAGGGAGGGTGACCAGAACTCCTGGGGCCTCTTCCTCTGGTTGTTCAGCAGCCAAGAGCTGATTTCTGTTCCAAAGTGGCAGCATTGTGGGGCCCTCAGGTGGAAGACTCAGGTGGGAGCAGTGTGAATATGAGGAGTCCTCACCACATGGAGGGACGCAGGTGGCACTGTGGAGCCTAGGGCTTGCCATTCAGAAGGTCGGCGGTTTGAATCCCTGCGACGGGGTGAGCTCCCGTTGCTCAGTCCCTGCTCCTGCCAACCTAGCAGTTCGAAAGCACGTCAAAGTGCAAGTAGATAAATAGGTACCACTCCGGCGGGAAGGTAAACGGCATTTCCATGCGCTGCTCTGGTTCGCTGAAGCGGCTTAGTCATGCTGGCCACATGACCCAGAAAAGCAGTCTGTGGACAAACGCCAGCTCCCTCAGCCAGTAAAGCGAGATGAGTGCCGCAACCCCACAGTCATCCGCAACTGGACCTAATGGTCAGAGGTACCTTTACCTTTACTACTGCTACTACTACTACTACTACTTTTTATATAAAATTTTTATTAAGGTTTTTACATTACAAAAAAGAAAAAGAAAAAAAGAAAAAATACAAAATACAAAATAAAAATTGTTAAAAACAGTCAATCTTTCCATCACATTATTTTTCATTAACTTGTTTCTCGGACCTCCTCATACCTCCCTTTTTTGTATTCCAAATCAAATTATTAATTCAACAATTTCTTTCCCTCTTTACGCTACCCAAATCTTATTTTTAAATTATTACAATCTTGAATTTTTACTTGTATAAACCCATTTGTTCATGTTCTTTTAACCCATTACAGCTAGAAACCACTTAGTTCCAATCCAACATTGTTCTAACATTCATTAATTTTGCAATGTCTCTGTAAGTAGTCTTTAAATTTCTTCCAGTCTTCTTCCACTGACTCTTACTACTACTACTACTACTACTACTATTACCTTACCCCGCCTTTCTCCCTGATGGGACTCAAGGCAGCTTAAAAATAATGATAATAACCACTAAAAGCATAGAATAAAACACAAATTTAAAACAACAATTAAACTGTGTGTGTGTCATTTATTAAGGCCAAACAAATAATTACAATAAAAACAGCAGCACACCAGCCCTTTCATTAAAACAGCACTTCCCGAAAGCCGGTTGGAAAGTCTTCACCTGCCGGAAGGACAAGGAGGGGGCCACTTCAATGGATGTTGAAGCCCAAGTCCTGACGGAGCGTGTTCCAGTGGTCACATTGATGGAACCAGAACTGCAGGTGGAACAATACCTTTTAAGAGTTTCTCTTGCTTTCTGTTTTAATTGGTATGGAGCTCATTCAAATGGAATATAGATACCCCAGAGACCCAGGGCTCTGAGCATCAACTAATGTCTGCTTCTGGGATGAGCTTGCATGACATGGTCTTTCCAAGAATGACTGAAAGAGATACTTACAGGGCGGGGAACCGTGTTGTTTGGAAGGGCGGCCCTGACCTGTCTTTCCCGCTGCTCTGGGGAAACAGCACCTAGGCAGACTAGGAGGGAATGGTCTGGACAGGCAATGCTTGGCTGCCTTCTCAGCACAATATCCTTCCTGGTATCATCATTATCTTCCTACTTGCTCTTGTGCCAACACGGTTCCCCGCCCTGCAAGTATTTCTTTCATTAATTCTTGGAAAGACCACATAATGCAAGCTCATAGTGGTTAAGAGCAGTGGACTCGTAATCTGGGGAACCAGGTTCACGTCTCCGCTCCTCCACCTGCAGCTGCTGGGTGACCTTGGGCCAGTCACACTTCTCTGAAGTCTCTCAGCCCCACTCACCTCACAGAGTGTTTGTTGTGGGGGAGGAAGGGAAAGGAGAACGTTAGCCACTTTGAGACTCCTCAAGGTAGTGATAAAACGGGATATCAAATCCAAAACTCTTCTTCATCCCAGAAGCAGACATTAGTTGATGCTCAGAGCCCTGGGTCTCTGGGGTATCTATATTTTGTTTGAATTAGCCCCACGCCAAGCTCAGCTTACCAATTAAAACAGAAAGCAAGAGAACCTGCAGTTCTGGTTCCATCAGTGTGACCACTGGAACACGCTCCGTCAGGACTTGGGCTGCTGCGCTTTGCATCCATTGAACTGGCTCCCTCCTTGTCCTTCCGGCAGGTGAAGACTTTCCAACCGGCTTTTGGGAAGTGCTGTTTTAATGAAAGGGCTGGTGTGCTGCTGTTTTTATTGTAATTATTTGTTTGGCCTTAATAAATGAGATGCACACACACACACACAAAATGTTTAATGGTTGTTGTTGTTTTTAATTTGCGTTTTATTCTATGTTTTTAGTGGTTATTATTATTATCTTTAAGCTGCCTTGAGTCCCTCAGGGAGAAAGGCGGGGTAAGGTAATAATAATAATAATAATAATAATAATAATAATAATAATAGCAAAGGTAAAGGTAAAGGGACCCCTGACCATTAGGTCCAGTCACAGATGACTCTGGGGTTGCGGCACTCATCTCACTTTATTGGCCGAGGGAGCCGGTGTACAGCTTCCGGGTCATGTGGCCAGCATGACAAAGCCGCTTCTGGCAAACCAGAGCAGCGCACAGAAACGCTGTTTACCTTCCTGCCCGAGTGGTACCTATTTATCTACTTGCACTTTGACGTGCTTTTGAACTGCTAGGTGGGCAGGAGCAGGGACCGAGCAACGGGAGCTCACCCCGTCATTGCGGGGATTCGAACCGCCAACCTTCTGATTGGCAAGTCCTAGGCTCTGTGGTTTAACCCACAGCACCACCCGCGTCCTAATAATTATAGTAGTAGTAGCCAGAACCTCCTCTAGATGTGGCTGAGGCATGTGCCAACTTGCCAGCTTGCCAGCTTGCCTTTTCCAGGAACAGCTTACAGCAGCTGGCACAGCAGCAGATGTTCTGTGATAAGACTTCTGGCCGCAGCTCCCGGTGAGCACCCACATCCAGCATCACTTCCAAGGCTCAGGTGGGACTCAGATGACAAAATGCAACTCCACCCAAGACTGGTTGTTAATTTAGCCTCAGATTGGCTAATTCTCTGGCTAAGCATCTGCCTTGTTGCCTAGATCCATTTCCAGTTTGGTAGCCTCTGTGATCTGGTCCTTGGCTGCTTTCAAGCAATGGTTATTCATTCATTCATTTAGATATTTGTATACCACAGGGGAGTGTGTGTGTGAAAGAGCTTTACAGCTGTTCCTGTTTCCCACCCTCCCGCCCTATAAGGTTTTTGTTCCTGGACCTTGCTATGGACCTTCATTGGTTGCCGTTGAATTTTTCCACTTGGCAAATTGGCACCAGCCACTTGGTTTAAGCCTACCTCATAGCAAATCATCACAACTTTCTTGGTATTGGTGGTTAGGCATTGGTACTGTTCTGTAGATGGAAGAGGGGAGGTAGCGCCATCACCTGCCCCACTTATTGAAGGGTAGTCCAATAAAGGATTCCAGGGGCCCTGTCCGAAGCCTAAGGGGGTTAGGGCCCAAGGCACACCCCCTATTGGAGACCCGGGGGAGTTCCTAGTTGATGTGCATCAGCAGGACTCCCCCTACTAGTGGTTAACCCTTCCCGGACTTCAAGCAGACGGGCTGGAGTCAGATAGCGATATTGATTGTAATAATATTTTCATGCTCTCAGCTCCACTTTTGCTAGCAGTAACATTTTTGCCGTTTTTTTGTTGTTGTTTTTTTTACTCAGGGGACAAAGAGCTGCCCATTGAGAATCACCAGCAATGTTGCCCTCCACCTCGCACGAAACCCCCTTTCTGCCAAGCCAGATCAGGGCTGTGGGGTTTTCCCATGTCCTGGGGTTTACTCCTGCCAGAAGCCAGCAGAACCAGGAAGCTCCAGTTTTGACTGGAAAAAGTTGCCAACAATGGCCCCAAACAGGTATGAACCAATCTCCGGAGGCAATGTCTTCATTTCCTGCCAAAACCCATTTTTTGTGAAAAGGTCACCCAAACTGTCGTCTCATCGTTGCATCACCTGCTAATTTTTGGCTCTGGTTCCAAAGCCAACCTCTTCTTCAAGGAGGGCTTATATATCCCCGAGGGGCTGGGTCTTGGCACTCACGCCTCTCTTCAAGCTGCACCATGAAGTCTGCCCTCGTGGTCCTTGCGGGGCTCCTCATCCTTTGTGCTGAGCTGACAATAGCAGGTTTTCAGACACCAGACTGTGAGTCAGAAGGTAAGCAGCACTGCCAGGAAGGGGCCTTGAAACTGCCGGTTAATCAAAGGCAGAGGCTCCCTTGGAAGGTGGTGGACTCTACTTCACTTGAGGTTTATACGTAGTAATGGATGGCCACCTGTCAGGGATTCTTTAGCTGGGATTCCTGTGTCGCAGGGGGTTGGACTAGATGAACCTTTGGGGTTCCAATTCTGGAATGCTGTGATCTTGGTGTGCTGCTAAAAGACAGCTGCATCCCCCACCTGCCCAGACCAGCCCTTTGTGTTATATTATTATATAACCACACATACAGTCCCATGTCCAGTCCTGGGTGCCACAGTTTAAGAAGGATATTAATGAGCTGGAAGGTGTGCAGAGGAGGGCAACAGAGGTGATCAAGGGTCTGGGAGCCAAGCCTTGTGAGGAACAGTTGAGGGAGTTGGGTATATTTTGACTGGAGGAGAGAAGACTAAGAGGTGACACGGCAGCCCTCTTCAAATGCCTGAAGGGCTGTCACATGGAAGATGGAGCAAGCTGTTTTTCTGCTGCTCTGGAGAGTAGGACCCAAGCCAATGGATTATAATTACAAGAAAGAAGATGATGGCTCAACATCAGGAAGAACTTTCTGATGATAAGAGCTGTTTGACAGTGGAACAGGCTCCCTCGTGAGGTGGTGGACTCTCATTCCTTGGAGGCCTTTAGGCAGAGGTTGGATGGTCACCTGCAGGGATTCTTGAGCTGAGGCTTGGACTTGATACCCTTGAGGATCCCTTCCAACTCTCCAAATCTATAAGGGAGCCCGGAGCCCAGAGTGAGCTGACTTAAAAGACCCCCACTCCACTGCTGGGAAGTCATGCGGTTGTTCTGTTCCAGGGAAGCCAGGATACTGCCCCACACCGGATGGTGGTGCAACGTGTGTGGAGGAATGTTCTGGAGATGATTCATGTCCTGGGGACAAGAAGTGCTGCAGCAACAACTGTGGCCACACTTGCCAAACTCCGCTAAACTGTAAGAAGTCCTTTCCCTTCAGAAGCAGACTGGGGTCTTGGGGTTCACCAGTCCCACCTTCAATAGGATGTCACCTATATTAGAGGAAGGTGGGGTGTATGGGAAAGAGCTGGGACCTGTGAGCTTGTCCACTTTTTACTGAGGAGCTCAGCAAGAACTGAGAGGTCAGAATCCAGCCATTCAGCAGCTGTTAAGATTCTTAGCTTTATAAATTCCCCAGGACTTCAATGTGCTTCTGGCACAAAGGCTTTCAAGCACTCCTGAGAAATACTCAAAGGGACAAGTGTAGCCCTCATCTCTGACAAAACCTCCCACTAATGATCTTTTTTAATCACCATGTGTTTTACCAGTAGTATTTCTATTCCAACAAAAATGCTGAGGTCATACAAGCTCACAGTAGTTAACAATGGCAATTAACAAATGCTACAATCATTACAATCGTATCGGAAGGTCAAGTGTATCTAAAAAAAAAAAGGCACAAAACAATTGCATACGTCAAACAATTGTTCAAGTGAGACAGCCCTTCAAATATCTGAAGAGCTGTCACATGGACAATTTGGCCCTTGTTTTCTGCTGCTCCCGAGGGGAGGACCCGAACCAATGGATTCAAATGACAAGAAAAGAGATCCTGACTAAACATTAAGAATCACTTTCTGAAAGTGAGTTAGCTGTTCCACAGTGGAATGGACACCCTTGGAAAGTGATGGACACTCCCTCATTGGAGGTCTTTAAGCAGAGGCTGGATGGCCATCTCTCAGGGATTCTTGTGCTGGAATTCCTGCACTGCAGGGGGGTTGGATTGGATGACCCTCGGGCAGTGCATTTTTTCCTTAAAAAAAATTTTAGGGAAAAATTTTCCTGGGAAAAGGGACCCCCGACCATTAGGTCCAGTCATGACTGACTCTGGGTTTGCAGTGCTCATCTCTCTTTATTGGCTGAGGGAGCCGGCGTACAGCTTCCGGCTTCCGGGTCACGTGGCCAGCATGACTAAGCCGCTTCTGGTGAACCAGAGCAGCGCACGGAAATGCTGTTTACCTTCCCGCCATAGTGGTACCTATTTATCTACTTGCACTTTGACGTGCTTTCGAACTGCTAGGTTGGCAGGAGCTGGGACTGAGCGACGGGAGCTCACCCTGTCACAGGGATTCGAACTGCCGACCTTCTGATTGGCAAGTCCTGAGCTCTGTGGTTTAACCCACAGAGCCACCCGTGTCCCTCTCATTTTCCTACTCATATTGAAATACTGACCCTCAATGAAGCCAAACTTAAGATTCACAAAATGTTTAAGGGTATGCACACCCCCATGTCCCCCCAGAAAAAGCACTGCCCTCAGGTCATCTACGATTCTGAGTTATTCAAAACCAGCCCTGTGGCAGCGAGCTGACTCTCTCTGTGCTGGGAAAGGAGGGGGAACACTGCCTTTTGAGAGTGCCAGAGTCTGTGCGGTTAGAGTACTGACCCCAACACCAGCATCAGAATAAAAGAACAGAGGTGTGACTTCCCTGACCCTCTCAAAGCCAACGCAGTGGGGAAAGCTGAAGGAGGGCACGCAGACCATCATCTGCTTCCCAAATAATGCTATGAGGAGCCTGAGAAGGATGCAGTCAAACCCCTCAGAAACCCAATATGGATCAGAAGGGTCCTTGGTCTTGGCTCATTGTGGGAGGGAGAGATGATGAAGGCATGCCCTGCCGTGGAATCCAGAGGAACTTCACGTCCTCTTCCAGGATCCCATCATGTGGGATGTGAAACACAAGAGCAGTCAAGTACATTCCTAGAGTGAACATGTTTACACATTGTCCAGCCAGCAGGTAAACTTCCTGTTTCCTTCTGGGCTGGGACAGACTTCCTCTGCATGTGACTAGAGGTGGGCATGGCCTCACCTGTGCAGGTAACGACAAAAGCACAGGGCAGGGCAGCCATCTCTCTCCTTTGACTACATGCATTGAAGAATCAACATCTGCTTAGCCAAAGATGCTCTCTTGGCCTCCAGCCAGGAGAGGACAAAGGGACTGTCTCCTTATGAGATAGTTTCCAGGTGAATGTTACTTTTCTAAGCTAAGTCTCCCTTCTGGGATCCTTTTGTGAACAGAATGATGTGTTAGTACACCTTTTTATACTTTTATAGAAGACTGTGTCTTGTCTTATCTTTTATGACAGAATAAGGGGGAAATACCAGAACAGTTATCATAGAGGCTTTAGCGAGCCTGAGCAAACGCAACCGTTGCAAAGCTTAATATAAAGGGGAATGTGTTACTCTTCTGAAATTGGGGAACTTGTTTACACAAGTTGGAAAGGCTATAATCAAACAACATATCCTCTCCTGCATCCCTAAACATTCCCACACATCACCCCCACCCTCCCCCAATTTGAAAATCTGCCGTTAAAGCCTTTATACCCAAGGTGGGTGACTCTCCTAAATCCCAACCTGGGAAAAGCGCCCACACTCCAGACCCAGACCATTGGACGCCTCCACCTGGGGAAAGTCCGTTCTCCAGTACACCTGTTGTGTTGCCCATCACCTAGCCTTTGGGCTCTGGGTGGCTTATAAGTTCAAGAGGACAGGACTGGATCCGGAGGAAATCATGCAAATGCGAGTTCCACGGTTTAATAGTCTCTCTTTTGTGTGTGTTTTCCCCACAGTAAAACCCGGCGAGTGCCCCAAGTTCAAAATCCCTCCTGGGCTGCCATGCAAAACGGATTGCTGCGAGGACAACCACTGCAAAGGGACCGACAAATGTTGCCCAATGGGATGCAGCAAGGTTTGCGCCCCGGCAGGTAAGGGCAGGATGCAGAGGCTCAAGCACACGACTAGAGTCTTGCCCTCTCCTTTTTATATATATATTATTTTTTATTGGTTTTCCAAATCATTACAAATCAATCCGAATTACTTTGATTTAATACAATTTCTTTTTAAAAAATCAGGTTTTCCGCTCCTGTTGCAAACATATGTCCATCTCTTCCTCCTGTTGATATATAATCTCTTCTTTAATATCCATTTCATCCTTTACTAGTTGTTGTCCATTCTTACAGCAAGCCATTATTTCCTCCTCTCGGGCAGCACCTCTTATGAATATAAAATCCATTTCACATCTGTAGCCCAGTGTTTCCCAACCTTTTTTGGGCAAAGGCACACTTCTTTCATGAAAAAAATCTCGAGGCACACCACCATGAGAAAATGTTAAAAAAATTAACTCTGTGCCTATATTGACTATATAAAAAGTACAGTGGTGCCTCGCAAGACGAAATTAATTCGTTCCGCAAGTCTCTTCGTCTTGCGAGTTTTTCGTCTTGCAATGCACGGTTTCCCATAGGAATGCATTGAAAATCAATTAATGCGTTCCTAGGGAAACCGCCTTCAGACCAGGTCCGGGGACAGTCTGTCCCCCGACCTCTTCTGAAGGCTGGGGGGGACGGGGACAAGGGCTTTTCTTTCCACTGCCAGCCTTCAGAAGGCTGTTCTGAAGGCTGGCGGTGGGAAGAAAAGCCCTTCTTCCCACCTCCCGCCCCGCAAGCTCCGGGGACAGGAGGGCTTTGCTGCCGACCGCCAGCATTTTAAAAGCCCCTGCTGTCCCGGGGCGATTTTAAAATGCTGGCGGGCGGGAGCGAAGTCTCCGCTGCCCCGAGGAGATTTTAAAATGCTGGGGGTCGGCAGCGAACGCTTCGCTCCCGCCCGCCAGCATTTTAAGATCGCCCGGGGCAGCGGAGAAGTCTCCGCTGTCCCAGGAAGGCAGGCGGGGGGAGCAAAGACTTTTGCCCCCGCCTGCCTTCAGAAGAGGTCCAGGACCTCGTTCCGATGCCCGGCGGCAGGGTGCGAGGTTCCCGCCCCACCGCCCGGCATCGGGGCATCGTTCCGATGCCGGGCGGCGGGGGGAGAGGTTCCCGCCCCACCGCCCGGCATCGGGGCATCGTTCCGATGCCTGGCGGCGGGGGGAGAGGTTCCCGCCCCACCGCCCGGCATCGAGGCATCGTTCCGATGCCCGGCGGCGGGGTGCGAGGTTCCCGCCCCCCCCGCCCCGCTTCGGAGCAGCATTCCGAAGCGGGGCGGCTGGGGCAGGTGTTCCCGCCCCCCCGCCCCGCTTCGGAGCAGCGTTCCGAAGCGGGGCGGCTGGGGCAGGTGTTCCCGCCCCCCCGCCCCGCTTCGGAGCACCGGGAGAAGCGATCTCCCCGCAGCCCCTTGCTTCAAAAGAGGTCCGGGGGCAGCGCTTCCCGCTGTCCCCGGACCTCTTTTGAAGCAAGGGGCGGTGGGGAGAAGCGATCTCGGGCGCCGCGGCGTGCAGGCGCACTGCTCGCTCCTCTTTCCGCGCAGACGCCTTCTCTCGCTCTTTCGCCTCCTTTTCTTTCTCTCTCGATGGTCCGCCTACAAAGGAGCGAGGGAGGCGCCCGCCATGTTTGGATTTGCATCCAGCAGGAGATGCTGCCGCCGCCCCGCCTCTCCCGCCTCCCTCCCACGGCACACCAGGCAAGGTCTCACGGCACACCAGTGTGCCGCGGAACACCGGTTGGGAAACACTGCTGTAGCCCTTCATAATCTTCTTGTTGTCTCAGACCTGGTGTGCTGGGAGAGTTGGTGATCATCTTCCTTTGTTCAGTCTTTGCAAGATCACATTCCAACTTCCGCTGTTCATCACTCGCATACAGGCTGCGGCTACAAATAAGTCCCAGAGAACATAAACTCTGCCATTAAAACTCCGCTCCCGAGTTCTTCCTCGGCACACAGTTGCAGTCTGTAACTGAGTCCGGCCCTCTCCTGACCATTGCTATTGTCAGTACGCCTTTCAACTGATGTCAGTGACATGGCTCAATAACTAGTTCTGCCCCGACTAGGCTAGGCAACTGGAGCACTTTCAGAGACCTTCCAATCCTGGAAACCAGGTCCCAGTGCACTGGACCCACAACTGTGCATTGTGAGCACCAGACTCAGCAGAGTATAAATAACGCAGAAGCTAGCTGTGAAGCATAACTCCTTTTATTTCTAATAGCTACTACAAACTAAAGAACTACTGGCTTGCATGAGTGTTACAGCTCCCACTCAGCCATCTAGTCACTATATAAGACTCTCTCCACACACAGAGTCAGGCAGTCAGGCAGGAGCGGTAGAGTAGAAGAGTAGTTCTCCCCCCCCCCCCTTTCTCAAAACATCAGATCAGGAGATTCTTGCCATGGGAGGGGTGAAAATATCAACAGCTATGTCCCTCTCTTCTCACCACAAGATGGAAGCGCACCTGATTTCAGGAGGCAGCGACAGCTACCAGCTTGGATGGTTTTAAAAGAGGATTGGAAAAATTCATAGAGGAGAAGTCTGTTGGTGCCTGGCGTGCTCTGGTTCAGGGGGTCACGAAGAGTCGGACACGACTAAACAACAACAGCCAGGATGACTATGTGCTGCCTGCATCATCAGAGGCAGGAGTGTTTCTGAATACCACTTGCAGGATAGCATGGCAGAGGAGAGCTGGCTCCTGAGCTTGGATCCTGCTAGCTGATTTCCCACACTGAGAACAGGGTGCTGGCCTGATCCAGCAGGCTCTTCTGATCTTCCTGTGTTCTGCTAGAGCCCTTGGTGCAGTGGATAAATGAGCAGGAAAAGCAACCATCTTTTTTCTTTCTTAACAGTGACCGATGGTGAGGAAACCAGCCTTGTTTCCAAATATTCCTCTTGTAGTCACAAAAGAGGGGGTGGGTCCATCAGGCAGAGAAGCTCCTGGCCTGAACAGATGTAACTGTCTTCCTCCAAGGTTGCCCTAGATTTTGCCCAATTGCCCACAGCTTTGCATAAACCATTGCTTCATTCTACTTGAAAACTGGCCCTGCCTGAGCCCATTCCTCAGATCTTTCTCTAGTTCCTGACTGTCCTTTCATTTACATTTTTTTACAAGCATGCCTTTCATTTGGTTCCTCGTCCATAGGCCGGCGGTTGAACAGGCATTGCTCAGTGGTGGCAAGGATGGCTGACTGGCATGCAGAAGGTCTCAGGTTGAATGCCTAGCACCCCCAGCAAACAAGACTCTGCAAATGGAGCAGCTCACGCAGGACAGGACTCCCTCACCTCCCTCTAACTGTTCCCTTCTGCTCTTCCCAGGTTTTGATGAGGCTTAAAGGGCAGCAGGACCCAGAGGAGTCCGGTTGAAGGACACAGCTTCACTGCTCGCCAAAGGTGGGTTCCCAACTCATGAGCCCAGGCAGTTCTCCCATCAACCACCTGGAATTCCTGCTTCTTCAATGCTTCTGGAACAGATGCGCCTTGACAACAGCTGCTTCAAGTCTCACCCAACTGTCTTACAGGGGAAGACTTGCTTTCTCTAGTAAACGTGCATGGAACAAGCAACCAGAACTCTCCCCACAACTCCTATTTACACTTGTGATGTAGAATTATAAATAATTGCATCATGTAAGGTTTCGACTTACTGAGCATGCTCAGAAGGAATGTGGTTGGTAACTGGAGGTGAAATCTAATCCTGCCAATAAAAGTCTAGGTCTGAACGCTTATCTAGTACGCATGCCTCCCACTGTAGTAACTATAGAGCAATCACGGGGTTAAGTGTCTTATAAGGAAATGGGGTAAGAGGAACTGAGTACTTTGATTGCATAGGAAATTTAAACTTAATGGAATGTGTGGAATTTTTGCCTAATGTATAAAACTGCTTGGAACGCTGTATCCCTTATCTGGCGGCCAGTTGATTTGGGACAAAGAAAGCCATGCTGGTCCTTTCTGTACAGAAATAAAAGACAACAGGACTTCTTCTCAACTCACTGATGCATGTGATTTTGGGTACCTCCATGAGACAGAGCAAGCTTTGATTGCAGCTATTGGATCAATCAATACCACCTACAACAAATAGAACTAACTTATTTTTGCTCTATAAGACTTACTTTTTCCCTTCTAAAAAGCAAGGGGAAATGTGTGTGCGTCTTATGGAGCGAATGCAGGCTGCTCAGCTATCCCAGAAGCCAGAACAGCAAGAGGGATCGCTGCTTTCACTGCGCAGCGATCCCTCTTGCTGTTCTGGCTCTGAAATTCAGAATATTTTTTTTCTTGTTTTCCTCCTCCAAAAACAAGGTGCGTCTTGTGGTCTGGTGCGTCTTATAGAGTGAAAAATACGGTATTTCCCAGGTCTGGCCTCCCTTGGAAACAAGGAGGGATGTTCTGGTTGGAGCCCAAAGGAAGCTTTGACCCCATTCAGCTGGATCTTCTGCTTCCCAACCTACCTTTTTTAAAGTGTCACATTTACAAATGGAAAATGCCCTTTTATTACCCCACCTGCAAATATGCCGACCTCAGTGGCAGGTTGCACTGCAGGGGGTTGGACTAGATGATCCTTGGGGTCCCTCCCAATGCTACAATTCTATGATCCTATGACTATGCATCTATCATTTTGAGCATAAGTAGGTGGGCAGGTCACATGGGAGGAGAGGCCAGGAATGAGCTCAAAGAGGCTTGTGGCATCTTCACAGCTGATGAAACGAGGCCTGTTTCTTCAGTTTCAACCTGAGTTACCCAGAGTTGCAGGCACATAGATTACACATTGCAGAGAGATTGTGAAAAATGAAGTGAAAGGGAGATGATTAACAAATCTGAATGTCTTTCAGGTGCATCACGGAATTGGGTTGTATTCAGCTATGCGTCTTGCATCTCAGAGGGTTGTCTTAGACAATTCTAAGATCCGATTTGCTGCAGTTGGTCAAGCATGAGACTCTCTAATCTCATGGGCCGTGGGTTCAAGCCCCATATTGGGCAAAAGGATTCCTGCATTGCAGGGGATTGGACTAGATGACCCTTGTGGTCCCTTCCAACTCTACAATGCCATGGATTCTAAGCTAGTCCTCTGGAAACCTTCAGAACTCCAGATAAGGGCAGAGAAAGGAATGGGCAGGAGACAGCCCAAACAGCCCTTCTCTTCTGCCTCCTTTGCCCTCCCCTGGGAAGCCACCTTTGAGATGCAGGTAATATCTTTCTAATAGGCAAAGTATCCCCAGTGTTTCTGTGGTGGGGGCCCACAGGGCCAGAATGAATGTGATCATGTGAACCCCTATAGATCCTTCTAATTGAGTGTGCTTCTAATAGAGAAGTTATGGTAACCTGTTGCTTTATGAAACTGATGATTTTGCAAGTGGCTTCCCCCATTAGGGAAGAAGTACAGATGCAGGTGGCACTGTGGGTTAAACCACAGAGCCTAGGACTTGCCGATCAGGAGGTCGGTGGTTCGAATCCCTGTGACAGGGTGAGCTCCCGTTGCTCGGTCCCTGCTCCTGCCAACCTAGCAGTTGCACGTCAAGGTGCAAGTAGATAAATAGGTATCGCTCCGGCGGGAAGGTAAACAGCATCTCCATGTGCTGCTCTGGTTCGCCAGAAGCGGCTTAGTCCTGCTGGCCACATGACCCGGAAGCTGTACGCCGGCTCCCTCGGCCAATAAAGCGAGATGAGCGCCGCAACCCCAGAGTTGGCCATGACTGGACCTAACGGTCAGGGGTCCCTTTACCTTTACCTTTACAGGTACATAACATTTGAATCACAAAGATACAGCTCATAAACTAGAACGTAAGTTGATACATGGTGCAAATGGCTACACGTAACACAGTTTCCCAACATGCACACTAACACAGTGTAACAGATCACAGTGCGAATCAAAGCTTAGTTTGCAATGCTTATTGCGCATGTGTATTAAACATGAAATAATAATAATTTTTATTTATACCCGCCCTCCCCAGCCAAGGCCGGGCTCAGAGCAGCTTACAAGCAATGAGGTAATGAGGTAATGATGTACATGATTGGTGAAAAATGAAATCTTTTGTTTGAAATGTTATAAATACCACCGCCTGGACCCTTGGGCGGGGTTGCAGTTTCGCGAAACAATTCGACTGTAACCTGTTGCCTAGCAATAAACAACAATGGACTCCTAGCTCCTCCTCTCTGCGTTTTATTGGCGTAAACTCAGAAGATAACACTTCAGCTTCTGTTCAAGGCACCTCCATCCAAACGGCAGCTCCCCAATTCCACCCTCCAGCACTGGCACACGGCAACAATCAGTCGCTTTCTCTCCCTCTCCCTCCCCATAGAAACTACAACTCCCACAATTCCTTGTTTTCACACACCACCGAACAGAAAGCAGCCGCGGACTGGATGCCTCCTCGTGGTCAGAAGGCGCAACTGTCCGCGGACCGATCGAGTGCCTTTGCGCCTCCTGCGCACCGAATATAGGGACTGGCAGGAGTGCCAGCTTGGCCCCACAAACTTGGGTGCCCGGGCCGTGGGTGCCCTGCAGAGTGCATGGCCCCGGCACCGAAATGTGTGGGTGCTCGGGCGCCCAGGGAACTGCCATCTACGGAATGAAATTGGGGAGCGGAGCAGTTTGCAGATGGCGAAGTTGCCACTGACGCATCCCCGCCCCGGGCAGCTTGCAGTCGGTGACACCTTGGGGGCTTCCCTCGCGGGCAAGCACATACACACGACTCGCCCCGGGTTAGCATCCCGACCCTCCAACTGGCACTAGCTTGCGACATTTTGTGTGTGGGTTGGCCTCCCGACGCGGGTTTCTCCGCGGTGCGCTTGGCTGCGAAGTTCGGGAAGGGAGGATCGAGGCCCAGCGGGGTGAGCACCTGCTTTGCAGGCGGCAGCCAGCAGGATCTGTCCCCTCCAGCATCTCCAAGGACCCTGGGAATGGGGGGTGGGGAGTTATGGATCCGCCTCTGCCTGCTTGATTCCACCTCTCCCGGCAAAGGTGCGGAAGGCTGCAAGAGCCGGGCGTAGGACCCGCCCTGGGGCCGCCAGCCGAGAGCCCAGTCCCGGCCGAGCGCCAAGAAGACTGCATTGCAGGGGGTTGCGCTAGATGACCTTTGGGTGATTTCCAACTCTACAGTTTAAGGATTCTATAGGATTCTCAAGGGGCACCTGGGAAGCAAAGGGAACCAAGACGCAGCTCCAGCTCCGCGGAGCTCCACGTGCGCCCACCAGCCCCCGCCTGCCTCTTGCAGAGAAACTCCAATTCACAGCTTCCCCCGGGCCTCAAAGGGCCGTACAATCTGCAGTCACCCATGCATAGCTGTCAACTTTTCCCTTTTCTTGCGAGGAATCCTACTCGGAATAAGGGAATTTCCCTTTAAAAGGGGGAAACGTTGACAGCTATGCATCCATGTACCCAGGAGTTGGCACCAGATCAGGCTCTAGCTCCCTCACGAAGAATTACAGCTCACGCGAAAAAGTCGTTAAGAGTCGTCAGCAGGCTCATCACAGCTATCTGCCAATCACCCATTCCCACCACCCTTCTGAGTAATACCCCTCCCCACCTTCTCACTATATAGAAGGGTCTGGAAACTTCTGTTTCAGTGTATCTGAAGAAGTGTGCATGCACACGAAAGCTCATACCAAGAACTAACTTAGTTGGTCTTTAAGGTGCTACTGGAAGGAATTTTTTTTGTTTTGACTATGGCAGACCAACACGGCTACCTATCTGTAACTGGAGCTCACGTGAAGAAGAGCATAGGAAGAGACTACAGGATCAGGCCAAATATGGCCCATTTCATGTTCTACCGACTGAGTTATCCCAGCAGCCCAGTCCAGCATCCTCTTCTCACAGTGGCCAAATGCCCCAAGCATCCCAGGAATCTAGGTAGACTGCCTCTGTGCCTGAAGGTTCCACAAGAGCATCAGAAGAGCCCTGCTAGTCCAGCATCCTAATCTCACAGGGCAAACCAGATGCCTGTGGGGAACCCGCAAGCAAGACTTGGCCACAAGAGCAACTCTTCTCTCCTGAGGTTTCCAGAAAGTAGCATTCAAAAGCATTGCTGCCTCCAGCTGTAGAGGCTGAACCATGGAGAGCCCTCTCCTCCCATGAAATTGTCCAATCTTCTTCTTCTTCTTCTTCTTCTTCTTCTTCTTCTTCTTCTTCTTCTTCTTCTTCTTATTCTTCTTATTCTTCTTATTCTTCTTCTTCTTGAGACACCCAAATCGGTGGCCCTCAATGCCTCTTTTTTTAAAGTTTTTTTATTCAAAATTAAAACAAGACATATTATCCAAAAACATATCATCCTTGTTTCCTCCCCCCCCCATTTTTCCTCCCTCCCACACAACCCCCCCCCGCCTCCACACACACACCCCGGCTTCCCTCAGTTCCAGTCTTTGGTTTCTCTGAGACTGCTGTTTTCTGCATGTTACAAAGTTGTATAGAATCCTCAAACTATTTAGCTGAATATTATCAATAAAAAGTTTGTGAATGTTTATTCAAAACCTGCCAAGGAGTCCAGTTGGCTTTGTTGCATCTTCAGATACTTTGTAAAGGGTTCCCATTCATCCTTAAAGTCACAGTTCTCCTTGTCCCATAGCTTGTATGTCAGTTTTGCCAGTTCTGCCCAGTCCATCAATTTTTCTTGCCATGATTCTTTATTTGGGGTTTCTTCAGTCTTCCATCCTTGTGCTATTAAAACTCTCGCGGCCATTGTCGCATACATGAAGATGTTTTTCAGCTTTTTTGGCAGGTCTTTCCCTACAATCCCCAACAAAAATGCCTCAGGTTTTTTAACAAATGTTAACTGGAACAAAGTAGGAGCAAAGTTTCAAGGTTTAACTCAGTGCCATACGCTCCAGCTGAGCTCCTAATATTGCATTAAGGCAATAGCTTAGAAACACTTGTGTGCTTCCGCTCTCTCCAGCTGCCTTTGCCACTTGCGTTTCGAACTGTGATGCTTTGGCCTTTATGAATTCCGCTCTTGCGCCCTTGCACTAACGATGCCTGCTTCTCTGCCACCTGCATTTAAATTTTATTTGGTTTTTATCATCTACATATCGGGGGGCGGGGCAGTTCTTTTAAACCACAGTCTCCTCAGTTCTCGCTCCACCAGCAATTAAACCTGCCTGTAACATTTTATATTTTAAGCGCCAACAGCCTGGTTCCATCCTGGTTCGGGTGGAGCTCTGCTTGCCCCAGGATCAGGGCCAGATTTAGATGAAGAGAGGCCCTCGGCTACTCCACTTGTGAGGCCCCTCCCAACCCCCCCAACCCCCCAGCCTCACGACTAGAAGAAAATGGAAGAGTGTTATAAACAAAACTGAATGAAGCCAAGGATGATGATGGGTATTTAAAATTCTGCAATTCACAATTTCTCCTCTAAAGGACGTCAAAAAACTTCATCAAAATTTGTTTGTCTAAGTTTGTCACTTTCAATGCACAGAATGCTCAGTGCAGACAACCTCTCTTGAGACATCGTGGCCCTTAATTCATTTTTAATTCTTTTGAGTCTTGAAAAACTCCTCTCTCCTGAGCAGTTAGTGACCATAAGGCTAAGAAATAGCCGCAAAACTGCTTCCACATTAGGAAAGGCCATCTGAATTTTTTTCTTGTATATAATTTGATAAAGCTCTGTATGAGACAAAGAGTGTTTTGCTGTAAGCCTATGGCTTTGTCTCACGTACAGGTGAAAGTGCAAAGTTAAATAAGTTTCAGGTCCATATCTTCAGGGTATGCTTCCATCAACAGTTCAACATCTTGCTGAATTTCTTGCTTAGATGCTATCAGAATAGCAAGAATGGAAAAACAATTGTGCAATATCACTGTACACAGTACTTTTTAAATTGGGTTCAGGTGCATCTAATATAGGAATAAAAGATTTTATCCTAAAATTATCTCTTGAAGAAAGTGCATCTAAGGCATCAGGTGCACTTCTGCCTTTTCTTTGTCGTTCCCTCCCTCTTTGTATCCTTGTTTTGTTGTTAACATTTGGCAAGGTGGCTTTTGCTTGTTTATCAAACTCATCAAAATCTTCTCTTTAAAAAAATCCAGAAGTGGACTGTACAAACTTGCACAAGAACTCAGTAACAGGTCTGATTTCTTCAGGGCTTTGCTGACCTTGTGAAAATGACCAAGCACACAGATTTATATCTCTTATTATTCTGCAGATTTTGGCTGTAAACTAGAGTCCCACAAAAAAATTTCAAGTTGGGCCTTAGAGTTTCAACTTGGGCCCCACTGGCTGCCCTGAGTCTCATAGTTGCTGGGCCCGGGTTGCCCTGCCCTCGCATGAAGTCTTGGGTTTGCAATTTTAGGAGAGGGGAGACTGCCTGCTGGGGGGTGGGAGGGCTGGGGAGGCCCCTTGGATTTTGAGGCCCTAAGCTTCAGCCTACTTAAAGGTGAAGGGACCCCTGACCATTAGGTCCAGTCGTGGCAGACTCTGGGGTTGCAGCGCTCATCTCGCTTTATTGGCCAAGGGAGCTGGCGTACAGCTTCCGGGTCATGTGGCCAGCAGGACTAAGCCGCTTCTGGTGAACCAGAGCAGCGCACGTAAACGCCCTTTACCTTCCCGCCAGAGTGATATCTATTGATCTACTTGCACTTTGACGTGCATTCGAACTGCTAGGTGGGCAGGAGCAGGGACCGAGCAACGGGAGCTCACCCCGTCGCAGGGATCCGAACTGCCGACCTTCTGCTCTGCAAGTCCTAGGCTCTGTGGTTTAACCCACAGCGCCACCCACATCCCTTAGACTTAGTCTACTTAGCCTATACATAAATCTGGCACTGCCCAGAATGTTCCCCAGACAGTGCTTCACAAATCCAACCCCCTCTTCCTGAAACCACTGCCTCTTCCATGCATTGAGACCGCAAAGCTGTGTCTACCTTTGTGACCCTGCACACGGAACAGGCAGCATTTCAGAGCAAGCTACCTCGGTGGTCCTGTCTCTCAGCATCCTACATTTGGCTTTCAGGACCTCACATTTCCCTATATCATTGGTGCCAGCCTGCACCATGACCACTGACTCCTCCCCATCTCTATCTACCAGGCTACCAGTAGTGATCTATGGAAGTGAGAGCTGGACCATAAAGAAGGCTGATCGCCAAAGAATGGATACTTTTGAATTCTGGTGCAGGAGGAGACTCTTGAGAGTCCCATGGACTGCAGGAAGATCAAACCTCTCCATTCTGAAGGAAATCAGCCCTGAGTGCTCACTGGAAGGACAGATCCTGAAGCTGAGGCTCCAAGACTTTGGCCACCTCATGAGAAGAGAAGACTCCCTGGAAAAGACCCTGATGTTGGGAAAGATGGAGGGCACAAGGAGAAGGGGACGACAGAGGATGAGATGGTGGACAGTGTTCTCGAAGCTACGAACATGAGTCTGACCAAACTGCGGGAGGCAGTGGAAGACAGGAGTGTTTGGCGTGCTCTGGTCCAGGGGGTCACGAAGAGTCGGACATGACTAAACGACTAAACAGCAACAACACCTCAGTGATGGGAAACATCCACAGCCCTTTCACCAGGTGGGCAATTCACCCTGCGCTCTGCATGCCCATGGCACACCCAGCTATGCTCCTCATGACTGAATCACCCTCTGTGAGGATCCCTCCACCCAAAGCTGTCAACTTTCCCCCTTTTTTAAGGGAAATTCCCTCATTCCGAGTAGGATTCCTCTCAAGAAAAGGGAAAAGTTGACAGCTATGCCTCCACCCCATGCAGAATACAGGAGGAAGAAGTTGCCCGACATTGCAGCTGCATTACTGGCTTTGTTGAGGTTGTGCAATACAGGGGGAGGGGGTGGGCATAAACTTGAGAAGCCTCTGTGACATCCACACACACACACCCCAGCCCAGACACAGCAGCAGTGTTGTATGTAAGCACCGCTCATATTTTGCTGTTTTCATATTTACACCATCCACACTCCTGAAAAGGTAACTTTGCTACAGCTGCAGAGAGATGTTGCAACAATTCTAATTTTAGCACCTCTCTAGGGAAGGTCAAGTTGATTTGTTTGGTGGCAAATCCAGGTGGAGCTGACATTTGGCAAGGAAAGGTGTTCTGGGTCGTCTCCAGCCTCTTTCAGTTTGACACCCCCAGTGAAATAATTATTTTCTACATTCACCTTCCCACTCCAAAAATTCTGGCACTGAGAACCTTTTGGCAGTCTTGCCACCTGTTAAGTTCGTGGCTCCTGGAAAAAGAACAGTTTTGGTGCCCCGCCGCCACCAAAAAGCAAAAAGAATTCACAAAAAAGATGGGCATAGATTTGCATTTAATTTGCATTTTCTAATTTATACATAGAGATGCAAATGTAGAAGTAATCCCATCTTTAGACAGGTGAGCTGTGCTGTCTGCTGTCCAGGTGCTGATGTGTGCAACTGTGATGGGCAGCTTCCAGGCCCCCTAACCTACTGTATACTAACGTAGACATACATCCTATTAACCAACCATTCATTTCAATGGGGAGGAAGGTACTCTTAAGTAAACGCTAATTGAACACAACCCTTACACATGTTATCCTTCCAAGGGCCTGAGGGTGGCAGGTGGCCCACATCCTTTGATCCTCACCACAACCCTTTGAGGTAACAGGGATTGGCTTAAGGACATGGCTAAGAGAGGACTGAAGCTGCATGTGGGAAGATGCAAGACACACAAAGGAATTGCTTCTTTTTGCAGGACGTGGTCACACTTTGGAACTGAGGGCCACTTCTCCACACAATGTGCAGATAAACTACGGAACTCCCTGCCACAGGAGGCAGCAATGACCACTTCCTTGGATGGCCTTAAAAGAGGATTGGGCAAATGCATGGAGGAGGAGAGGGCTATCAGTGGCCTCTAGCCAGGAGGGCTCTGCTCTGCCTCCGAAGTTTGAGACAGCAGAGCTTCTGAATCCCACTTGCTGGAACCCACAGGAGGGGAGATCTGGTCCTGCACTCGGAAGCTGCTTCCAGGTTTCCCAGAAGAGGCATCTGGTCACTGAGAGCAGGATGCTAGACTAGATGGACCATTGGCCTGATCCTGCAGTCTTTTTAGAATTGGAAAATGGGATTCCCTGGCCCTCATTCCTAGAACCAGAGTGGTTCAGGGTCTGAATGTCTTACCAGGACCTGGGAGAGACCAGAGTTCGATTCCCTGCTCCTCCATAAAGCTCCCTTTGGACTAACCTAACCTGGAGAGCCAGTGTGGTGTAGTGGTTAAGAGCGGTGGACTCGTAATCTGGGGAACCGGGTTCGCGTCTCAGCTCCTCCACCTGCAGCTGCTGGGTGACCTTGGACCAGTCACACTTCTCTGAAGTCTCTCAGCCCCACTCACCTCACAGAGTGTTTGTTGTGGGGGAGGAAGGGAAAGGAGAATGTGAGCCACTTTGAGACTCCTCACGGTAGTGATAAAGCGGGATATCAAATCCAAATCCAAACCTCCCAGGGTTCTTGTGCGGATTAACTAAGCAAGGAGGCAGAAGCATCTTTGCTGCCTTGAGTTCCTTGTAGAGGAAATGGGGGGATAGAAATAGAACGAATAAATAAAATAGTCCAGCACTCTGCTACAAACACCAGGTGTCCTGCCTGCTTGGTTTTACATCCTGTGACTATTATCCCCTTGTTACTATTTTGTTATGTTCCTGGTGATCTTGTATCTTGTGTCAAAGCGCATGATTAAATTGTTTGCTCAGGTGAAACTGGCAATAAAAACGGGATGATTGATGGGCTGCCAAGGTGACCATGTGCTTTTTATCTTTTAATCTCCCCCCCCCCTTTCCTTTTAGAGTGCACTCTCCTCCTCTGGAATTTGCTACATTTACTTTCCCCCTTTGGGATCCTTTCACACTCTGCTTGTTCCTTAATCCCCGTCTTTGCAAAGGCACGCCCTCGTGCATTGCACACACGTAGACACGCAGTCTTGTTGACATGCTTAGGCACTATGTTTCAAACATACACATGCGCTCAGCCCAGCCGCCTCCCTGGGGTCTCCCTGCCCGGGCGACCTCTCTGACCTTGGACAGGCTACATAACACAATGTTATGTAACCCTTAAAAAGTAACCTGGACACACAACAGCAGCAGCAGCAACACAACACCATCAGCTCACAAAGACATGCCTTGGCAGGGAGGGTACTGGGCTTAGCTGGGCATGCAGCCTTGCAAAGGTGGGTCTTGCTGATTGGAAGCGAAACTGGGGGCGCAGGGTGCCTTCCACATCCTCCTTTGACCAGTGGGAATCAGCCCAGCCCAGTGGTTAAAATGCCAGCTTGAAAGCTGGCAGATCCAGGTTCAAATCCTGGAATGCCCAGGTGGCCCTTAGATATAATAATAATAATAATAATAATAATAATAATAATAATAATAATAACAACAACAACAACTAATTAATAAATAATAATAATAATAATAATAATAATAATAATTTATTTATATCCCGCCTTCCCCAGCTGAAGCTGGGCTCAGAGCGGCTAACAACAGTAAAAACAACACAGATTACATAAAATCACAATCAATTAATTGAAATCAGTTCATTCTAAAATCAATTCAGAGTCAAATTCATGGCAACCGTTGGGCTAGAGTTCTATGAGTATTACCAAAGGAGGGGGTCAGGCTGTGCCCTGGCCAAAGGCCTGGTGGAACAGCTCTGTCTTGCAGGTCCTGCAGAAAGATGTCAAGTCCCGCAGTTTAACAACATTTACTGCCTGCAGCTTCCAGTTTATAAAAAAATGGCAATTTTGTGGGTTTGGCTGTCATAGAACTATAGGGACATCTGGTCCAATCCTCTGTAAGGCAAGAATCACATTAAGGAGTCTCTGTCAGCTAGAGATGTGTTGTTTGTAAACCAGCTTTTCCAATAAAGCAAGCTTTCCCCCCCAAAACACGTGTAGACACAAAGTCAGAAAAGCTAAAGCACAGAATGAACTCAGGCTTGCTAGAGAGGTTAAAAGCAACAAAAAAGGCTTTTATGGGTATGTTCGTAGCAAAGGGAAGAACAAAGAAACAGTGGGGTCACTCAGAGGAGAAGATGGTGAAATGCAAACAGGGGACACAGAAAGGGCTGAACTCCTCAATGCCTTCTTTGCCTCAGTCTTCTCCGATAAAGAAAACAATGCCCGACCTGAAGAATTTGGAGCAAATGATTCAGCAGAGGAAACACAGCCCAGAATAACTAAGGAGATAGTACAAGAATACTTGGCTAGTCTAGATGTATTCAAGTCTCCAGGGCCAGATGAACTGCATCCAAGAGTATTAAAAGAACTGGCAGATGTGATCTCAGAACCACTGGCAGTCATCTTTGAGAATTTCTGGAGAACAGGCGAAGTCCCGGCAGACTGGAGGAGGGCAAATGTTGTCCCTATTTTCAAAAAGGGGAAAGGAGAGGACCCAAATAATTACCGCCCAGTCAGTCTGACATCAATACCAGGGAAGATTCTGGAGCAGATCATTAAGCAAACAGTCTGTGAGCACCTAGAAAGGAATGCTGTGATCACCAATAGTCAGCATGGATTTCTGAAAAATAAGTCATGTCAGACTAACCTGATCTCGTTTTTTGACAGAATTACAAGCCTGGTAGATGAAGGGAACCTTGATTTCAGCAAGGCATTTGACAAGGTGCCCCATGATATTCTTGTAAAGAAGCTGGTAAAATGCGGTCTTGACTATGCTACCATTCAGTGGATTTGTAACTGGCTGACTGACCGAACCCAAAGGGTGCTCATCAATGGTTCCTCTTCATCCTGGAAAAGAGTGACTAGTGGGGTGCCACAGGGTTCTGTCTTGGGCCCGGTCTTATTCAACATCTTTATCAACGACTTGGATGATGGACTCAAGGGCATCCTGATCAAATTTGCAGATGACACCAAACTGGGAGGGGTGGCTAACACCCCAGAGGACAGGATCACACTTCAAAACGACCTTGACAGATTAGAGTACTGGGCCTAAACAAACAAGATGAATTTTAACAGGGAGAAATGTAAAGTATTGCACTTGGGCAAAAAAAATGAGAGGCACAAATACAAGATGGGTGACACCTGGCTTGAGAGCAGTACATGTGAAAAGGATCTAGGAGTCTTGGTTGACCAGAAACTTGACATGAGCCAACAGTGTGACGCGGCAGCTAAAAAAGCCAATGCAATTCTGGGCTGCATCAATAGGAGTATAGCATCTAGATCAAGGGAAGTAATAGTGCCACTGTATTCTGCTCTGGTCAGACCTCACCTGGAGTACTGGGTCCAGTTCTGGGCACCACAGTTCAAGAAGGACACTGACAAACTGGAACGTGTCCAGAGGAGGGCAACCAAAATTGTCAAAGGCCTGGAAACGATGCCTTATGAGGAACGGCTAAGGGAGCTGGGCATGTTTAGCCTGCAGAAGAGGAGGTTAAGGGGTGATATGATAGCCATGTTTAAATATATAAAAGGATGTCACATAGAGGAGGGAGAAAGGTTGCTTTCTGCTGCTCCAGAGAAGCGGACACGGAGCAATGGATCCAAACTACAAGAAAGAAGATTCCACCTAAACATTAGGAAGAACTTCCTGACAGTAAGAGCTGTTTGACAGTGGAATTTGCTGCCAAGGAGCGTGGTGGAGTCTCCTTCTTTGGAGGTCTTTAAGCAGAGGCTTGACAACCATATGTCAGGAGTGCTCTGATGGTGTTTCCTGCTTGGCAGGGGGTTGGACTCGATGGCCCTTGTGGTCTCTTCCAACTCTATGATTCTATGATTCTAAAAAATTGCTTAGAAATCAATGGCTGCGTTTTTCTCTCTCCCTCTTTAAATGAGTTTTAAATAAACGTAAAGGAAGAAAAGTGACTTAAAGAAAACACATCATTGGGCTAAAAGAAGCAGCAGCAAAAAAAAAAAAAAAGACCCACATTGAGCTGGTGCAATAAAAATAGAAGGCTGATTATGATTTTCAACATAGAATGGAATAAAACCCATTAGTGCTGGCATGGATGGGGCAAATCTTAGAGGAACAACATCACATATTATTGAATCAACCAAATCCACTGATAAGCAGAGGGAGGGGGCAGACCATGTCCATACTGACATCTGTCATGAAATCACACCAGACCTCTGCAAAATCTACCCTTCTGACATTGTCCCCTGGAAATGCATCGCTTGTTGCTCAGTTTTTCCAATCAAGCAAGTTCCTGGCTGCATTCTGGGTCCGAGGAACAAGGCAGGAGACAAGGTGGCTTTGCATCGATCGCATGGCTGCACCCACTGGGCAGTCACTCAGGCAACCCATCAAGTCTCAGGCACGTCTGGGCCCGACTGCCAGTGCCTCGGGCAAGGAGAACCAGCCTCAAATGGAGGGGGGGACCTTGACTAGTCAACGAAGGTCACCTTGAAGCGGCCCCTCCCACCCCCAATTCCACCCACACCCACACAGCATGCCAGAGGGTTTATATCTTGGCTCGGCTCCACTTGGCTCCATGACCCTTCCCGCTGGCAGCACCATGAAGCTGGTCCTCACCATCCTCCTCCTGGGGCTCAGCCTGGAGCTCTTTGGGCCCAATTCTCCATCAGCTGCAGCATCTCCTCTCCAAAAAACCATCTCCCAAGGTGAGTGCAGGTCTGTCATTTCCTCTCAAAGGCTACAGGCTCTGGGTCTCTTGGGTGCCTGTCAGAGAGGCTGGACGAGGGAGACGTGGACATGAACGAAACCAAGGTAGAGTCCTCTGATGCCTTATAGAATCATAGAGTCAGAAGGGACCCCAAGGTTCATCTAGACCACCACCCTGCGACGCAGGAATCTCAGCTAAAGCATCCAACTTCTGCTTTAAAACCTTCAAGGAAGGAAAGTCCACCTCCTCCTGTGGGAAACCATTGCACTGTGGAACAGCTCTTACCTTCAGAAAGTTCCTCCTGATGTTTAGTCAGAATCTCCGCTTGCTCCATCTTCCAAGTGATATTCAAAGATGGCTATCATATCACCTTTCAGTCTTCTTTCCTCCATCCTTTGAAACAAGTCCTTATCCGCCTGCCACATTTGAGCCGCTCCTAGTCCTTGTTTTATTGGCTGGTTGCTTTAAAAAGGGTTTCAGGCTCTCAGCCACCCTAGAAGTTTGTTATTAAAAAAGGAAGCATGTTGTAAATGTAGACAGACAAATTAAGATGCAGCCCAGCAGGGAGTTGGACTCATGACCCTCGGGGTCCCTCCCAGCGCCACAATTCTGTGATTCTATGTGAGTTTGTAACTGGCAGCTTGTAACTTGTGACTCGGCTGGTGCTCAGCCAGCTGGCACCACCTGCCTCAGATCCCAGGTGAGTGTGTCTTTCACCTGTGGGATGCTAGGGGGGAGGACCTGGCAGAGGTTGGGATGACCCTGAGGACTGAAGCAAATGTGAGGGGGTTTTATGATGGGGTTTGGAGGGAGGGGATGAGAGACAGAGGCAGAGAGAGGAGGAGAGAGAGGAGGAGAGAGTTTCTGGATTGCCAGAAAATCCATGGAGCCCCATATCCCTTGCTTTGCACTCTCTGACCCACACAGGCTCAGGAATGCAGCGGGACCAGAGCAGGGAGGTGGGCAGAGCTAGGGGGGGGGGGTCTTGCAAACATTAACCACTGCAGAGGCAAAAGCAGGTTGACTCCTTCACTGCCAGAATGAGGATTTCTGCCAGTTTAAAAGCAAACCCGGAGGCAACCTGCAGAACCCAAAGTTATGTCTGACCCAAAATGTGTGCTGGGAGCCAGAGACTGGACCCGTTTCCAGCACATGTGTTAGTCTGCTGCAAGATTAGCTGCATGTGGAACACTAAAGGCAAGCACTTTTATTCTGGGAGAATCATCTGTGGACAAGCATACCCTTCCATTGATGCCCTGAGAGACACAGTGGTCCAGTGGCTAGAGCACATGGCTCGGGTCTAAGGAACCTTGATCAGCTCCTTACAGCACCAGAATTTTGATTGAGATTCTTGCATTGCAGAGGGTTGAATAGATGACCCTCGTGGGTCCCTTCCAACTCTTCAGTTCTATGATTCTATTAACCTGTTGCACGACCTTGAGCATGTTGCTTCCCGGATCTGAAGATGGGGGTGATGGCGTCCTACCCTGCAGGGTTGTTGTGGAAGCTTTGTTCATTGGTGTATTCTCCTCACTTGTATTCTAATCTTCTCATTCTTTAAAGCTGAACTGGAGCAATCCAGAATTGATGTTGGCTGCAGTTTAGCTTTAGAGAGCAGGTTTTTGAGCAAAAATAAAAGAGTTCTCGGACAAAGAGCTTTAAAGCAGGGACTGTGCCAGGAAACAGCAGAGGAAAGGTAAGTGTGGGTCACCCCTAGATGATGCTTGGGGGTCCATTGAAAGTCTACAATTCTGTGATTCTATCATGGCTAGTACTAGTCACCAACTCAAAGACAACTCCAGGGGCCATAAAAATTTGCAGTGAAATCCACGGGCTCCTTCTCCTCTCTTCGTTCTCTTGCTTTGTTCATCTTGAGCTAGGTGGCTTCTTACTTTCCTTGGGTGGCTCCAGGTTTCTTGACCTCTGAGAAAGAGCAGAGAAAACTCTCCCCCCCCCAATCCTCCCACTGCACCCACGGCCCTCCCCCCGCTCATCTTCTTGCCAGCAGACCCCAACTGCTCACCTGGGAACCAGCAAGTTCCTCCCAAACTTGCTGCTCTGAGCCTAGAAAGCAAACAAGGGCAGGGCTTTCTGTGGCAAGGGAGCCTTTTGTCCTCCGGAGCAGGAATGCAGACGTCATGGCGAAAGTCAATCTTTGGATACATCAAGTCCACATCTAATCTCACTAATCTGGACAGAGTCCAGACCGGACAGAGACTTGGAGGGAGAGGTCTTCTGGGCCAGCTGGCTGGCCAGCCAGTCAGGTCCACCTGCCCTCCAGCCCACTCCCCTCCAGACCTCATGGTGAGAAGTGCAATGAATCATAGAACTGTGGAGCTGGAAGGCACCCCAAGGGCTATCTAGTCCACCCCCATGCAATGCAGGAATCTCTTGATTTTCTCCTATTTACATGCTGCATCTTTTCCAACATGATGACCAAAGTTCTCCCATCCAGGCACTCAGCAAACCCCAGCCCTGCTTGGCTTCAGACTCATCCAGGCCCTGCTGCCCAGGGCCTTCTGCCTTTCGTCCTTGCAGCAGACTGCTAGAGGCGGTCAAGTCAAGTACACAGTAAACTGTGACCTGTTACAGATAGGTAGCCGTGTTGGTCTGCCATAGTCAAAACAAAACAAAAATTTCTTCCAGTAGCACCTTAAAGACCAACTAAGTTAGTTCTTGGTATGAGCTTTCGTGTGCATGCACACTTCTTCAGATACTTCAGATACTGGTATCTGAAGAAGTGTGCATGCACACGAAAGCTCATACCAAGAACTAACTTAGTTGGTCTTTAAGGTGCTACTGGAAGGAAATTTTTGTTGTTGTGACCTGTTAGGATAAGAAGGCCGTACTTCCAAGCCGCCCAGAGCTTGCGGTAATCCAACAGCCGTGAGTTTCCCCATGTCATGACTCCATGAGTTTTGTGCAACGTTTTTAAGAAACAATCTTTTATGCATGCACCACACACCCAAATGCACAAATGCATGGCTGTGACAGAGAAAGTGACCCAAGCATGCCAGGATGGGGATGGTATTGCCCTAAAGGCTGGGGCACAAAATAAGCAGCTGCTTGCAATTTGGCAGCAGTTAGAGAGGTTGCTGAAAGGCAGAGCAGATCCTCAGGCTGAGCAAACACAAATACATCAGGCAGCAAACAAGTCCTAGAATGCAATGACCCCCCCCCTGCTCCCCCCCCTTGCCACTGTTGCTTTCGCCCTCCTAGTTATCATCTGCAAGGTAAGTACCAATTAATCCTTTATGTAACAGACGACAACTCAGGTTACAAACTGCTGACTGGCCCAAGGAAGCTGGCTAGAAATGTACTTCTCTCTTTCTCTCCTCTCTCTCTCTCTCTCTCTCTCTCTCTCTCTCTCTCTCTCTCTCTCTCTCCTAAACCCCTCCCTGAATTTGACCACCTTCCAAGTCCCTGCCGCCATGGCTGCGAGAAGCGTTCTGCCCAGGAGCTCATCTCTGGCACACAACTTGCCCAAATGCTCTTCTCAAAATGTGGCTCAAAGGACACAGGCGGGATTGTTCTCAGGCGAAAATGGATCCGGTCTGGATTGTAGGGCAGTTTTGCCCAAAACATTGGCTGAGGGAGGGAGGGATGCTTTTGCTTCAGCCTATATAATTTCATCCAAGCTATAAAGGACTGTCCTAGACCCCTGCTCCCTACAGAACCATAGAAGAATAGAGTGGAAGGAACACAAAGGGACACCTGGCTCGGAGCCCTGCAATGCATGGTTCCTGCATGCTCTGACCATGTGGCAGCCAAGGATGACCAGGGAGGTCCCTGGCCCTGGAAAGGGGGGCAAATATCCCCATTGTGGCAGTTAAGGGGGGGGGGACAAATGAACCCTGGTCTCCCATTATTTTATTTATCTTCATCTGTAGATCTCAGGGTGGTTTCCCAGCATAAAAATACAAGATGAAAACAAGAACTCAAACAAGACAAACTAATAATGCCCTCTGCCCACAAAGCCCTATGCAACACAAGAGTGTCTTAATTCCAGAAATGTTTCCCAAACTCTCAGGCTTACTTCTGCCCTATGAATTCTGGAGCACACAAGGCAAACAGAATTGCCAGCATTTCACATCAGACTCTGCAGCTCAGCCAGAATGACAGCCTGCTCTGCAAGAACATCAGCAGATGATTGTGCTGACCTCGGGCTCATCCGCACCTACCCCACACTCGCCAGGTCCAAGTCCACACTTTAAAGCCCTGTGTCTGAGCACCTTTTTTTTTTTTGCCCCAGTGCTTTCCCCACAAAATCCACTCTTTAAAGCTCCATTGGAACAAACGGCAATTCGGGATTTCTGCCGATTGACGTTTACGTTGGTCCAGCAGTAAACAGCAGGTTTTCCTGGGGAAAGTGCCAGGGCCAAAATAAAAGTGCTTTAAAGCACAGACCTGTGCCTAGGAATATGGCACAGAAGGAAGCCTGGATGAGTCCCTCAGTGCTGTGCCAAGCACCAGGATGACCTGCTTCAAGGTGCTGCTAAGGGCATTCTGCCTGTTTCCCCTTCAGCTAGCCAGAGCTTATTAGGGAAGCAGGAAACAGATCTTGCTGTTCTCCTGAGCATGGCAAACTTTCAGAAGGAGCCAGGGCAATACACCAGAGTCAGCTGTGCCATGAAAACATGGTTCACTGAAGAGAAGGACAAAGAGAGCAGGTGGGGATGCCTCCCTGCCATTTGCAAACAGATCCTTTTCTAACCACATCTTCCTCCTTTGTCGGTTCTTTCTGCTTTGCTTCCTAAGCCAAAAGGTAAAGCTAGGAACAATTACACAGCTGATCGGTGCAAAGGGAGAGATTAGATAAGCCAGCAGGGACCAAAGCAAATGGCATAAGAAGAAAGGAAAGTCTGGGAGGGCTGAGGAACATCAGAAGCCAACAAGCCAGGCCAGCAGTCCCTCTGAGCCAGTGGTTGCCAAACTTTTTTTGGGGGGGGGGCACGCCCTTGGTTTCATAAACTCAACTCTTGTGCCCCTATAAAAAGCATTGTTCAGGATAGTGGTTTGCAGGACCCAGCAAGGAAAATAATAATGCAATAAACTCCAAAGCAAGAAGCAAGAAACAAGGATGAGGGACCAGATGTGCCATAAGCCTGATCCAGCAGGTTCTTGCAAATATTTCTGGATAATGTGGGCAAATGTGGTTGTGGGCAGCTAATGTGTCCCAAAGATTAGGAATCCCTCAACAGAAAAGGAGGTGAGCTCCTCTCCAGAGCTCGGTCACTCTCCTCTCCTCCTTACTTTGTGCTCCGATTAGGTAAAGGTAGAGGGACCCCTGATCATTATGACCGTTACCTCAAGTCGCAGACGACTCTGGGGTTGTGGCGGTCATCTCACTTTATTGGCCGAGGGAGCCGGCGTACAGCTTCCTGGTCATGTGGCCAGCATGACAAAGCCGCTTCTGGCGAACCAGAGCAGCGCACGGAAACGCCGTTTACCTTCCTGCCAGAGGGGTACCTATTTATCTACTTGCACTTTGACGTGCTTTCGAACTGCTAGTGTAGCACCCTGCTTGTGGTTAACGCTTAGCTGGAATGAAATATTCAACGCAGCAATAGAGAAATTAAAATAATAATTTATTTGTCAGACAAATAAATGAGAGGCACAGTGGTATATGGTTACCAAGCTCTGGCCTGGGCTTCTGCCATTATGGCCAGCACTTATATTCCCTCAGCCCAGCCTCCTTGCTCCTCCTTTGGCTGCCTCTGTCCAATCAGCCTGGTTGAAATTCCCATTGGCTGTTTGCTAGAACCAACCACAAAAGATACACCCATTTCCTATTGCCTTTTATGGGAAACAAAAAGCTATATATTCTTCTATCTATAAATGACAAATAAGTAGTCATATATCTTACATTTGTCTCAACAAGGAACCTTAATTACCAGCTCACCTCTTGCCCTCCTTGCCCTATTGCCCTCCAAAACAGATGGTTAATAGTTTTAAATTTTTATCTTTAACAGATGTCAGAGATCTTGGGTTCACATTCTCATGCATCATCAATGAAAGATCTCCTTTTTGGAGGTCTTTAAACAAAGGCCTGACAACCATATGTCAGGAGTGCTCGATGGTGTCTCCTGTCTGGCAGGGGGCTGGGCTCGTTTGCCCCTCTGGTCTCATACAGCTATAAGACTCTATGAAATAAGAATTTAACATTTCTTTCTTTCTAGATCCTTTGCATAATTACATTTAAGCCAATATATTTCATACATTTATCATAGATAGCTTTTTAGAAGAATAAACCTTCTCAAAGTAAAAAGGAAGGAACAGTTTACAGCCTCAAAATAAAATAGGAAAAAGCCTCTTCTTCTGTTTACACTCCCCTTCTCAAGGCCAGTTGCTTTCTCCATTTGCTCTTGCCCTTTAACCTTAGGAAGATATGGCTCAAGTTTAATGGGAGGCACATGGTTTTATTTTACTATTTACCAACTCATAATTATGTTTTTCTTCAGCTTTTTTATATTCTGTAATATGTAGGGTCAGTGTAACCTTGCTCTCAGCCTGTAATTCCCCTTTTACGACTTTGAGAATTGTTTTCTGCTATAAATCAGGGGGCCCCCTTGTCCAGGAGGATAAACATCTTGCCAAAGTACTTAGGCAGCTGGTCTTCTGCCTGGCATAAAACATTTGAAAATCTTTAAGCTCATTTTAAAATACAGGCCCTGATCAAAATATAAGCCTTGACAAAAATGCAGGCTATGATTAGATGCCTCACTAGGTTGGCAGGAGCAGGGACTGAGCAGCGGGAGCTCACCCCCTCATGGGGATTTGAACCGCCGACCTTCTGATTTGCAAGTCCTAGGCTCTGTGGTTTAACCCACAGTGCCACCCACGTCCCGATTCAATTGTGCTTCTATTGGAGATGTGCAAATATGGAAAGAAGATCCGGATCTGCCGCTTGGCCCGCCAGTCACCCTTCCCTGTGTAAAGAAATCAGAGCTGATGCTGCACCCAGGCTCCTTGGCTCCTCTGTGCACACAGCTGCAGGGAGCCCACTCTGGATGACTTTCCAGCCTCCAAGGACCTGCCTGCCACTATCAGAGTGACTGGTGAAAAGAATGGATTCAGACCATCAACGTAAGAGACTCTTATGAAGTTCTAAGAAGGTTCGTGATTCCTGGGCTGCTATGAGAAGAGGATGCTGGACTAGATGGGCCATTAGATAAAGGTACCCCTGCCCGTACGGGCCAGTTGTGTCTGACTCTAGGGTTGTGCGCTCATCTCACTTAAGAGGCCGGGAGTCAGCGCTGTCCGCAGACACTTCCGGGTCACGTGGCCAGCGTGACGAAGCTGTTCTGGCGAGCCAGCACCAGTGCAGCACACGGAAACGCTGTTTACCTTCCCGCTATAAAGCGGTACCTATTTATCTACTTGCACTTAAGGGTGCTTTCGAACTGCTAGGTGGGCAGGAGCTGGGACCGAAAGACGGGAGCTCACCCCGCCACAGGGATTCGAACCACTGACCATACAATTGGCAAGTCCTAGGCACTGAGCTTTTACCCACAGCGCCATCCGCGTCCAAGATGGGCCATTGGCCTGGTCCAAAAGGACCTCCTTATGTTCTTGTGGAGGAACGCTTCAGCCAGGAAGTGCTCACCTGCGATTACGACGCCCGGGCAGAAGCCAAACACCCCTCCTTGCCAGCCAGTTCCTTTTCCATCAGAGCTCATGGCACCTTCATTGCCCATTTTCTTAGGGGTGCTAATCCTGCTTGGGCCGACAATCTTGCTTGCCCTGGAAGCTGGGAGAGTTAAACCCCCATTACGTAAGCGGACATCTGTGTCCCTCGATCAGGCATGGTGCCTGCAACTGCAAACAAAGCATCAGCTCCAGCATTCCCAAAACCTTGCCTCATTGTTGACAGCGGGGATTTAACTGGCGTGAGAACACACGCAAGGAGGGAAGCTGCCAGGTGCCCTGTGACCCAACAGGGAGGGGGCAAAGGGACCTGGGTGGCCCCCCAGCCGGGCTAACATGGAACATGAGACCTGGACAGCCAGCCTGGTACCTCAGATGACAGGCTTGCCCCTTCTCTCTCCTGCTCAAGGGCTGGTTGTGCAAAGCAGGGCATCACTCTGCATTGCGCCCAGCCCTTTGGTTGGGAGCAGACACCAACAGGGCACAGTGGATTGCTCTGGTCTTTGGTGAGGCCATGAGTTGGTGGGAAGCTAGAGAAGGACTGAGAGAGCCAGTAGCTCTTGAGGACTCAAGCAACACCGAGGACATCAGCCACTGTGAGAACAGGATGCTGTGCCAGGTGTGCCACTGACCAGACCCAGCGGGCTCTTCTTATCGTCAAACATTGCATCATCCTTTACCATCAACCACAATTCAGGTGGCAGAGGAGGCACTACAAGAAGATCTGGGTATACCCTGAAAAAGGGCAGAGTCTCTGCCACTCTGCTGCCTTCTCTGCCTCATGTGCTCCTGGACCTTTGCAGTGCCAGCAGCCAGCCTCTCTTCCTCCGAACCTTTCCCTGTGGCACCACATTCGATGGCAAGCTCCACCTGCCCTGGCATGTCTCCTGAGAACCCCTTGCGGGCTCAGATGGGGAAATGTGATTTTGGTCAATGGCACAATGTCCTTGGCCTTCGGGATGCTGATCCAACTTGCACTTCTCCTCTGGGAAGAGCAGGGGCTTGCTTGAGCATCTTCAACCCCTGCATGCTGCAAGGAGACCAGGAGTTGGTGGAGAGACAGAAGGGTCCCTAGCCAGCTGAGCAGAGACTCCCAGAATCTTCTCTTATGGCTCCCTGAGCCTGCCGTTTCCTGGTTCACACCAGGGCCAGTTGCGTTACTTGATCCGATCCGATTGTGCAATGGAAGGAGGAGGGAGCTGGGCTCCACTTGTTCTCTGTCCATCGCCCAGGAACCTCTCTTCCCCCTCCCCACCTCCCTCCCCCTCCACCAGCCACACCTGAGAGAGCTTAAAGCTTGGCCTGCAGCAGCCAGAGACCACAGCACCTTCTCTGCAAGGAACAACACCATGACGCCCAGGAATAGCAGCTGCCTCCAACTCTTCGTCCTCGCCTCCCTGGTGGGGCTTCTCACAGCCTCGATTCTGCGGATAGAGCTGCTCAAACAGAACATTACAGGTGGGTGTGAGACGAGAAGAAGAGAAAAGCCCTTGTCTCCAGCCTGGCCCAGCTGGATGAAGAGGCCCGGCCCGCCTGACTCTCCTTCGGCAGGGAAACTCTCTTGCCTCTCTTACCTGCAGTGGGTACCTGGGAGGGAGCCCAGGGCAGTTGCTCTCCACCCTCCCAGAAAAGGCATTTGCTGCAATGCCTGCCATGGGCATTGATGCCAGCTTGCCACCCCAAGGGCAGGAGAACTCCCTGCAGCCACATCAAGGGCCCCCAAGAAGAGGCTGGGTGGCACCCCTCCAGGCAACACTGTCTTCTCTTTGCGTTTTCCAGTTGCTGCAGTCAAAGGGGGCACATGCCCAGATACAGAGATGGAGAGCACCAGCAGTAACTGCACAGAAGAGTGCCAGTCTGATGCCAGCTGCGAGGGCATCGAGAAGTGCTGCCGGACGGGCTGCGGGGCCTCTTGCCACCTCCCAAATGGTAATGCTGGCTCTCCTGCGCCCCCACTGCAATCCTCCTGCCCCCCCCCCGGAGCCAGTCTCAGCTAGGCACCACGTGGTTGAACTGTGGAACTCACTGCCACAGGGGACCCTGATGGGCACCCACCTGGAAGGCTTTAAAAAGAGGTTTAGATAACTCAGTAGAGGAGAGGGCTATCCATGGCTACTAACCAGGATGCTTCCGCTCTATCCCCACAAAGGGGAGAGGGCTCTGGTGCTCAGATCCTGCTTGCAAATTTCCCATGGGCCGCTGTGAGAACTGGAGGCTGGATTCCATGAGCCAATGGCCTGATCCAGGAGGCTCCTCTTATAATCTTAGGCCTCAGCTTCAGCACAATGATGCCAGATGCTGTGAGTGGAGGGGGGCTGCCTGTTATGGAAGCCCCTGCCCCATCTTTCCAGCAGTCAGTGGCACCAGGCCCAGGACCCTCTGAATGGATGCAGAACAGTCAGGTCATAAGTTGGGCAAACAAGGTATGCAGGTGAGGCCTGGGGTCTCCTGATGCGTGGAGTGTCCTTGCAGAGAGCAGTGTTTGGGATTTTGCTCCTTCTGTTGCATAAAGGAGGGAGGTGGCATTTAAGCAGGGGTTGGATATTTTAGCTGAGATTCCTGCATTGCAGGGGTTGGACTAGAGGACCTTCAGGGGTCCCGACTATGGTTCTGTGATTCTAAGCTTCTTGGTAGGAGGATGAGAGAGCCGTGCAGGATCCAGCCTGAAGCCTCTCTGTGACAACCAGGATCCTGCAGAAGCAGGAGATAAGCATCTTCTTTGTGGAATGATAGAATTGCAGAGCTGGGAGGACTGGAAGGGACCCCGGGGGATATCCGTCTGGTAATTGTACACAGTTATGCGGAAATTGCCTGGGGTCATTCGACCCTTTTTAATAGTTCTCTTTTTCTCTCCTAGAAAAGACTATCAAGACACTTTGTTTGAAAATAACACTTTACTTGGTATTCTGAAACATATTTACATGAATTCATATATGAGACTGGCAAATATTCACAGGCACACAGCAGCAGGAAAACAACACCTGCTGCTCTCACAATTAAAACACACTCTCTGCCCTTGACCACTGACCCAACAGTGGTGTTAACATCATAGGATTCTGTGCTACGACATTAACCCTTGCATAGCCATTTGGATACGCCATTCCCACCATTTAGCTGAGGCCCCCACAGGACTGAAATGTCCTGCCACTCCAGTCTGCAAAGAGTAACCATGTTCCTTAAGTGTCTGGAGCTAGTGGAGCAGGATGGGGTGCAGAGGTGCCTGCTCACCCTCCTCCGGTTAGGGAGGCCTTCACAGGAATTCCTGGTGGCTTTTTGGAAGTAAGGTAAAGGGACCCCTGACCATTAGGTCCAGTCATGGCCGACTCTGGGGTTGCGGCGCTCATCTCGCTTTATTGGCCGAGGGAGCCGGCATACAGCTTCCAGGTCATGTGGCCAGCAGGACTAAGCCGCTTCTGGCCAACCAGAGCAGCGCACAGAAACGCCGTTTACCTTCCCGCCAGAGCGGTACCTATTTATCTACTTGCACTTTGAGGTGCTTTCAAACTGCTAGGTTGGCAGGAGCAGGGACTGAGCAATGGGAGCTCACCCCGTTGTGGGGATTCGAACCACCGACCTTCTGATTGGCAAGTCCTAGGCTCTGGGATGGCCCATTTTGCCGCCTGAGGCAAAATGTTCAGGTTCCAGTGCACCCCACCCCCTGCTGAAGCCTGGCTTGCTGGGGTCGTATGGCTGTGGCAGAGGCTTCTGGAGGCAGCCTCCACCACAGGAGAAGTGGCTGTGGATTTTTCTTGCTTCTCTGGCTGGGGGCAGGATGGGGCGGGAAAGAGGCACACTTGGTGGCATTGGAGAAGTAAGAAACAGCAAGAAGAGCTCGTGCAGGGACCTCCTGGGTAGCCCCAAAACACTTCCAGGCTCCTCTTCCCTTGGAAAGTTGCCCACTTCTCCAGCTGAGCTTCTCCACAAAGCAGTGAGGAATCCTCTGGGCACTTTCTGCATTTTCATGATGCTGTTAAATGCCAGGCTAAGCCTGCCAACCCAGTGGGCTGGGCTGGCGTTCGGAGATGAGATGGTGCCCCATCTAGGCTGATAGAGATGCAGAGAACTTTGCTTCTTAAGAGAATCTCCTTTTCGTCTCTGCAGGGCTGACATTCCCCATTCGGAGAAGGTACTCCTACCGCCTTGCCCAGGCATTTCTCTTTCGCAACCAGCTGCAGTTCCAGGAAATACTTAATATAGTGCTTAATATAGTGCTTCTTTCCCTGTTGAAATCCTTTAATGAGCGTCTCACACAGGCAAGAACTTAGTGTTGACTCAGGGCGTGTACAAACCATACGATCAGGTGCACCCACTGCTGGGTGCAGGTGCCGTGTTGGGGTCCTGCGCATGCAACATCATCCCCATGTTGTCCTTAGAATCAAAGAATTGTAATTTGGAAGGGACCCCAAGGGTCTATTTAACTCATTTTGGCCCAAGAAAGCCCTTCTCAAGAGCTCATGGCCTCCATGGAGCTTTCTGAGGTCACCTTCAACTGCAGTAGTCTGACGAAGTTTCCGCTTCCTGTGTTTAACATGTCTATGAATGAAATGCTTTAGCTATGATCCCTAGATTTGAGGGGGGAGGGTCCCGTCCAACTACATAATTCCAGGATTCTATGAAATAGGCAGGATAGCAGTGCAGCAACCTTGCCATCTCTATAGACTGATATCTATCTATCATCTCTATCTATCTCTATTATCTATCTATCTATCTATCTATCTATCTATCTATCTATCTATCTATCATCTATCTATCTATCCATCCATCCAGTGCTTCCCCCCCCCCAAAAAAAATGTTTAGGGGTACTCTCATTTTCCTACTCATATTTAAATACTGCCCCTCAATGAAGCCAAACTTAGATTCACAAAATGTTTAGGGGTATGCGATGTTAGAATTCCTGCTCCATGACTGCAGTCATGGGATTTTTGTCTATCACGTGACAATGTATGTTTTCACTCCACAGAGTGGGAAGTGACGGAGACGGGATGTTTGTGTTCCTGTGTTCCATGAAGTGGGACTATTGTCCTTTGTTCTTTTTCTCTTTGCTGTCTGATGCTAGAGAGAGAGGGAGCCATGTTGCAGTGCTCTGTATTTGTTTATATGTAAATAGACTAGCCAAAATGCTGAGTTGCTGAGTTACGCAAACTGCGAAGACTCTGCGGATCCCTAAGTGTGCCGATGTCTGTTGGCATCGGTCGCTGTGATGTTCAGGCTGAAGAAAGCTTTTGAAGCTCCCGAACGACTGACCAGGAGGGAAAGAACATGCCAGTCGGGTGTAGGTCAAGCTCCTGACAATGGTTATGGGCCCAGGGATCAGGGCTACAGGCCCAGTGCCAGCAGAGGAAGAACTGGGGGCTGTTTTTGTCCCGGTTGGAGTCTCCTGGTACCGGCAGCTTTCAGAGACGGAAGAGAAAAAAGCTGCATAGAGACACTGTGAGTAAGAAGCTGCCTAAAAGTGAAAGTAAAGAAAGGCCAGCAGAAGAAAGCTTGATTTATAGCCGTCTGATAAGGACAGTAAAAGTTTGTTCCAGCTTGAACCAAGCTGCGGAACAGATCTCCTGACATGCATACCCTTGCGTCCCCCCAGAAAAAGCGCTCTCTCTCTCTCTCTCTCTCTCTCTCTCTCTCTCTCTCTCTCTCTCTCTGTGTGTGTGTGTCTATCTTTGCATCTACTGTGAGGCCCTGTGAGGCAAGTATCTCAGGCAGCAGGATCCATGCGGCAGGAGATCTAGCCTCGGATGAATGCATCACTGCCAGCACCTGCTCTTGATCCTGTGGTGATAGCAACAGTTGCGTTGCACTCATGGTGCACTTCTTGGAAAGAGGGCTGTCACCTCCCCCAGTGCTGCCTCTACAGTGGCCTTTGGGTGAATAGGTGGCACTGAAGCTCTCCTCCCAACCCCTAGGGAGGAAAGGGGGGGACTGCCTCCTGGCGCCTCCTGGGGTTTGCACCACCCAGCATCCTTCAGTAGGCCCTCCCCCCACCTTTGCAGCAGCCTTTGATTCCCAGATTAAAGGTTGATTTGACCCCCACCAACCCCACAATCTTGTTTCCTTGGCAGGGGGCACCGTTTGATGGTTTTGGGTTGGGCCCCCAAGGGTTTGGGTATGTATATGCAGAACCCTTGGAACCTTCACCCTTAAAATACAAAATAGAAAAAAAGTTAACAGAAACAGTAATTGAGGGGAGGGGAACAGAGAACACTGTTGCACACTAGTTTGTAAGGGTGCCCACCTGTGTGCAAAGACAACACAGAGAGTAGCTAGGACTACTAGTAGCTAGGACATGTGGCCTAGGACCCTCGTAGCTACGGGACCACCTCTCCTGGTATGCCCTGCGGAGGACCTTAAGGTCCACAAATGACAACACTTTGGAGGTCCCAGGTCACAAGGTGGTTAGATTGGTCTCAACTAGAGCCAGGGCTTTTTCGGCTGTGGCTCCAATCTGGTGGAAGGCTCTGTCACAAGAGACCAGGGCCCTGCGGGACTTGACATCTTTCCGTAGGGCCTGCAAGACAGAGCTGTTCTGCCTGGCCTTTGGTTTGGACTCAGTCTGACCCTTGTGTTTCCCTCCCCTTATGGTCTGGATTTTGATTTATGGGCTGCTTTTAAAACGAGGCTGCATTTTAAGTGGTAGTTAAACCTATATTTTAAATTGGGTCCCCCCCCCTCTCTTTCCCCCCATTATGTTTTTACTGTGATTTTATTGGTGTTAGCCGCCCTTAGCCCGGCTTTCGCCAGGGAGGGCGGGGTATAAATGTTGTTGTTGTTGTTGTTGTTGTTGTTGTTGTTGATGATGATGATGTTATTATAGCTACTGCTTTAGACAGTTATTGTGTGTCCAATTGCATACTTATTTGTACAAATGATCTATGATCTAGTTGAGAATCCTACATTACAGGGCAGCCTTTTTCAACCTGTGGGTCCCTAGATGTTGTTGAACTACAACTCCCATCACCCTAGCTAGCAAGGCCAGAGCTCAGGGAGAATGGGAGTTGTAGTCTGGGGCCCACAGGTTGAGAAACATCTGGGGACCCACAGGTTGAGAACCTCTGTTATAGGGGGTTGGACTGGATGACCCTTGGGGGTCCCTTTGAACTCCACAACTCTATGAAAAGTGCAGTGTGGAAAAGGAAGTCGTGTGAGCTTCAAAGGCTTCCTGTGTCCAACCTCAGAGGTAAGTCTTGTCCAGTGCTACAAAGTGTGCTTGGGGTAGCAGCTGTCCGTCAGCAGCAGAGGCCTCCCCTTTAAGGCAACTGCTGCTGCTTCCACTTATTACTGGTTCCCCATGATAGGCATCTGGTTTTCCACTGGGAGAACAGGATCCTGGACTAGAAGGGTCACTGGCCTGTTCCAGCCGTCAGGTTCTTCTGGTGTTCTTTGTGACTCTGAAGCTCCATCTCCTTCTTCCTCCCCTTCCACCCTTCCTTTCTTGGTCTTCTGCTTTGCAGGATCCTTCTGTGATTCCACTTCAAACATGCTCTCCCTCGCCTTCACCCGCCTGTCCACAAGCAGTGAAAAGCCTGGGCTGCCCTGGAGGAGGAGACCCACTGCCAGATGGGCTGCAGAGGCTGCCTCTGCGCTTGCCTTCCTTTTTTCCCTGGGGCTCCAGGCATCTCTGCCTGCTCACTCTCTGCTCTTCTCCCCTTGCAGATAAGCCAGGCACTTGCCCCAGCCTTTCCATCGGGATCTCCATGCTGGGCGCCTGCCACAATGCGTGCGAAGTGGATTCGAACTGCCCGGGGGACAAGAAATGCTGCCAGAATGGCTGCGGCAAATTGGCCTGTTCCACTCCTGAATTCTGAGGTGACCCCGTTGTGGGAATGTTCAGGGATGCAGGAGAGGATATATTGTCTGATTATAGCCTTTCCAACTTGTGTAAACAAGTTCACAATTCAGCAGAGTAACATTCCCCTTTTTAAACTCGCAGCGGATATATTTGCTCAGGCTTGCTAAAGCCTCTATAATAACTGTTCTGGTATTTCCCCCTTATTCCCTCCTAAAAGATAAGACACGACACAGTCTTCTATAAAAGTATAAAAAGAGTTTACTCACACATCATTCTGTTCACAGTCGGATCCCAGAAGGCAGACTTAGCTTAGAAAAGTAACATACACCTGGAAACTAACTCATAAGGAGACAGTCCTTTGTCCTCTCCTGGCTGGAGGCCAAGAGTGCATCTTTGGCTAAGCAGATGTTGCTTCTTCGATGCATGTAGTCAAAGGGAGAGAGATGGCAGCCCTGCCCTGTGCTTTTGTGGTTACCTGCACAGGTGAGGCCACGCCCACCTCTTGTCACATGCAGAGGAAGTCTGTCCCAGCCCAGAAGGAAACAGGAAGTTTACCTGCTGGCTGGACAAATATTCCTCCACATGTGTAAACATGTTCACTCTAGGAATGTTGTACTTGACTGCTCTTGTGTTTCACATCCCACACCTGTGACGTCCTGCAGGAAGCATATTTGAGAGCCAGGGGAGGAAAGGTCTGCGGCAGAAACCCCAGGCAGAACTGGCCGTGCCGGCAGGAAAAACTCTGCCATTCCCTGGAAATCAGGGACACTCCCATAACCTGCCATGAGCCCCCCCACAGGGTTTACTTGGGCATCACGGTATTGACTCACTAGAAGGATTTCTGTGGGACAGTTATAACACTGGGGTGGTGTGTGTCGTGGCCTGGATTCTGCCAGCCCAACTGTCTGGAGTGCCTGTAAAACACAGGCCTTGCAACAGTGCCTTTTCAATAATAATAATAATAATTTATTATTTATACCCCACCCATCTGGCTGGGTTTCCCCAACCACTCTAGGTGGCTTCCAACAGAATATTAAAATACAATACAGTGGTACCTCTGGATGCGAACGGGATCCATTCTGGAACCCCGTTCACATCCTGAGTAGAACGTAACATGCACCTGTGAATGCCCGTGACATCATTTTGAGTATCTGCGCATGTGTGAGCGGCAAAACCCGGGTCGCCATGGAGAATAACTTGAAAACGCTCAACCTGAAGCATATTCAACCCGAGGTATGACTGAAGTCTATGAAACATTAAAAGCTTCCCTAAACAGGGCTGCCTTATGTTGTGAACTGCCCTGAGATCTTCAGATGGAGGGCAGTGTCTAAATTTAATAAATGGTAATAATTGCAAAGGCACTCATGAGGCTGGGCTCACCCTCTGTCATCTTCCCTCTCCAGATGCAGCGTCCGGGACCTTGTGGAGCAGCAGTAGTGGGGGACCCTCCACAGACCCCGACCTGAGGGCAGTGACCAGCACCGTCTCCCTGATGCTCTGCTCTCAGCACCTGGTCACCTCCCCACCTCCGCCATGTTTGCTGGACCCCCTCACCCACTTTTGCAGTAAAACTCTCACTTTGCACAGCAGTCCCTGGTTCCTGTGGCTTTCTTGTTCCCCTTGCTCTGCCCTTTGAACCACCCGCCTCCCTTGCTTGGGGGGGGGACGACACACCAGAAAGTGGGAGATGGAGCACACAAACACCCCCCCCCCCCCCGGGAGAGGCCCACCTCCCATTCCTCCCACCTGCCATTCCTCCCTCCTGTCTCACAGTGAAAGCCAAGCCAAGAAAACAGCCACACAGATCGTGTGCCGAAATGCTCTGCACAGAATCACATGCCCTGTGTTTCCTGTGTTGTAAACAAAAATCTGCCCTTTTTCCCTTATGGGGTCTCCAAGAGCCCATATAGAGTCCTTAAGTGGGTTCCCTATTGTAGGAGAAAATAACAGAGGCCAACCAGAGAATATTGAGAAGCAAAGCAGCTAGTAAGCCTGATCTTTATTGATCTGTTGCAACAGGGTGCTCCCCTCACACGCAGGAGGCAGGAGGAACCCAGAACAATGGTGCGCAAGCCCTTATATAGACTTTTAAATTGCCACCCTGTAGATCAAGACCACCCCCAGAAACATCATACATACATCACAGAAGGGGTGTAGCTCAAGACCACCACTCCAGATACATCATACCTACATCACAGAAAGGGCTGTCTACAACAGAAATCTGAGTCCTGTCTGGCAGGTTACCTGTTAATGCTTACTTGACTGGATACCCTGGGGAGCCTGGCCAGTCTTTTGTAATGATAAATACTTAGTAATGATAAATACTTAGTTCCTGAGCCTGGTCATAGGCTCACCCTCTTCAAACACAGACATACCCTTAAGACAGTGGGGAGGCTTTTCCATTTTCCTTTGACCTTACAGAGAAAACATTTGGTCAATTTGGGAATCTAAAATGGTTCCAGGTCGGTCTTCCTGTGCTGATCTATGTACGTGCGGTTATGCACATTTAACATATATCTAAGACCACAAAATTCCTATCACACCTGCTAGTTATGTGATTAAGGAAACTCTTCAAAGCAAGAGCTGCTGGGTTTAGCAAAGGTGTCTTGCAAAGTGCTTTTCTTTGGTTGCTCTCAAAGAATCATAGCATTGAGAAGCTTCCCGAGAATCATCTAGCCCAATACGCAGCTGCCCCAGATGGGGACAACCTTGGCGTCAGCACCACATTCTAACCAAATAGCTCAGTTTTTGCAAAGCTTAAATTACTTGACAATCACTTGCTTTGTTCATCAACACAAGACTTAACCACAACCTGTGCCTGAATATTTACTTATTTTATTTATTAAACTTGCATACTTCCTTTCATCCGTAGATGTCAGGTTGGTTCACAGCATAAAGATACAAGATAAAAACACGAAAAACATAATAAAAGCAAAAGCAGAACAATAGCACCACCTCCCACAAACACATTAAAAATAAATAAATCAGGATAATCAAATAGACCATGGCTTGTATTTCCAAAGTTTGCTATCCGGCTCTTCTTTCCTCCTGCCTTTATCTCCTGGCAAGCACTGCTGCTAGATGGCCTGTCAAGCCACAAATCACAAACCATGGCTTCAGGCAGTTGCTTGTTGGCAGGAAACAACCCATAGTTAAGCCCCTGGCCAGGTCCAGGGCTTCATCTCATAAACCACAGTTCCCTTTATGTGCAAATGAGGCAACATGAAACAAAATTGGAGGGCCAAATTTCAAAGCAGAAAGGAAGACTTTAGGGCTGAGTGCCTCCTCCTGAAAATGCAGACCTGGTTTCATTCTCTCACGGGATGTTTCTCTGGGGCTGCTTCCAGAGTGCGCATGGGGACTCATCTGGAGCATGCAGGTGGGGGAATGAGCAGTTCCTTGCAAGTGTACTGGACTTCACTGGGTGACTTGCTGAAACCCAGCAAGGAAGCACTAAGGGAGTGGATCCCGGTTAGAGAGAAGACTTTTGCTTGTGGCAACCAGCCACCACACAAACAGGGAGATGCTTGCAGGTAGGAAAATCACAAAGCCGTTTATTGCCGTACCTACATACTTGGGTAGAAACGCTCCTGGTTCTAGTCTAAGTGACTAGCCTGTGGTGTTATTTTATTCAATACGCTGGCTCCTCCTGTGATGGAACGTTCCAGCCTGACCTCTCGAGGTCTGAGAGAGGAGTGTCAGAAGGCAGAGGGAGCCGAAAGCACAATGCAAGCGGAGAGGTATCAGTCTAACCAACAAAGAGACAATGAGAGAGGTCAGCATAGAAATAAAGGTACAAGGGTAGTCTGGGAATCTGGAGGTCCATATCTGTCTCAGCACTCAAACTTCCAACAGGGCGCCAACCTCCTGGGGGGCTTGCTGGCCCTTTCTTCTTCCCCTGCCTTGCACATGACTTTCTGCACATTTGTTCCCACTTGCGTGGTCAGCCTGGTCACTCTCAGAGGGGAGGCTGCAGAGCAAGGAGAAGATGGTCTCCCCCAGAAGTAAGGTTGCCATACATCTGGGAAATCCCAGACATGTCCTCTTTTGGGGGTCCAACATGCCCATCTGGGGGAATTTTTACATTTTGAGGGAAATGTCCAGGTTTGGGGATTTATTTATATAGTTAGTTAGTGGTTTCTTGGGCTTGAGCAGATCAGGTACAGACTTGGGCTCCTCTGCACACCACTGCCGCTGCCAACCTGAGCCAGGGAAAAGGGCATGGCAGTGGCAGCCCCGCATGCCTCTTTCCCCAGCTTGGGCTGGCAGCAGCTTGGTCTGTCCTCTTTTTTGCTCTTCAACTTATGGCAAGCCCTTTGAAGCCCTATACGGCCTCGGTCCAGTAGACCTGAAGGAGCGTCTCCACCTCCATCATTCTGCCCGGACACGGAGGTCCAGCTCCGAGGGCCTTCTGGTGGTTCCCTCGCTGTGAGAAGCCAAGTTACAGGGAACCAGGCAGAGGGCCTTCTCAGTGGTGGAGCCCGCCCTGTGGAACGCCCTCCCACCAGATGTGAAGGAAATAAACAACTGCCTGACTTTTAGAAGGCATCCGAAGGCACCCCTCTTTAGGGAAGCTTTTAATGTTTAATAGGTTATTGTATTTTAGAGTTCTGTTGGAAGCTGCCCAGAGTGGCTGGTGAAACCCAGCCAGATGGGTGGGGTATAAATAATAAATTATTATTATTATTATTATTATTATTATTATTATTATTATTATTATTATTGCAACCGTTCCCAGCAGCAAGATCCACTTCCTACCCCCCACGGAAAGTGGGGCATCAGAGTGGAGGAGGCCCAGCAGCGAGTCTTATTGCAAACTGTATCATGGAACAGGACGCACCTGCAGCCCAGGAAACTTTGCAAAGCAATTTTCACTTTGCTTCTGTCTTCCTTAGGTCCCAAATTCCCATTCCAATGCCAGTTAGGGCAAGTGCTTACAGGACAGCAGACCCTGCCTCCCTCTGAAAGCTGAGCCACAGTTTCTGGCCAATATCACTTTGCTTGTCATTGCACTAACTGACACGCCTCCAGTCGCTCTTCTGCAAAACGTGGAAATAACTCAAGTCACTCCCAGCTGTGCAGATGAAGCACATTTCAGTCAATGTCCGTTTCCTGCCACTAGGTGGCTGCACTGTGGAGGCTGACCGTTTCCTAAAGGGGCAGCGCAGCTGTTCCTTTGATGCTCTTCCCGCACTAGGAAAATGAAGAAGGAAAACTTCAGAAGTGAAACTTGCATAAGTAAAAAGGGACCCAAGTTGGGGATGGAGGTCATTTGCTTGAGGATTTATAATCCCCTCTGTTTAAAAACCTCCCAATAGGGAGAGTCCACCACCTTCCAAGGTCATCCATTCCACAACTCCTACCTCCAGAAATTTCTTCCCAAGCTTTAATTGGAATCTCCTTTCTTCTCACTTGAAGCCATTGGTTTGAGTCCTGCCCTCCAGAGCAGAAGAAAACAAGTTTGCTCCCTCTGACATGTGAAAGCCCTTGAGATATTTAAAGAGGACCATCATATGGGCATGTTTAGCCTGGAGAAGAGGAGGTTAAGGGGTGATATGATAGCCATGTTCAAATATATAAAAGGATGTCACATAGAGAAGGGAGAAAGGTTGTTTTCTGCTACTCCAGAGAAGCGGACACGGAGTAATGGATCCAAACTACAAGAAAGAAGATTCCACCTAAACATTAGGAAGAACTTCCTGACAGTAAGAGCTGTTTGACAGTGGAATTTGCTGCCAAGGAGTGTGGTGGAGTCTCCTTCTTTGGAGGTCTTTAAGCAGAGGCTTGACAACCATAGGTCAGGAGTGCTCTGATGGTGTTTCCTGCTTGGCAGGGGGTTGGACTCGATGGTCCTTGTGGTCTCATAGAATCATAGAATCATAGAGTTGGAAGAGACCACAAGGGCCATCAAGTCTGGTCGGGGTTCTTCCGTGAGCTGTCTGTTCCAAGGTCGCCTGCACATTCCCTGAGGACTGACTTTGCTGCTCATCTTCATATACCTGATCGACTGTAATGAGGGAGAGATCCTCAAATGGAGTTTGCTCTTCGTCTTCCATGCTAGGGGAGAGGACCTCAAAGCGATTGTGTATTTCTAAACAATCAGAGCGAACCCTGGGCCTCCTACTTCCAACTCTATGATTCTATGATTCTATATCTCCTCTCAGTCTCCTCCTACACCAGTGTGGTGTAGTGGTTCAGAGTGGTGGACTCGTAATCTGGTGAACCAGGTTCACGTCTCCGCTCTTCCACATGCAGCTGCTGTGTGACCTTGGGCCAGTCACACTTCTCTGAAGTCTCTCAGCCCCACACACCTCACAGAGTGTTTGTTGTGGGGGAGGAAGGGAAAGGAGATTGTGAGCCGCTTTGAGACTCCTTTGGGTAGTGATAAAGTGGGATATCAAATCCAAACTCTTCTTCTTCTCTTATGCAGGCCAGACATACCCAACTCCTTCGACCATTCTTCATAAGGCTTGGTTTCCAGACCCTTGATCATCCTGGCCACCCTCCTCTGCTCACCTTGCAGCTTGTTAATATCCTCCTTAAATTGTGGCGCCCAGAACTGGACATAGTATTCCAGATGTGGTCTGACCAAGGCAGATCAGAGTGGTACTATCACTTCCCTTGACCTGGACACTACTTTTGATCCAGAAGTATAGTGTCCAGATCAAGAGAAGGAGCAGTGCCACTGGTATATGCTAAAATGTCCAGAGGAAGCAATAGACCAAATCTATATCAATCTGGTAGGAATGCTGGAAGCTGCCTCGGACCGTCCAAGTAGCACTATTTGTCACCAACACTGACTGGCAGCAGCAGTGGCTCTCCTAGGCTTCAGAGGTGCTACATAGGGGACTGTGGCCGGGGGCTGTCTGCAAATTAGCTGCAAACACAACCCAACTAGGTGACATTGAAGAAGCTAAACCTTCTCAAAAAAGGAAAGTGTGACTCACCTGTCTCAACAGACCAGGGTCACACCTCTGGAGTTTTCCAAGTGGCCACAAAGTCTTCAACTGCAGGGAAGGTTTTGCTGATCATGGAAATATAGATGCAAGGTTGGAAGGGACCCTGAGGATTATTTAGTCCAACCCCCTGCAAACAAGAATATGGGGATTGAACCTGCAGCCTTGGTGTTATCAGCACCACATTCAAACCAACTGAGCTATCCTTGGTGGTCAATGTCTGGAGATGATCCAGACCCGAAAGGGAGGAGTGCAATAGGCATCCATAGCAGAGACACGTAGCTGGACCTCAGTAACCCAGGAAGGTCCATCTGGCTTCTCCAGGCCCAGGAGAGCTTTCCACCTAAGAACCAATAGATGGAAGCGATAGGTTAGGCAACTTCAAGTCTCTGGAGGGCTGCCACATGGAAGATGGAGCAAGCTTGTTTTCTGCTGCTGCTCAAGAGGGGAAGATCTGAACCAACTGATTAAAATGCCAAGGAAGGAGATTCTGACTCAACATTAGGAAGGACTTTCTCATGGCTGTTTGACCATGGTGGAATGGATGGTTTCAGAAGGTGATGGACTCTCCTTCATTGGAGATTTTCAGGCAGAGTTTGGGTGGCCACCTGTGAGGGACACCTGAGCTGTGATTCCTGTGCTGCAGTGGGTTGGACTGGATGACCCTTGAGGGTCCCTTCCAACTCTACAATTCTCTGATTCTATGAGGAAGTGTGCCTTGCCCTTCCTAGGAGGCCAACTAGTTTGCTTCTCTGGAGTTCTGAGCTCCTTGCCCTGTTTGTGGACTCCTTCACTGTGGGCTGCTGCTCCCAGCCCTGATCGTCCTGCTCAATCTCGCCTTTACTCTTAAGTAAGAGCCTCTGTCCTCATGGTCTGGGCAGGGGGTGGGACAGCAGAGAGAGAGAGAGAGAGAGAGAGAGAGAGAGAGAGAGAGAGAGAGAGAGAGATTGCTCTCTAACAACCACTAAGCAGGTCCAAAAATCACTCAACCATTTCAAATAAGCTTGAATTTGGTGCATTATTCTTCAGCCACCACTGGCGCCCACCCTGAAACTCTGCTTTTCCTCACCCCCAATAACTCAGCGGCGGGGGGGGGGGGGAGGCTGCCTTGCAGCTTTACAGGGCTGAAGTTCTGGATATGTCCTGAAAGAGGGCAGAGGAATGTCTCTACTGGCACCTTAAAGACCACCCCATTGCCCTCTCTGTCTTGTGGGGCATTTCCTCTTCCGTAGCACCTGCAGCCACCAAGTCTAGGCTCTCTCCTTCCTAAGAACATAAGGAGATCCTGCTGGATCAGGCCAATGGCCCACCTAGTCCAGCATCCCGTTCTCCCAGGGGCCGACCAGGTGTCTGAATGGGAAACGCACAAGCAGAACAAGAGGAACATTCTCCCCTCCTGCATCTACTGACAGATGGTATTGTTGTAAAAAAATATCTGCCTTTTTTCCCTTATGGGGTGTCCAAGAGCCCATATAGAGTCTTTACGTGGGTTCCCTATTGGTAGGAGAAGATAACAGAGGCCAACCAGAGAATATTGAGAAGCAAAGCAGCTAGTAAGCCTGATCTTCATTGATCTGTTGCAATAGGGTGCTCCCCTCATCACACGCAGGAGGGAGGAGGAACCCAGAACAATGTTGTGCAAGGCCTTATAAAAGCTTTTGAAATTGCCACCCTGTAGATCAAAACCACCCCCCAGAAACATCATACCTACATCACAGAAGAGGCGGTCTACAGCAGAAATCTGAGTGCTTTGTTTACTTCCTGCCTGCCAGGTTACCTGTTTAATGGTCACTTGGTTGGATTGCCTGGGGAGCCTGGCCAGTCTTTTGTAATGATAAATACTTAGTTGGTGAGCCAGGTCAGGCTCACACCCTGTTCATATCTTAAGACAGGATTTGTGAAGGAAAAGACAATGGGGAGGCTTTTCCATTTTCCTTTGACCTTGCAGAGAAATCAGTTTGGAAATCAAAAATGGTTTCAGGTCTATCTTCCTGTGCTGATCTTTGTACGTGCTTGGTTGGTAAACTTATGAACATTTAACATATATCTAAGACCTCAAAGGGACGCGGGTGGCACTGTGGGTTAAACCACAGAGCCTAGGACACACCAATCAGAAGGTTGGCAGTTCGAATCTCCGTGACGGGGTGAGCTCCCTTTGCTTGGTCCCTGCTCCTGTCAACCTAGCACGTCAAAGTGCAAGTAGATAAATAGGTACCGCTCCGGCGGGAAGGTAAACAGCATTTCCATGCGCTGCTCTGGTTCACCAGAAGCGGCTTAGTCATGCTGGCCACATGACCCGAAAGCTCTATGCCGGCTCCCTCGACCAGTAAAGAGAGATGAGCACCACAACCCCAGAGTCGGCCACGACTGGACCTAATGGTCAGGGGTCCCTTTACCTTTACCTTTAAGACCTCGAAATTCCTATCACAGTATTCAGAAGCACTGCTGTGGCTAGTAATTCTTTCCTGCTGCACCATTAGCTATTTCCCACCCCAGAAGAAGCTGCATGGAAGTTGCAAGGCTCCTCAGGCTGCACCCCGAGAACCGTCACATCTCAGATGCAAGCATAGGATTTGTGGGAAGCCCTTCACCCTTGGCCAACACAGGTAAGAGTCATTCCTTGGGCTTCCAGGTTGCTGATGGCAAACCACCTGGCCTGGGCTGTGCTTCTCAGGAAAGATCGCCGCCTGAGTCTGAGCCTGCTCTCTGAGCCTCCAGCTTCCTGGTTCACACCAGAGCCAGGGCTGTTACCTGATCCGATTGTGCAATGGAAGGAGGAGGGAGCTGGGCTCACCGTGTTCTCCAGTCATCGCCCAGGAGCCTCTCTTCCACCTCCCCACCTCCCTGCCTCCCTCCCCCTCCACCAGCCACACCTGAGAGAGCTGAAAGCTTGGCTGGCAACAGCCAGAGACCACAACATCTTCTCTGCAAGCAGCATCACCATGAAGACCAGGAATAGCAGCTGCTTCCACCACCTCCTCCTCGTCTCCTTGGTGGGGCTTCTCACAGCCTCAGCTCACCTGACAGACACACCTGGGCAGAACGTTACAGGTGGGTGTGAGCGGGTGGCAGTCCCTAGGAGAGAAGGAGAGTAAAGCCCTTGTTTCCAGCCTAGCCCAGCTGGACAAAGAAGCAGAAGGTCCACAGCTCAGCGGGGGGAGGGGAGAGTGTCTGCCTTGCCGACAGAAAGACCCACCTTATCAATCCCTGGTTGCATTTCCAGGTAGAACTGGGAGCTACCTTTACCTGGAATCTTGGAGGCCTGCTGCCGGTCCACCATCCAACAGCTCTCAGCCTCAGAAAGTTCTTCCTGATGTTTAGTCAGAAACCCCTTCCCTATAACTAGAAGTCGTTGGTTCAGATCTTACCCTCTGGAGCAGCAGAAAACAAGCTTGTTCCATCTACCATATCATTTAGATATTTAAAGGTGGCTATCAGAGAACTGTAGGGACGCAGGTGGCGCTGTGGGTTAAAGCCTCAGCGCCTAGGACTTGCCGATCGAAAGGTCGGCGGTTCGAATCCCTGCGGCGGGGTGCGCTCCCGCTGCTCGGTCCCAGCGCCTGCCAACCTAGCAGTTCGAAAGCACCTCCGGGTGCAAGTAGATAAATAGGGACCGCTTACCAGCGGGAAGGTAAACGGCGTTTCCGTGTGCGGCTCTGGCTCGCCAGAGCAGCGATGTCACGCTGGCCATGTGACCCGGAAGTGTCTCCGGACAGCGCTGGCCCCTGGCCTCTTAAGTGAGATGGGCGCACAACCCCAGAGTCTGGCAAGACTGGCCCGTACAGGCAGGGGTACCTTTACCTTTACCTTTATCAGAGAACTGTAGAGTTGGAAGGGACCCCGAGGGTTATCTAATTCCAGCCCCCAGCAATGCAAGAATCTCAGCCAAAGCACCCATGACAGACAGCCATCCAACCTCTGCTTAAAAACCTCCAAGGGAGGAGAGTCCACAATCTCCTGACGCAGTTCCACAGCCAAACAGCTTTTAAAGCCCGAAAGTTCTTCATAATGTCTACTTCTCTTTGCCTTTTCCAGTTGCTGCAGAGAAAGCTGGCACGTGCCCCAATGCAACACTGGGGACGGCCCGTGGAAACTGCACAGAAGAGTGCCAGTCCGATGCCAGCTGTGCGGGGACAGAGAAATGCTGCTGGACGGGCTGCGGGGCCTCTTGCCGTCTCCCAAACGGTAACACTTGCCCTCCTTTGCCCCCCGCAATTCTCCTGCCCCCAGGACCCAGTCTCAGGTGGACCTCAATGCCAGGTTCATAGAACTGCAGAGCTGGAAGGGCCCCAAGGGATCCTGCCATGCAGGAATGGCATTTTAAGGTGCTGGATGCAATGGGGGGGCTGGCTGTGATGGGAGGCAAGTTGCCCATGGTGCCAGGGGCCCAGCAGTGGCACCGTCTCCAGGCAGGGGCCCCTCCGCACAGGAGAATGTCCAGGGAAAGCATGCCCAATGCTCAGATTGTAACTTGGGCTAACAGTGTTTGCTGGTGAGGTGCCAGAGAGATGAGTGGGCTGCAACAAGCAACTCCTGCTGGGTGAAGCTTTCCTGCAAGGAGCACAATCTGAATTCTGCTCCTTCTGTAGGATGAGGGAGGGGGAGCTGGGCAGGAGCCGGCCTGAAACCCTTCTGGAATTCTGCAAGCACCTTCTCCATGGATGGATGTCCAGTCCCTCCAGGCAATGCCTGCAAACTGTAGTGCTGGAAGGGACCATGAGGGTCATCCAGTCCAGCCCCTGCAATACAGGATTTTTTTTGCCCAACTTGGGTCTCGAACCCACGACCTTGAGATTAGGAGTCTGATGCCCTCCCTTTCTCCCCATGCAGATAAACCAGGGTTCTGCCCTCCGGACCCCCCTATCATATCACTGCTGGGCATCTGCAGGGATCAGTGCAGAGAGGACTCCGATTGTCCCAGCGACAGGAAGTGCTGCATGAGCGGCTGCAAGAAATGGAACTGCGTCCCTCCCAGAGAGCAAGGTAAGTGAGTGGCAGAGAAGGGGCATGGGGTGTGTGAAGACATCATTTCTGTGTTGTGGGTCTTCAGGGGCAGGAAGTCTCAGTGAACCTGTCAGTATTGATTGCGGCTGGTTTCTCGTTTTGCTGGTCTCATGTTCATTTCTGCGTTATTATTTTCTTAAGTCCTCTTGAAAATTCATCAACATTTTAGGGCAAGTTTCTCCTAATATGACCACCTTTGAATGTAATTTTGCTTGAGATGCACACTTTTGCAATCTGACGGAGGCTCCTTTGCAGCTTGCAGGTGAAGAAAAGACAGAGAGTTCCCAGAACTCAGCTACACAGCTGCAAACAAAATGTTTTAAGCGTGTTGCAAAGTGCAATATACAAATGTGACACTAGATGGCGAAAGTGAGCTATGGCAAATTTAATGTATTTTTCAAAACTTTTTTTAAAAGCATTTTCACAGCGTTATTTTTACATGCGTGTAGATTCCACCCTAATCCAATGAGTAGACCTTGCCCAACAAGCAAAGTAGAGAGCTTAAAAACCATATTCATGCTGAATAAGGCTAGGGATGGCCGTGCGAGATCTCATAGAAAATCATATGGCACCTGCAAGGTCATGTCTGAGCTTTGCAGATCTGGCATGCTGAGCAGATCTTGCCCCCGCTTCCCAGCAAAGCAGAGAGTTCTCTTTACACCCAAGCAGACCTGGCAAAAAATGAGCCTCTCCCCTTTGCTTGGGTTTAACTTGTGCAATTTCAGCCATCCTACCTTCAACTGCATACAGCTGAAATTGCTCCAGTTAAACATGCATTAGATGCTATTGCACTGTTTATGTAACTGAAATCATACCAGGTCCTTCCCCTGTTCACCTCCATATCTGTCCTCTTCAGCGTGTTCTCCTTCATGGAGAGCACGTGTTGCAGTGGGGTCTGCTGAGCCACCCCTCTGTTACCAGGCAGGGTCTCTAAAGATGGCCTGGGGCAGTGATTGGTTCACTGGGTTGCTGGGGTAAAAGTTATGTTGCAATTTTGGTGGGAGGGGTAAAATGTTTAAATACTCTGCACGCAGCCTGGAGCTTTCTCTTTGCTGCGTGCAACTGATCACCCGCCCACCCGCCCTTGAGTAAGGGGTTGTTGCATTGACCTTGCTATGCCTGTCATGGGGTCGTCTGCCGTTGGGGCAGGGGACTGGTAGGAATTTTGTCCATCTGGCTGATTGGCTGGGCCATTTGGTTTTTGCCTACTGCGTAGCAAATCGTCACAACTTGTAAGGCTGCGGTTAGGCATTGGTTATAAATTGGTGGAGGAGGGGTTAGGATAGGCTGGGCCTGCCCCTCCATGGTTGCTGCGGAAAGGGAATTCCGTTAAAGGAATCCTGGGGCTTGCCATCTTTTCGTCCAATCCCTGGAATGGGACTAGGGCCGGCAAGCCTTTGGGGAGCATGCGGATGAGAATTGAGGGTCTGTGACTCAGCTCCATTTCTCCCCGACTTGCTTTCCCCCGCACTGTCTTTCGGTGGTGCCCAGAAGTCAGTTCTGTCCCCAGGCGGGGGGACAGATAGTCTTAACCAATGCCTAAACAACCACTCACGGTTTTGTATTTAAATAAAGTTGTGGCCAAAATTATGCCAAAAACCTTAAACAAAAATTAAGTGTGCATTGTGAGTTATTTGGGGGGTGGCTTGGGGACCTCGACACGCAACTGTCATGTGTCTCTCCCTTGTAAATGGCACAACCCTTGGGACAGGCACATGTCAAACACCATCTACAGAGATGGTGCTGTGTGTCTTGCCAAATGCAAGGCGGTTCTTTTAAAATGGGATTCAGAAGTGATACAAAACACAAATGAGTGGGAATATTGAAGATTTGGTTTTAAACAGCAAGCAATATATACATGCCAAGCAAGCGCCTCAATCTGCCACTTGGAAGCCCTCTAGAAGTGGCGAAGTGACTCCCCAGGTAGCCCCAGTTTCCACGGCCCCACAGCCATCCGTCTCTGCATGAGCTTCTCAGAAACTATGCCCCAAACCATCCAATTTATAGATAGCTAGCCTGTTAGCCTGCATGGCTTGCTTGACTGGCTATGTGCAGATAATTCATTAGCCACCCTCTCCCAGTGCCTCACTTTCTCCAAACAATGTCCAACATCAAAGTAGGTACCCAGCACTATCGCTTCCTTCCAACAGATTAAGACATTAAAGGTTGTTTCTCATCCATGAAAGAGCTTAACAAGAGATAGGGAAGGGGAAAGGAACAGGGGGCAGGAAGGGTAACTATGATGGATCATATGTTGTTGTTGTTGAGTCATTTAGTCGTGTCCAGCTCTTCATGACCGCATGGACCAGAGCACGCCAGGCACTGCTGTCTTCCACTGCCTCCCAGTTTGGTCAAACTCATGTTCGTAGCTTCGAGAACACTGTCCCACCATCTCATCCTCTGTCGTCCCCTTCTCCTTGCGCCCTCCATCTTTCCCAACATCAGGGTCTTTTCCAGGGAGTCTTCTCTTCTCATGAGGTAGCCAAAGTCTTGGAGTCTCAGCTTCAGGATCTGTCCTTCCAGTGAGCACTCAGGGCTGATTTCCTTCAGAATGGAGAGGTTTGATCTTCTTGCAGTCCGTGGGACACTCAAAAGTCTCCTCCAGCGCCAAAATTCAAAAGCACCCATTCTTCAGCGATTAGCCTTCTTTATGATCCAGCTCTCACTTCCATACATCACTACTGGGAAAATCATAGCTTTAACTATACGGACCTTTCTCGGCAAGGTGATGTCTCTGCTTTTTAAGATGCTGTTTAGGTTTGTCTAGGTTTGTCTAAGATGCTGTCTAGGTTTGACGGATCACTTAACTCCTTGAAACACAAATATCTTCTGGATAGACCGCGCATACAGTGTGTTGTACACCTCCAGCAAAGTTATGCTCACTAATCCCTCTCTCATCTTCCCTCTGCAGATCCAGAAGCCGAGACCCCATGGAACACCTGAGGTGGGGGACCCTCCACAGACCCCGACCCCAGGGCCATGACAACCACTGGCCTCCCTCATCTCTTGGCACTTGGTCTCCTCTTCACCTTCGCCATGTTCGTTGGAGTCCCTCACCCACTTTCGAAGTAAAATTCTCCCTTTGCACAGCAGCCCTCAATTCGTATGGCTGGGTCGTCACTGCTTGCTCCGTCCTCCAGACCACCTGCGCCCGTCGCTCTGTGCATGCACACAACACCTGACAGTATCAAGAAGCTGTAGGACTTCCCTTTTGGATTTGGCATCCCACCTCCTGTCCCTCCCTCCTGGCTCTGAATGAAAGCCAAGCCAAGAAAGCAGCCATTTAGTAGATCATGTACCGCAAGCAAACACATTAAAGGTGCTTCTTATCATGTACAATAGAATTAAGGATTTGTTGTTCTGCTCTGTGCTTGTGCCCCCTGTGTTTCCTGCTAACTATGGAGTTGAAGAAATTCTTCAAAACATTTCATGCCATGTCCCTGTTTTTAATGTTTGAAGTTTTATTCTGTTTTTAATGCTCTGTTGAAAGCCGCCCAGAGTGGCTGGGGAAAGCCAGACAGATGGGCGGGGTATAAATAATAAATGATTATGATTATGATCACCACCATCATCATCGATAATTATTTTTTATATTTTTTTTAATTTTGACAACGTAATAATAAAAAATAAATAAGAATAGAAATATGTCCCCCGCCCCCGAGACCATTCCATTGTAACTATCCAACCTCCCAAAATTTCAGCACCTCTTGCGGTGGTTTGACCCCTTTCCTTTTTTCACAGTACAAATTCTACAAACACCGCCAGGTCATAAATGGTTATAAGGAATCCTGCCTACATGAGGTGAAGAGGGCAAATTCCTGCATCTGAGGAAAAACAAGCTTTATCTTATGAATTACGAGGTGTCATAAAGTGAGCCAAAAAAGTGGGCATCAACATTTCTTTGGAGTTATTCATGGCGGTGGAAATGCATCAACAGGTTTCCTCTGGTCGCCAGACAGTTTCTCAAGGTGCTCCTCCTTGCAGGCTCTGGAGCCAGGAACTCTGTTGTGGCAGCTCAGTGTCACAAGCCGGCCAAGGGGCCGAGAGGCTCCCAGATTTTTGTATTATGAGTCCCGATGGAATGATGCCCCGATCCGTTAAAATGAGCCAGATAATTTTTATTTGATAGATATGACGTTGTATAAATCCTTGGTTTTCTTTTCTTTTCTTTCCCCGTTTTTCTTGTTTTTTCAAACTTATTTGTTTTTTGTTTCTATACTTATCTTCTTTGTATGTGTCAGGGTTTCTGGGAGAGAGGAGGAGATGACAGAGGAGACGGAGAGCGAGTGGGAGGAGGGGCAGAAGGATGAGGAAGAAGATGACGGAATTCTGAGGGAATCCACGAGTCTGAGCAGCGAGTCAGAGGATTCTCAAAAGGGGGTTACCTTAATCAAGCAAAAGGGAGGAGAAGGGAGAAGCGGAGAGGAGCCCAGTGGAAGACAGACGCAGCAAGAGGCGTCTCAGCCGGAACGGAGTAAAGGGGGTGGAGTCGTCAGCCTCTCGGAGGGAGCAGGATTAGGAGAGAACAGAGAAAGGGGGTTGGAGCAAGGTGTTCAGCCGGAAAGGGTGGAGAGCAGAACAAGGGGTGGTGTAGCGGTCGAAAGAAAGGTCAGCAGCAACGTACGCGCGCCAAGTTCAAACGTAGAGGCGCGCGGAAGTGGAGAGAGCTCAGGGGAGGAGCCCGGCCCTAAAGCCAGAAGGAGGGGGGAAGAGGCGGCAGAGGATTCAGCCTCAGGCGAGTCACGGAGAGAGGGAACCCAGGGGGGCAGGAAGACCCTGCGGAAAAGAAAGGAGAGGAAGAGGTGGTCTAGAGCCAGGCTATTAAGTTGGTGTGGAAGAGGGGAGGAGTCAGAGGGGACTTCAGCGGTCTAACGTGACAGACGTACGGCCACGATGCTGAACTGTACGAGAAGCAGAAATCTTCAATAAACTTTTCCTGTAAATAAACTGCAACGGAGTGAGGTCTCTTGTGAGCTGGGACCCGTCCTGGGTGGCCGTGTCAGTAAGTCCCCTCTCCTAAAGCAAAAAATTTTTTTTTGCGAAGCTCACGAACGGGAGCAGCCATGAGCGCTGAGGAGCAGCTGGTTGCACTGCGGGATCAGGTTACCGCTCTCACATCGGCAGTCATTGCTTCGCAGAAGAAGAATGACGACTTGGAGAAGACGTGCCAGGATTTGCAGGCAAGGTGGGAACACGCGGACAGGGCGGGGGCCCCAGGTTCCAGAGCGGAGGGCATTGCGCTTGGACGGAGGGGGGGTGCCCTGGTTCCGCATTTTAATGGCACCTTGCAAGACTATCCCAATTTCAGAGCGGACGTCGTATATGCACTGCATTTACTCCGTCACGATTTTAAAGATGAGGAGGAGAAAGTGGGGTTCATTGTTTCGCACCTGCATGGGGAGGCCAGGGCTTGGTTACGCAATCTGTGGCGCGAAGATGGACCGGCCCGTCGCAATTCAACTGCGTTCATCAAAGCGATGGATTCTTGTTTTCAATCCTCTGTGGATGTGGACATTGCGCGCCGTCAAATGCACGGGCTGAGGCAGGGGAAAGCGACTGTGCGCCAATACCACTCTAAATTTTTTGCATTGCTCACCGCCTTAGATTGGCCAAAGGACAGTAAGCCGGTCAGCGATCTTTTTTGGGAGGGATTGAGCCCCCCCATCAAGGATGAGATCGCTAGGGGGGACAGACCCCAGACCCTAGAAGACGTGGTGCATCGGGCTTTAGCTATTGGAATTCGACATGAGGGACGTCCGTGGCACGAGGAGGACGGGCCCCAAGCGCGTGCGCAAGCGAGGACTCTCCCTTTTGTGCACAGGGATTTCAGCCGTGCGCACCCCTCGCCAATGGGGAAGGACAGCGAGGAGCCAATGGAGATTGGTGGTGCTAGGGCTCAGAAGCCATCCCAGAGCCCTGTCCCTGGTGCAGCCAAAGCGAAGCCTCCTAGAGGAACCAGGAAGTGTTACATCTGTGACAGTGCGCACCATATGGCGAAAGAGTGCCCCCAGAGGCTCCAGAAGCACACTGCAGCACTGGCAACTGTAACAGCAGAGGTGCAACCAGGGGAGCAGCTTCAGGGAAACGACAGTGCCTGGCTGGAAGCAGAGCTACTGGGGCTCAGCCAGGCGGATCTGTAGACAAGCCCCCAGCATCACTGCAGAGCGTGGACCCTTTGCCTCCCAGACCGGCAGTTCTGCTCACAGCAACACTCCAGTTGCCTGATGGGAGACTCCTCGAGGTTCCAATAACGATCGATTCGGGAAGCAACGCCGACTTCGTGGGACTGCAGTTCGTTAAGCAGCACAACATGGCGCTCCTGCCTGCAACGACGCCTCTAAACGTGGTCACGGTAGACGGCAGGAAGTTGCTGGGGGGGCAAGTGGTGCAGCAAACCCCTCCCATGATGATGCAGATTGGCAACCATCGAGAACTTATTAGTTTCAATGTCACCCACTTATCGGACACACCCATCGTGTTAGGCATGAGTTGGCTGGAGAGGCACAGTCCCGCGGTTGCGTGGTACCAGCGGCAGATCACCTTTTGTTCATCGTATTGTGCTCAGCATTGCTTTCAGACCGATCAGGGAGGAGAAGCCGAGCAGCGGTTGCATCTGGGTATGGTGCAAACAGTGCCTCACAAGTACCAGGACTTCTTGGAGGTTTTCTGTGAGAAGGAAGCTGACAAGTTGCCGCCTCACAGACCTTACGACTGCGCGATTGATTTAGTGCCAGGGGCGCAACTGCCTGCTGCCAAGCTGTACTCTATGTCGGAAGACGAGATGCAAGAGCTTCGGGAGTTCATAGACCATAACCTCAAGCGAGGTTTCATCCAGGAATCTAAAGCAGCGGGTGGCAGCCCTGTGTTCTTTGTGAAGAAGAAAAACACGCCCCAAAAAAGGCTTATAGTGGATTACAGGTTCATAAACAGCTTGACTAAGCCCAAAGCTTTCCCCATGCCCAAGATTGACGACCTTTTAGCGACCGTCAGGAGGGGCAAGGTTTTCACCAAGCTGGACCTACGTGGAGCTTACAATCTCATCCGCATCCGGAAAGGAGATGAGTGGAAGACCGCCATGTTCACCCCTCTGGGCACATACGAATACAGAGTCATGCCTTTCGGTCTCCAAAATGGCAGCCACGTTTTTCAAGCATTTATGCACCACGTGCTAGCAGGTCTCCTCTACAAGAAGTGTGTCTGCTTTCTCGACGATATCCTGATTTTCTCGGAATCGCCGGAGGATCACGATAAGGACGTGAGGGAGGTCCTGCAGAGGCTGAAGGACCACAGGCTGTACGCCAAGTTGGAAAAATGCCAGTTTGATGTCAGAGAGGTTGATTTCCTTGGCTACAAGTTGTCCGACGAGGGACTGGCCATGGACAGGGCTAAGGTTCAAGCGCTGTTGGACTGGAAAAGCCCTCGAAATCGGAAAGAGGTCCAGAGGTTCATCGGCTTTGCCAATTTTTACCGCAAGTTTATTAAAGGTTTTGCGAACGCGACGGCGGCTATCACTGACACCCTCAGTTCCAAGAAGAAGAAGTTCGTCTGGACCGAACAAGCGGAGCGGTCCTTCCGGACGCTTAAAGGTCTTTTCGCCTCCGAAGAGCAGCTGCTCCACGTGAATCCCGGCAGACCCATGCGGGTAGAGACCGATGCGTCAGACAGAGCGGTTGGGGCCGTTCTTTTGCAAGAGGATTCACAAGGCAACTGGAGACCGGGTGCGTTCTACTCCCGGAAGCTCAGCAAGACGGAGCGCAATTATACCATATGGGACAGGGAGTTGTTGGCCATTCATGCAGCTTTCAAAGCGTGGCGACACTTCTTAATAGGAGCCAAGCACACGGTGCAAGTCCGCACAGATCACAAGAACTTAGAGTATTGGCGGACGGCTAAGTTACAGACCCAGCGACACATGCGCTGGGCGGAGTTCTTTGCGGATTTCGACTTCAAAATAGAATACATCCCAGGAGACTCCAATGTTATTGCAGACGCGCTGTCCCGAAAGCCGCAATACTTGGAGGAAGCAGCTCCAATCGCAGCAAAGCACATTTTCGCACCGCAGGCGTGGACGTGCGCTACCATCGCAGTCGACCTGGACGCGGTGCGACGCGCGTTGCAAAGGGATCGGTTTGCACAGTCCAAGATGGAGGAGCTACGCGGAGGGTCGCGAGACAACGATGAGTTCCAATTGCACGATGGACTTTTGACTCGTAAGGGTGCCCTTTACGTGCCCACCGACGATCTTCGAGCCAAGGTTCTGCAACAATTGCATGACGCCCCTAGTGCAGGCCATTTCGGCAAAGAGAAGACGATGGAGTTGGTGGCTAGAGACTTTTGGTGGCCCCAGATGAGAGGAGAGGTGGCGGACTACGTCGCCAGGTGTGATATCTGCCAGAGGTCCAAACCAGTGCACCAGAAGCAGGCGGGATTGCTAGAACCGCTGGAGACACCGCAGCAACCGTGGGAGAGGGTAGCGTTGGACTTTGTTACGGACCTGCCCAGCTCCAGAGGTAAGACGGCGGTGTTAGTGGTGGTGGACTTGTTCACCAAGATGGCGCATTTCATCCCTTGTGCCAAGGTGGCGACGGCAGAACAGACCGCAAAGCTCTTCATCGATCACGTCTTCAGAGTGCATGGACTTCCGCAGTCCGTCTTGTCCGACAGGGGGCGCCAGTTTGTTTCCACTTTCTGGCGAAAGCTTCTGGGCATCTTGCACGTCAAAATCAACCTGACATCGGCGAGACATCCACAAACCAACGGTCAAGCGGAGAGGGTCAACGCGATCATGCAGCAGTACCTGCGGTGCTACGCCAACCAGCGACCTGCGGCGTGGGTGGACTATCTGCCGATGGCCGAATTCGCCTACAACAACACGAAACACGCATCCACCGGGGTGACGCCTTTCTTCGCGAACAATGGCCGTCATCCCAGAACCTTCCCGAGATTTGAGGCACCAGGAGGGGGGGGGGCCTCAAGATGCCGACCACTTTGCAGCGGAGTTGCAAGAGGTGCACGAGGAGCTGCGGAGACATTTGGAGCTGGCAAAACAGGCGTATAAGGTGCAGGCCGATAAGCACAGGAGGGCGGGAGAGGACATCCAGATTGGGGACTGGGTGTGGTTAGCAGCCCACGCGATGCCGGCCAGGTCATTGGCCAAGAAGAAGTTAGGACACAGGCAGCTAGGGCCATATCAAGTTGAGGCTAAGATCAATCCGGTGGCTTTCCGTCTAGCCCTTCCGGAGGGTTCCAGGGTGCACCCGGTCTTTCATAGGTCGGTGCTCACTCCCTACAAAACCCCACACAGGTTTCAAGAGTCAGGAGCACTCCCAGAGCCACGTAGGAGGGCGCCTGAGGGGGGGGAATCGCCAAGACCAGAACCTCTTAACGAGGTCACAGAGATACTGGACTCGAGATGGGGGGAGGAGGGAGTTGAATATTTTCTAGCCAGGGAAGGCACTCCGGCCTCTGCCAATAGCTGGGTGCCGGGTTACGCGTTGGACGAACCCCTGTTGAAGGAGGAGTTCCATGCACTTTTTCCGCACAAGCCCATGCCCGAGGAGTATTTTGATGATTGGCTTTTCACGCCCACTTTGTCAGACAGCACGTTCGAGGGTTTCTCCTCACCCGAGGGCCATACGCCCGAAACAAGCCCGACCAGGGATCCGAGACTGGGGGGGGAGGAGACAGGCCCTTGTTGGTGGGTGGATCAGCCAAGGGAGGCATGGAGTCAGAGATGGATGGTAGGTCCTTGGCAGGCAGCGCCAGGAGAAGCAGTGATGGAGGAAGAGACTGTGAGGTCTGTGGGTGGGGAACCCGAGTTCGAACACACATATACGGAGATGACAGAGGAGAACGTTGAAGTGGACAACTTGTATCCTGAACCGACCCCGGAAGAACCACGTTTTCCTCAACCTGCACCCGGCGAGCGGGAGGGGGGAAGGGGGGGCTTCGAGGGGGGGATGGATGTCAGGGTTTCTGGGAGAGAGGAGGAGATGACAGAGGAGACGGAGAGCGAGTGGGAGGAGGGGCAGAAGGATGAGGAAGAAGATGACGGAATTCTGAGGGAATCAACGAGTCTGAGCAGCGAGTCAGAGGATTCTCAAAAGGGGGTTACCTTAATCAAGCAAAAGGGAGGAGAAGGGAGAAGCGGAGAGGAGCCCAGTGGAAGACAGACGCAGCAAGAGGCGTCTCAGCCGGAACGGAGTAAAGGGGGTGGAGTCGTCAGCCTCTCGGAGGGAGCAGGATTAGGAGAGAACAGAGAAAGGGGGTTGGAGCAAGGTGTTCAGCCGGAAAGGGTGGAGAGCAGAACAAGGGGTGGTGTAGCGGTCGAAAGAAAGGTCAGCAGCAACGTACGCGCGCCAAGTTCAAACGTAGAGGCGCGCGGAAGTGGAGAGAGCTCAGGGGAGGAGCCCGGCCCTAAAGCCAGAAGGAGGGGGGAAGAGGCGGCAGAGGATTCAGCCTCAGGCGAGTCACGGAGAGAGGGAACCCAGGGGGGCAGGAAGACCCTGCGGAAAAGAAAGGAGAGGAAGAGGTGGTCTAGAGCCAGGCTATTAAGTTGGTGTGGAAGAGGGGAGGAGTCAGAGGGGACTTCAGCGGTCTAACGTGACAGACGTACGGCCACGATGCTGAACTGTACGAGAAGCAGAAATCTTCAATAAACTTTTCCTGTAAATAAACTGCAACGGAGTGAGGTCTCTTGTGAGCTGGGACCCGTCCTGGGTGGCCGTGACAGTATGTTTGTATGTTTGCATTTTAAATCAATAAAGATATTAAAAATAAAATAAAATAAAATGAGCCAGAGAAAAGGCATATCCTGCTGATCTCTTTTTACAGATGGTTGCAATATACCTGCTATGGAAAAGCGCCTTTTTTTGAAGGAGGAGGAGGGGTTTTTTTATAAACCCACGAGTAAATTAAAAAGAGGAATGACTCCTGCTGCTTCTACAGGAACAGTTCAATGCTGCAGATTAATCATATTAAAAGAAACAGGCCCTGTCTGCAAGATGACAGTCCGAAGGTCAAACCAGATCCATGGCATTGTATGGGCAAGGTTTTTTATTAATTTGAAAATGCACAAATGGTATCAGCTGGTGTGGGGTGCGGAGGGCACATGCCCAAAGGTGGATTCTTCTGAATACAAATAACTCTTCCAGAGGAATCACAGAATCATAGAATTGTAGCGTCAGGAGGAAGCCCTAAGGGTCATCTAGTCCAACCCCCTGCAAGGTGGGATTCACAACTAAGGAACTCCTGGCAGTTGGACATCCAACCTCTGTTTAAAAACCTCAAAGGAAGGAGCATCCACCTGTTCCTTCCTTTTTTATATAATTTTTTAATTAAGTTTTTGAAAAAAAAATATACATATAAAACAAAACCATTTCAAACATCAAAATGCAGAGTTCTTTCGAACCCTTGGACTTCCTTCTCTCCCTCTATGGCTTCCATCTTTAAGATTAAATTTACTGCATTTTTTACCCTTATCTAGCTATTGTATAGTAACCATAATTACCATTACAACAATTCCACATTACAAGCGTCTTTCCATCTCTGCCAAAGGTTTTAACTGTTTACGGTGGTCTTCTAAATAAATGACAATTTTACTCCAGTCTTTGGAAAATACTTGATCCAGTACGTTTCCGAGCACAATTCAAAGTGTTGGTGTTGACCTTTAAAGCCCTAAACAGCCTCAAAGACCCAGTATACCTGAAGGAGCATCTCCACCCCCATCGTCCAGCCCGGAAACTGAGGTCCAGCACCAAGGGCCTTCTGGCGGTTCCCTCATTGAGAGAAGCAAAGCTACAGAGAACCAGGCAGAGGGCCTTCTCGGTGGTGGCACCTGCCCTGTGGAACACCCTCCCACCAGATGTCAAAGAGAAGAACAACTACCAGACTTTTAGAAGACATCTGAAGGCAGCCCTGTTCAGGGAAGTTTTTAATGTGTGACATTTTAGTGCATTTTTTGTCTCTGTGGAAGCCGCCCAGTGTGGCTGGGGAAACCCAGCCAGATGGGCAGGGTATAAATAATAAATTATTATTATTATTATTATCCGCCACCTTCTGAGGGAGTTGGTTCCGCTGCCCAACAGATCTCACTTTCAGAAAGTTCTTCCTGATGTCCAGCTGGAATCCCCTTCCTCGTGACCTTGAGGGTCCCTTCCAACTCTACAATTCTATGAGGTGTCAGAGGACTCTGCCATGGTTGCATCTGAGTCCATCTCCTCCTCGCCCGGCCTCTCTGACTGGCACCCAAGAGACCCAGAGCCCTTCATTAGGAAATGGCAGACCTGCAGAAGATGGAGCAAGCTTGTTTTCTGCTGCTCCGGAGCAGAGGACCTAAACCAATGGATTCCAAGGACAAGAAAGGAGATTCCAACTAGACCTTCTGACAGCGAGAACCGCTTGATAGTAGAGCTGATCACCTCAGAAGGTGCTGGACTCGCTTAACTGGAGGTTTTCCTTCAGAGGTTGGATGGCCAACCGTCAGGAAGTTTCTAGCTGTGATTCCTGCATTGCAGAAGGCAGGTTGGACTAGATGACCCTTTTGGGTCCCTTTCAATTCTTCAATTCTATGAAGAAGAATTTATTATTTTGGTCACAGACCAGTTCCAGCTCACATACAATATCAAGGAAGTCATAAAACACGATAGGGAAGCATTTGAATTTGCAATTAGGTATAACAGGGACACTACAGATATAGCAACAGTTAAAAAATACACAAATTAAAACTTAGTCACTAACATATAATCTAAAATTATCATTTAAAGCCTTAATCATTCAATTCTATGACTGTAGGAGCAACAGCTGTGCAAACTTGGCAAGGTGCTTCTGTGGCCTCTGGCTGGAGGAGTAGAGCTGCATTGTCCTGGAATTCAATGGGCAAGGAGGAAAACCTCTGTTGCTTCTGGACTCCCCCAGTCCTTGGCAATATGACCCGACTCCGATTCCTCCTGTCCTCCCCTCACTGACTGCAGAGAACAATGGAAAAGCAGCTGATGACAAATGGACCCAGCCAGGCAGCAGCGCAGCAGAAAAAATATCGCTTGCAATCACTTCACCCTCCCAATCACTTCCATTTTAACTGCATCCCCTTACCACCAGTTCCTGCCAACAAAGGCAGCTTAACTCCAATGAAACTGTTATAAGAATTTTAAGGTCTTATATATACTGTATTTTTTGCTCTATAAGACTCACTTTTTCCCTCCTAAAAAGTAAGGGGAAATGTGTGTGCGTCTTATGGAGCGAAAGGCAATCAGATAAGGCATTATCAGATAACCTGGCAGACAGGAAAAACAACAACATTCAAATTTCTGTTGTAGACCACCTTTTCTGTGATGTAGGTATCATGTATCTGGAGGGGTGGTCTTGGGCTACACCCCTTCTCTGATGTAGGTATGATGTATGGAGGGGTGGTCTTGGACTCCAGGGCGGGCAATTTAAAATGTCTATATAAGGGCAGACACACCTGGTTTCTGAGTCCTCCTCCTTTCCTGCATGTGAGGGGAGACCCTGTTGCAACAGTTTAATAAAGATCAGGCTTACTAGCTGCTTTGCTTCTCAATATTCTCTGGTTGGCCTCTGTTATTTTCTCCTACCAATAGGGAACCCACATAAGGACTCTATATGGGCTCTTGTGTCCCCCATAAGGGAAAAAGGGCAGATTTTGTTTACAACAAAACAGAACTACATTTTTGCCATATTTCTAGTATTTCTGTGTAGAAACATACTGTATTTTTTGCTGTATAAGACTCACTTTTTCCCTCCTAAAAAGTAAGGGGAAATGTGTGTGCGTCTTATGGAGCGAATGCAGGCTGCGCAGCTATCCCAGAAGCCAGAACAGCAAGAGGGATCGCTGCTTTCGCTGCACAGCGACCCCTCTTGCTGTTCTGGCTTCTGAGATTCAGAATATTTTTTTCTTGTTTTCCTCCTCCAAAAACTAGGTGCGTCTTATGGTCTGGTATGTCATAGAGCGAAAAATATGGTACATAGGAAGCTGCCTTATACTGAATCGGAGGATTGGATCATCCACCTTGGTATTGTCTGCACTAGCCGGCAGCAACATTTCAGGGTTAGGTAGGGGAGATTCCCAGTCCCACTGAGTCCAGCGTCCAGTTCTCACAGTGGCCAACCAGGTGCTCATTATGAGAAACCAGCAAGAAGAATCTGAACACAAGAGCAACTCTCTTCCGTCCTGCGGTTTCCTGCAGCTGGAATTCAGAAGCGCAACAGAGTCATCTCCTCCAGCGCTTCTTGTGTTTCCACGGCTCAGTGCTCCGGCCTCCCTGGGTCTGTGCTCCGCTGCTTCGAGGCCTTGACCCAGCAGCTCTGCTCATGTCAAGGTGACAGCTGCAGATGAGAAATTGTGGCTTGCTGGGAACAAAGATGACCAAACCCTGGAGAAGGAGGGCAGAGGCTGCTTTCATGCTGGCAGGGACCCACCGCCGGCTCAGATGGGAAACTTCTGTGCAAGCGCCTCCTGTTCCCCTGGGAAGGCGGCGAGGGAGGGAGGTCCACCTATATATATCCCAAGGCGGTGCAACTCCGGGCAGGCCAGCCACTTCCATGCAGCACCATGCAGCTCCCATCCCTCTGCCTTCTCGCGGGGCTGATCATCTCAGTGGCCAAGCCAGGGCTGGGAGGTTAGTGGAGAAGGGTGTGCAAGCTGAGCCAAAGAGAAACATGCGTGTTTGTGTGTGTGTGTGTGTGTGTGTGTCTGTGTGTGTGTGTGTTTGGGTGTTTGGGTGTTTGGGTTTGCAAGAAAGAGATCTCTTTTTTTCTAATTTTGTTAAATTTGCTTAGTAACATAACATTATTATATATAATCTATAAAACAAAGAATACAAAACAACATTCATTCATACTACAATGCATAACTACATAACATTAATATATATGGTTTCTGAAAAAAGGCTTACATAACAAAATCAATACAAAATACCATCCGGTTTACCTTTTTATTCTTATTCTTATTATTTTTCCCCTCCACCCCTCCCCCCCCCCCCCCGGTCAGGCCTTCCTTCTTCATATCTTTATCCATGTACACAGTCTGTTCATGTGAGCTTGTGTCTTAGGGTTGGCTCCCCCTCTTTCTATCCAGTTCCTGTAAAATGCCCATTTATTTGTGATTCTTTGGCATTTGTTTTCCCATCTATCCTCTGCCCCTATCTGTGCAAATATTTCTGATTGTACGTATTCAAAAACATAATCATTCCATTTTTCCATATTCATTTGGCCTTTTCTTCCCATCCCAGAGCAATAACTGCCATTCCAGCTAGAATCATAATATTGTACAACTCGCAAGAAAGAGATCTGACTCTTCTCATGCACAATCAGAGAGTTCCTCTCATCCCATCTCCAGGAGCTGCTATGAAGGGATTTGAAGCTCAGGGACCATTTATTTTTTATTTTACTAATTGCATTTATATCTCACATTTTTCTCTCCAAGGAGCTGAAGGTGGCGTACGTGGTCCCCCCCCTTCCTCATTTAATCCCCACACCTGTGAGGTAGGCTAGGCAAAGAGGCACCACCTGCCCCCCCCATGGTCACACCCAGTGGGCTTCATAGCCAGGTGTGGATTTGAACCCTGGCCTCTCCCAGGTCCTACTCTGACACCCTAGCCGCTACACTGTACTGGCTCCCACTTAGGAGACTGTCTTCTCCTGAATCAGACTGTTGGTCCATCTAGTCCAGTGTTGCCTTACACTGACTGGCAGCAATGGCTCTCCAGAGCTTCAGGCAGGACTCTCTGCCAGCCCTGCCTGCAGCTGCCTTTGGGGATTGGGACCTTCTGCTTGCAAGGCAGCTGCTCTGCCACTGAGGGATCAGCAGCTCCCACTGGCAGCCTTTCTGGAAGACCTTCCTCTCCAGAGAAACACCCTCTGGAGCAGAGGAAGTCACAGGAAAGGCCGGCCGGCCAAGAGGAGTCAGGGCTGTGACTTGTCTCTGACAGGCTCTGCTGCCCAAATGGTCTCTTCTTTTCCACAGGAGGTGCTGGAAAGGGGAGCCCGCTGCCCTCAACTCCTGCCTCTGCCCTGGAGAAAGCTGGCCTGTGCCCACCAGGGAGGAACCCGGATGCCCAGCCCTCCGAGGTCTTCTGCCTCTCTGACGCTTCCTGTCCCAGCAGTGAGAAGTGCTGCAACATGGGGACTCTGAGGATCTGTGCACATCCTGCAATGGGTAAGTGTGGCAGACAGAGGATGGGAGCAGCAATGGTGAGAACCGCCTGCTCAGGGGAGGCCAAATGGTTGACTTTCTACAAGCACAGAGTTAAACTATGGAACTCGCTCCTGCAAGAGACAGGTGATGTCCACCAGTCTGGATGCCCTGAAAAGAGAATTACTATATTTTTCGCTCCATAAGACGCACCTACCGTATTTTTCGTCCCATAGGACACTCCGTCCCATAGGATGCACCTAGTTTTTTGGGGGGGAAATAAAGGATTTCCCCCCTTTATTTCCCCCCAAAAACCAGGTCGGGGAAACCGAACCAGGTCGAGGAACAGCGGAATGGCGGCGCTGCGCCTCCCTGCTGTCCCCCGAGCTTGTGGGGCTGGCTGATGTCTGTCCGGCATGCGGGGCGCTCTGCTTCAGGGAGCCCCATGCGGGTACTCCCGCAGGGCTGCCTAGGCTGCGGATGTCTTCCTGAAGCCTGGAGAGAGAGAGGGGTCGGTGCGCACCGACCCCTCTTGCTCTCCAAGCTTCAGCGAAAGCCTGCATTCGCCCCATAGGATGCACCCAGATTTCCCCGTCATTTTTGGAGGGGAAAAAGTGCGTCCTATAGGGTGAAAAATATGGTAGTTATTAGAGGAGGAAAACAAGAAAAAAAAATATTCTGAAACAGTGGATATATGATTTTTGTGGTTCATGCTGTGGCCACAGACATGTGATCTGATGGTGAATTTTGGTGACCCAATGCAAAAATCCTGAGGATCCATGTGGATCTGTGCTTTGTAACCACGTTTTTACACCATTGCAGCCCCAGGCAACAGTGGGTGCGTGATTTTTTTGGTGCAGGCTATAGCCATGGACATGCTATGTGATCTGGTGGTGAATTTGGGGTGACCCAATGTAAAAATCCTGAGGATCCATGGGCTTTTACCTCCCCCCTCCCAGGCAGCCTCCACTAGCGTCCCTTATCTCTCTTCCGATCCCACCGATCAGCTGCTTCCTTTCAATACCCCCTTCCCTCTTGTTTGCCTTAGTTTGTTTTCCTTAGCCAGAACAGTTTTTTGCTCCTCCTTTTCTTTTAATTTCTCCCCTTATTGCTTTAGTCTTCCTGTTTCCCCCCTTTGCGAGTTTGCTGTCTTTACCTCCCCCCTCCCAGGCAGCCTCCTTTATCTCTAGCGTCCCTTATCTCTCTCCCCCATTGGCAAACGATCAGCGGCTTTGTTTCAGCACCCACTTCCCTCTCCCCCCCCCAAAAAAAAAGCATGGTCTGCTTTTTGCCCTGGCCAATTCAGCTCCAGGGACCACACATTCACTCCATAAGACGCACAGACATTTCCCCTTACTTTTTAGGAGGAAAAAAGTATGTCTTATAGAGCAAAAAATAACGTAGGCAAGTTCATGGAGGAGAGGACTCTCAGTGGCTAGTAACCCCGATGGCTCTGCTCTGCCTCCAGAGTTGGAGGCAGTGATGCTTCTGAGTACCAGCTGCTGGAAGATACAGGAGGGGAGAGTTGCTCTTGCCCTCAGGTCCTGCTTTGCAGGTTTCCCATTTGGGCATCTGGTTGGCCACTGTGAGAAGAGAATGCAGGTCTCCCTCTGGAGGTTGTGGATTCTCCAGCACTGGAGGTTTTTAAGCAGAGGTTGGATGGCCATCCAGGGCCTTGCAGAGCCAAGAAGAGGCCCAGGCCAGGTAGATAATATGCCCCCCCTTTTTTACTCTGGGGATAACTGAAGTCTTATAAATAAGTAAGTATATAAATAATTTTCCCAAAAGTTATGCTGACAAATAATTTTATTTCAAGGCTTGAACTGTATCTTCATATAAAGACCAAATGGAAAATATAGATATACAATAGTGCAATAGTACGGTATTTACCGTATTTTTTGCACCATAACACTCACTTTTTTCCTCCTAGAAAGTAAGGGGAAATGTCTGTGCGTGTTATGGAGGGAATGCCTACGGGTGGCATGCCTACGGATTTTCCTCCTCTAAAAACTATGTGCGTGTTATGGTCGGGTGCGTGTTATGGAGCGAAAAATACGGTACATTTAAAAATGCTTTCCTAGCTTTCTTTTCTGCAAATTCTTGAATTACATAGGAAAAATCAAGCAACTTCGCCTTATCGTGGTTTATGTTTATCATTGCTAAACCATTTAGGCGTTCTTGAGCCATTGTTGATCGAAAGAAAGACTTAATTCATTTTGTGAATATGCTGACCGAGGCCCCCTTTGGAATCTGAGGCTCAGGCCAAGTGGCCTATATGCCCCCCCCCCCCCCGTCTGGGCCTGTGGCCATCGGTCATGGATGTTTTAGCTGAGATTCCTGCATTGCAGGGGGTTGGACTAAATGACCCTTGGCTCCCCTTCCAACTCGACCATTCTATGCCTCTATGGTTCTCTGACTAGATGGGTTATTGCCCTGATTCACCAGGGCTCCTCTTATCTTCTCAAGCCTCCCCTCACCCCTGGCCATTGGCTCAGCCAACTTTCTGCCATGAATATTCAAAAGCACTCTCAGTGTTTTGGAGGGAAAAGACTCTGTTCTGAAATGGTAACAAAAAGTGGCTCAGAGATAAAATGCTTATATTCCGTGAACAGGAAAGAGATATTGAAACATCCCTCCTGATTCTGCCTTTCCAGCAGCAAACCTTCATAGAATCATGGATTTGTAGAGATGGAAGGGACTCTAACCCTCTGCAATGCAAAAATCACATACATCGAAGCCGGCAGACAGGCGCCATTATTTCTGTTGAACATGAATTTTAGAGAAAAAATGTCAGTGGGAAGGGGGCCATAATTTTCATTTAGCTTGGTTTCTTGGCAAGATGACTACCAAACCAGGGTGAAAGAATCAGCTCCAGGAATAACCTCAGCAAAGACCTGCAGTAGCAGCTGGATCAGGCCAAAGGGGCCCCATACAGGCCAGCATCCTCTTCTCACAATAGTCCAGCAGATGTCTCTTGTGAGTCGAGGACCCGCCACTCGCATAATAAGTCACACAGACACATTATTTTAGGTTAATGGGCGAAATTAGGCCACAACTTTTATTGGTTACAGCATGTGAGTAGTAATGGCTAAGGCACTGGATGAAACAGCAATGCAAGACTCCACCGGGAGTCATATCCGGGTTAACAACCAATGGGAGGAGCTTGTTGATGCAAATACAACTGGAAGCTCCCCCATGATGTCCCTGGGGGTCGTGCCATGGCCCCGGCCACCAGCAGGGCATCAGACAGGATCCACGCCCGCCGGATTCCTTTAACAGAATACCTAAAAGGGGTAGATGATGGTGCATACCCAATCCTCCAACACAGCACACCTATTCCAATGCCTAACCACTGATACCAGAAGTTGTGATGAATTGCTACGAGCTAGGCGAAAAAACCAAGAGGCTGGTGCCAATTTGCCAAATGGATAAAAAAAAAGTCCTACCAGGCCCCTTGGGCAACCAACCAAAGTCCATAGCAAGGTCAATACGCAAAAAGAAGCTGACCTAAGAGGGAGGGAGGGAGGGAGATCCAAAGAAAACAGGAACAGACTGGGAGCTGAGTGCTGCTGCGGCTGTTTAAATGCGGCTAGCCCCGCCCACCAGCCGCCCTATTGGTCGGCTGGGAGGCTTGGCCATGGCAGCAGAAGCAATCAGGAGCAGGGAGCCAAGCACGCCTCCCTGCCCCAGCGGGAAGCTGCTCCTGCTCACAACCCCTCCCCTCTGGGAGGAGGAGAGGTCTTGTGGGAAAAACCACTAGCAGGACCTGAGCACAAGAACCACCTCCCTCCCTGTGGTTTCCAGCACCTGAGATTCAGAAGCACTGCTGCCTCCATCTGTTGAGGCAGAGCAGAGCCATCCTGCCCAGGAGCCCTCCATAGTCCTTTCCTCCTCCATGAATCTGTCCAATTCTCTTTTAAAGCCCTCTAATCTGGTGGTCATCACTGCCTCCTGTGGCAGGGAGTTCCATAGTTTATCTATGCATTGTGTTCTTTCTTTGACCTCTCCTGAATCGTCCGATCTTCCTGAATCCATTCCAGAACTTGCATGACTCCTGCAGGTGAATCAACCACAACTTTTTATCTATCAAGCTGGAGTTGGGAGGAGGAGGTCAGGATGAATCTTCCCTCAGCACTGAGTCACCAGCACAAGCCCTGAGGCCGCTCTGAGGGACAGGCTCCCTGGCCAAAGGGGTTTCTGCTGTGGGAACACAGCATCCCTTCTGGTCTGTCTCCTCCTGGCTGGGACAGACCCACAAGACCTCCCCACTCTCTGCTGACTCAGTGCCTGACCTGCTCCCACCTGGCTTGGCCTCATCTCAAGAACATTTCTGGAGGAACCTCGCCTCTCGCTGAAGTCTTCGCCAATGGGGTGAAATTCCGTTCAGGTCACACTTCAAGACAAACCGGCCCAATTTGCTCTTTCCAAAAATGCAGGGATCCTTCAAATTTTGCACTTCTCCAGCACGGCGCAGTTTCCCACATGAGAAATCTAATGAAAGAATAAGTTAATAAGTTAGAATATGCAGGAAATGTAAAAAAAAAAAATTAATTTAAGGAACCACAGAAAGAGGAGGAAGGAAGTCAGCTTTTGAAATGTGAGAATGATTGTAAAACTACTGAAATGTATATAACTGAAAAGCACAAATAAAAAAATAATCCTTTTTTTTTAAAAAAAGATGAGAAATGTGTACAAGAGTGCAAATAACAGGGGAGTGTGTGAATAAAAATGCATGCATACGTGAAACTAACATGCATGCAAACATGCAAATTCCTTGCAAAATTTGTATATTCAGTCAAACTGCATAGACAAGCATGTAAATTTTCATGGAGAAAATGGTGACAAGCCATGACGGTTATACTCTGCCTCCATGTCAGGCACAGTAAATGTTTCCAAATACCAGTTTCTGGAAACCACAGGAGGGGAAAGGGACCTTGCGCTCAGATCCTGCTTGTGGGTTTCCTGTTGAGGCATTTGGCTGTCCACTGAGAGAGCTGGAGGCTGGACTAGATAGGCCACTGGTCTGATCCAGCAGAGCTCTTCAGTGTTCATATGGTGAATTTTCACGAAGAAAATCCATGGCAATATGGGGAACTGAACTTGAGTTTGGAAATATGAGATATCACACTGGCAGATTTTGGTCCCCATCCCTCTTCTTCCCCAGTGAGCCCAGGCTACTGTCCGAAGCTCTGCTCTGGTCTGAAGGAGGCCTGCCAAGTGAGCTGTCTGGATGACACCTGGTGTGGCCCCGGGGAGAAGTGCTGCCCTGACGATTGCCACATGCGCTGTGTGGCAGCTGCCCCAGGTAAGCGGGGGTCTTTGAGCTGGCAGATCTCAGCTTGGGAGAGGGAAGCTCTCGCCTGTCTTCCTAACCAAAGAATCACAGAACTGTAGATTCAGAAAGAATCCCCAAGTCCAACCCACTACAAGGCAGGAATCATAGCTGAAGAAGCCCTGACAGGTGGCCTTCCAACCTCTCCAAGGAGAGACACACCCTCCAAGGGAAGCGCGTTCCACTGTCAAACAACTCTTACTGTCCAAATGTTCTTCCTGATGTTTAGTCATAATCTCCTTTCTTGTAACATGAATCCATTGGTTGAGTCCTACCCTCCAGAGCAGGAGAGAACATGCTTGTTCTCTGTTCCATGTGACAGCCCTTGAGATATTTGAAGAAGATTATCATATCTCTGCTCAGACTCCTCTTTTCCAGGCTTTGTTGTTTAGTCATTCAGTCGTGTCCGACTCTTCGTGACCCCCTGGACCAGAGCGTGCCAGGCACTCCTGTCTTCCACTGCCTCCCTCATGTTGGTAGCTTCAAGAACACTGTCCAACCTTCCCATCCTCTGTCGTTCTCATCCTCTGTCATCCAGAACTGGACCCAGAGTAGAATAGACCTTATGCCACATGCATAAGACGAAGCAGAAAATGGGAGATTCAGACCAGTCACTAAAGGAAAGAATCCTTCACTCTGCATGCAGCTAAACTATGGAATTTGCTCCCACCTGGAGCACTGATGGCCATTCATTTAGATGGCTTTAAAAGAGGATCATGGAAGTGAGAGCTGGACCATAAAGAAGGCTGATCGCCGAAGAACTGATGCTTTTGAATTCTGGTGCTGGAGGAGACTCTGGAGCGTCACAAGGAGGGCACAAGGAGAAGGGGAAGACAGAGGACGAGATGGTGGGACAGTGTTCTCGAAGCTCCCAACATAAGGGAGGCAGTGGAAGACAGGAGTGCCTGGCGTGCTCTGGTCCAGGGGGTCACGCAGGGACACGACTAAACGACTAAACAACAACAACAACAGAGGATCAGACAAATTCATGAAGCAAATGAAGGCAATTGAGAGCTGGTCCTGGGAAGACAAGCAGCTGCCTTATTATCCCTTGGGCCTCCTAGCTTAGCACTGCTTGCACAGACTGGCAGCAGCTCTCCATGATTTCAGGCAGACATCGTGATGTTGCTTATACCCAGTGCTTTTTTTCAGGGGGCACTCCAGGGTATGTAGTCTGGCACCTCTTTTTGTTGTCGTTAAAAAGTGTGGCACTTACTGCAACAACTTCATGGCCAGCACCTATTTTTCGGGGGGGGGGGGAGAGCACTGCTGATACCAGGCATTATTTATTTGCACATGGCTTAATGCCCAGATGTGCTGAGTGAAGAAATCCTCCCTCTTCAAAGATCTGCCCTGGCTGCCAATTTGTTACCTGGCCAAGGCTTCCCTTTGAGTAGATAAAGCCCTCCAGAGCTCAGAGTCAGTTCAGTCCAAGAACCGCCTTCCCCCGCAATCTAAGTATCCCGCCAACCGCTTTGACCTTCGTAATGGGCACATAACGTTCCTTCTCCGCTTGCGAGGGGTTGAGCTTTCCAGGTGGCAACAATGACAACATTCTGGCACTCGCTGCCTGCGAAAACGGTAGGTGCCCTCCGTGTTGCCTCTTCTAAATCATGGTGTTCATGTCTAGGGAACAGACTGAAACAGGTCACTGGGACAGAAGATTAATGGCAGCCTTGATGGGCAAAGGCAGGAAGAGGCCTGGCGGTCCCAAGATCGGGGAGCAAAATAAACACTCCAAATCAATAAACTTGCATAATTAACATCAGAGGACAGGAATGCCGTTTCTGAGGAGGGGGGAGGTATGGGCACCCCCGGCCTCTGAGAAATCTGCATTCTGGGCCTAACCCAAAGTGTAGACACTGCAATACATGTCATGCTGAAAGGCTCTTGGGCAGCAACCTTGGAGCAGGAAAACAAAGGCTTCGACTGAATGGCGTTGTGCTGCTTTCTGCCCCAGTTAGGCCTGGCATCTGCCCACGGAGGATGGCACGGCCGAATGGCACCCCCTGCGGGAACCAATGCGAAGATGACAGAGACTGCCCTGAGGACCAGAAGTGCTGCTTCGCTGCCTGTGGCCTTCAATGCCTGAACCTCTCTGCAGGTACCAGAGCCGTCTCATGAGCATCTCTGGGGCGCAAAGCATGGGGGTGGGGAGTTTCCAGGTGCTTCACTTTCCTGCATTGCAGGGGGTTTGACTAGATGACCCTCACGGTCCCTTCAAACTCTACAATTCTATCATTCTGTGATTCTAAACTCTCAGGCGCATCCAGACAAAGGTTGAAAATGCAGGCATGGCCATCCCGTCTGATTCTTCACCACGACACCAAACTTGCTAGCCAGCCGGCCTCTCACAGATCAAGCCAGGCCACCCAGACCTTAGCGGTCAGCTGCTTACAGTGCAAATAGTTGCAGGTGGCTCAGGCAAGCAAGCCCAGCCACAGCGTACCAGATGAGAAAAGAGGGAAACTCACAGACTCTCCAAACTGGGCACCCTTTCCTGGGCAGAAAAGTCCTGGACAGGCAAAGTCCTTCCTGGTTTCTGGTCCCCACAGAAAGCAAGTTTGGGATGAACCCACAGATACTTACAGTTATCTGTGTCACATGACAAGGCAGGGATGAAGGAGGTGCAGCGATACCTGGAAAACAGTTGTAGGAAAGAGCAGAGGGAGGAGGGAGTTTTGTGCCAGTGACCCTCCTGCTAACCTTATTTGCTCAATGAAATGCACCAGCAGGTTTTGTTTGCCAAACTCGCTGCTGGATCTGAGAGAAGGTGGCCAGGAGCCAGTTCCCAACTCTCTGAGAAAATCCTCTGCAGCCAGTTAAGGCCTCTTCACACAACAAACCTCTGTCTTTCCCAGCTGTCTCCCAGGAATAGGACTGAGCTCAGAGAGGCTGTGGGCCAGGGAGCCTGGAGAATGGGAGAGGTTTGTTCCTGGACAGGGGTGTCTTTAAGCTTAGGGTTAAAATATGAAGGATTTGGAAGAAATGCGCCCAGGTCTTCCCACATTGCCAGGAGGTAAAGGGACCAGTGGCCATGATCTTCGTTTTTTTGATGTTGAGCTTCAGACAATATTTTGCTCTCTCTTCTTTCACCCTCATTAAAAGGTTTTTTTAATTCCTCCTCACTTTCTGCCATCATGTTTACTTAGGAAATATTTATCCAGGGCAGTTCGCAATGACATAAAACACAGCGAAATAAAAGCAGCAGAGAAAACAACAACCCAAAGACATCATTGGAAAAGTTTTAAGTACGTGGGCTTGTGTGACCTGAAAGAAAAACAGTCCCTGGCAGGTCATCTGCGCACATGTGTCTCTTTCATCACACAGTAAATGTGGCACATAGGACAAATCAAATGTATTTTTTGGCACAGTGATTTATTTGTGCAGTTTAAAGGGTTGCCAGACCCTTTCTCTCGTGTGCATTATTCAAACAATTTTAATGCTTCTCTTCCTTTTGATTTAAAATGCTAAACCAACTCCTATTATTATTTATCGTGCAGTTTCCAAGCACAGAAACCCAGTATACAGTCATTAAAACATCAACATCCATAATTAAAATATGTTCCTCTACAACCAGGCCTTTGGCTGATTAATATTCTACAGCCTCTCAAATGTGTTTTTACAGTGTTTTTTTCTGGGGGGACACATACCCCAAACATTTTGTGAATCTATGTACTTTTGTCCATTTACAGTATTTTTCCTGATTTGAACTATAAAACTGTGGTTTTCTTGAGTCAAAATGAGAGTAACCCCTAAGCATTTTTAAGGGGGGGAAGCACTGTGTTTTTAGGTGGGGTGCTATTGTTTCGTTGTTTTTGTTTTAACTACTTATGTGTATTTTTACCTTGTGAATTGCCCTGATACACAGATTAAAAAATAAAAAATAAAATAAACGAATGACATTAAAACTTGTGGGCATCCCAAGAAGCTGCGTTTGGGGAGGTTCTGGGCAGATAAAAGACAAGGTTCTCTTCATGCAGCGAAGGGTTAAATTGTGGGACTCCCTCCTGCAGGAGGCAGTGAGCAAGATTGTGACTGTGAACAACCCTCTCCCCCCCCCCCCTCCAGAAAATCCCGCTCCGTGTTCAGAGGCACCAGCCGAAACCACTCCAAAGAGCTGCATTGACTTCTGCAGGGATGACTTTGACTGCCCAGCAGGCGAGAAGTGCGTCGCTACGGACTGTGGCTTCAAGTGTTCAGGGCTTCTCCCAGGTACCTTGTCTTCCCCTGGTGGCACTCCTGAAAGGTCAACTTCTTTCTCAAGCCACTGCCAGAAGGCTAGAGTCTGTCAGGTGACACACACACACACACAATATAAACCTCTGCATTGCAAGGGTTAGGCTGAATGATGCTTGGGGTTCCTTGCAGCTCTACAATTCAGTGACTCTATTGTTCTAACAAAATTTAAAAAATTCCTTCCAGTAGCACCTTAGATACCAAATAAGTTTGTTATTGGTATGAGCTTTCATGTGCATGCACACTTCTTCAGATACCTGCATGCACACGAAAACTCATACCAATAACAAACTTGTTGCTGTTTAGTCATTTAGTCATGTCCGACGCTTCGTGACCCCCTGGACCAGAGCACGCCAGGCCCTCCTGTCTTCCACTGCCTCCCGCAGCTTGGTCAGACTCATGCTGGTAGTTTTGAGAACACTGTCCAACCATCTTGTCCTCTGTCGTCCCCTTCTCCTTGTGCCCTCATCTTTCCCAACATCAGGGTCTTTTCCAGGGAGTCTTCTCTTCTCATGAGGTGGCCAAAGTAATGGAGCCTCAGCTTCAGGATCTGTCCTTCCAGTGAGCACTCAGGGCTGATTTCCTTAGGAATGGATAAGTTTGATCTTCCTCCAGTCCATGGGACTCTCAAGAGTCTCCCCCAGCACCAGAGTTCAAAAGCATCAATTCTTCGGCGATCAGCCTTCTTTGTGGTCCAGCTCTCACTTCCATACATCACTGCTGGGAAAACCAGAGCTTTTACTATATGGGCCTTTGTCGGCATGGTGATGTCTCTGCTTTTTAATATGCTGTCTAGCAGGAACCGGCAAGCCACTCCAGTATCCCTGTCAAGAAAACTCCATGGACAAAGACAACAGGCATATAACAAACTTAGTTGGTCTCTAAGGTGCTACTGGAAGGAATTTTTTTATTATTATTTTTTTCGACTATGGCAGACCAACACGGCTACCTACCTGTAACTAGTTCTATTGTTCTAGTTCAGGGATGTCCAGCTCCCAAGAGACTGTGATCTACTCCCACTGCCAGTGATCTGGATTGACCAAAGCTGTTGAGCTTGTTGAGTTTTTTGGGGGGAGGAACCCCCACAGTTGTTCTGCTTCTTCTCGGGAGACTTCAACAAAGTTGTTGAACTTCTTTGGAGCGGGGGGGGGTGGCGGCGATCGATAAGGATCACGCAATCAACCAGGAAGGCCCCGCAATCGACCAGTAGTTTGGGATCGCCCAGTTGAACATCCCTGTTCTAGTTGGTCTTAATGGGAAGCACTTCTCCTGCTCTTGATTTTGCCCCATTTTTCCCCCAGATGCAACCAAAACAAACACAGCGGCGCCGGGATTCGTGGGACCCACCTCAGCCACCGTTTACACACCCGGCCAGCCGGGCAAGGGCCCCATCCTGACCCCCCCACCTGCAGGTGAGTGACTCTGGAGGGAGTTCCTCTGGGTGTACTTGGGCTACGAAGGCACAGCCCTCCCCTGAAAACTCAAGAATCTTTCCCTTCCCCAAAAACCCTCCTCAAAATCTCAGAGCCACACACCTTTCCTGCTGCCCACACCACTTAGAGTTCCTCTGTAGGGGCTCATTCACAATTCACTTGTTCCTTGCCTAGAAAGCAGGGCCACCAGGGGGAAATTCCTGCTTGCTCCTGTTGAGCACTAGAGAATGGTTTTCTCCAGGAGACGAGTTTTCTCCAAACTGCCATGCTCTCTGGGTGAGGCACCAGTGAAGACCAGTGAAGTGTGGAGGAGCCCATAGAGGGGCATCTCTGCCAGTCTCCCCTTCTCCTCCTCCTCCTCCTCCTTGCACTGCTCAGCCAATCCTCACCCAGGCATGCAGCTATGGCAACAAGGTCCCTCCCTCTTTCTGAGCCCTTGGAGGGGGGAGGGGGGATGCCTGAGTATTTTGTGCCAGTTGGATCTTGAAATCTATGCACCGTTTCATGGTTGAAGAAACCCAGAAACAACCCTCAAAGCGGTTCACAGAGAGAATGGAACAATAAAATGGTCATTGAAAGCCACTCTTGAAAACATTCAAAAAATAAGTTATGCAATCAACTAAATACAGATTAAATGTGCGCCAGCAGCACCCAATGAGTCTGTGCCGACTGGTCTAAACAAGAATGCTTTCTTTTTTCCTTTCTTTTTCTTTTTTTATTTTAATAAATAATAATAATATTTTTTAATTTATACCCCACCCTTCCCAGTTCAAAAACCAGGCTCAGGTCGGCTAACAACAAATTCAAAACACTTTCAAACACTTAATTATAAAAGCAGCATAAAATACAGTATAAAAACATGAATAACAATGAAAATCAAAAAATCAATTAGATAATCCCCAGGGCTAGCTGGCTGAATTGGTCCTACTTGGGCCAGCAAGGAGACCAGGGGAGAATTAGCTGTGGGGTCTCAGAGCGGGTGATCTTCATAAAAGGGGAGGGGGAAGGAAGAGAAGGGAAATAAAAGACCAGGCTGAATTCAAATTAAAGGCCAGGCGGAATAGCTCTGTCTTACAGGCCCAACGGAAGGAGGTTAAATCCTGCAGGGCCCTGGTCTCATGGGACAGAGCAGGTCGGAGCCATCACTGAGAAGGCCCTGGCCCTGGGGGAGGATAGCCTGACTTCCTTAGGGCCCGGGACCTCTAAGTTACGGTTATTCATGGACCTTATGGTCCTCTGTAGGGCAGACCAGCAGAGGCGGTTCCATAAATATGAGGGCCCTAAGCCGCAATGGGCTTTAAAGGATCATGCGGTCGATCAGGAAGGCCCCGCAATCGACCGGTAGATTGCGATCGACCGGTTGGGCATCCCTGTTCTAGTTGGTCCTGCTCTTGATTCTCCACCATTTCCCCCAGCTGCAACCAAAACAAAGACAGTGGCGCCGAGACTCGAGGGACCCACCTCAGCCACCGTTTACGCACCTGGGCAGTCGGGCAAGGGCCCCATCCTGATCCCCCCACCTGCAGGTGAGTGACTCTGGAGGGGGTTCCTCTGGGTGTACTGGGGCTACAAGGGCACAGCCCTCCCCTGAAAACTCAAGAATCTTTCCCTTCCCCAAAAACCCTCCTCAAAATCTCAGAGCCACACACCTTTCCTGCTCCCCACACCCCTTAGAGTTCCTCTGTAGGGGCTCATTCACAATTCACTTGTGCCTTGCCTAGAAAGCAGGGCCACCAGGGGGAAATTCCTGCTTGCTCCCGTTGAGCACTAGAGAGTGGTTTTCCCCAGGAGACAACGAGTTTTCTCCAAACTGCCATGCTCTCTGGGTGAGGCACCAGTGAAGTGTGGAGGAGCCCATAGAGGGGCATCTCTGCCAGTCTCCCCTCCTCCTCCTCCTCCTCCTCCTTTTTATTACAAATTTGCAACAAATTTAAACATAATCAAGAATTCAAATTACATTTTACATTTCAGAATTACCGCCCCCCCCCATGACTTCTCCCAACTTCCCTTCCTGGTTTATCCCATATTTATTTCTTCTGCTTATGATATACACCTTATTTTCTAAGATTAAAGTTATACATTATTGATCCATTTTCTATTTTCAACATTTTAACCACATACTTACATTTCCCCCCCTATTTGTTAATTGTAAGTGCCTTAGTCGAATCCTGCAAGTGAGTCCATTTCAGTACATTGTTTCTGTATATACATCATAAATGTTCCCAGTCTTTTTTGAAGTCATCACTGTCCTTGTCTTTAAGTCCTTCAGTCAATTTTGCCATTTCAGCCTATTCCACCAACTTTTCTTGCCATTGCTCTTTCACTGGCATTTCATCACTTTTCCATCTTTGAGCTAATAAAATTCTGGCTGCTGTTGTCGTATACATGAATAGATTCTCCTTATCTTTTGGCAAATCTTGTCCTAAAATTCTTAATAAGAATTTGCTTGCTTATTAAACAAGAATGCTTTCAGCCGACGCAGATAAAGGTGGCTGCTTGATATCAAGAGGCAGGGAGTTCCAAAGTGCAGGTGCTGGAACATCAGTGTCTTACAAATGCAGGATGGGTTTTGTGCAGCACCACTAACAGTGCCAGTTCTGGTGTCCAAAGCAGTCAAACACAGAGAAAGGCAAAGTGGGCATTTATGGGGTAACCAATGAACAAGTTTTAACTGTGGAAACAAATGGAATTCCTAAACTCTTCCCCCTCTGCTTCCCTCTCCTGTCAGAGGCAGAGCGGCCTGGAGCCTGCCCTGTCGTGCCCCCAAATACCCCACGGTGGTGCTGGCAGGGGTGTAGAGCTGACAGCGAGTGCCCCGGAGCAAGGAAGTGTTGCTGGAATGGCTGTGCCCGTGTCTGTTTGGTGCCTCTCCTGGGTAAGTTGCCTCTTGGAGGGGGTTACAGGTCAGGCATAATAATAATATAATAATAATTTACTATTTGTACCCCGCCCATCTGGCTGGGTCTCCCCAGCCACTCTGGGCAGCTTCCAACAAAGATTAAAAATACGTTAAAATGTCATACATTACAAACTGCCGTCAGATCAGTGGCGTAACGTGGGGGGTGCAGGGGGGGCCGGCCGCACCGGGCGCAACATCTGGGGGTTAGGGGGTGCAAATCCACGGGTTAGGGGGTGCAAATTACTTGCCTTGCCCCGGGTGCTGACAACCCACGCTACGCCACTGCGTCAGATGTCTTCTGAATGTCAGGTAGTTGTTTATCTCTTTGACATCTGGTGGGAGGGCGTTCCACAGGGCGGGTGCCACCACCAAGAAAGCTCTCTGCCTGGTTCCCTGTAACTTTGCTACTCGCAATGAGGGAACCACCAGAAGGCCCTCGGCGCTGGACCTCAGGGTCCGGGTAGAATGATGAGGGTGGAGATGCTCCTTCAGGTATTAGGGATGCTGCAGAAACATGCCTCATTCTGCATCATGCACATGAGGAGTGTGGCTTTCAGAGGACACAGGAGAACAGAGGCAGCTGTGGTGCACTAATGCGGTTTTTAGCAGGCTTTGAAAGAAGATCAGATGATTTCATGGAGGAGGAGGAGGAGGCTGCCAATGATTACTCCACGGATGGAGGCAGCAACGCTTCTGGATCCCAGTTGCTGGAAACTGCAGGAGGGGAAAAGGCTATAATATAATAATAAAATTTTATTTATATGCCGCCCTCCCCAGCTGAAGCCGGGCTCAGAGAGGCTAACAATGATACACATTCTAAAATCATTTCATTATAAAATTAATTCAAATCAGATTAATGGCAACCAATTGGGTTAGAGTTCTGTGAGGATTACCAAAGGAGGGGGGTAGACTGTGCCTTGGCCAAAGGCCTGGTGGAACAGCTCCATCTTGCAGCCCTGGGAAAAGATGTCAAGTCCCGCAGGGCCCTGGTCTCTTATGGCAGAACGTTCCACCAGATCGGGGCCACGGCCAAAAAGGCCCTGGTTCTGGTTGAGGCCAGTCTGATCTCCCTGTGGCCCAGGACCTCCAAGATGTTTTTGTTTGAAGACCGTAAGGTCCTCCGTGGGACATACCAGGAGAGGCGGTCCCATAGGTACGAGGGTCCTAAGCTGTATAGGGCTTTAAAGGTTAAAACCAGCACCTTAAACCTGACCCTGTACTCCACCGGGAGCCAGTGCAGCTGGTAAAGCACTGGGTGAATGTGATCCCATGGCAAGGACCCCGTAAGGAGTCTCGCCGCGGCATTCTGCACCCGCTGGAGTTTCTGGGTCAGTCTCAAAGGCAGCCCCACGTAGAGCGAGTTACAATAATCCAGTCTGGAGGCTATGTGCTGAACAACTGCTTGTGAGATTTCAATTGGGACGTCTGATTAGCCACTGTGAGAACAGGATGCTGCACTTGATGGGCCATTGGCCTCATCCAGCAGATGTTCTTCTGATGTTCTTAATGGTATTTTGCATAGAAACATGGGAAGTTGCCTTATCCAATGTCAGACCATTGGTCCATTAGTTCAGGATCTTCCACAGTCACCTGGTTCACACATAACACGAAACCATGGGTTGCTAAGCTATGGTTCAGTAAGCTGCGGCTTAGTGCTGTGTGTGAATGCAGCTCAGGAGCTTACTTGAGGTTTATTAACTATGGCTAGAGGCTTGTAGTTGGTTTACAAGCCACAGTTAACATTAACCGTAGCTTAGTGTGGCATGTAACGCCCAACCTCCACTTTATTTAAGGAGCAGTCCTTGCCCAAAAACTATCCACAAAATTCTCCACCTGTTTTTCCTGCATTGAAAGGAGATTGACTAGTATCAATCCCCATCTGGATCTTCAGGTAGGTCTGGGAGAGACTCCCTGCCTTAACCCCAGAGAGTTGTGGCCAGTCAGTGTGGACATTGCTCAGGGCCGTCTTTAGCATATGCGCCGCCAGGGTGCAAAGATCTGCCCAGCGCCCCCAAATTTAGTTTAGCCTCCAAATTAACTTTTTTAATGCTTATGTCAGACACCACGCTTATGCCTCTTGTTTATGAAATAAGGGAGGGGAAAGAAACAAACTTTTTTATTTGCCCATTTATTGTTGTATTTAGTGTTGGTGCTGACCTTTAAAGCCCTAAACGGCCTCGGTCCAGTATACCTGAAGGAGCGTCTCCACCCCCATCGTTCAGCCCGGACACTGAGGTCCAGCTCTGAGGGCCTTCTGGTGGTTCCCTCACTGCGAGAAGCCAAGTTACAGGGAACCAGACAGAGAACCCTCTCGGTAGTGGCGCCCGCCCTGTGGAACACCCTCCCTTCAGATGTGAAGGAAATAAGCAGCTATCCTATCTTTAAAAGACATCTGAAGGCATCCCTGTTCAGGGAAGTTTTTAATGTCTGACGCTGTACTGTTTAACACTTGATTGGGAGCCGCCCAGAGTGGCCGGGGAAACTCAGCCAGATGGGCGGGGTATAAATAAATTATTATTATTATTATTATTATTATTATTATTATTATTATTATTATTATTATTTACAATACACTTATACCTAAGTATACAACACCACCACACTTAAATTTATAAGTGTTGTTTGGGCACCTACTTAGGAGAAACATCAGTCATGTCAAAGGTGCCGCTGACCCCTCTGCTGCATAGCAGCTCAATACAATACATAACATAACAAGAGTTAATTTCGCGTGCAGGGCGCCGTTGAGAATGACAAGTGCCGTCGTTGTGAATGACAAGTGCCACTGCTGGCGCGGCACGTCTTTGGTAAATGAGCACACAAAGTCAAAAGTTCTTTAGTGAAACAGTAGGTATACCTTTCAGTAATACCTAGGTATATATGTAATTTTGTTTTTCTAGCTTCATCAAAATTATCTATTATTTCATAACTGGTAGACAGTTAAGAGCTTAGGAGGCTTCAGTGGCGGGCACCTGGTGCCCCCCAGAATTCAGCACCCGGGTGCCCTGCACCTCTTGCACCCCCGGGTGAAGGCGGCCCTAACATTACTGAGCGAGATGAGCCAATGGTAGCTTCCTCAGTTATCTCCTGGTCACCATCTCCCAACTCCTTCTCTCTGGGAATTGCACTGTCCAGCCAGATGGACGCTGGAAAGCTTTCCTGCTTCATTCGTCCCCTGACCCTCTCCACCTGCTCTGGTGGGATCCTCACCACCATTGCCTTTCTGCCTCAGAGGTCCATGGGTTTTGTGTGTTGCAGTGAAGCCCGGAGCGTGTCCTTTGCAGCTCAGGGGCTCCATGGGGCCTTGCCCAGAACCATCCCTGAAGAACTGCAGCCATGACTTTGACTGTGAGGGCACCAAGAAATGCTGCTCCATCAGCTGCAGCAATGTCTGCAAGGAGGCGGAAGAAGGTAAGGCTGCCCTGCTTCTCCCCAGGCTCTGGGGGCCACACAAACCCATCCTGTCTCTTCCCTCCCTCCCAGGTCCTGGGCCTGGCTAGGAGAGCCCTTGGTGGCCACAGCTGAGTCTGCACAGAAACACACACTGGGCGGCCAGCAAGTTTGGAGACGGAAGTTAATGGGCAGCTGAGCGGAAAAAGACTGGGTGATCCACAGGGCTGCATCCTGCTCAAGGCTTAAACAAACTCTGCCACATTTAACCCTGGGATCTGCTCTAGTCTATATTTTCTTCCTCTCCTGACTCTTAACTCAGAAAGGTTGTTTCCATAAAATACTGCATTCAGATTGCTATATGATTACCGTGGGTGGCATTGGCACCAAGGGTTACAACCGCTGAGTCTATAATGGTAAAGGTAAAGGTAAAGGGACCCCTGACCATTAGGTCCAGTCGTGACCGACTCTGGGGTTGCGGCGCTCATATCGCTTTATTGGCCAAGGGAACCGGCGTACAGCTTCCGGGTCATGTGGCCAGCATGACTAAGCCACTTCTGGCGAACCAGAGCAGCGCACAGAAACGCCGTTTACCTTCCCGCCGGAGCAGTACCTATTTATCCACTTGCACTTTGACGTGCTTTCAAACTGCTAGGTTGGCAGGAGCAGGGACCGAGCAACGGGAGCTCACCCCAAAATCACAGGAGATTCTGAAGGAGATAAAGTTATATCAAGTACAGTACATGAAATTGATGAATCAAGAAATAGAGTGGAAAATTAAACAAATGAGACAAAAAACTTTTGACTCGGCAAACAAATGCGGGAAACTGTTGGCTTGGCAATTGAAAAAAAGACAAAAATTGAATCCCATAACAAACTTGGAAGTGGAAGGAAGGAACATACAGAACCCAGGAGAGATAAGAAAGTGCTTCCAGAGGTATTTTAAACAGCTGTATACACAGGAGCCGCAGAGAGAAATAGATATTGACTGCTTTTTTGAAACTAAATGGTCTACCAACAATTTCACAAGAAAATAAATTAATGCTGAACTATAAAATAACGGACCAGGAAGTAGAATCGACCATTCAGAACATGCAATTGGGCAAGTCACCAGGTCCGGACGGTTTGTCCGCGAAGTACTATAAATGACTGAAGGATTGGATAATACAACCATTAAAGGACGTTTGTAATGCATAAGCTGTTTTTAGATTATGTGTAATATTTTATTATGAAAAAGCAGGTAATGTTAAATCAGAAGGATTTGCTAAAACAACAAATTAAAATAGAATGCAAAAAGGGAGGCGAGAGGAAGTCAAAGAAACAAGTTAATGAAAGGACATTTTGGAAAATATAATTTTATGTGCTGTTTTCTTTTCTTTTTCTTCTTTTTTTTCTCTCACTTTTTATATAAGTTTGATTGTGCATTTTTTTTTGTTCTGTATTTTTTCTTTTTTGTATCTGTGTAGCGTGTAGTGGTTTTTGTTGTTATTGTTATTGTTAATCAAAATTCCAATAAGTATAATTTTTTTTAAAAAAACGGGAGCTCACCCCGTCACGGGGATTCAAACCGCCAACCTTCTGATTGGCAAGCCCTAGGCTCTGTGGTTTAACCCACAGCTCCACTCGTGTCCCTATCTATAATGTTATTCTGCATTAAAAAAGATGTTTTCCTTACGTGTGCAGAGGAGGGGGTCAAGATGATGAAGGGCCTGGAGACAGAGAGAGGAGATATGAGAGCAATCTTCAAATAGGGTTGCCATATTTCAATAATGAAAATCTGGAGGTATTTTTTGCAAAATCACAAAAAAACCACCACGTTTTTGAGCTATTTAACGGGGAATGTTCAGAAATTCCGCCAGGACACTATTCCTGATGGGTGATTGGCAGTCCTGTCTTCGACTACCTGAAGGGCTGTCGCATGGCAGATGGAACAAGCTCGTTTTCCCCTCCTCCTGAGGCTGGGATCTGAACCAATGGCTCCAAATTGCAGGAAATGAGATTCTGCCTAAACATTAGGAGGAAATTCCCAAAGGTTAAATCTGATTGACAACAGAACTGACTCCCTTGGAGGGTTGTGGAATCTTCTTCCTTGGAGGTTTTCAAACATAGGTTGGATGACCATCTGTCAGGGAATCTTTAACTGTGATTCCTGCATTTGGGGGGGGACGGACTAGATGACCCCCAGGTTCCTGGCCAACTTTGCAATTCTACTACTCTTACCTACAATTAAGACCCTCCGCCATTTGGGAGCCAGGACAGTGGGGGCATTGCTAGGCTCTAAAGAGATTCGGTTTGCAGTCCTATGGCCCAAATCATAGCTGTCAACTTACATATTTGAAAATAAGGGACCAGCAGCCTCGAAAATAAGGGATCAGCAGCCAAAATAAGGGATTTTCCAGGCACAGGTATGTTCAACTTCTGAGCCCCTCTGAGCCGAAGGCAGAAAGCCCAGCCAGCAGCCAAATGAAGCCTCATCAATACGGGACAGCAGCGGGACATGGCGCTGGGATAAGGGACTGTCCCGCCAAATAAGGGACACTTGACAGCTATGGCCCAAATCTGCACACAACTTGCATATGCTAATTTATATGTATAGAGTCAAATTCTGTAAGTAAATCCACCGTTTGTGCCAAGAAAAGTAGGGGGAAGGAGAAAGAGAGTCCTGGGGCTGCCCACTGCAGCCACCCCCTCTGACCCCAGTTTCTCCCTCCTCCCTTTTGATTCCCCCCCCTTAGTGCGCCCTGGGACCTGCCCCCTCCAAGCTGCAAAGAGCCAGGAGCCAGACTGCTCCACCTTGACCTTCTGCGTCAGAGACAACGACTGTTCCAGGCCCAGCGAGAAGTGCTGCTGGCTGAGTTGCGGGTGGGTCTGCCTGGCTGTCACAGGTGAGGCTCCCCCAGGTGAGGCTGAGGATTGGCTGGGGAGGGGATTCACGGGGGGGGGGGGGTGGCACATGAACTGGGCACATCCTGGAGTCAGGGCTGGAGACTGGACGTTCCTTTGCCCATTTGGGGGTGGGGGTGGCACCTCCACTAATTATTCCCCTTACAGTTTTGATTTATGGACAACTTTTAAAATGAAGCTGCTTTTTAAATTGCATTTTAACCTGTATTTTAAATTGGGTCCCCCCCATTGTAATTTTACTGGTGTTAGCCGCCCTGAGCCCGGCTTTGGCCAGGGAGGGCGGGGTATAAATTATTATTATGATTATTATTATTAAACGCCAGGGGTTTCCTCTATAACAAGAACTTTGGCTGATTAATCAATCTATGGCCTTTTAAATGGGGTGTGGAGGGGTTCTTGTTTTCGTTTGCTATTATGGTATGTATTTTTGGTTTTTTATATATTATGAACCACCCTGTGAACTGTTGGTGAAGGGTGGTATAGGGAATGCATGAATGAATGAGGTTAAGTCCAGGAACACCCCTAGACTGTAATCTGGACTGCTGAATGGGAGTCATGCCCCATCCAAAACCGGCTGGATCCATGTTATGATGGATGTTTAATGCTGTATTGTTTTTAACACTCGACTGGAAGCCGCCCAGAGTGGCTGGGGAAACTCAGCCAGATGGGCGGGGTATAAATAATAAATGGTGATGATGGGCACCTCTGTCTGGTCTGGATTAAGCTGCCATTTGTTCGCTCTCCTCTGGCCCATCGCTGCCTCCAGGCAACATTAATGCCAAACCTTTAATAATGTTCTTCTCTTAGATAGTCCAGCTATGGAACCACCAACATTCAGCGCTGAAGCCCAGACAGAACTTGGAGCCACAGGTTGGTAGAGAGAAGGAACAGAAGGAAGAGGGGAGGGGGCTGCTCCTTTTCTGTGCCCCCCCCCGGTGGACTTATAAAAGGACCCCTTTGCCCCCAGGATATCAAGGGTCCCATTTTATTTTCACCTTTATTCCCCACATTTTCCTCCAAGGACCTCAAGGTAACGTACATGCTTCCTTGCTTCCTCAATGAAACCCCACAACAACCTTGGGAGGTAGGCAAGGCTGAGAGACGGTCAACCAGGGGGCTTCATGGCTGTCAGGGTTTCTGGGAGAGAGGAGGAGATGACAGAGGAGACGGAGAGCGAGTGGGAGGAGGGGCAGAAGGATGAGGAAGAAGATGACGGAATTCTGAGGGAATCCACGAGTCTGAGCAGCGAGTCAGAGGATTCTCAAAAGGGGGTTACCTTAATCAAGCAAAGGGGAGGAGAAGGGAGAAGCGGAGAGGAGCCCAGTGGAAGACAGAGGAAGCAAGAGACGTCTCAGCCGGAACGGAGTAAAGGGGGTGGAGTCGTCAGCCTCTCGGAGGGAGCAGGATTAGGAGAGAACAGAGAGAGGGGGTTGGAGCAGGGTGTTCAGCCGGAAAGGGTGGAGAGCAGAGCAGGGGGTGGTGTAGCGGTCGAAAGAAAGGTCAGCAGCAACGTACGCGCGCCAAGTTCAAACGTAGAGGCGCGCGGAAGTGGAGAGAGCTCAGGGGAGGAGCCCGGCCCTAAAGCCAGAAAGAGGGGGGAAGAGGCGGCAGAGGATTCAGCCTCAGGCGAGTCACGGAGAGAGGGAACCCAGGGGGGCAGGAAGACCCTGCGGAAAAGAAAGGAGAGGAAGAGGTGGTCTAGAGCCAGGCTATTAAGTTGGTGCGGAAGAGGGGAGGAGTCAGAGGGGACTTCAGCGGTCTAACGTGGCAGACGTACGGCCACAATGCTGAACTGTATGAGAAGCAGAAATCTTCAATAAACTTTTCCTGTAAATAAGCTGCAACGGAGTGAGGTCTCTTGTGAGCTGGGACCAGACCTGGGTGGCCGTGACAATGGCTGAGGGGGAGATTTGAACCCTGGTCTCTCCCAGGTCCTAATTTGACTCTCTGACCATTACACCATGCCAGCTTTTATCATTTTCCACTGAAACCCTTCCCTCTTCTGTCAGAAACTCTGCCATTGGAGACTCTTTAGAGAGAGGCAGTCTTTTTTTTCTATTCAATTTTTTTTATTGATTTTCCAGATTTTTCACACATGACAAAAAACATGACAAAGCACACAACAGACAATAAACACAAAATAAAATTATTAATTCAAATACCTAAATCTCTTAACATTGGTAACTGACTTCCTCAAATCTCCTCTATCTGAATTTCATTATATCACCTGTATAACAGTTCTCCAATTTCATATTTCTAATAATATTAACTCCTCTCATTGACTAACCTCTTCTCTTTTATTATTATTCCAATCATTAATATTTACTACCACATATTCTTATTCTACCCCTAAGCCTATTTGTTACTTCCAAGAATTTTCTATTTATCTTATATTACAATATTTTGCTAAATATTCTTTAAATTTCTTCCAATCCTCTTGTGTCTCCTCTTCTTTCTGGTCGCGGATTCTTCCAGTCAGGTCTGCCAGCTCCAAAAAAATCCAACATCTTCACCTGCCAATCTTGCTAGCGAGAGGCAGTCTTGCACACCCAGAAAATTGCCCAAATTCCAAGAACCAATGAAATATCAAGTGTTAAGGTGTCCATCTAAAGCTTCTTGTTTCTTTCACGGTGCTTTTCCCCAGGGGCTCCAACTCTTACGCCTCTTCTGAGGAAAACAGAAAAGCCAACAGAGTCACCAATATCAGCAGGTAAGGAGGGCGAGAGGAGATGAGAGCCTTCGCCAACGTGGCAACCTGCTAGACATGATGGACTGCAACCCTTTCTGACCAATGAGGGGCCAGAGCTGGTTGCTCAGGTAGCTCACGTCTCCCGGGGGGGGGGGGAAGGTGTTTAGAAAGGCACAACCTTGCTGAAGGACCTTCACCTGCTGCCCCCCAAAAGTGAATAGTGAAACTTCATGCATTCTTCATATAAAGATCAATGAAATATAAAACCATTCACTTGCAGAAAGCCATTAAGCAACAGACCAACAAGGTCTACCTACACCAGATAAAATTATTTGTAGGTCCAGCTTTTGAGAAATCGGCTTTTGAGAAGTGCCCTGCTCTTCAAAAATGCAGATTTTTGAGATCCTTAAAACATCAGAAGTGAGAATGCTTCTTCCACCTATAAAGGCATTTAACTGAGGGCTGGGATTGTTTTTCTTCCCTGTATTTCTCAATTTTTGATCTCCTAATACTCATTCTAGTCCCCGCATGCTAGTTGTTTCAGTTCATGTTGATGATTAACGATCTCTTGACTGTTATCGATGCTGCTCTAAAATGTGATTTATTTATTTATTTTTTAAAAAAACTGTACTTGTTGTATTGGACTTCTATCTATAACATTTTTTAAGATGTTGTAAACGCTTAGGAGATTTTCCTTGAAATACGTACCAGTTCATTCATTAGAATGATGCTTTGCAGGGTTAAAGAAAGAGAAAAATGGTGTGGAAATTATAAAGAGAGAGGTAATCTACATTAAACGCAACAATTTAGAAAGAGTAAAAATTTCGAGGTCTTAGAACAAAGAAAGGAAGTCAGCATGTGTATATGTATGTAATGACTAGCTCAGAATGATGATATTGTTTTATTTGTAGATGTGTGTTTTTGTTTTATGGTTTTTTTGGGGGGGTTGTTCTTTTTTCTTTTGTTTTTTCTTCTTTTTGCTTGTTAGTACTGTTTTATTTTGGATTCAATGTTTGTAATTTTTGTTGTAATTTTGCATTTTAAAAAAAATGCCACTTGGATCTCCTTGGAGAAACAGGTAGGATAAAAATACAAAAACACTGAGCACGAACAATGAAAAGAAAGAAAGAAAGAAATACGTAGCGGTTCATAAATGACCTGAATATAAGTATATACAATTCCCAACAGCCCCAGCCCAATCAGCTGTTCTGAGGAAGGCATTGGGGCAGAACATAAAAGGTAAAGGTAAAGGTACCCTGACCATTAGGTCCAGTCGTAGCCGACTCTGGGGTTGCGGCGCTCATCTCGCTTTATTGGCCGAGGGAGCCGGTGTTTGTCTGCAGACAGCTTCCTGGTCATGTGGCCAGCATGACTAAGCCCTTCTGGCAAACCAGAGCAGCGCACGGAAATGCCATTTACCTTCCCGCCGGAGCGGTACCTATTGATCTACTTGCACTTTGACGTGCTTTTGAACTGCTAGGTTGGCAGGAGCAGGGACCGAGCAACGGGAGCTCACCCCATCATGGGGATTTGAACTGCCAACCTTCTGATCAGCAAGTCCTAGGGTCTGTGGTTTAACCCACAGTGCCACCTGCTTCTGGGGGAGAACATGGGGGGGGGGGAGTTATTTCTGCTTATCCCAAGCCAAAGGCTCCCATCCCAGCATCCGAGGCAGAGGGGAGACAGTGGCGCCCAGAGCTTTTGGCCAGGGGACTCAAGCCTTTCCAATCTCGGGTGTCTTTCTGCTTCTACAGCAAAACCAGGCCATTGCAGGGAGTCTGCATACAAGTGTGGGAAGACAATGCTCACCCATGAATGCAAGAGCGACATCAGCTGCAGTGGGACCATGAAGTGCTGCCTGAGTGGCTGTTCTTGGAAGTGTGTGGAGCCAGGTAAGGGGAGTCAGACCCCCCCCCCCCCCGTAGGGCCATAGCAACCCCTCCCCAAGGCCTTTCTGAGAAAGGAGAGGTCCGTCAGGTGAACAAGGCTGGCACTGATGGAACAGGCTCAAATGTTTATTATTCAAGGTTGTAAAGAGATAAGCAGACTCAGGAATGCACACTGCCTGGCGTGGTGAGGCTGGTGGGGCCATTACAGGAAGGGGGGGGGCATAGGACATAGGAAGTTGCTATAACTTTTGATTTCCCAGAAATCAGGTGGTTTACAAGAAATCAGGTGGTATTGTATTCTGCAAATGTATAAAAAGGGGCGCACCCTGACTGGGGTGTGCAGATTGCAAACTCATTGCTCTGTGCCTTTGTTCTGCATATGCATTTCAAATAAATCCTGTTAAATCCTGCAAGGTTGGTTGCCACTTTGTGTGAATCTGTGCTCCGAGGACCCAAGAGCAGATATGGAAAATGTCCAACATTTCCTGCCTCCACTGCCTGGCAAAGGAAATCACTCAGCTTTATCCCTTTGCTCAACACCCACAATTCCAGCTGCTCTAGACAAAATGCTCTTAACCATGATGAGTTTCAAAGCATCAAAGAGATGATGGAGGCCAGAATTCATAGAATCATAGACCTGCAGAAATGGAAGCGGGTCCCCCGGGGGTCATCTAGTCCAACCCCCTGCAGTGCTGCCATCACAGCAACAAAATCCCCAACAAATGGCTATTTAACATCATGCATGAAACAACTGCAATCTATAAAATGCTATTAACACAGCAGCAACTAAAAAAAAAAGCCAAAAATCACAATTACAGCAAAAGGCATATTACACGATTAGCAATTGATATGGCATTAATAATATTAATAATAATAATAATAATAATAATAATAATAATAATAATAATAATAATTTATACCCCGCCCATCTGGCTGAGTTTCCCCAGCCACTCTATAATCTATAAAACAGCATTAACAAAATGGCAACTAAAAAAATAAGCTGAGCATTGTTAAGTTCATTTGCACTCTCTCCATGCCCCCCGTGATTCATAATCTTTCTATACAGTTCACTACACATTAAATACTCATAATGCCCGTTGTTAAGACAGCTCACCCAAATGCTACACTGGCTGGGGTCCTCTGGTCCTCCATGTTCATGAAACGAGTGACCCAGTTAAATCATGGGTGTTTTTTCCATTATGTTTTATTACATTATTGTTATTTAATGTTTGTAAGCTGCTTTAAGATTCATTTCAATGAAAAGCGGCAAGGAAACACAATAAATCAAATCAAACCGGGTGGGGCGGCGGAGGCTATTTAATCTCTGTTTAAAAACCATCCTTGAAGGTGGTCTTTTGCATCATCAAGCAGCTCTTACCACCAAAAGGTTCTTCCTAATTTTGAGTCAGAATCTCCTTTCTTGTCATTCAAATCCATGGGTTCGGGTCCTCCCCTCTGGAGCATCAGAAAACAAGCTAGCTTCCTCATCCAGGTGGCTTCAGATATTTGAAGATGGCTATTCTATCGCTTCTCAGTCTCCTCTTCTTCCAGCTAAACATTCCCAACTCCCTCAACTGTTCCTCCTATGGCTTGGTTTCCAGACCCTTGATGGTCTTGGCTGCCCTTCTCTGTACCCCATCCAGCTTGTCCATATCCTTGTTTTTTACGTGAGAAGGTCTAGGAAACTGCCAAGCTGCTTAAACCCAATGAGCTGCCTTTCCTGCAGTATTGGCCCTGTATGAATCTAGAGACGCCTCTGCAAGGGGGTCAAGTCTAGAATAGGGGAGTCAGGAGATAGAGGTTTCAAAAACCTCAATCTGCGCTCATCATTTTTGGAAGCAAGTGGCTCGCTTGGAGCTATCCATGGTCCTGAAGCACCAGCTTCACCTGTGGGCTCCCGCATCAGTCTTGAACCTGAGGTCAGGAGTCTGGAGTCTTCCCATGGTGAATTGTGGCAAGACAATATTTAGCACAATCTGCTCAGCCAGCTGACAATATTGTCCTTTTCTTATTACCCACACACTCCAAAAAAAGTTAGAGGTAGGTAGCCGTTTTGGTCTGCCATAGTCGAAACAAAATAAACAAAATAAAAAAAATCTTCCAGTAGCACCTTAGAAACCAACTAAGTTTGTTATTGGTATGAGCTTTCATGTGCATGCACTATCTGAAGAAGTGTGCATGCAAAGTGTCTCTGAAGAAGTGTGCATGCACACGAAAGCTCATACCAATAACAAACTTAGCTGGTCTCTAAGGTGCTACTGGAAGGATTTTTTTTTATTATTTTGTTTCGACTCTAAAAAAAGCATTTGATGAATCAGAAGATGCTGCAGTCTTGTAGAGCCATTTCTAAATATGTGTAACCGGGATAAAATAGGTGGTCATAATTTTCAAGCCATTTTCTACTTACACAGTTATGAACTCCGTGTTAAGAAAAAGTTTGCAGTAAAGTGAAGCAGCGTTGAAAAGAATGTTTTACCCATTTAAAAAATACTAATAATGAAATGCCATAATGGGAAGAGGGTCGAGCTCTTGGACCGCAAGCTGTTTCACAGGCGTTGCAAGGGGTTGGACTAGATGGCCCTTTGTGCCCCTTCCAGTTCTGCAAAAATTGGGGGTGAGATTATGGAACTAGGGAGACATTGGCCCAGAAATCCCGGCCTTGATGTGTCTGAGGTTGTGATTCACTAACAATTTCCTATTCACCTGTCACTTGTGTGCATTATCTTTTACAGGTGTGATGTCCAAGAAGGCCTCTGTCTACAGAGTTTATAAATAGCCAGTAGAACCCATAGACTGCTTAAAATGAAGTAAATATTTCACAAGGAACTTAACACTCTTATTTTAACTGTTGGCACTGTTATGCTGAAACTGAAGGGAACAAATAAAGTTCAGTATTTAATATTGTGTGTGGTTGTTGTTGTTTCTTAACGCAATAAAGAACAGCAAAACCTGGAAATGTAAAATTAGCTAGGGTCAGAGCTAGGATTAAGCGCTGCTGCTACACCAGCTATTTGGAAAATAGCCCAGTATATATAAGACAAAACTAGATTGGTGCCGCGAGTAACCCAGCCCTCATTTTGCCTGCGTGAATCTTGACTGTCTTGATTCATGCAGCAGTCTGACTGTGAGGCTGGCTTGAGTGCGGTTCTGAGCTCTTCTTCCCTTCATAATAAATGAGGCCAGAATCTTATCATGGAAATGTTCCTTATTGTATAAAGTAACTTCTGCAAGGGGGAGCAGAGAAGCAATGTCTTTGGGTCCAACTGCTCCAGGATCCTGGAGAGGGCTTGGAAGATGCATGTTTGTTGTTGTTTAGTCGTTTAGTCATGTCTGACTCTTTGTGACCCCCTGGACCAGAGCACGCCAGGCACTCCTGTCTTCCACTGCCTCCCGCAGTTTGGTCAAACTCATGCTGGTAGCTTCGAGAACACTGTCCCACCATCTCACAATCTTCCCCAACATCAGGATCTTATCCAGGGAGTCTTCTCTTCTCCATGAGGTGGCCAAAGTCTTGGACCCTCAGCTTCACGATCTGTCCTTCCAGTGAGCACTCAGGGCTGATTTCCTTCAGAATGGAGAGGTTGGATCTTCTTGCAGTCCATGGGACTCTCAAGAGTCTCCTTCAGCACCAGAATTCAAAAGTATCCATTCTTTGGCGATCAGCCTTCTTTATGGTCCATCTCTCATTCCATACATCACTATTGGGAAAACCGTAGCTTTAACCTTTGTCAGCAAGGTGATGTCTCTGCTTTTTAAGATGCTGTCTAGGTTTGTCGTTGCTTTTCTCCCAGGAAGCAGAAGATGCATAATATCAGGCAAATGTCCATGTGTGGCCCAAGGAAAGGTCCAGCTTGGCATGTCCTGCTGTCGGCCCATCTGAGACTGAGCCACCTCCAGGTGGTGGCTGAAAAGATGCTTCTCAAGGGGTGAGGCCACCTTCATGGGCCCTGCAGACCAGAGTCAGCCAGGCTGGCTGGGTGGCTGCTAAGGGTGGCGAAGTGAAAGGCCCAAGCAGACATTTTTTGCAAAGCTCACAACATTTGCCTTCCTGCCAGAGTCACGCCGACATGCCCCAAGCAGAATTGCTGGGCCACTAGATAAGGCTGTTGACACACCCTGGCAGAGTGACCCGCACACAGGATTCTGGGAATTGTCACCAGCTGACCAAGAGGTGGGCAGGTAGCTGTGTGTGTCACAAGCAGAACGGCCAGGTCCAGCCTGGGGGGCTTATATTCCAGCCTCGCCCACCCTGGCAGAGGCACTGCCAGCTCCAGCCACAGCCATGAGAGCCCACCTTGCCGTTCTCCTCCTCCTGGGGCTCTTGGCCCTCCGAGTGGAGCCCAGTTCTGCCAAAATGATGAAGCACAGGGCACAGGGTGAGTGCTGATTCTGCTGTTTGGGGGGGGGCGGCAAACAAGGTTGGTGCTTGCAGAAATTCACCTTCCCCGCATTACCATTCCAGGTGGGCAGAAACGGAATCATTCTTGCTTAGAGAATCCTCGTTGTTCAAAGAAAGAGGGCAAAAGAGGATATTTGCACAATCTCCTTCTGTTCCCCACAATAAGATCCTGGCAATGCTTCTGAAAAGCAATTGCTAGAAACCCCAGCCCTGATTTGCCAAGGGAAATGCAGTCAGGAGAAGGCGCTGAGGGGCTTCTGGGTTTGATATGACAGGCAATGGCAAAGGAGAAAGGTTTTCTCCCTCTCTCCTAACGCCAGAACTCGCAGACACCCTGAAGCTGAATGTTGGAAGGTTCAGGACGCATGAAAGGAAACCCTTCTTCATGAAGCACATAGTTAAACTGTGGGACTCCCTCTGGAGGCAGTGATGGTCCGCAGCCTTTGAGGTGATGGTCATTGTTAGTTGCTCTTGATCTAAGCAACTCCTTGGGATGGCTTGATAAGAGAGAGACTCCGGGATAAATTTAGCAGTCATGCAGAAAGAGGAGAGGTCCCCCGATGGATCAGAACTTGGATACATGGCAAGAAGCAGCGAGTGGGAATGACTGTTGAGTTCTCCGGACGGTCCCTCGAGCAGCAACTTTGAGATTTTTCCTTTTAGACTTGTTCATAAATGGTTCAGAGTTAGCAGTGAGCAGCGAGGTAGCTACATTTGCTGCTGAGAGAGAAATGTTCGGCCTGGCTAAAACAAAAATGCAGTTCAGCATAAGCAAGTGTAAAATGATGCCTATTGGGGGCGGAAATTCTAACTTTACATGGGGAATAAGGGGGTCTGAAGTGGCAGCGACTGCCAAGGAAATGGGCATTAAAAATAAGAACCCAAGAATAGCCTGCTGGATGAGGCCAGTGGCCCATCTAGTCCAGAATCCTGTTCTCACATTGGCCAACCAGATGCCTCAGTGCAGAAGCCCACAAGCAGGGTCTGTTGGTGTTTTGCAACTTTGACCTGTTGCAGGACCTTAGCAGAGCATACGCAGAGTTCACGAACACATTCCAGTCAGTAGGACGTAAATCATTATGCCTGTGTGAGACCTAGAGCTGTTTCCAGGCTCCTCTATCTCCAGGCAGAAATTCTCCTTTCTGCTCAGTCATCCTTGGCTGTCGGCCAACTATAATTGACTCTGTGTGAAGCTGCACAGAACTGCACGTTGTCAAATTCCCAACAGGATCTGAGCCCAAGAGTGGCTCGCTCCTCTCCCGTGGCTTCCAGCATCTAGGATTCAGAAGCCCCACTTTCCAGCCCTAGGAGTCTTCACAAGGGAGCTGTTTCCAGAGGAAGAACTGTGAGGGGAGAGAGACTTTGTGCTGCTCATCAGGCAATGGCTTTTTCCAGCTGCCTTGCCCCACCATCCAGCCCTGGGAGCCTTTCCCAAACCATGACTTTAATAATAATAATAATAATAATAATAATAATAATAATAATAATAATACCTTTATTGTCAATGTGCAACCTGTGTACAATGAAATTAACTGAGTCTCCCCCCCCCAAACACTCAGTCTCATTGCACTCTGTGTGCTTGTCACACAACACACCAACCCCGAAAGTCAGTTGCACTATATTACTTTCTGTTCAGCAGCCTAACAGCCCACGGATAGAAACTGTTTTTTAGCCCATTGGTATGACTGATTATGGGACGCAGGTGGCACTGTGGGTTAAACCACAGAGCCTAGGACTTGCCGATCAGAAGGTCAGCGGTTCAAATCCCCGCAACGACAGGGTGAGCTCCCATTGCTCGGTCCCTGATCCTGCCAACCTAGCAGTTCAAAAGCACCTCAAAGTGCAAGTAGATAAAAAGGTACCGCTCCGGCAGGAAGGTAAACAGCGTTTCCGTGTGCTGCTCTGGTTCACCAGAAGCGGCTTAGTCCTGCTGGCCACATGACCCAGAAGCTGTACGCCGGCTCCCTCGGCCAATAAAGCGAGATGAGCATCGCAACCCCAGAGTCGGCCACGACTGGACCTAATGGTCAGGGGTCCCTTTACCTATGACTGATTATACTTCTATATTTCCTGCCCGAGGGTAGAAGATTAAAGAGGTGCTGGCCGGGGTGTGAGTCATCCCTGAGAACTTTCCTTGCTCTCCTAAGGCAATGATCCCTTGCGATGTCATCTGTCGGGCTCAGGGAGCAGCCCATATCATGTGCTGTGTTCACCACCCTCTATAGAAACTTTCTGTCCGTGGCTGTCAAGCCATCATACCCCACTGTGATACAATATGAAAGGATACTTTCTATTGTGGACCAGTAGGAGGAGGTCATCAATTGTTGTTTAACATTGTTTTTTCGCAAGAACCTGAGGAAATGGAGTCTCTGTTGGGCCTTCCTAACCACCTGAGTTATATTGTTTTTCCAAGTGAGGTCTTCACTAAGGTAAACTCCCAGGAATTTAAAGGAAGAGACTCTCTCCACACACACACACCCCAATATACAACGGGGCTACTTCCCCTCTCTTCCTCTGAAAGTCCAACACAATCTCCTTTGTCTTGCTAATTTTTAAGTGCAAGTTATTCTCTAAGCGCCATGTAGATACTTTTTAAACCTCCCCCCTGTACGCTGATTCATCTCCACCTGTAATTAGACCCATTATGGTAGTATCATCTGCAAACTTAATAATTGCAGTGGATGGGTCAGATGAAATACAGTCATATGTATGCAACAGAGCACAGGTAGGGACTCAGCACACCTCCCTGTGGGGTGCCAGTGCTGAGCTTCCGGGAGGTAGATGTAACAGGCCCAATCCTCACTGTTTTGTGTCCGATCCCTCAGAAAGTCTTTAATCCAGTCACAGATGGTAGAAGAAAGGTCTAGTTCCATCAGCTTTTTGATAAGAATGTCCAGAAGGATGGTATTAAAAGCCGATCATAATCAATAAACAACATTGTTAAAAACAGCAGAGGCTGCTGGGAAGAGAGAAGAAGGGATTTTTTAAAGAAACAAATTTATAAGTTCTGTGCCTTTGTTACTCAGTTTGATCCTCCTGTGGGATCAGCTATGCTCTGCCTGGAGAAGTACTTTGATTTATCCATCCATCTTCCAACAAACGCTGTTGAGTTTAAGCAAGTGTAAAGTGATGTGCACTGAGGTATAGAAGCGACGACTGTTCACATGTACACTCATCACAGAATCTGAACTGGTGTTGACTGACCAGGAAGGAGATTTTGGGGTTTTGGGGTTTTGGTAATGATTGATGTTCTAGCGTGTTTTTAATATTATTTTGGGAGCTTCCCATAATGGCTGGGGAAACCCAGCCAGATGGGTGGGGTATAAATAAATTATTATTATTATTATTATTAGATTTTTTTTATTTTCAATGCAGAATCATAACAAAAATTACAAACATTGAATCCAAAATAATACTATACAGACAAAAATCCCCGGAACATATAAAAAAAAAAACAGAAAAGGAAAAAAAAGGCAAAGGAAAAAAAACTAAACTAAACTAAAACGAAAAAGCACACATCTACAGAACAAAACCATATCATTACATACATAAACACAAATTGACTTCCTTCCTTTGTTCTAAGACCTCAAAAAGTTTACTCTTACTGTATTGTTGTGTCTAATTAGATTACTTCCATCTTTGTGCTTTTTTACACCATTTTTTCTTATTCTTTAACCCTGTAAAGCATCATTCATTACATACCAATATACTAACTCCAGAAAAATGTTTTTTCATATACTCTTTAGCACAACCCCATTCTTTTAATAATTTCTGGTCCGATTGTCCCCTTATGTAAGCTGTGAGTCTTGCCAGATTTATGTATTCACAAAGTTTAATTTGCCAATCTTTCACTGATGGAATTTTTCTGCCTTTCCAGTTTTTAGCTATAAGCATCCTGGCAGCTGTTGTTGCATAAAGGAATACTTTCATTTGATTTTCGGGGATATCATTTGTAATTAAACCTAAAAGGAATGTCTCCGGTTTTTTACTAAAATATATTTTAAACATCTTTTTGAGTTCTTCATAGATTTCATTCCAGAATTGTTTAATAGGTCGGCATTCCCACCACATGTGAAACATTGTTCCTATTTCTTTTTTACATCTCCAACAGGTATTCGATTTTAATTTGTAAATTTTAGCCAATTTTACTGGAGTTAAGTACCATTGGTACACCATTTTCATAAAAATTTCTCTTATTGTATAACATGCCATGAATTTGATGTCATATTTCCATAATTTCTCCCATTGGTCCAGCCGAATTACATATCCTATATCACATGCCCATTTGATCATAGCTTCTTTTACTTCTTCATCCTTTAATTCCCATTCTAATAATAAATTATACATTTTGGATATATATTTTTTTGAGTTTTGTAATAATACTTTTTGTAATTTTGATTCTTCTTTTTCAAATCCTATTACTTTATCCTGGTTGAATATTTGTGGAATTTGGTGATATTGTAACCATGTGGTACAGTATTGGGTCACCTCATCGTATGGTCTTAGTTTTAATTGGCCCTGTTCTTCCTTTAGGAGCTGCTGGTAAGTTGCCATTCTTCCTATAGTATTTTTCTTTTTAACTGATATTACTTCTAGTGGTGAGACCCACCATGGGGTTTTTGGTTCTAACAACCTTCTATGTCTCACCCAGTCCTTGTATAATGCATTTCTAATTACGTGGCTTAGAAATTCTTTATGGACTGCCACTTTGTTATAAATTAGATAGGCATTATTATTATTATTATTATTAATGGCAGCTGTAAGGAGGGTAAATTCCATGCTGAGTTGCTGATGGTGAAAAGCTCACAGGCTCTACTGAGCACATAATCAATTATTTTTATTTCCTCCTTGTAGGTGAGAATCATCACGAGGCAGGAGAAATTCACATGGATGAGGAGACCTTCCAGACTCCAGTGCTCTCAGCAAACGGTGAGAAACTATTTGCAAAGTTCAGCCGGAGTCTAACAAGCTTTTGGGACATCAGCGTTTCTCAAGCTGTGGACCAAAGACCCCACAGGTGGGCATCAGTCCACGTTCAGGTGAAACTCAGTGCAGCATCTTTTTCTCACGGTGGCCAACCAGGTGCCATTATGGGAGGCCCATAAGTAGAATCCAAGCATAAGAGAAACTCTCCCCCTCCTGCAGATGCCAGCAGCTGGTATTCAGAAGCAGCGCTGCCTCCAACCATGGAGATCGTATCTATGCGACCACTTCTCCTGTTCTGCCCCGCAGAGGACCTTAAGGTCCATGAATAACTATAGCTTAGAGGTCCCAGGCCCTAAGGAAGTCAGAACATCCTCCACCAAGGCCAAGGCCTTTTCAGTGATGGCTCCGACCTGGTGGAATGCTCTGTCCCAGGAGACTAGGGCCCTTCAGGATTTAACCTCCTTCCGTTGGGCCTGTAAGACAGAGCTATTCCACCTGGCCTTTAATTTGAATTCAGCCTGATCTTTTATTTCCCTTCTTTTCCCTCCCCCTCCCCTTTTATGAAGATTACCCGCTCTGAGACCCCACAGCTAATTCTCCCCTGGTCTCCTTGCTGGCCCAAGTAGGACCAATTCAGCCAGCTAGCCCTGGGGAATTATCTAACTGATTTTTGAATTTTATTGTTATTCATGTTTTTATACTGTATTTTATGCTGCTTTTATAATTAAATGTTTTAAATTTGTTGTTAGCTGCCCTGAGCCCGGCTTTTGAACTGGGAAGGGCGGGGTATAAATAATCATCATCATCATCATCATTGCCATCGTGTCTAGCAGCCATTGATAGTCCTCTCCTCCATGGAAGAATCTTGTCTTCTTTCACAGCCACCCAGGGTGGTGGCCATCACTGCCTTTGTGCTTTGGTGAATGGTGCCCTCTCGTCTCCTTTCCTGCCCAGGGTCCCCGACGCCCAGCAAGTGCCCTGCCACTATCACCCATCACCACCTAGGAGCTGCCTACTGCAGCGAGGGGAGGCCCTGCCCAGGAGACCAGAAGTGCTGCCGTGTGGGGAATATTTTGAAGTGTGTCCTTCCAGAAGGAGGTATGTATGTTGCCCCTGTTCCCCATATCCCAGTGCCATGCATGGTGGAAAGGGACATAGTTCTTCTAAAAATCAGCCACTGCTTCCCTGGCTGGGATGGAGCAATGCTCAAGATCCTGGAGGAGCCCTGTGAATTTCCCTGCTGTTTGCCAGAGTGCCCTTGAGAAAGGATTCTGCCTACGCTGCCCTCTGCACACAACCATGAATCCTAGAGTTGAGTTTCTTGCATCTGGAGGAGTTACAGGGTGCAGTGGCCGAGCCTCACCCTAAGAAAAACCCCTTCCTGATCTCCTCTGCCATGAGTAAGTGGCCTTACAGTGGCCTGAGTGGATGAGGAGGTCAAGCACTTTGCACTGACAGGAGTGAGACCTCATCAGCGTGTAACTCCTGTGCTCAGAGATCTGCCCTGGTTGCTTATCTGCAATTGGGCCAAGTATATACAGTAAAGTGGGACGCGGTTGGCGCTGTGGGTTAAACCACAGAGCCTAGGACTTCCCAATCGGAAGGTCGGCGGTTCGAATCCCCGCGACAGGGTGAGCTCCCGTTGCTCGGTCACTGCTCCTGCCCACCTAGCAGTTCGAAAGCACCTCAAAGTGCAAGTAGATAAATAGGTACCACTCTGGCGGGAAGGTAGACGGCATTTCTGTGCGCTGCTCTGGTTCACAAGAAGCGGCTTAGTCCTGCTGGCCACATGACCCGGAAGCTGTACGCCGGCTCCCTCAGCCAATAAAGTGAGATGAGCGCCTCAACCCCAGACCTAACGGTCAGGGGTCCCTTTATGCAGTAAAACGCTTAACTTGGGACCAGTTTACCTACGAGATCAGCTTCAACCAGTGGAATAGGCACTACTGCAGGTGCCATAAAATTCCTGTTCTGCATCTGTGGGAATCTTAATCTTAATTTTGCAGATTCAGCAAAAATCCGCCAAGTCGCTGTTTTGCAGCCCGATCCCCAGATGTGTCCAGGAAAACCCAGACGTATGGCAGCCCTATTTTAACTTTTCAAAAGTCTTACGCGGCTGTTGTTGATTAGTGTTTTATTTTATTCTTTTGGTGGTGCTTACATTTTATGAAATAAATACAGTGGATGCTCGGGTTGTGAATGTGATCCGTGCGGGATGCACGTTCACAACTTGCAGCATCCGCAACCCGCAGTGGTGCATCTGCACTCACGCAGGTTGTGATTAAGTGCTTCTGCGCATGTGTGACCGCCAAAACTCAGATGTAATGCGTTCCAGTACTTCCAGGTTTTGGCTGTGCGCAACCCAAAAAAAACCCACAGCCTGAAGCATCTGTAACCAGAGGTATGGCTGTAAATAACTTGCAATGCTCCAGCTTTCATTTATGGCCACCTCCAGCAGCAACAAACCCAGCAGCTCCCAGAAGAATGCTCACCTGTGGCGCAAGAGACCCACTGACTGCCCTCTTGCCTTGCAGTGCATCGCGGCTACTGTCCCCACACGGAAGATCGTGCTGCTGCTGCTGCCTCCTCCTCCTCCAGCCCCTGTTCTGATGACACCCAGTGCACCTCCGAGGAGAAGTGTTGCTTGAGGGATGGTCTCAGGAGATGCACCAAGGCTCAGCCAGGTACCGGCCGTGACAAGCACCTGAAGCCCCAGCATCCCCACCCCACACACACTGCAGGGGCCTCCAGAAGGGCCAAAGCAGCACTGGGGGGCAGAAGAGTTGATCTTTCCTTCCAGCACCCGCTCCCAGCCCTGATTCATTCTATCTATCTATCTATCATCTATCTATCTATCTATCTATCTATCTATCTATCTATCTATCTATCGTATTTTTTGCTCTATAAGACTCACTTTTTCCCTCCTAAAAAGTAAGGGGAAATGTGTGTGCGTCTTATGGAGCGAATGCAGGCTGCGCAGCTATCCCAGAAGCCAGAACAGCAAGAGGGATTGCTGCTTTCACTGCGCAGCGATCCCTCTTGCTGTTCTGGCTTCTGGGATTCAGAATATTTTTTTCTTGTTTTCCTCCTCCAAAAACTAGGTGCGTCTTGTGGTCTGGTGTGTCTTATAGAGAGAAAAATATGGTATATATATATATATATATGCAGGTTTTGGTGTCCTCGGGTGTCTTCCCGTGTAAAAGTTGGGGTACCACTTAGGTGGGTCATTAGGTGGTACTCAGGATATCACTCAAGAAATCACTCAAGATATCCCTCAAGTAATTAAGGAACAAAAGAAGAAAAGGCACACTAGCCTGGGAACTTCCTCTCTGCCCAGAACATTGGAGGCTATACACCACACCCCCTCAACAGTATTTATAGGAACTCAAACACTGAGATCCTGCTCTGTTCCAGTAACAAGAAGCCGAAAGCACCAGCCTGAAGATGACGAGTGAGACCTCGTCGAAACGTCGCCTAGACACCCCAACTTTTACACGGGAAGACACCCGAGGACACCAAAACCTGCATTCCTGTACCCGTGAAAATCTACGAAAGCATATATATATATATATATATATATATATGCAGGTTTTGGTGTCCTCGGGTGTCTTCCCGTGTAAAAGTTGGGGTGTCTAGCCTAGACACCCCAACTTTTACACGGGAAGACACCCGAGGACACCAAAACCTGCATTCCTGTACCCGTGAAAATCTACGAAAGCATATATATATATATATATATATATATATATATATATATATATACCCCGCCCATCTGGCTGTGTTTCCCCAGCCACTCTGGGCAGCTTCCAACAAAATATTAAAATACAATAATGCATCAAACATTCAAAGCTTCCCTAAAGAGGGCTGCCTTCAGATGTCTTCTAAAAGTCTGGTAGTTGTTCTTCTCTTTGACATCTGATGGGAGGGAATTCCACAGGGTGGGTGCCACCACTGAGAAGGCCCTGTGCCTGGTTCCCTGTAACTTGGCGTCTCACAGCGAGGGAACCGCCAGAAGGCCCTCGGCGCTGGACCTCAGTGTCCGGGCAGAGCGATGGGGGTGGCAACGCTCCTTCAGACTCTGAACCCAAGAGCACCTCAATCCTGCCAACCAACCTTTGCTGTCCTTGGCAAGGAAGAGCCCCCTGGGCAGCTGGCCAGCCATGATGTGGCCACAGGAGAAGGTTTGGTGCCAAAGGTGCTAAGGGTGTGTCAGGATGACCCTGCCTTATCAGCAGACCTGAGAGAAGGGAGGGTTGTGCATCACGGATGTGGCTCAAGCCAAGAGTCCATTGGCATCCCTTGCCTGGTCTGCTCCTCCTCTTCCAGAAGATGACTTGGCATAGCCAGGGTGGCTGGGCTAAACGGGCCACTGGCCTGATCCGGCAGCCGCCTCTTAGGGCTCTGCTTTTTGCCAATTAATTTTCATTGATCTTCCAAATTTTTAACAGATTAACAGCAAATTAATTCAAATTTAACACAAATTTAAAAGTCGGCTTAATTTTTACTCACCTATTATCTATGCTTAATTAAGTATTCTATGTATATGTTTAAATCTTGCTTCTATTTATTTAATAATTGTTCACTTAGATTCATCCTGTTATGTATTTATTTAGATGTTTTGCTTATGCTTTTTTAAAAAAAATTATTTTATTTTATTAACATATGAAACACATACATATACATTTACACAATACACGTACACAACACACTACCTAATGTTCATAACATAAAACATACCGACATTACTCTATATACTACCTACCTATACTATACCTACACACCTACCCCACACAGACACCCACCAAGTGACTTAACTTCCAGCCGTTCTTGTTATGCTGCTTTATTTTTCCAACTAGCTTAAACGCATTTCATTATTTCTTTAATCTGTTTAAGATGTTTTGCTTATGCTGGTCTATGACCATAATAAAGTACTTGACATGAAAGTTGACTTTTAACCCACCTTCAAAACGTTTCTTTTCCCTTCCTCCTTTGCTGCTCACAATAAAATACTTCCTAATTACTTTTCCACCCATTCTCTATTGCCATTGACGGCTCATGTTCAATTCCCACTGAGACTTTTATTTAACTATTTCCCCAGTTAATCAAGTAGATTTAATCTTCCTTTGTGCTTCACTCTTCCCTTCCTCTCCAGAAAAAAGGGGCCTTTGCCCCAAGAGCCGCCTTTTGCCCGCGTTCCGCCCGTGCGACAGCGAGTGCAAGGACGACCGAAGTTGCAGCCTTGGGCAGAAGTGCTGCTTTAAGGACTGCGGCTTGAAGTGTGTTGACCCTGAGATTCACCATCAGGGCAGTGGGCAGCACGACAGGCAGCTCTGGGAAAGGGAGAAGGATGAGCCCAGCAAGCAGGAAGAAGGTGAGTTGTGGAACCACAGACTCAGCGAACTGTAGAGTTGGCAGAGACCCAAGGACCCCCCTTGCAATGATCTAGGGCAGGGGTCGGCAACCTAAGGCCCGTGGGCCACAAGCGGCCCACTAGGGTCGTTTAACCAGCCCAAAAGCCTCCCCTGGACTGAGCCGCCTGCTCAGTAAGTCCCTGTGTGCTGCAATAAACCGGCGCAGCGCAGCACAGGGACTCACTTCCACGGCACCAGAAATCATATCTGCGCAGATGCCAGAAAACACGTCTGCACACATGCAGACGCTGGAAACTGTGGGCATGCATGCGATCCGGTCCATGGAGGGATCTCTGCTGGAGTAAACCAGCCCAGACAAGGTAAACCTTGCCAATCCCTGCTCTAGGCGGGAAGCGAAGCTGCCTCAGAAGGAGGGGTCTGCTGTGGATCTCTGTCTGGCAAGTTGCCACTGCCGCTGGGCCAAGGGAGGGTCTTTCCTAGGCAGAGTCTGGAGGCTCCCGAAGCAGCAGCAGCAACAGCAGTGGGAACGTTTGCCGGATCTGATTTTGGCCTCATTGCAGGGAGGCCAAGAGCTCCTGATGAGTCCAGGAAGAGGGCTTAGCCCCCTCCTTCAGGGTAGAAGTGGGGTGGTGGGTCTTCCACAGTTGGGCAGGTGTCCCAAAGGAAGTGTGTTGTTAGGAGATTTTGTTCATGGCTTCAGTCTGAGGTGCCATAAAAAGGGAGTGAAAGGAACCAAGAGCCTTGGAGAGCTGCTACTTCCAAGTCTAGAGTTCTGCATAGCCGCTGACTGTCTTTAGGAAGTGCAAAAGCCCCCCACCCATTTTTCAGTGGTCCAAGGCAAGCAGTGAGAGGCTCCTGCAGATGCTGGTTGCACCCAGAGGCGCAGCAAGGTCAGGTGGTACCTGGTGCGAAAAAATTGTTGTCACCCCCCCACACACACACTGCAATTTTTGGGAACGTTGCCAGGGGTGTGAGCACTAACCTAAGATAAGCTGGAGTTCTTGTTATTAAATATACCAAGAAAAAAGCACACCAAGAACTCAGGCCAATGCAAGTTTCAATAGTGGTCCCTACTCACAAATCAATAGTCAATAGTAACAAAAACTAATCCATTCAATAGTATGTATTCTGACAATGAATACAAACTCAAATAGAGGTTACGAACTCTAACAGAGATTACAAACTCAAACTCATAAAGATATTTGAGTTTGTGTTCCTTGTCAGAATACATACTTTTGAAAGGGGTGTGAGCACTGGCAACCGGAAGTGTGAGCACTGCCCATCAGGGGTACCAGCAGCATCCGCTAACCACAGAAATCTGACCGCTGATCGCATAAACCCGCCTGCCTGGGATGCAAGCGCCACCCACCAGGGGGGTGCCAGGCTGATCGCCGAGCGTATTTGCATGATCAGCGGGCATATTTTCACGACAACGATCATGCCAGTCATTAAAATCCACCCGCCGGAGGTGAGAGCGCCACTATGCCCAGGGGGGATATTTTTTAAAAAAAGATATTTATTGAAGTTTCAAAAATTATATAAAAACAAAACAATAATACAAACAAAACACAAAAAAGTATAATTTCAGTCCCTTATTTTCTTATAACTTACTTCCCTGACCTCCTCATACCTCCCCTTTCTGTATTCCAGTTTCTAATTATTAGTTCAGCAAATCCTCTCCCTTAATTTTCATTTAATTTTTAGCCTTTCTTTTCTTTTTACTTAATCATTACAGCTGAAAACCACTTAATTTCTAAACCAACGTCATTCTAACATTCATTAATTTTGCAATGTTTCCTAAGATAATCCTTAAATTTCTTCCAATCTTCTTCCGCTGTCTCTCTTCCCTGGTCTCGGATTCTGCCAGTCATTTCTGCCAGTCCCATATAGTCCATCACCTTCATCTGCCATTCTTCCCAGGTGGGTAGATCTTGTGTCTTCCAATACTTTGCGATGAGTATTCTTGCTGCTGTTGTAGCGTACATAAAGAAAGTTCTATCCTTCTTTGGCACCCTCCCCAGGCATGAAACCTGGGGCAGACCGCACCCCCCCCTTGTGACACCCCTGGTTGCACCCCACCTCTGTAGAGCATCCCCTTTCTCTCTTTCAGTGCGCCCCGGACAGTGCCCTGTGCCCCATGGATCCGGGACGTGCGCAGAACTCTGTCGCAGTGATGCCTCTTGCCAGCTTGGGCAGAAGTGCTGCAGCAACGCCTGTGGCCACGAATGCATGAAAGTCACTGGAGGTAAGAGAAGTCAGCGGGAGCCCAAGCCATCGCTCTGAGCAGCTTCATTGGCACATCTATGCAACCTTAGCCTAAGATGGAGGCGCTCGCAGCGTCAGCACCTCAGCAGATCTCGCTTCTCCATGAGTCACAGCTTTGGATCTGGAACTGAGCAAGCTGTGGGGTAGCAGTGGGGCGGTGGGTCTTCTACACCTGGGCGAATTGGACAGAACTTTGGCGAAGAAAGCAAAGAATGGAAACTGAATAAAAAAGAAAACGTGTAGGGAGGAAATTCTTGTGATTTTTTTAAAGTGCCAAATGATACAGAAATGTGGATAACTGAATTTAAGATTGGGGAAAAGGAGAAACTGAGAGAAAATGGAATTGATGTTTTTATGACTGACTGATTGATTGATTGATTGATTGAATTTGTACACCGCCCCTTCATCCAAAGATCACAGGGCAGGTCACAACATGAAAATACAGTGGTACCTCGGGTTACATACGCTTCAAGTTACAGACCCCGCTTGCCCAGAAATTGTGCTTCGGGTTAAGAACTTTGCTTCAGGATGAGTAGAGAAATCATTCTCCAGTGGCGCGGTGGCAGCAGGAGGCCCCATTAGCTAAAGTGGTGCTTCAGGTTAAGAACAGTTTCAGGTTAAGAACAGATCTCCGGAACAAATTAAGCACTTAACCCGAGGTACCACTGAACAAAATAAGAAAACAGAATACCAAATAAAAGCAAAAGAGCTGGAATCCTCTCTCTCTTCAGCACCAACAAAGGGCTCAATAATCTCTCTCTCTGTTACAGTCAAGCCTGGCATCTGCCCCGCTCTGGCTCAAGGCAATGAGTCACTGCCCCTCCAGTTCTGCTCCACGGATGCCAGCTGCCCAGGGGACCAGCTCTGCTGCGAGACCATGTGTGGGCGGCAATGCTTGCTCCCTTTCGGAGGTGAGGAACTCCCTGGCGATAGAAGAAAACACTGGGGATGCTCTCCAGCTTGGCTTGCCAGATCATCCTCAACGTTCCCTGCAGCCTTTCCAGAACTTCCTCCTGTTCAGTCTTCTCCCTTTCTTCTTTTACCCAGTGCCCAGAGGATACTGCCCCAGGGAACCTCCCCAATCCAGCCAGAATGTAGCAAATTGTTCTTCTGACTTAAGTTGTGGTTCAGGCGCTGACTCCCCAAGGAAGAAGAAGTGCTGCAGTTACGGTCATCTGCAGACTTGCCTGGAGGCTGAGGAAGGTATTGCTTCTCCAGGAATGCTGGGGGTGGGGGTGGGCAATGCCAGCAGGACTTGGGAAGGATGTTCATGGGGCTTTGTAGAGCCCAGAGTTTGGATATTGCCCAAGTAGGGAGTGTGTGCAGAGGCCGCTTGCAGAATCTCCACTCCCTAATGCCCAGCTGTTTTGTGATCACTTGTGGTAGTACTGTGGGACTCGGGGGGCGGGAGAGGGCAATGCACTCTGCGCATGCTTCAGCGGCACTCTCATTTGTCACTTCCTCACACATTCTAGGATTGAGCCCTGGCATTCAAAAAACTATCCGGAGCCTCTGGACTCTGTTGCCACAATGCGCTCTTCAGAGATGTCCAGAGAGGGTAGTTCATGTACATGCAGCTATGAAAGACAACAGAGACCATTAGCATTGGCCAGGAGAAGGGAGAGAGTCAATAATAATAATAATAATAATAATAATAATAATAATAATAATAATTTATTTATATCCCACCCATCTGGCTGGGTTTCCCCAGCCACTCTGGGCAGCTCCCAACAGAATTAAAAGCACAATAAAACATCAAGCATTAAAAACTTCCCTAAACAGGGGTTCCCCAAACAGGGGTTCCAGGCAATTACCCAGGTCCAGTTTCCTTGGAGGTCAGACTGTGGTGTCTTTAGGATATGTGGTTGTATTCACACATATATCCAGCCTGGGCATAGGATGGAGGGGCTCATGGCATTAACACCCCAATAAACCCTGCTTCTCCATTAGCCACAGCACAGAGCAATTCAGTCTCTGTGTCTCCAGCTTCCAGCCTGCTTCCAGCTCAGCTCACACACAAAACCCCATGCTATGTAGCACTTGGGTGAGGGGGATCGAGGAAAGCTCGATCATTAGCCTGGAGAGCTTCATCACTTAGTTGTGGCTCTTGCAGTCTGGCATTCCTTTGGGAATGCCGAAGAGGACACTTAAGGGGCCAGCCAAGGCCAATGGCTCACAAAGAGACTGCCTGACTAGCTCAGCAACCTCCACTGTTCTGTTCTAACCCTCCCTGGGTGCAAGACCCCAAGTGTGGGAATGTTCAGGGATGCAGTAGAGAATATATTGTCTGATTATATCCTTTTCCAGCTTGTGTTAACAAGTTCATAATTTAGCAGAGTAACATTCCCCTTTTTAAACTTGCAGCGGATGCGTTTGCTCAGGCTTGCTAAAGCCTCTATAATAACTGTTCTGATATTTTCCCCTTATTCCCTCATAAAAGATAAGAAACGACACAGTCTTCTATAAAAATATAAAAAGAGTTTACTCACATTCTGTTCACAATCAGATCCCAGGAGGCAGACTTAGCTTAGAAAACTAACATTCACCTGGAAACTATCTCATAAGGAGACAGTCCCTTTGTCCTCTCCTGGCTGGAGGCCAAGAGAGCATCTTTGGCTAAGCAGATGTTGCTTCTTCAATGCATGTAGTCAAAAAGAGAGAGATGGCTGCCCTGCCCTGTGCTTTTGTCGTTACCTGCACAGGTGAGGCCACGCCCACCTCTAGTCACATGCAGAGGAAGTCTGTCCCAGCCCAGAAGGAAACAGGAAGTTTACCTGCTGGCTGGACAAACATTCCTCCCCATGTGTAAACATGCTCACTCTAGGGATGTTGTACCGGTACTTGACTGCTCTTAAAAAAAATTCCTTCCAGTAGCACCTTAAAGACCAACTAAGTTAGTTCTTGGTATGAGCTTTCGTGTGCATGCACACTTCTTCAGATACACTGAAACAGAAGTCACCAGACCCTTCTGTATAGTGAGAAGGTGGGGAGGGGTATTACTCAGAAGGGTGGTGGGAATGGGTGATTGGCAGATAGCTGTGATGAGCCTCTTGACGACTCTTAACGACTGCAATAGGTCTTACAGGAAAAAGCAAGGGGTGAGAAGGTGAAAAATGGCTTTGTCATGTATAATGAGATAAGAATCCAATGTCTTTGTTCAGACCAGGTCTCTCCATGGTTTTAACTTTGGTAATAAGTTGCAATTCAGCAGCTTCTCTTTCCAGTCTATTTCTGAAATTCCTTTGTAGTAGAACAGCTACTTTGAGATCTTGTATAGAATGTCCTGGGAGATTGAAGTGTTCTCCTACTGGTTTCTCTGTCTTGTGATTCCTGATGTCCGATTTATGTCCGTTTATTCTTTGGCGTAAGGTTTGGCCTGTTTGTCCAATATAGAGAGCTGAAGGACACTGTTGGCATTTGATGGCATACACAATGTTAGACGATGAGCAATTAAATAGTCCCGAGATGGTATGTGTGATGTTGTTGGGGCCAGTAATGGTGTTGTCCGGGTGTATGTGGCAGCAAAGTTGGCATCTGGGTTTATTGCAGGCTCTGGTGCCAGTGTCTGTGTTAAGTCTGGTTGTAGTATTATTGTGGGTTAGGAGTTGTTTAAGATCGGGTGGCTGTCTGTAGGCAATGAAAGGTCTTCCTCCCAGAGCTTGAGAAAGAGAACTGTCATTGTCCAGGAGAGGTTGTAGATCTCTGATGATGTGTTGTACTGTTTTAACTTGGGAGCTGTATGTGATGACTAGAGGTGTTCTGTTATTTTCTTTTTTGGGTCTGTCTTGCAGCAAGTTCTCTCTGGGTATCAGTCTGGCTCTTAAACAACTCCTTCAGCTCTCTATATTGGACAAACAGGCCAAACCTTACGCCAGATAGGCTACCTATCTGTAACTTGACTGCTCTTGTGTTTCACATCCCACACCAAGAACTGGAAGGGACTCGAGGCGTCATTCAGACAAGAGTGTGGCTGGAGGAGGTAGAACCAGTGGCGTAGCAAGGTCAGGTGGTACCCCGTGCAGAACATTTCTTGTCAAACCCCACCACCACCATTGAACTTATTAAAAGAAGGGAAAATAAGTTACTTAGAACTGGTCTCCTGCTTCTGTGGTTCAGGGCACAGACGCAGACCTCTCCTCCTTCTCCTCCTCTTTCCTCTTCCCCCAGAGCACCCTGGCATGTGTCCAAGAAAGAACGTGGTGCATAGCTTTGCCCCCTGCGAGGACAAGTGCCGAGACGACAGAGACTGTGACGTCAACAAGAAATGTTGCTTCAGCGGCTGTGGGCGGGACTGCCTGGACCCAGGTACTAGCACAACACCTGCACAACACTAGCACAAAAAGGGCACAGAGCTCAGAGCTCTGGGGCCCAAGAACATCCCCTCCTTGACCTCCATCCCCTCTGCCTCCCACAGTTCCCAGCAACCGATGCCTATTGCCCCCTGAGACCGGATTTTGCAGAGCGTACGTTCAGCTTTACTTCTATTGCCCAGTGCGGAGGAGGTGCCTTCAGTTTATTTATGGCGGCTGCGGGGGCAACACCAACCGATTTAGCACAAAGGAGGAATGTCAGAAGTCCTGTGGGAAAATCAACGCAGGTATGGAACATCTGCCTTGTTTGTTTGTTTTTTTAATATTTATTGACTGCAAAAATTTTTTTTGAAAAGAATAAAGGGTGCATCATGGACTCTGCCACCCACTAAACTCTCAGCTTACAATTCAAATCTGGGAAAAAGAAATGGCAGTTTGACATAAGAAGAGTTCTTCAGGCAAGAAGAGTCTCATTCAAAGTCAGCCTTGGGGAGTTATCCTGGGCTCTGTGCTACCTAGGAAAACCCAGCTGGTGGCAGCAATAGCCAGGAGTATTTCCTCAACTGCTGATGCAGCAATTGCGATACTATCTGGAGTGGTTAGACCTGACAGTTGCAAAATATTATTTCAGCAGCCAGGTGGTTGTTAAACAGGCAGCTCTTCTCCAAAATATTTTGTGCATACACAAACACACACAGACACACAGACTGAACATCCATGCACATTTGTGCAAGGGAGTCCATGGAAGCATAGAATGATAGAATTGTAAGGTTGGAAGAAGAAGAAGAAGAAGAAGAAGAAGAAGAAGAAGAAGAAGAAGAAGAAGAAGAAGAAGAAGAAGAAGAAGAAGAAGAAGAAGAAGAAGAGTAGTAGTAGTAGTAGTAGTAGTAGTAGTAGTAGTAGTTTGGATTTGATACCCTGCCTTTCACTCCCTTTAAGGAGTCTCAAAGCGGCTAACATTCTCCTTTCCCTTCCTCCCCCACAGCAAACACTCTGTGAGGTGAGTGGGGCTGAGAGACTTCAGAGAAGTGTGACTGGCCCAAGGTCACCCAGCAGCTGCAGGTGGAGAAGCGGGGAATCGAACCCGGTTCACCAGATTACAAGTCCACCGCTCTTAACCACTACACCACACTGGAAGGGACCCCAAGGGTCCTCTAGTCCAAGCCCCTGCAATGCAGAATAGAGTGGTACTGTTATTTCTCTTGACCTGGACACTATAGCTCTGCTGACGCAGCTTAGAACAGGAGCAGCTCTCTTGCTGCCGCATCCCACAGTGGACTCATGTTCAGCTTGGAATCTGCTAAGACCCCTAGTTGCTCTGGGGTTCCTCACTGCCCCATCACTTGGGGGTTTGGTTTCCAAATTACAGGTAGGTAGCCATGTTGGTCTGCTGTAGTTGAAAGAAAATAAAAAAAATACTTCCAGTAGCACCTTAGAGACCAGCTCAGTTTGTTCTTGGTATGAGCTTTCGTGTGCATGCACACTTCTTCAGATACACTGAAACAGAAGTCACCTGACCCTTGTATATATAGTGGGAGGGTGGGGAGGGGGGTGGGAATGGGTGACTGGCTGATAGGTGTGGTAAACCTGTTGACGACTGTTAACGACTGCAATTGGTCTTACAGGAAAAAGCAAGGGGTGAGATGGCTAAAAATAGCTTTATCATGTATAATGAGAAATTCTTTTGAAATAGTCCTATTTAATTGCTCATCTTCTACCATTGTGTATGCCATCAAGTGCCATCAAGTGCCCTTCAGCTCTCTATATTGGACAAACAGGCCAAACCCTACGCCAAAGGATAAATGGACATGAATCTGACACCAGGAATCGCAAGACAGAGAAACCAGTAGGAGAACACTTCAATCTCCCAGGACATTCTAGACAAGATCTCAAAGTAGCTGTCTTATTTCAAAAGAATTTCAGAAATAGACTGGAAAGAGAAGTTGCTGAATTGCAACTTATTGCCAAACTTAAAACCATGGAGAGACCTGGTCTGAATAGAGACATTGGATTCTTATCTCATTATACACGATAAAGCTATTTTTAGCCATCTATAAAGGTCTGGTGACTTCTGTTTCAGTGTATCTGAAGAAGCACATGAAAGCTCATACCAAGAGCAAATTTTGCTGGTCTCTAAGGTGCTACAGGAAGGATTTTTTTTTATTATTTGGTTTCCCAATGTCATTCTCTGGCCCAGAGGAAGGTTGCGCCAGCCATGGGCAACTGTCGCCTGCTGCCTGTGGTTAAACTGCTCCTGGCTCACCTCCCCCAGCTGCCTTATAAGAAGGTCCCACCCCCAGGGAGCCCCCACTCCGCTTCCAGAGAGCACCATGCAGCTCCACCTTGCCCTTCTCCTCCTGCTTCTGGGGCTCCTCTCCAGCTGTGCCAACTCTTCTGCTGCTGGTGGTGGTGGTGAGAGCCGGCGTCACCTGCCAAGGGGTGAGTGGGGGACATGGTGGCCATGCACCCCGCCTGAGGGTGGTCTCTGTTTGCCCAGGCCAGGGGGGACTCATGAGGACAACCAGACAAGGACTGCGTCGGGTCATCAGGCCCAGAAGCATTTAATCCTTTTGCCCTCGGTGCTAGCAGGTTCACATTGCAGAGATGAGGCAGCAGGAGAGACAGTGTAACTTCCTGGGGCCTACAAAAATCTTTTGATTTTTGTAATTCTTAACCAAATCCATAATTTAACCTTCAATGCACGTTCTGAGCAATGGCTTGCGCACTTGTGCTGTGAACTGAGCGTTTCTGAGCATTTCCAAATCTATATGAACATTCGCTCCTGCGCTTTGACGGCAGGACAGCACAGCCTCATTTTATGATTTGTATGTTTTCGTAAGCGAACCCCGTGCGAATACAACAAAGCGCTTGTGTGATACACATTGGGTTGTGTTGCCCACGCAGGTTTAACATCTAAAGTGCATGGCTGGTTCTGCAACAATCTTGTGGGTGCTTGTATTATTGATATGAGTCATTAGGATCTTGATATTCTCAACAAGTATGGATACCATCATATTTATTATTAACATGAAAATGAGACCCTGCTGTTATTTTATATCCATGTAAAGATTCTTAGCCTTTGCAGAGGTCCCCCCAAAAAAATTTCACCGGGGGCCAAACCTACTTTTGGTGGCCCTGCATGTCCAGCTGTGCATGTTTTCTGCCCCCTGGGTGTTGGGGGGTCTTGGTAGTGAAGCCTTTTCTAGCCTGAGTCCTGGCAGCTGTTTTGGATTACGACAGCTGGTTGTGCTGCAGTAGGATCGAGGCATTCATGGCCCATGCAGATGTTTCTGAACTACAACTCCCTTCCACCTCACCAAGCATGCCCAATGGGAGTTGTAGTTCAGCAAGCACCCAGTGGGCCAAAGGTTCCCCACACCTGGCATATGCAATGACAAGGAAAGGTCCCTCTAGTTTGGCATCAAGATGCTTCTGGGACAGGGCCCCACTGAGAACGATGTTAGGAGTGATGCCAAGTGCCACACGGAAGCTGACGCAACCCGGTTAATTTCTAGCCTTTCCCTCGTACACATAACTTGAGGTTGGCCTCTTGAATTTCACCTGCCATTATCTCTTCCTTTAGGAGCTGATGAGGAGCTTCTGACGGAGCTGGCATCCCATTCTGTTCCTGGTAAGTGTAAAGGCACCTTCCCAAGTTTTCTCAACAGGCTGGTGATGCCTCTAGGATGGCAAACATTCCTCTGCGTGTTTTTAGCATTCTCTCTCTCTCTCTCTCTTCAAGTTATTTGCAAATCGTTTGGTTGATCCAGAGGTTTTCAACCTTTGTGAGTCCATGGCTCCTTTGACCAACTACAGTCTTTCTGTGGCACCCCTGTGGGGCTCAGGAGCCCAGTTACACCACCCCTTGACTGCAAAGCCAGCAGCCCCCAACCCTTTTCAAACATCCTCCCTTGTGGAGTGTTCCCTCAGGCTCCTTGGGAATCCCTCCAGCTGCCACTGCTGCCACTCCTGTCTTTGAGCTGCCCCCTATCTGCCCCATAGAGAGGTGCCTCCTCACCCTGCCCCTGTGGGCTTGTCTGTCCATTCCCAGTAACAAGGGCTGGTGGGCTGCCTGTCTGGGCTCCCGCTTGCTTGCTTGCTTGCTTACTCCGAGGACATCTCAGTTCCTGGCCACCAGCACCCCCTGGCCAGCCCCAGAGGCACCGTTCGCCTCAGTGGTGGAGCTAGCCACTCGGGCACCCAGAGTGGAGCACATCCTGTGCACCTGGGGGGCAATTGGCATGGCAATCAGTGCCCATTGGGGGCAATCAGCGTGGCAATTGGCACCCAGGGGGTGTGGCAGTGATTCACCCAGGGAGGCGATTGGCACGGTGATTGGCACCCAGGGGGGCGGGGCAGCGATCCGCCCAGGCCCGATTTTGTCACCCCCCTCTAGGATGACACCCAGGGTGGACCGCCCCACTGCCCCCTTCCTACGCCCCTCCAGCTGCTCAAGCCTTTGGGAGGCAGAGACACAAGAGGGCATCAGAGGAGGGAAGGAAGGAAAGAGGGATGGAGGCCATTGTTGCCCGTAGCACCATCAAGACACCCCAGGGTGCCATGGCACACTGGTTGAAAACCGCTGGGCTAATCAGATGGCTTTAAAAGAACATTTGATGGATTCAAGCAGGAGGAGAGGGCTGTCGATGGATCCTAGGCAGAATGGCTCTGCTCTGCCTCTACAGTCAGAGGCAGTGAATGGTTTCAAAGGCCAGTTGCTGGAAAACCACAGGGGGGCAGAGTTGCTCTTGTGCTCAGATCCTGCTCCTGTGTTTCTCACAAGCCTCTGGTTGGCTGCTGTGGGCACAGAATGCTGAATGAGATGTGACATTGTCGTGATCCAGCAGGTTCTTCTCATGCTTTTATGTATTACTGTATTTTAATATTTGGTTGGAAGCAGCCCAGAGTGGTTGGCAGCCCAGAGTGGCTGGGGAAGCCCAGCTAGATGGGCGGGGTATAAATAAATTATTATTATTGTTATTATTAGTTTAATGTTTCCCACCCACCCACCAACACTCCCCTCCCACCCTGCTTATTTCTCCTGACTTCCTTTGGCTCTACCAATGTCCTCTCTCTCTCTCTCTCTCTCTCTCTCTCTCTCTCTCTCTCTCTCTCTCTCTCTCTGCAATTTAATCTTTATCGATTTTAAATATTGAATCCATTCCCCACAAAAAGAACCAAGGGAAAAAACACATCAAATACAAAGGAAATGTTACATATAAAATAAATTCTTCCATACGTTGAGACTTCCGTCATCCTCAGCATGGGTTCTTCGTTTCCTTGTTGACTGCATATTGTGTGACCTTTAACTTATCATAAATTATCTATAATCTTTGTAGCACAGAACATTGCAGAAGTTAATCAAAGCATGTCAAATATTTCATATGTCAACCATGTTCTTTTAAATACAATCTGTACGCATCCCATTCTTTGTCTCCTTCCTAATTTTCCCTGTCATCTTTCCCAATTCTACATGGCCAAATAATTTCGCCTGCCACGCCATTTTAGCTGGCATTTTGTGTCCCTTCCACCATTTGGCTATCAGCATTTTCGCGGCGGTGGTTGCATGCACGAATACCTTTCTCAGTTCCTTCGGAATATCTGCCGCCATGATGCCTAAAAGGAAGGCTTCTGGGTTTTTTTATGAAAGTTAGTTTAAATGTTATTGTTTTAGCTCATTATAAATAATTCCCCAAAGTTTATTTTATCTTTTTACATTTCCACCCATGTCATCTTATTGCTGTTGTGGATTTTATTTCTGAGCGCCATACATATTGTGACCACAGCGCCATCGCCACCCAGTGTCCCCTTTCCTGGGGGTTTTTAAGCAGAGTTTGGGCGGTCATCTTCCTGGATGCTTGAGCTGAGATTCCTTCCTGCTAGGGGTTGGACTAGATGACCCTCAGGTCCCTTCCAACTCTACCATTCTATGATTCTCTGACCTCACCACAGTCTGTAAAACGGGTCTCTCCTCCGTGCCTAGATTTCTGCAACCTCCCCAGTGACCCCGGCCATTGCGACAACTCCACCCTTCGATTCCACCACAGCCCCCACACGGGGCAGTGTCTGAAGTTTCTCTACCGAGGCTGCGGGGGCAACAGGAACAACTTTGGGACGCAGCTGAGTTGCCTGCAGACGTGCGCGGATCCTGGTGAGCAGGCAGGAGGACAGTCCGGTGGGCTGGGGACGGGGAGGGTAAATTCATCCCTTTCTCTGTTTGCTTTATGCATGCCGTGAAATACTGTATGCAAGATGAAAGAAGGGCCAAGGAATGAGAGGTCAGCAAACTTTTTGAGCAGGGGGCCAATCCGCTGTCCCTCAAACCTTGGGGGGGGCTGAACTATATTGGGGGGGAATGAACAAATTCCTATGCCCCCCAAATAACCCAGAGGTGCATTTTAAATAAAAGGACACATTCTACTCATGTAAAAACAAGCTGATTCCCGGACAGTCCGCGAACCAGATTTAGAAGGCAATTGGGCCGGATCCAGCCCCTGGGCCTTAGTTTGTCTACTCATGGGCTAAAGTTTCCTACAGTCTAAAGCTCTTTGAAACAAATGTTTTCCACCTGCTGTCTACAGTCCAGAAGGGAGCAGGCCAAACAGACTGCCTTGGGCAAGGAGTTCCACAGATGTGCAGCCACCACTGAAAAGGCCCTAGACCAGGCTGAGGAGCCCGATACGCCTGAGGGTCATATTCCCTCATGGACAATCTTTCAGGGGCCACATGGTTGTTTACAGTATTCTCTTAAATACATCATCATCATCATCATCATCATTATTATTATTATTATTATTATTATTATTATTATACCCCACCCATCTGGCTGGGTTTCTCCAGCCATTTCGGGCAGCTTACAGCATAACTAAAAACATAATAAATTTCATCCCCTCCATTTCCATTAAATTAAATTCATCTTTTTAAAAGTTCTCTTACATTTCTGATTAAAAAATATGCTACTTGTGCATCTGATTCTACATGGCTCTTCCCTTTGTCAGAAAATTTATATTCTGTGTGAAGTCAAACTAAAAACAGTCCTAAGAATAAAAGACATAAAATAAAAAAATAATACAAAAATGAAAACATAATGAAAACACCGAGCCTTTAAAACCCTCCCTAAACAGGGCTGACTTCAGAAGTCTTCTAAAAGTCAGGTAGCTGCTTATTTCCTTGACATCTGACGGGAGGGGTTCTGCAGGGAGGGCGCCACCACCAAGAAGGCCCTGTGCCTGCACAGAGGAAGATTTTGGCAAATCCCTGCTGTTTCCTTCCAGGTGTCTGCCAGCTCCCACAGCATCAAGGAAATGGGGATGCTCTGCGCACTCGCTTCTACTACAGCCCCACCTCCAGGACCTGTGAGAGGTTCATCTATCGAGGGCACGGAGGCAACGGAAACAACTTTTTGACGAAAGAAGACTGCCTACAGTTCTGCGCAGCTCGTGGTAAGGACAGGCTTGCTCCAAGGACACCGTCAGCTGAGATTTCTGCATTGCCGGGGGTTGGACTAGATATCCCTGGGGGTCCCAACTCGGCAGTTCTATGGTTCCATAACAGGGGTCAGCAACCTAAGGCCCATGGGCCGGAAGAGGCCCACGGAGGTCATTTGACCAGCCCACAAGCCTCCCCCAACCGCGGCACCGAAAATCATGTCTGCGCACGTGCAGACGCAGAAAATCACGGGCGCGGAATCCGGCCCCCGGAAGGGATCTCCGCAAGACCGATGCAGCCCAGGCAAGATAAACCTTGCTGACCCCCATTCTATGATTTGCATGCAGACATAGCTGTCAACTTTTCCCTTTTCTTGCGAGGAATCATATTCAGAATAAGGGAATTTCCCTTTAAAAAGGGGAAACGTTGACAGCTATGCATGCAGAAGGTTCCAGCCAGTTTCAATCCCTAGTTCTGCAGCTGCAGGATCCCCTTACCGAGACAACCCTGGGGTAATCCAGCGGCTACTCAGAACAGAAAATTGGGGGCTAGATAGATCAGGGTGGGTGGCTTGGACTAGGCAGCGGCCTGCATGTTGGGAGATTCAGAACAGAGGAAAGAAATAATTTTCAATAAAAAATAAAAAATAGTCAATGGCAACTGGCCTCTGCAAAGGCAGCAATGCTTCTGAATGCTAGTTTCTGGAAACCGTAAGAGATCCTGCATGCTGATTTCGCACAGGAATCTGTTTGGCCACTGGGTGCACAGGCTGCTGGTCTAGGTGGGTCCCTGGACTGACCCAGCAGGCTTTTCTGAAAGGTTTATCATTGTGCTGAACCCGGGGGTTAACCCAAGTAACGTGGTCCAGGTCTGGTCCCAAATCCAAGGGTTCCGGAGGAGTCATTCCGACAGGGCCAAGGCAGGACACGAGGCAGGAAACCAGGCAAGGACAGGTACAGGATCTCAGGCAGGATCTGGCAAATAGCAATGTTGCTCCTCCAACCTGGGGCAGGGTCCGACAGCCTTTTATCTTTGTTGGGGTAATGGCTGGTCCTGATCCCCCGGAGGCTCACCTCCCTGTCTCGCCCGAAGGCAAGCACTCTTCCTGCGAGTACTCAGGTCTCTCCTTCCCTCAGACCTGAGTCTCTGCAGCTCGGGAGACGTCGGTCGGTGGGTGACTAGACCCAGAGGCCGCCTCAGCCTCCCCTGACCCAACCGGTAGTGGAGAACCGGTAAGTGATGGCCCAGCTGGCTCAGGCCCCTAACACGGCCCAGCTGGTGCTTGTTGCAGGGGAACCTGTGCAGACTGGGACTCTTCAGGATCAGGCCCCAGACTTGGTTCAGATGATGCCTGAGGCAAAGGATGCCGTGCAGACTGAGACTCCTCTGGTTCCGAGTCCGAGCCCAAGTCCCAGGGCATCACAATCATGTTCCAGATCTCCAGCTGGCAAGATGAGCCCTCTGAGACTGATGGGGGTGCCTCTCTTCTTTTTCCAGGAAGACAGTGACCCCCCCACCAAGGCAAGATACAAAGCTCCTGGGACCCTCCAAAGAAGAGCCCACCAACCCGAGGCTGACTCCTCCTTCCTTCGCCTCTCTTTCTCACTCTCGCTTGCCCACACTTATATCTTAAGACCTCGATCTTTGCTTCTCCAGCCACAGCTCTCAGAAGGGTCCCTTCTCCCTCAGAGGGGCTCCTTCTCCCTTGCTGCCCCTTCTGGTAGTGCGGTGCAGTGGTTAGAGCACTCTGCCATGAAGCCCACCAGGTGCCCTTGGGCAAGTCACCCATCTCCCAGCACAGTTATTCTATGATTCTGTTGGGTGGGAAGGAAAGGTCATGTGACAATATCAATGGTGATTCTTGAATTGCAGGGGTTGGACTAGATGACCACTGGATTCCCTACCGACTCTACAATTTCATGATTCTGTGTCCTCCCTCCCTTCCAGAGAATAGCCCTGTGATACCATCTCTCTCGTTCTTCAAAACTCCTTTTCTGCAGAGTCTTTGCACAATGCAATCATCCTTCGTTACCCTCCCTGCCTCCCATCATATTGTAAGCTTTTAGGGGCAGGGATCTGACTCTGCTTCTGGTACTCACCATATGCCTTGCTGGCATGGGCATAGCCAGGGGTTTTGTTGTCAGGGGTGGGAGTTGTTAGGGAGCAGGCTTCTGCTGGGCGGTGGCAGAACCACAGTGAATTTTGTATTTTTAATGCTTTTCAGTCATTTTTGAGTATTCACCATTATAAGGCCTCTTCAGCTGCCGGTTTGCTTGGAGGGTTAAGCAGAGCCTTGTGGACCCTGCAATAAAACCACTGCCGTATCGCCTTACTTACTTATCGCAAATTTGACATATAAATTGCGAGATAAGGGCAACTGTGACTTTAAAGAAGAATGGGAACCTTTTACAAATTATTTTAAAAAACAACAAAATAAACTGGACTCCTAGGCAGGTTTTGAACAAACATACACAATACTAATATAATAGATAGATAAGTTGAGGATCTTTACATTTTTATAGCATGCAGAGAATAATACGTGTTAAAAAATCAGAGAGAGGAGCTGAGGGAGGGCGGGGGGAAATGGGGGAAAACATAATGATTTGTTGGAATAATTTCTTATGTGAAAACATTTAATAAAATTAAAAAAATAAGAAATCACTGCCTTATCTGCAGCCTGGAAAATCCGGTGATTGTGTTGTTACATGACACTCCAGTCACCAAATGGTGATGGCCTCCTGGACGTTGCAGGGAAAGTTTTCTTGGAATAAAGGTCAGCAGAAACTGTGGTTTATTTAGACTAGAGGGTTTTATTTACACTCATGTACATCCAGAGAATGGGACACAGGTGGCGCTGTGGGTTAAAGCCTCAGCGCCTAGGACTTGCTGATCAAAAGGTCGGCGGTTCGAATCCCCGCGGCGGGGTGCGCTCCCGCTGCTCGGTCCCAGCGCCTGCCAACCTAGCAGTTCGAAAGCACCTCCGGGTGCAAGTAGATAAATAGGGACCGCTTACCAGCGGGAAGGTAAACGGCGTTTCCGTGTGCGGCTCTGGCTCGCCAGAGCAGCGATGTCACGCTGGCCACGTGACCCAGAAGTGTCTCCGGACAGCGCTGGCCCCTGGCCTCTTAAGTGAGATGGGCGCACAACCCCAGAGTCTGTCAAGACTGGCCCGTACGGGCAGGGGTACCTTTACCTTTACCTTACATCCAGAGAACAGGATGGGGTTGGGGGCTCACAGCATAGACACCCAAACAGCTCTTGCTTCTCTGTTAGTTGCAGCTTTGGCTCCAGCCCAGAGCAAGCAGGTCTCAGTGTCTCCAGCTTCCAGCCTGCTTCCATCTCAGTTGACTCCTACTGAAATATACTCGGAGTCGAGAGTGGATTTCCTGCTCTTTATTCAGCTCATAGTGGTGAGGAGGAATAGAAGTTCCCCCAGAATGTCTGCTTTATGTACATTATTTACACAATGGGCAACACATGATTGGCTAATTCTGGGATTCTCCTGCAGGCCAATCAGGTTGCGGATTCACTCCCACCTGGAGCTGGATTGGGTGGCTCCTGTGGACCAATCAGACTGCTGCATTCTGGACCCTATTGTTCTAGGACCAATCAGACTGCTGCATTCTGAATCCTATTGTTCTAGGACCAATCAGACTGCTGCATTCTGGATCCTATTGTTCTAGGACCAATCAGACTGCTGCATTCTGGATCCTATTGTTCTAGGACCAATCAGACTGCTGCATTCTGAATGCTATTGTTCTAGGACCAATCAGACTGCTGCATTCTGGGTCCTATTGTTCTAGGACCAATCAGACTGCTGCATTTTGGAACTTATTGTTCTAGGGCCAATCAGACTGCTGCATTCTGAATCCTATTGTTCTAGGATCAATCAGACTGCTGCATTCTGGGTCCTATTGTTCTAGGACCAATCAGACTGCTGCCTTTTGGATCCTATTCAACATAACACCTACCTAGCAGGTAGGTGAGGGGGTGGAAGACAGCCCCCCCCATTTGTTCTATGGCACAGAGAAGATACTTCAGTTCAGCTAATGGTGGTGCATAAATAGCCAAGGCCATTGTCTGGACCAAGAGACTCATTTGGCCAGCTGGCTTCCATCCATTCCACCCTCGTAGGCTCCCAAGAACCGGAAGGGGCATCATCCAGACTGACCCCAAAACTCACAGCACCACAACACTGCCCCACTGCTCTGAGCCTGCCAGGCCTGGGGGGCTCGTGGTAGAATCGCTCGTCGTGCTCCCATTTCCACAAGACCTACCCCAAGGTTTTGTGATCAGCTTCAGCACAGACTCCAGTGCCAGCCCACTCTCCTCTCAGCTTTGTCGACTGCTGGTGCCATGCGGAGGGCGGCTTTGTGTGGGTTTTCCAAACCCCAAATTCTTCTGAATCAAAGGATCTGGAAAATTGCAGGGCGGTGGGGGAATTTCTGCTGAAGGTTCGAGTTTCTAGCCCCAGCTGTTGTGGGAAGCCTGAGGGCATGCAAACGAGCTCTAAAAGGGCTTTTTGAAGCAGGAGGAGGGTCAGGGCGTCCTCTGGGTCAGGTCCAGGGCCGGATTTAGGTTTGATGAGGCCCTCAGCTCCTGAAGGTAATGGGGCCCTTTGTATGTCCAGCTGCCCTTTGTCAACAACAAATTGTTGCTTTTTTGTGTTGAATATATGCTATATGGTAATTTATGGATCTAATAGGTATCTCAAGCCATTTGCACATGTTGTCATGCATCCAGTCCATGCAGAATGTCGGCACCCTATATATAGAAAGGAGCAAACCAGTGATATTTTAGGGAGCAGGCTAGCAGGCCCATGACTTACATCACAGGACCCTACACAACACAAAACACGGTTGCTGTATGTGGGTTTTATTACATTTGTTTTTTATCTTATATTATGGAAATGTACATCCAGGTGTTTTTTTTCCTTTAAATTTTTTTGGGGGCCCCAAGAGAGTGGTGTCCTAAGCTATAGCTTGTTTAGCTTACACGTAACTCCAGCACTGTCCGGGTCTCAGTGCTACAGCTTGAAACTTCTGCCTTCAAATAAGGCAAGCAGCTGGTACAGCTCTCTCTGCTGGCCAGGACCTGAATCTGAGGACGCCAGAGAAAGATCTGCAAAGGGACGTGGGTGGCGCTGTGGGTTAAACCACAGAGCCTAGGACTTGCCGATCAGAAGGTCAGTGGTTTGAATCCCTGTGACTGAGTTCCCGTTGCTCGGTCCCTGCTCCTGCCAATATAGCAGTTCAAAAGCACGTCAAACTGCAAGTAGATAAATAGGTACCACTCCGGTGGGAAGGTAAATGGCATTTCCATGCACTACTCTCGTTCACCAGAAACAGCTTAGTCCTGCTGGCCACATGAACCGGAAGCTGCACACCAGCTCTCTTGGCCAGTAAAGAGAGATGAGCGCCGCAACCCGAGTCGTCCGCGACTGGACCTAATGGTCAGGGGTCCCTTTACCTTTAAGGAGTACCTAAGAAGGGCTGGCATCACAAACAAGACTGGTTCCCTGTCCCCCCCCCCTTGTCCAGCCCCCTCCCTCTCTGCCTACGCATCTGTGGCTTTGGCAAGTGCTGCCTGGAACATAGACCCACCAACGGGTGACAGTCAGTACCCATTCATTCATTCATGAGCAGAAGCCAAAATCTGTTTATTTATTTCTTTATTTGAGTATTTAGAAAGCACCAACACATCAACAGAGAGACTAGATGATCCTTGGCATGGGCGTAGCCGGGGGGCAGGGAGGGGCAGCTGCCCCCCTAAATCAATAAAAAAATAAAAAATACATAGCTAACTGAGGTTCTTCCCCCCCAGCAAAGATCCTGGCTCTGCCCATGACTCTTGGAGTCCAACTCTACTGTTCTAGGATTCTAGGAACTTAACACTCAGGAGGCGGCCAATAGCTGCCTTTTTCTGTATCTTGGACATAAGGTGACATCTTTTTCTCAGCGGGCGCCTGCCTTGCATGGCTGAGTTTCCAAATGGGGGGAGAGGATCTGCTATGAGCTTTGCTTGGGCAAATGCAGTATTTGCTTCTCATTTCCTTGGGTGGGGTGGGGAGTGCAGCCGTATATCCTAGCAAAGCCCTTGTCCCTTTCCAAAGCGCAAACAGGTGCATCTCACGCCACGCAGGTCATCACAGAGGTCAGAGACAGCTGCAGGGGAGCAGGCAGTGGGGGCTGCAAGCAACAATCGGGGAGCAACGGAAACCACGAGAGGGGCCAGCCACATCAGCGGGTCATCCAGCAGCGCTCCTTGGGTAAAATGATCTCCTTCCTTGGAGGTTTATCAGCAGAGGTTTGATGGCCACCTGTCAGGGATTCTGCATTGCAGCAGGTTGGACTAGAACTCTACAATTCTATGATTTTGGAGATCCCTAAACTTCTCCACAGGATCAAGTATCTACAAAGATGTGGACCAAGAGGCCTGAAGCACAAATTCTTGGTCTCCCCTGCCAGGACTATCACTCTGGAAACAGGAAACAGCAGAGAAGTGTCAAAGGGGGGTTAAGTATCGATTGTGACACAGGCTTTCGACACAGTATTGCTTTCATGCAGAAACATGTCGGATGCATTGCAGAGGGTAAGGTGTTCCCAGGAACCCACGATCAAGGAGCTGGCAGGCTGGAGAGCAGGCAGAGCACGCACCCAGGATCCCTTGCTCCTCTCATCCCATTTTCCAAAACAGAGTCAAAGATGTCAGGGGTCTCTGAGCCCCTTCTCCACCAGGCCAGGAAAGAAGGTGCAGCTGCTGAGAGTCAGGTCTCGCAGCGAGGGGACAGGTCTGCCCCGATGGCTTTCTCAGTCTAGGCCGTCCCTGGAAAAGAAAGGAGGACAATTTAGAGAAAGGGCAAGTCATGTCCTCCTCTGGAGCTTGGTGGGTCCAAATATTGATCCCCTGCACAGCTGGTTAGCTGCACCAAGAAGCTCCGAAGAAACACTCCAGCTGCTCCATCCTCCATATCACACCCCTTCAGAGATTTGATGATGGCGACCATATAGGAATCCAGGAAACTGCCCTGTACTAAATCAAACCATTGTTCCATGTTGCTCAGTATTATCTACACCAGGCTTCCTCAACCTCAGCCCTCCAAATGTTTTGAGACTACAATCCCCATCATCCCTGACCACTGGTCCTGCTAGCTAGGGATCATGGGAGTAGTAGGCCAAAAACATCTGGAGGGACGAGGTTGAGGAAGCCTAGTCTACGCCGACTGGCAGCAACGGCTCTGCAGGATTTCAGGCAAGAGTCTCTCTCAACTCCACCTGGAGGTGCCACTGAATCTGGGGCCTTCTGCTTGCAAGATAAATGCTGTTACCACTGAGCTATATTGCCCTTCCTCATATCACCTCTCAGTCTTCTCTTCTCCAGGCTAAACACACCCAGCTCCCTCAACCATTCCTCATAAGGCTTGGTTTCCAGGCCCTTGATCATCTTGGTCACCCCCTTCTGCACACCTTCCAGCTTGTCCATATCCTCCTTAAGAAATGGTGCCCAAAAGAGGACTCTGGGTGGGATATGACCAAGGCAGAGTAGAGTACTCCTATGGCTCCCCTTGATCTGGGCACTAGACCTCTGCTGATGCAACCTGGAATAGCCTTTGCCTTTTTTGCTGCTGCATCACACTGTCGCCTCATGCTAAGCTTAAAAGTGCGTACTCACGGGACTTCCCGCAGGTTCGGATGCAGTCGTCTACCGTGTCAAAATTGTTCTTGTTCCCACCGCAGCCACCATAGACGAACTGCTCGCATTTCTGGGTGGAGGCGTTGTAGAAGTAGCGAGCAAACATCGCCTTGCAGTTTCCGCAGACCGAGGGCAGGCGGCAGAAGTCTGTGGGGTCCAGAGAGAGGGAGAGAAGGGAGGGTGCACAGCAATGTGAGGCAGGCCTTAGGAGGAAGGAAACATCAGAAGGCCCCCCACCTTCGTTGGCAATCCCACTTGGTTTTCTACCCTATTGATTGATCTTCTTGGCACGCAGGGGAGAAAGAAGGACGGAGGAGAATTCTTTGCATAACCGGACAGACCGGATCTGGAAATGCGCAGGCAAACTCAGGGAGGCTTCAGGTGTTTATGTTCAGGCATGTGCTGGCTGGTGACAAATGTCACCCTCGGGTGGAAAAACCATGGCTGAGCTCATGCCCAAAAAATGCCAGCTGTCCTCGCCTTCCTTTTCAGTTCTCCTGCTCCAAATTGTGCCTCAAGGTTTTAGAAAGAGCAAACTTCCAGAGAATTGTCGAAGGAGACAAGGTGGTACTTAAACATATGGGTCATATGTCTCACATAAACCAATTTTAAAAGTGGGAAAGGCCAGGAGTCAGCGCCGGATTTACCTATCAGCTAAACAAGCTCTAGCTTAGGGCCCCACTCACTTGGGGGCCCCAAAACAATTTAAAGGATAAAAAAACTGGATCTACATTTCCAAAATATAAGATAAAAAACAAATGTAATAAAACCTACATACAGCAACAGTGTTTTGTGTTGTGTAGGCTCCTGTTTGTTATGTGCAAATGGCTTGAGATACCTATGAGGTCCATAAATTACCATATAGCAACCCCAAAAACAGCAACAAATTGTTCTTGGCAAAGGACAGCTGGACATAGAAAGGGCCCCATTACCTTCAGGAGCTGAGAGCCTCATCAAACCTAAATCCGGCCCTGAAAAGAGTACAAACAAAGGGATGGAAACTACGGAACTCACTTCTGCAGGAAACGGTGGCAGCCACCAAATGATAGCTCAATTAGCAGAGAACATGAGACTCTGAATCTCAGGGTTGGGGTTCAAGCCCCATTTTGGGCAAAAGATTCCTGCACTGCAGGGGGCTGGACTAGACCAGGGGTAGTCAATCTTTTTATACCTACCGCCCACTAATGCATCTTATTTGATAGTCAAATTTCCTTACTGCCCACCAGCACTCGATGGAAGGAGGATTCAGCTTGTGCCTTAGAACCCCCTACTGCCCACCTAGAATCCTGAAATGCCCACTACTGGGCGGCAGGGACCAGGTAGACAACCCCTGGTCTAGATGATCCCTTGTTGTCCCTTCCAACTCTACAATTCTGCGATTCTATGAAAAAGGATTAGCCAATTTCATGGAGGATAAGTCTGTCTGCTAGCCATAATAATAATAATAATAATAATAATAATAATAATAATAATAATAAAATTTATTATATATACCCTGCCCATCTGGCTGGGTTCCCCAGCCGCTCTGGACAGCTTCCAACAGAACACTAAAATACAATAACCTATTAAATATTAAAAGCTTCCCTAAAGAGGGCTGCCTTCGGATGCGTTCTAAAAGTCAGGCAGTTGTTTATTTCCTTCACATCTGGTGGGAGGGCGTTCCACAGGGCGGGCTCCACCACCGAGAAGGCCCTCTGCCTGGTTCCCTGTAACTTGGCTTCTTGCAGTGAGGGAACCGCCAGAAGGTCCTCAGCGCTGGACCTCAGTGTCCGGGCAGAACGATGGGGGTGGAGATGCTCCTTCAGGTCTACTGGACCGAGGCCTCTACAGCTGAAAGCAATAATGCTTCTGAATATGAGTTGCTGTAAAAGGCAGGAGGGGAGAGTGGCATTTCTTAAGTTCTTACTTGCTTTGTTTTTTTAAAAAACACACACCATAATTTTGCTCCAAATTTGCTTTTGAATATGTGCAGAAGTTTCTTTCACTTTGTACCTTTGGGGACGCAAGTAAAGGCTCAAGCCAAGCTTGTTCTCTCACACACAAAGTTGGAAGGGCTTCAAGTCACACCTGCGCAGGTGGGTTCTCCTGCCTATGAACAGCCACAGGTGCGTTGGCAACAGCTGGCAACAGGCAGCTAGTGATGTGCAGCTCTGTGTGGCACTGAGGAAAGCGAGGACGATGGAGAAACTCATGGCATTTGCATCATCCTGGTTCTGAGATGTTGTTTTGGTGTAATGTTGCCAGCCTGGCCCAGCCCTCCTCGTGAGGCAGTCAGAGGTGGTTCCCACCCAGCGCAAGACACAGAACCACAAAGAAACATGAGGCGAGCCACACTGAAGGGTGTGGGGACACAGGTCGGCCTCTTTCTCCCTCCCTGAGACACAGGTGCTCACACCTTCAAGGTGAACATCTCAGGTGTGAGGAGGGATTTGGCACAGGAAGCTACTGGCTGGTTTCCAGATTCCATTGCAGGCACTGCTGCGCAGAGTGGAGAATTTCTGCAGGCACAGCTCCCTTCGCCGACACAGCGCCGGGCTTGGAGAAACTGTACCTGTTGGAATTCTCCCCGTTTTGGACTGTTAAGAGCAAGGCAAGTCTGCCCTGTAGGGGAGCACAGCAAGGGAGATGGGCGAAGAACCCCTCAAGCGTCAAGCAGTTTACACTTGCCACACGTCTGTGTCCTGTAGCAGGAGAACTACAATTCCCATTTCCCATCCATGGGATCTCCCAACACCTCAATCTCTCCGTTCCCTGAAAGTCAGAATCTCCAGGATCACCAAGGAATGAGTGATGTTCTGAAGACTGATTTTTCAAAATCGCATTTTGAAGGTCCCTTTTAAAACACACGCACACCTTGTGATGACTTGAGCTCTTGGGAATCTTCAACTGTGATTCCCTCATTGCAGGATGACGCCTGTCAGTCCCTGAACTCTACAATTCTATAACTTTTTAAAGACAGCAATTATCCAGTTGTTGCTTGAGAATCCCACACCCAATATTATTTTTCGCACTTTGAAAATGGCCGGATGCAGCCTTCAGGAGCTGAACAGGGCCCCTAAGAAACCCACGGCTCGCTCCAACCAGCCAAGGCTCCTGGCCCCCCTCCTTCTCCTCCTCACCTGCCCCCATCCATCACTTTTGTCCCACGTGGAAGATGCTGTCTGGGCACTCTGTGGGACTCTGCAACCTCCCTCTGGTCAGCCTTGGGCTCCCCAGAGAAAGGCAAGCCAGAACACGCAGCTGGTCTGGAAGCCCCAACTTGCCAAGCCCTCGCTGAGCTGGGGTGTTTGGACGGCTGAAAGCAGGTCCCCAGGCTGACTAGATCAGTGGGTCCCCCTGAGAGGTGCCCCCTGAGAGGTGTGGGGCTACCTAGGGCTGTTAGCCACAGTGGCTATGCTTTGCAGTTTAGAAATCTCGTGAAATAAATAAACATACGGGTGGGGGAACCACACTCAGTGGCAGGGATGCTTCTTGCAATTCCCAAATAATAACTGACTTGCACCTGCACCTTTTGCGTGGACTGGAAGTTAATAATAATATTATAATTTATTATTTATACCCCGCCCATCTGGCTGGGCTTCCCCAGCAACTCTGGGTGGCTCCCAACAAAATATTAAAATACAGTAATGCATCAAACATTAAAAGCTTCCCTAAAGAGGGCTGCCTTCAGATGTCTGCTAAAAGTCTGGTAGTTGTTGTTCTCTTTGACATCTGGTGGGAGGGCGTTCTACAGGGTGGGTGCCACCACCGAGAAGGCCCTCTGCCTGGTTCCCCGTAACTTGGCTTCTCGCAGCGAGGGAACTGCCAGAAGGCCGTTGGCACTGGACCCGAGTGTTAGTGACCCTTGGAATTTAGTATTCTAACAGTTTTCAGCAGTTTCCTAAAAGAAAATTTTAAAAAACTAAGCATTTTAAGGGCCGTAAAAGGTACGATGTCTTAGTGTTCCAATCCAAAGCATTTTCACGTAAGGCTCTGAATAAAGGTTGAATATCATGTTTAAATCACATTTGTCTATATGAGTACAGCCATATGGGGGGAGGGACCCAATAACATGATTCAGTATAGCAAAAAAAGGAGGGGGGAACTGCGCCAATCATGTACAATATCCTTTAGGAGTCCAGCGGTTGGGTGCAGAAATTTATCGAATGTGAAAGAAAGCAAGAATTGAGGAATAGGGTCTCCCATTTTTGCCACAATAACTTAGGAGAGCTTTGGGGGGGGTGAACTTTTTAGATTGACTGCCTCCCATGGACATCCCCTAAGACACAGAAAGGAAGCCGTGGGGAGAGGCAAGGGGCAGGCAGGTAGGGACCCCACCCAGCACCCCACTCACCAATGACGGCTTCCTGGCAGACGTAGCCACAGTCCCCCGGGCAGCACTTCTGGGTGCCTGGGCACTGGGAGTCATTGTCACAGGTGGAGCAGGACTTGTTTTGGAGGCAGGCGCTACAGTTCCTCTCTTCGAAGATGTTCGCCACGGGGGGCACGTTGTAGCAGTAGCCGTCCTTGCCGTCCTTGCCTGCAAGAGCCACAGGTGAAGCTCACCAAAGGGACGGGGAAGGGCAGCCAAAACTATCAAGGGGGTGGAGCAAAGGTTGCAGCGTTTGGGACTTTGGGGTTTTGATTAAAGGTGGCCAAGTGATTGTCTACACTTCTGCTTGTCCTGTGTCTACAAAGCACGGGTCCAAACAGTTTTGCTTTTGTCTCACCGCTTTCCCCTGGAAAACCTGCTCTTTAGGGATCAATCAGAACAAATGGCAGTTCGTGGAAAACCTGATTGCTGTTTGTTCCAATTCAGCGCTAAAGATTGGGTTTTCCCAGGGGAAAGCAGTGGGGCAAATAGAGGTGTGCATAAGCCCTGGGAGGCAACATGTCGAAGTTTATAAAACCATGCCTGGCACGGAGAAAGGGGAAAGAGGAAAGTCTCTCTCCCTCTCCCTCCCTCTCCCTCCCTCTCCCTCTCTCTCCTAACATGAGAACTCATAGGTATCCAGTGAAGATGAATGTTGAAAGACTCAGGACAACTAAAAGAAAATCCTTTTTCACAAATTGTGGAGTTAAACTGTGGAACTCCCTGCCACAGGAGGCAATGAGGGCCACCAAGCTGGACAGCTTATAAAGCAGATTAGAGACATTCACAGAGAGGGCTCTCGCAGGCTACTAGCCAGGATGTCTCTTCTCAATGCTCTAATCCTGCTTATGGGTTTTCCCATAATGAACATCTGGTTGGCCACTGTAAGAACAGAATGCTGGACTAGGTGAGTCACTGGCCTCATCCAACAGGATTTCCTTAAGGGACCCACAAAGGTTCACTTACATAAGCCACTTTCCAGAGCACCTCCCACAAAGAAGTGCAAGAGATAACAACGTAAGCTGAACCACGTAATACCTCTTCCATATTTGTAAGAACCTGGTTGTTTCGTATGGCAGCAGTTTCACTTTGGAACTCCCTGCCCATTGATGTCAAGCAGGTCCCTTACCTCTATTCTCTTTGGCACTTAAAGACAGCAGCTGGTGCAGAAGGGGCCCTGCCCAGGCTGTGCCCCTATGCGCACGCAGTCCCCCACCCCCTAAAGCACCATCAGTTCCAAGGGAAGATATCTTGGGGAGCAATGCTCAGATCGCCTGCTGATTGGTGCACACCCCTAAAAAACAAACAGCCCCACCCCAGTCTGGACAGCCCACCTTGAGCGGCATCTATATAAAGACTGTGCCAGAGGGTCCCATCTTTTCCTGGCCTGGACCCACAGACCACTGGTGGAGAGAGAAGGAACGTCATACAACAAAAGACTCGGCTGCCTCAGGTGTGCGTCTTGGGGTTGGGGTGGGGCGGAAAAGGAGCTGCAGAGCCAGGAGAAGAGAAGGCTGAGAGGTGACATGAGAGCCACCTGAGGGCTGTCACCTGGAAGATGGAGCAAGCTGGATTTCTGCTGATCCAGAAGGGAGGACTTGAACCCATGGCTTCAAGTTACAAGAAAGGAGATTCCGACCAAACCTTGGGAAGAACTTTCTTGGGCAGTGGAATGGTCTACCTTGGAAGGTGGTGGACTCTCCTTCACTGAAGGTTGGGTGGCCATATGTCAGGGATTCTAGAGCTGTGGTTCCTGCATTCCAGGGGGTTGGACTAGAGGACCTTTGGGTCCCTTCCATCTCTACAATTCCAGTGACCACCCAAGGTGCCCCCAGCCCAGCCTCAGAGGCCCCAAGCTCCCTCTGACCAGCTGTACTCACCTTCTGCTTCCTTGGCGTCCAAAGAGGGCATGCAATGGGCCCCCAGGGCCAGCAGGGCCACAGGGAAGAGGAGGAGGAGGAGACCACCTGCCTTCATGGTGCTGCCAGAGCCGTGTCTGAGCCCTGCCAGCCGAGCCCAGTAGCTTTTAAAGGGCCATGCAGGCGGGGCCGGCTCACGGGGGACGCGCTAAGGCTTGTCACAAGCCGGCTCACTGGATTCCCTTCTAATCCGGCCTCAGAGCAACAGCCCTACCCAGGTCGGCGTATTCCCAAACACGGGGGAGGCGTCACAGGGCGACACCCGGCCGCAGGGAGACCAGTCAGACTGGAGCCTGGCAGGGGGAGGGAGCTGTCAATCTCCACTCTCCAGGTTTCCCATTTTTCCCAATCCTTATTTCAGTTGTCCACATTCATGCAGCAATTTGCAATATATATGTGTATTTAGTCCTCCTAAAAGTTCACTAGTGTTTTAGGATGAGTTTCACCTGAAAAAGGGATTTTTGGATGTGGTTTTCACTCCTTTCATATTTTGAAATAGATGATAGATATAGATAGATAGATGATGATAGATAGATAGATAGATAGATAGATAGATAGATAGATAGATAGATAGATGATAGATAGATATAGATATAGATAGATGATAGATAGATGATAGATAGATAGATATAGATAGATAGATAGATAGATAGATAGATAGATAGATAGATAGATAGATGATAGATAGATGATAGATAGATAGATAGATAGATAGATAGATGATAGATAGATAGATAGATAGATAGATAGATAGATAGATAGATAGATAGATAGATAGATGATAGATAGATGATAGATGATAGATAGATAGATGATAGATAGATAGATAGATAGATAGATAGATAGATAGATAGATAGATAGATAGATAGATGATAGAGATAGATGATAGATAGATAGAGATAATAGAGAGAGAGATGATAGATAGATAGATGATACAGATAGATAGATAGATAGATAGATAGATAGATAGATAGATAGATAGATAGATAGATGATAGATAGATAGATGATAGATAGATAGATAGATAGATAGATAGATAGATAGATATAGATAGATAGATAGATAGATAGATAGATAGATAGATAGATAGATAGATAGATAGATGATAGATAGATAGAGATAGATGATAGATAGATAGATAGATGATAGATAGATAGATAGATAGATAGATAGATAGATAGATAGATGATAGATGATAGATAGATGATAGATAGATATAGATAGATAGATAGATAGATAGATAGATAGATAGATAGATAGATGATAGATAGATAGAGATAGATGATAGATAGATAGATATAGATAATAGAGAGAGAGATGATAGATGATAGATAGATAGATGATAGATAGATGATAGATAGATAGATAGATAGATAGATAGATAGATAGATAGATAGATAGATAGATAGATAGATGATGATAGATAGATGATAGATAGATAGATGATAGATAGATAGATAGATACATAGATGATAGATAGATAGATCGATATAGATATAGATAGATGATAGATGATAGATAGATATAGATAGATAGATAGATAGATAGATAGATAGATAGATAGATAGATAGATAGATATAGACAATGTAATTGATAGATATGGCAATGTAATTATCATTGTTTTAAAATTGTGTTTTGGTGCTGTGACTCATCTTGGGACCTTTGTGTGGAGGGCAGGAAATTCTTAATAATAATATTTCTAATACTAATAATAGCATTTCATTATACTAATATAATGGATTTTGTGTGCAGTTTTTACAGAGACATGCACCTCTGTGCACAATTCCCCCCAATCTATGCAATTATGTAACTATTGGGGTGTGTGGAGAATTGCATTGCAAAATTCAGAGAAATGCGAATTTCAACAGAGAGCTGTGTTTCGGTCGGGCTGGATGGCGACTCGAGAGGCAGCACCCGTGCAACCTTCCTCCCAGTCCCCTTGGCCCCCTCTGCCTCCCACACTTGCAGAGTTCGCCAGAAGGACAGGGCGGCTTTCGGTGGCCACCAAAAGTGCACCTCACCCCACCCTCCCTCTCCCATTGTTCAGCTATGGCTTATCATTAGCCAGGCTAAGCACCCTGGCACCTGACTGGCAGCACTGAGCACACCTGGATTGCTGCACCAAGCAGGGCAATCGAAGCTGCGGAGACCGGGAGCCAGGGCTGGATGGGAAGGAAAACGCAGGCGCTGCAACTGGGATAAAGAGCAACAACCCTCAAAGCCGTTTACAAAAACGATACGAGAAAAATCAACAATCATTTAAGACTTTGGCAAAGTTAAAATAGCAATAACATCTGGGTAGACTTGCCTAAACTGAAATGTTTTTAGCAGGCACTGAAAAGAAGCACCAGCGATGGCTCTTGCCTGATGCCGAAAGGCAGAGGGCTCAAAAGTACAGGTGCTGCCATGCTCAATAATAATAATAATAATAATAATAATAATAATAATTTAATAATTATTATTTATTTATACCTCAACCATCTGGCTGGGTTTTCCTAGCCACTCTGGGCAGCTTCCAACAGAAAGATTGAGCTCTTGCAACTGCAGAACAGGCATTGTGTGGCACCTGTAACAGGGCCGGTTCTGGGGTGAGGTGATCTTGCAGGTAAACTGAGCCCAAGTTGTTAAGGGTTTGTATACTAATAGTTAGGGACGCAGGTGGTGCTGTGGGTTAAACCACAGAGCCTGGGGCTTGCCGATCAGAAGGTCGGCGGTTCGAATCCCCGCAACGACGGGGTGAGCTCCTTTGCTCGGTCCCTGCTCCTGACAACCCAGCAGTTCGAAAGCACGTCAAAGTGCAAGTAGATAAATAGGTACCGCTCCGGCGGGAAGGTAAACGGCATTTCCGTGCACTGCTCTGGTTCGCCAGAAGCAGCTTAGTCATGCTGGCCACGTGACCTGGAAGCTGTATGCCAGCTCCCTCGGTCAGTAAAGCAAGATGAGCGCCACAACCCCAGAGTCGGCCACGACTGGACCTAATGGTCAGGGGTCCCTTTATCTTTATACTAATAGCTGAACTTGGCCCAGCAGCAAAGAGGCAACCAGTGCAGATCTCTGGGCATGGGAGTTATATGCCAACAAGGCCTTGCTCCTCTTAGCAATCTTGCTGCACCTTCCTCCTTCTCCTCCTCCTCCTCCTCCTCCAACCTGCACTGCCTGTTTACTTCTCCCACCATCATGCCCGCCTCCTGCCCCAAAAGCACCTGGCCTGGGCTCCCCCCACCACCTGCACATGACCTTGCCTTGGCCCCAGACATCCTCCTGGCTCCTGACCCAATGGTGCAAGGCTTCTCGGGGTTCAAGGCCTCCCCCCATGCCCTGAGCTAGACCTACAGGCACAGTGACTGGGCATCTCAGACTCCCTCTTATGCCTCTTGCCACTTGTGCTCTGCCAGAGGAGGAGGGTGAACTGTGGAACTCCCTCCCACAGGAGGCAACCAGGGCCACCAAGCTAGATGGCTTGAAAGGAGGACTGGACAAATTCATGGAGGAGGAGAGGGCTTTTGATGGATGCTAGTCACAATAGCTTTGCTATGCCTGCACAGTTGGAAGCAGCAGAGCTTATAAATGCCAACTGGTGGAAACCACAGGAGGGCAGAGGGCTTCTGTGCTCGGATTCTGCATCCTGGTTTCCCACAAGCACCTGTGAGAACAGGATGCTGGGCCAGATGGTCCATTGTTCCTGATGCAGGAGGTTCTGATGTTCTTAAGAAGAAGAAGAAGAAGAGTTTGGATTTGATATCCCGCCTTTCACTCCCTTTAAGGAGTCTCAAAGCGGCTAACATTCTCCTTTCCCTTCCTCCCCCACAACAAACACTCTGTGGGGTGAGTGGGGCTGAGAGACTTCAAAGAAGTGTGACTGGCCCAAGGTCACCCAGCAGCTGCATGTGGAGGAGCGGAGACGCAAACCCGGTTCCCCAGATTAGGAGTCTACCGCTCTTAACCACTACACCACACTGGCTTTCAGTGGATCCGTTCCAGTCGGGATTCAGGCCTCATCATGGGACTGAAACTGCCTTGGTTGTGCTGGTTGATGATCTCCGGCGGGCTGGGGACAAAGGTGAGAGCTGTTTCCTAGTTCTGCTGGCTCTCTCAGCGACGTTTGATACCATCGACCATAACATCCTTCTGGACCGTCTAGAGGGGCTGGGAGCTGGGGGCACTGTCCTACAGTGGTTCTGCTCCTTCCTTCTGGGCCAGTTCAGAAAGTGGTGGTGGGGGATGAGTGTTCAGACCCCTGGGCTCTCACTTGTGGGGTGGCTCAGGGTTCTGTCCTCTCCCCCATGCTTTTCAACATTTACATGCAGCCGCTGGGAGAGATCATCAGGGGGTTTGGACTGGGTGTTCATCAGTATGCAGATGACACCCAGCTCTACCTCTCCTTTAAATCAGAACCAGTGAAGGCAGTGAAGGTCCTGTCTGAGTGCCTGGAGGAGGCTGGAGGATGGATGGCGGTTAACGGATTGAGGTTGAATCCTGACAAGACAGAAGTACTGTTTTGGGGGGACAGGAGGCGGGCAGGTGTGGAGGATTCTCTGGTCCTGAATGGGGTAACTGTGCCCCTGAAGGACCAGGTGCGCAGCCTGGGAGTCATTTTAGACTCACAGCTGTCCATGGAGGCGCAGGTTAATTCTGTAGCCAGGGTTTTGAATGGACGGGTGGCTGGAAGGGAAGGGCCAGGTACTGTTCTCAAGCCGCCCATCCCTGATTTGCATTCGGCAAAATCCATCCAGAAGAGCAATCCTGGAATTTCCAGTTACTTTGCACCTGAAGCTTCTGGCTTTGCCGTCTATAAAGGAAATGTTTAAGTGCACCATCCCAATATGAAATAGAGTAATTAAATTGCTCACTTCTCTGTTTCAGTTGCAAGAACCTCTATGTTATTCCTGCACAAACCCATTCAGAAGCGACAAGGGCGAGGCACAGAAATGGGAAACCGAAATGTTAGTGTAATTGTTGTGGGTATCTCCATGCTGGACGGGAATTTCTTGGGTGCGTAATTTTTGTAGGAACATTATAACCCACGTCCTGGAAATATAAACACCTCACTTGCCTTGGTAAATTTGAGGGGGAAAGGTCTGGGACTGCCCAGAGTTAGGGATGGAGAAGAAATTCAATGCTGTTTACATTTAAAGCTGAATTTATCACATCTGCACTTTTGAAAACAATAGACAATCCAACATGAAGCCATCACACTAAAACAAGTCTTCTTCAAAAAGTTGATGCAAATTTTTGATCTTTCTTTAGCCTGTGGTTTATTTCTTATATTACTGTAGTTATTTTTTCTTATTAAAATTTTTACCTATTTTTGTACAATGCTTGGAGGGTTTTCTTTACAATCTGGTGGTGCATCAATCTTATTAAAATAAATAAATAAATAAATAAAATCATCCAGTTTTTCTGATGCAGCTCTCCAGCCAAACAGTGTTCACAAAAAATGCATTGTATTAGGGACATTGCTTATGAAAATGTGTATTTAGGTCAAAACTCCAGACAAAAAAAATGTGTTTATTATGAGAAATTCACACAAAAATGTGGATGCATTTATTTATTTTTGCTGATGAAATGGAAAGCACTGAAGTTGACAGATCCTTCCAGCCCTACCCAATAATTTAAATGGGTCTACTCTGAGTAAGACAACGTTGGCTATAGCTCTATGTTGTTCAGTCCCTCGGTTTTATCCTCACAAGGCAGTTGAGACTGAGAGAGAGAAACAGGCCCAAGATGGGATTCAAAACCAGGAGTCTTCCCAGACCAAGGCCATGACTCAACCCATGACTCCATGTTCGCTCCCTGGCAGGCTGCTTCTGCCTAGGATTTCGGGGTGTGTAGCCTCTACTGACCTCAAACATCCATTGAGTGCCTGTGTGGCTTAGGCCATCCCTCATCCGTCTCTTTGCTAATCCTCCTTTTCATTTTCCTGTGACTGCACTTTCATTTCCATATTTAAAGATACATGGAGAGGAATTCAGGGCAGCACTAAGCAGATCTCCCCCGCCAGCTCAAGCATTTCTCCTTGCGTGATGCAACCACAGAATCCTAGAACTGTAGAGTTAGACTAGCATCCAAGGGCCATCTAGTCCACCCCCTTGTGATGCAAGAATCACAGCTGAAGAATCCCTGACGGGGGCCCATCCAACCTCTGCTTGAAAACCTCCAAGGAAGGAGAGTCTACAACTTCCAGAGGGGAGTCAGTCCATTCCACTGTCAAACAGCTCTTACTGTATCAAACAGTTGGTCCCTTGCCTTTCTCGCCCTGATCTGGCCACAGTGATCCATGTGACGGTCACCTCCAGGCTTGATTATTGTAACTCACTCTATGTGGGGCTGCCCTTGAAGCTGACCCAGAAACTCCAGCGAGTGCAGAATGCCGCGGTGAGGCTTTTTACAGGGTCCTTGCCATAGGATCACATTCATCCAGTGCTTTACCAACTGCACTGGCTCCCGGTGGAGTACAGGATCAGGTTGAAGGTGCTGGTTTTGACCTTCAGAGCCCTATGCAGCCTAGGACCCACGTACCTATGGGACCACCTCTCCTGGTATGCCCTGCGGAAGACCTTAAGGTCCACAAATGACAACATCTTGGAGGTCCCAAGTCGCAAGGTGGTTAGATTGGTCTCAACTAGGGCCAGGGCCTTTTCAGCACTGGCCCCGACTTGGTGGAACGCTCTGACACAAGAGACCAGGGCCTTGCGGGACTTGACATCTTTCCACAGGGCCTGCAAGACAGAGTACCGGTAGTTCTGCCTGGCCTTTGGTTTGGACTCAGTCTGATCCTTATGTTTCCCTCCCCTTATGGCAACTATTAAAATGAGGCTGCATTTTAAATTACATTTTAACCTGTATTTTAAATTGTGTGGGTTTTTTCCTATGATGTTTTTACTGTAATTTTACTGGTGTTAGCCGCCCTGAGCCCGGCTCTGGCCAGGGAGGGCGGGTATAAATAAAATTATTTATTATTTATTATTATTATACTGCCAGAAAGTTTTTCCTAGCGTTGAGTCAGAATCTCCTTCCTTGCAATCAGGATCCTTTTTACTCGGTCTTCCCCGAGTAGCAGAAACCAAGCTGGCTCCCTCTTCCAGCCCTTCAAATATTTGAAGATGGCTATCTTATCACTTCTCAGTCTCTGAGCTAATTTGGGGGGCAAAGCGGGGAAGAAAGACCTGCCATACGAGTGGAACTTTGCATTCCCACTGGTAGTGTTTGCTGTTTAAATTTTGTTCATAGATACGTTTAAAGCCCTTCTGTTCACCCACCTGGATTTCCAATTGCACTCTGCCATTAAAAAAAAAATACGTTTAAAAGCCTTCTGCACAAACTAGGAGGTGGCAGTGCAAATGCCTATCAGATTTCGAAAAGCTGGCGTCACTAGATCAAGTAAATCAATTTTGCCATGTTAATTAACCTAAATGGTTTTAACTGGATTTTGGACAAATGTGCAGTTAATTGTTACTGTTCTGGATCTGATTCAGATCTCTTGTGCTATTTGATGGGACAAGACAATCCTCGAGGTCCCTCCCAGCTCAGCAATTTCTGATTCTTTGATTCCTCAGTGGGGCTTGCAAACTGCTACGTATTCTGAATAATGCTTTTCATAGGGTAGGGTGGGGGGCACCAAGACTGAGATTATGGAACCAGGGGAGAGGAGACCCAAACAAATTTGGGAGCCACAGGTCTAGATACTAACGGACGAGTTGAAGGGGCTGAGACAGGGCACCTCCGTTATGTAGAAGTAGTCCCATGTGGCTGGATGAAGCCAGAAGCCATCAAGCTCCGCATTGTTCTCCCAGTGCCCAACTTGACTTTAGCTTTCCTCGTTTACTGTATTCTGCACCCGCCTGTTCTTAAGAGATGGAAGAAACCCCAAGTATCCAATGACTGGTCTGAAATAACCAGGTTGGGCTACAAAACTGCTGGAATATGCTGAAATGGCGAAGCTAACAGAAAGACTTAGAGACAAAGACAACAGAGAATTTTAAAAAAGACTGGGAACCATTCGTGTTATATCTACAATGTAAAGAAATGGACTCACTAGCAGGGTTTGAGTAAACACTTCCCCCCCCCAAAAAAATGCTTTATTGAATTTAATTAATAGCAAGACATTCTTATGTATGGTATGTTGAAATATACAAATAAACACTTACAATTAACAAAAATAAATATAGAAACTATGAAGATGATGTTAAAAGGATAAGAGAAAACAATAATTAATATAAATAACTTCCCTGTTTTTAATATTTAATGCTGTATTGTTTTTAACACTCGATTGGAAGCCACCCAGAGTGGCTGGGTGGATCAGCCAGATGGGCAGGGTATAAATAAATTATTATTATTATTATTATTATTATTATTATTATTAGATATAACAAAGCAAGCAGGGGAAGTTAATACATAAAAAAAACAGAAGAGGAAGTTGAGGGAATTGGGGGGAATTTTGGGGAATGTATTCTTTGTAATTTTATTTCAGTGATTTGATGTTTTGTCAACATGATAAAAATGTAAATTTTAATTTTTAAAAAAATGAAATGACCAGGTTGGGTTGATACGACTTCCGCTGGCCTGTTCCTGCCGCTTGCTGCGTAACCTGCCACCCTCGCACCCAGGAGCTGAGCCTCAAGACAGGAGATCGAGACACAGCCCCACCCCAGATGCAGGGAGAGGAGCTCTCGGCGGCTGATCTCTCGCTCCCTGGAGACTCCCCAGCCATGGAGGATCTGTCAGTCTGGCCAGCGAAACAGCCACCCCAGCAACACTTGACGGGCGTGGCAAACATGTGCCCAAAACAAATACACCAGACTGGATTTGGGAGGCCAATGTTATGGCAGCAGACTGAAGAGGCTGACGTCATCCTGTATTATGTCAGGTGAAGGGCAGGTGAGCACGGCTGGGACAGAGTGGCTTCACTGGCCGAAAAGGACAACGGCTGGTGTGACCCCCAGATCAGTAAGAACATACTGATGTGGCTTAGGGCCCATGTATCTACGGGACTGCCTATGAATAACCATAGTTTAGAGGTCCCAGGCCCTAAGGAAGTCAGACTATCCTCCAGCAGGGCCAGGGCCTTCTCAGTGATGGCTCCGACCTGGTGGAATGCTCTGTCCCAGGAGACCAGGGCCCTGCAGGATTTAACCTCCTTCCACAGGGCCTGTAAGACAGAGCTATTCCGCCTGGCCTTTAATTTGAATTCAGTCTGATCTTTTATTCTCCTTCCTTCCTTCCTTCCCTCCCCCTCCCCTTTTATGAAGATCACCCGCTCTGAGACCCCACAGCTAATTCTCCCATGGTCTCCTCGCTGGCCCAAGTAGGACTAATTTAGCCAGCTAGTCCTGGTGATCATCTAATGTTTATTGGATGGATTTCCCCCCTAAATTGATTTCTGAATTCTGAATTTATTGTCATTCACATTTTATACCGTATTTTATGCTGTTTTTATTGCATCAATTAAGTGTTTTAAATTTGTTGTTAACCTCTCTGAGCCCGGTTTTCTGAACTGGGAAGGGCGGGGTATAAATAAAAATTTATTTATTGTTTTATTATAAGAGGAGCCTTCTGGGTCAGGCCCATGGCCCACCCTATTCTCACAGTTGCCTATTATGGGAAACCAGCAAGGAGGCTGCAAGCACAAGAGCTGGTTTCAGAAGCACTGCTGCCTCCATGAATTTGTCTAATTCTTTTTTAAAGCCAACCAGGTTGGTGGGATCCTGCTTGCGGCTTTCCCATAATGGGCACCAGGTTGGCCACTGTGAGAGCAGGAGTCTGGACTGGGCGGGCCATTGACTCTTCTTATGTTCTCATGTTCTTCTCCTGATGACACCCAGGCTCTTGGAAACAGTGAATCCTGGGGCCCAATACTCAGAGGCAAGGCAGAGCTTTGATGATCAAGTCATTCACCTGGCAAGCGTGAAGGAGGCAGAGTTCAGCCTGTTCAGCACAGAGATGCAATACACACAAAGGGTGAGGTTCACAACCTGGGTGTGTGGTTAAAGTCAATGTTGTTAATTTTCCAGCCAGCCAACCAGACATTCATTCATTCAATCATTCATTCATTCTATTTATAAAAATGTTGATATAGCATCTAAAACAACCTGTCTGCTGGCAAAGCCATCAAACAGTAAAATTGCAATAATGTAAACAAAACATAGATGGCAGTGCAAAGGCGCGTGAATTCCTTCCTGATATTAAGCACTAGAAAAGACTCAAGGGCAGAGGTGTGTTTTAAGCATGCACTGAAATACCATAAATTCAATTGCTGGAGCTCCAAATTAGATTACTGCAGGGCCCTGTGCATGGAGCAGCCCTTGAAGTTGGAAAGTTAAGTTGGCCCAAAGTGCAGCATCGAGATTACTGGCTGGGGTTCCATTTAGGGTGTTGGAGAAAATGATGATGATGATGATGATGATGATGATAGCTTATTATTTCTACCCCACCCATTTGGCTGGGCTTCCACAAAGACTCTGGGCAGCTTCCAACAAAATATTAAAATACAGTAATGCATCAAACATTAAAAGCTTCCCTAAACAGGGCTGCCTTCAGATGTTGTCTAAAAGTCAGACAGTTGTTTATCTCCTTGACATCTAATGGGAGGGCGTTGCATATGGCGGGTGCCACCACCGAGAAGGCCCTCTGCCTGGTTCCCTGTAACCTCACTTCTTGCAGGGAGGGAATCGCCAGAAGGCCCTCAGAGCTGGACCTCAGGGTTCGGGCAGAACAATGGGTGTGGAGAAGTTCCTTCAGATATACTGGACTGAGGCCTTTTAGGGCTTTAAAGGTCAGCACCAACACTGATGACCCTCAGGACCCTTTCCAACTCTATGAAAAAATCAATTCTCATCTTCCTATTGGTCCAGAAGCTGAGACCTAACCATCTCTGCAGCTTCAGCAAAGGTCCCTCTGGCCCATGACTTCTGCATGGACAAACGTCTAAAGGAGATGGCTGCTCTGAGATTTCCTGACGCCTTCTTTGGGCCTCTGCCTTACATTCTACCCATCCCTCCGACGTCAATCACACATTAGGAAAATTCTGTGAGTCAGCCTCCAGTGACCTCTCCTCCAGAAGGAATCCAGCCCAGGATCTTCTCGCTGCTTAGGAGCACTGAGCAATGTCTCACCTGGAGTGGGAGGCTGGAGCCAGCTAGGAGGTGTGCAGTCATGCGGGTGCAGGAGCCCCACGCCAGACGGGATCTGCTTCACGCCCTTCCCTGCAGGGATGCTGGATCAGTGGGTTAGCAAGTCATTTATGGAGGCCATGAGGTGCTCCACTTCCTGCCACACGCAAGTGTTCCATATTCATATCAGTGCCAGTCACACTGGCATCACCATACGGGCATAAAATGAGCCTAATTTTATTATTTATACCCACCCATCTGTGGAGGCACAGCCTAGCCATTATAGCTTTCAGCCCTCGAAAGCCCACTCGTCCTCTTTGTCTCATCCTCTTTTGAAGCCAACCAAGTTGGCCACCATCCCCTGCCTCCTGTGGGAGGGAGTTCCACAGCTTATGCCCTGTGTGAAGAAAGACTTCCTTTTATCCATCCTGAATCAGGTGTGATGGCCTGGGACTCAGGCTCAGACTCAGAACCGGAGGAGTCTCAGTCCGCACCGGATCCTTTGCCTCAGGCATCATCTGAACCTGGTTTGGGGCCTCATCCTGGAGAGCCCCAGTCTGCACAGGTTCCCCCGCAACAAGCACCAGCTGGGCCGAGTCCGGGGCCTGAGCCTGCCCTGGCTCCAGTTCCCTCCAGCTGGGCCATCACTTACAGCTGCTCCACTGTTGGGTCAGGGGAGGCTGAGGCGGCCTCTGGGTCTAGTAACCCACCAACATCTCCTGAGCTGCAGAGTCTGAGGTCTGAAAGAAGGAGAGACCTGAGTACTCGCAGGAGGAGTGCTTGCCTTCGGGTGAGACAGGGAGGTGAGTCGCCGGGGGATCAGGACCGGCCGTTACCCCGACAGAGATAAAAGGCTGCTGGACCCCACCCCAGGTTGTGGGAGCAACATTGCTGTATGCCAGATCCTGCCTGAGATCCTGTACCTGTCCTTGCCTGGTTTCCTGCCTCATGTCCTGCCTTGACCCTGTTGGACTCACTCCCAGCGGAACCTTTGGATTCTGGAGCGGTCCTGAACCGCATTTCACAGGTTACCCCTGGGCCCAGCACATCAAGAATGCCCTTGAGTTCTAGTGCTAGGAAACAGACAGAGAGAGAGAGAAGCTTTCTCACAAAACACCATCCATCATTTCACACACTCGTACCATCTTTTAATTTAAACTGCGATGCTGCGATTTTTTCACATGGGGAAAGTTGCACCAGGCCAGAGATGTGAACTCTGTACTGTAGTTGTGAGAGGGAACAGGGAAGAGGTACCACTCCAGCTTTGTTCCCAAAGTGCCTCATTGCTAGAGAAACGCCCCTCCCTTCCAGGCTTATTTCAGGGGTGGACTTCAGTTCTTCTATGTGACCAGAGTTAGAAGCATAGAATCGTCTAGTCCAACCCCCTGGGATGCAGAAATCACAGCCAAGTTTCTCTTCCCCGTTCCCTAGCTGACATCTCGCTGCACGGACGCCTGGCCTGGTGCTGGGTGTGGCAGGGAATTTCATGGCAAATGAGATGGAGAGGGATGAGCAGAGGTGTAGGCGGGAGGGAGAGGCAGCCATTCCAATGGGATTGTTGTCTCCTTAATTGCTGCAAGGTGCAGGTGCAAATTCTGGCTCAGTGTGGGAGGGAGCAGACAAAAAGGGTGCGCTCTCTCGCTCTCGCTCTCTGGCATGGAACGAGGGAGGTGTGTCAGGTCAAAGGGTGCTACAAACCATGTTTAGGCCCTCCTTCATAGAATCATAGAATTGAAGAGTTGGAAGGGACCCTGTGAGTGTGATAACCTGGAGCTCGGGCTCGTAACCAGAGGAGTCTCAGTCTGCACGGCATCCTTTGCCTCAGGCATCATCTGAACCAAGTCTGGGGCCTGATCCTGAAGAGCCCCAGTCTGCACAGGTTCCCCTGTAACAAGCACCAGCTGGGCCGAGTCAGGGGCCTGAGCCTGCCCTGGCTCCAGATGTGGGGATTCCCTCATTGCCTCCAGCTGGGCCATCACTTACAGCTGCTCCACTACTGGTTGGGTCAGGGGAGGCTGAGGCAGCCCCTGGGTCTAGTAACCCACCCACCGACGTCTCCCGAGCTGCAGAGACTGAGGTCTGAGAGAAGGAGAGACCTGAGTACTCGCAGGAGGAGTGCTCACCTTCGGATGAGACAGGGAGGTGAATCACCGGGGGATCCGGACCGGCCATTGCCCCAACAAAGATAAAGGGCTGCCGGACCCTGCCCCAGGTTACGGGAGCAACATTGCTGCTTGCTGGAACCTGCCTGAGATCCTGACCTTGCTTGGTTTCCTGCCATGGCCCTGTTGGACTGACTCCTCGCGGAACCCTTGGATTCGGGACTGAACCTGGACCGCTTTGCTCAGGTTAACCCCCGGGCCCAGCACAGTTAGTCATCTAGTCCAACCCCTTGCGATGCAGGAATCTCAGCTAAAGCACCCATGACAGATGGCCACCCAACCTCTGCTTAAAAACCTCCAAGGAAGGAGAGTCTGCAACCTCCCAAGGCAGCCACTATTCAACTGGGCTATCGTTCCTCTCTTAAGAGCCCCAAGTATAGACTACTACTATGTGCTTTGTTTGGGACAGCCCTTGAAGACTCTTTGGAGGCTTCAGCTAAGAGCACCGGATGTGTCTGCTGCCTCCAGGGCCACTGGGCCAGCGTTGCAACAACGCTCCAGCTTCTTCCCTGTGGGCAAAATTCAGCAGTCAGTTTGCCCACAAACGGTGGTTCTTGCACGCCTAAAGGAACATCTCTTGCCTGCCCTCCAACTGTCCCACACAGGAACACCAAAGAGATGTGTTTTCAGTGGTTTCCCCAGAGCGACAGAACAGCCTGCCATCAGGGCCTCACTGGGATGGAATCTAAGCTGTGACCATTTATGGTTTTCTGCTGTTTCTGCAACTGGGCTAATCCATCACATATGCAGAAATATCCCACAATCCCAACCCCCAACCCCTCCAGGTTTCTGAGCTTGGAACTTTCTGTATGGAAATATAGTCAGTTGACCCTTTGCATGTTCAGGGGTGAACAGTTGACTAAAGCATCAGATAAAGGTGGCTCAAGCTTGCCCTGACGCTGATATATCACCTGTCACCCGACAACCCTGCTCCCTCCTGCATCTAAAGAGAAATGAATGAATGAATTTTATTATTTCGGTCACAGACCAGTTCCAGCCCACATACAATATCAAGGAATTCATAAAACATGATAGGGATACATTTGAAATTGCAATTAGGTATAACAGGGACAATACAGATATAGCAACAGTTAAAAAATATATAAATTAAAACTTAGTCACTAACCTATAATCTAAAATTATCATTAAAAAGTTTTATGGCAATCACACAGAATTTGGCTACCCTTGACGGGGTGGCACTGTGGGTTAAACCACTGAGCCTACGACTTGCCGATCAGAAGGTCGGCGGTTCGAATCCCCGCAACGACGGGGTGAGCTCCCGTTGCTCAGTCCCTGCTCCTGCCAACCTAGCAGTTCGAAAGCACGTCAAAGTGCAAGTAGATAAATAGGTACCACTCTGGCGGGAAGGTAAATGGCATTTCCGTGCGCTGCTCTGGTTCGCCAGAAGCGGCTTAGTCATGCTGGCCACATGACCCGGAAGCTGTACGCCAGCTCCCTTGGCCAATAAAGCGAGATGAGCGCCGCAACCCCAGAGTCGGCCACAACTGGACCTAATGGTCAGGGGTCCCTTTACCTTTACCTTTACCTTTACCTTTAACGTGATCTCAGGATCCTTGTCCTCTACCAGGGATTTTAGACATTGAAGTTTGGACTCATCTGGAGATTTTTGCATAGCAGGGGTAATAAATACCGAGCATATATCCCTGTAGAAACGGCAGTGCAACAAGGCATGAGAGACAGTTTCCACCTCCATCAAGCTGCAGGGGCAGACTTGTTCCATGTATGGTTTACCCTCAAATCTGCCCTGCAATAAGGCAGATGGGAGCACGTTGAATCTAGCCAGGGTAAATGACCGTCTGTATTTGGGTATTTGTAATTTTGACAAATAATTTGCTGGGGTAAATCCTCTCCTATTTTCTTTTATTGCTGGGTGTTTATTCATCTCGCTCATGTGGCATTGCAGTTCCACATCCCTAATTCGTTGGCAGATTATTGCTCTAGCTTTCTCATTTCAGGGCCTGTGGGGAAAACCTCAAGCCAAAGAGGAATGTCCAGCTGAAACAGCTGCCTCGGACACACCATGGCTGCGGTTCCTGTATTACAGGGGTTGAGCTAGATGACCTTTGGGGGTCCCTTCCAACTTTGCAATTCTATTCTTGGAGGGACTTGCTGAAATCATGAACAATTAAGCATGGCATTTGTGATCTTTCTTTACTGTGCCCTGGTGTTTATGGGACTTCTAATTAGTTTTGCTTTATTTCTTGGTTTGGTTTCACTAGCTCCAGATGCTATAGACCTATCCAAACTAAATTTTGAAAATGTCAACAAGAAGAACAACAGAATCAAAGGGAGGAGGCAAATGTAGTCCCATGGAAGTGCTAATTAGATAGATAGATAATTTATTACGGTCAAAGACCAGCTCACATAACACAGTAAAAGCAGCGTTCATAAAGATAAAATATACAATTGGAGCAGATTGCAGCAATAGCTCATGAGTTAAAATTGAGATATATACAACTGAGATTTGGGCTACCATAAAAATTGACCCTGAGGCACCCCAAAGTGCAACTTCAGCATTTCCCTAGTAAGCTATTTTATTCTGTGCCTACAAATCTGGGCGCAGAATCTGGCTGCCAGCCAGGTCGTCTTGTGATCTTTGCCTAAGAGGAGAGAATTAAGTTTAGACTTGTCTGAAAGATCGGTGAGCCTCTTCAGCAAAGGATCAATGGTGTCTCTAAGGATCTCAACATAAAAAGGACATCTAAAAATATATATATGTTCGAGGCTTCCTATTTCCCCTAATGGGCAGGCGCAAAGTCTCTGTGCGTAAGGGACTCTTCTATAGGAGCCTTCCAGAACCAGTGAGGGCAAGGCTGAGCTTCTAGCAGGAGTGAAAGCCCTTCTTGCATTTCTGGATTCTACTCAGAAGAGAAAACACAGCACCCTTCCGAGACGTCTGGATTGAACTGAAGGCACTTGTATGGAGACATGAAATTCCTGCTTAGCGGGGGGTTGGACTAGATGACCCTCTGGACCCCTTCCAACTCTTCAGTTCAATGATTCAAGGTCTTCTCATGCCCCCTGCTGCCCAGAGACAAAACTGCACGCAAGACTGAACAATGAAGCTCCGGCTGAGCTGCGTGGGAAGAAGAAGGAGATGGGATGGCCAAAATCCATATACTCTGCGGTTGCGAGTCATAGAATAATAGGATTCTAGAATTGGAAAGGCCATCAAGACTTCTTTCATTAGACACTTCTCAGCACTCCAACAGCAATGGCTCCTGGACCTGAGATGTTTTGCCATGAAGGAGAAAGAAACTCTACTTCTTGCATCAGAAACCATCTGGAAATGCTATGGGTTAATTTCCTTGGTGGAATGTTGGATTGAGGTCAGCGCATTGCTTCTCTGAGCCTCCTGACTGTGAGACTCTAAAAAATTGGGTAGGGAAATGCTTGCTACTGCAGAGGAAACTCTATGCTCTTCCGAGATGAGCTGAAATCAAAACTTTAACTGTGGCTCCGCTGCCATGTCTCAGAAAGTTCTGTACAGTATTTGTGAAACTGAGCGTGATTAAGTAGGCACAAGATGTGGGGCACAATATTGATTATGATTACGGGGAAAGTTGTGGAAAATAAATATGAATTTCACTGCATGTTATGGAATAAAAGAAAATATGATGAAAATGGCCCACGGATGGTATTTAACACCCACCAAATTGGTGAAAATATCTAAAAAAGAAAAAGGTATATGTCAGAAGTGTAATGAAATTGGGGGATCTTTTATCCACATGTGGTGGTCCTGTAAAATAATTAAGGAATATTGGGAATATATACTGTAGAATGAATTTAAAAAGATAGTTTAAAAAACTTTCCCCAAAACACCTGGATTTTCCTCTTGGGGATGGTAACAACTGAGGTCCCCAAAAACAAAGGAGTTTAGTACTATACGCCACAACTAGAACCCTACTGGCACAAAAATGGAGAACACGTCTAGTACCCACTCAGGAAGAATGGCAGTGTAAAATGTTCGGATATGTTGAACTGGCTGGTCTGATGAACAGGAGAAGAGAAAACGAAGATAAGAAATATAAGGAGGAATGGAGAATGTTTATTGACTATTTCAAGAACCAGAATAGACAAATACATGCTTAGCAGATCTAGTGTAAATCCAGCAGAGTTGAAATAGATAGAATATTTAAGATACAACAAATTGGATGATTAAAAAGATGTGGATTACGCAGAGCAGTAGAAGAATAAAAGGAATCAGGAAAAGACTGGAAAGGAAGTCATATGGTATATGAAAACTTGCTGTATTTGATAAGTTGTAAGTGGGGCAGGGGGTTAAATATGCTCTCTGTTCCTATTTTTGAAAATGCAAATAGGTGATAGATAGATAGATGATTGATTGATTGATTGATTGATTGATAGATAGATGATAGATAGATGATAGATAGATGATAGATGAGAGAAAGTTCTGTATCTTCATTGCGTCATTGTTTCTTACTCCATGCATACAGCCCATGCAAACGTGGTGAACAGGCTCCTTAACTGGTGATTTATTGAAAAGGTTTCCTGCCCACCCTCTAACAGCTTGTCTCCTGAGCCCCATTTCCTCGTCCTTTTCATGCATCTGTCCTTTTAATGGCTAGCTAGACCCCTTCCATCCCCTTTCGTCATTTTAGACGAGAAGTAACTGGCCGTTTCTTTAGCCATTTCATAAGAAGAAGAACGCAAGACTTGTTTTAGGTCAGTTTGAACTCTTGTAACCTGTTGATTGGTGATAAACGGACCTTGTTCCTTATGTAGGTGGGACCTTTTCATCTCCCACCTGCTTCGAACCCTGGAGCTGTTGGTCCTCCAATTAAAATGCCGCCTGGTGGGATGTCCTCGTACACTTGGTGTTCTCTCTGGGACTCCTTGATCACTGGAGCTCAAATTAAGGCTTCCTCGGTGCTATATGTCCTTAACCAACCAAGCCCATCATCAGATGACTCTTCTCCAGCCCAAGTCTTGCCTCCCAGCTTCAGAGCTGGCCTGGACATCATCAGCTGTAGCTGGAAGAGAAGAGGGGGCAAGGATTGACTTCAGCCCAGCTCATCTTTGGAACATCCAACATATCTCCAAAGAGCACAAGGAGATTTGAGCTCCTCATAATTCTTCTCCTTCTGCAGCTCCTCCTTCTTCTCTGGGCCAACCTGGCCTCCATACCTGCAGGTAAGAATCGTTGTGGAAGAAGCCTTGTAGCATTGGAAGGGAGCCCCAAGGGTCGTCCTCAGCAGCAAAAACTTGGTTTGCAAATAATGGTTTCAGCTGTGTGGGTGCTTGATTTCCCTCAAACAGAACGCACGGGGGCAGGTCCACTGCAAAGCAAGTCGAGTCACAGCCTGGATCAGTAGTCCTGGGGATTCAGAGCCTTCTCCAAGCACAATGGTGATGTCCAGGGACATCTTCTGCCTTCTTCCAGCATTCATTGCCCTCTGGGCCAAGCTGCCTGTGGTGTCTGCAGACCTTGGTGAGTACAGGGCTTGAAACCCTTGTGGTCCAGTGGGGATTGTCCTTTGATTCCCTGCCTCCCCATTTCATAGAATCATAGAAATGTAGAGTTGGAAGGGACCTTCAGGGTCATCTAGTCCAACCCTCTGCAATGCAGGAATCTCAACTAAGGCATGACAGATTGAAGGAGAGGCACACTTTTATTCAGCAACACCTTACAAACTTTAGCCACTATAGGTCATCTTGGCTGTTTCATCCTCTCCCCAGCCACCTTCTGCCATCCCATTGCCCCACCATCTCTCATCCAACCACACTTTCCCCTTTCTTGATGAAATCCATTAAATGATCTGTGACTTCCCCTTTCACCGCTGAGTTTCCGCTTGCATCACTTCCCTGGCACTCTCTCTCTCTGAACCTGCTGCCTCTTGCCTCCACCCCTTTCCTTCCTCGTAGAACTGTAGATTTGGGAGGGACCTGTTGGGGTCATCTAGTCCAACCCCCTGCCATGCACGACTTGAAGCTAAAGAATTCATGGCAGGTGGCCATCCAACCGCTGCTTAAAAGCCATCACCTTTGGAGGGAGTCCACTAAGCAGCCTTGGCCCAGTAGACCTGAAGGAGCGTCTCCACCCCCATTGTTCAGCCCGGACACTGAGGTCCAGCGCTGAGGGCCTTCTGGAGGTTCCCACACTGTGAGAAGCCAAGTTATAGGGAACCAGGCAGAGGGCCTTCTCGGTGGTGGCACCCGCCCTGTGGAACGCCCTCCCACCAGATGTCAAAGAGATATAAACAACTATCTGATGTTTAGAAGAAGGTGGTTGGAGGATGGATGGCGGCTAACAGACTGAGACTGAATCCTGACAAGACAGAAGTACTGTTTCTGGGGGACAGGAGGCGGGCAGGTGTGGAGGATTCCCTGGTCCTGAATGGGGTAACTGTGCCCCTGAAGGACCAGGTGCGCAGCCTGGGGGTCATTTTGGACTCACAGCTGTCCATGGAGGCACAGGTTGAATCCGTGTCCAGGGCAGCTGTGTACCAGCTCCATCTGGTACGCAGGCTGAGACCCTACCTGCCTGCAGACTGTCTCGCCAGAGTGGGGCATACTCTGGTTATCTCCCGCTTGGACTACTGCAATGCGCTCTATGTGGGGCTACCTTTGAAGGTGACCCAGAAACTACAACTAATCCAGAACGCAGCAGCCAGACTGGTGACTGGGAGCGGCCGCCAAGACCACATAACACTGGTCTTGAAAGACCTACACTGGCTCCCAGTACATTTCCGAGCACAATTCAAAGTGTTGGTGCTGACCTTGAAAGCCCTAAACAGCCTTGGTCCAGTAGAACTGAAGGAGTGTCTCCACCCCCATCATTCTACCCGGACACTGAGATCTAGCTCTGAGGGCCTTCTGGCGGTTCCCTCACTGCGAGAAGCCAAGTTACAGGGAACCAGGCAGAGGGCCTTCTTGGTGGTGGCACCTGCCCTGTGGAACGCCCTCCCACCAGATGTCAAAGAGAACAACAACTACCAGACTTTTAGAAGACATCTGAAGGCAGCCCTGTTTAGGGATGCTTTTAATGTTTGATGTATCACAGTATTTTAATATTCTTTTGGAAGCTGCCCAGAGTGGCTGGGGAGGCCCAGCCTGATGGTCCGGGTATAAATAATAAATTATTATTATTATTATTATTATTATTATTATTATTATTATTATTAGACATCTGAAGGGAAGTTTTTAATGACCGATGTTTTAATGTATTTTTAATCTTTGTTGGAAGCCGCCCAGAGTGGCTGGGGAAACTCAGCCAGATGGGCGGGGTATAAATTATTATTATTATTATTATTATTATTATTATTATTATTATTATTAAACAGTGCTCAGCAACAGAAAGTTCTTCCTAAGGTTGGGTGTGAATTTCTTTTCTTGGAATTTGGATCTTCTCCTCTGGAGCAGCAGAAAGCAAGCTTGCTCCATCCTTACTGGATCCTAGAACCTAGATGGTTCTAGGTTCACCTCTCCATCTCCTGCTCTCCATTCTCCAGACTAAGCAGATCCAACTCATTGAGCCCTTTCCAGAGCCTTTATCACCTAGGCCAGGCATAGGCAACCTCGGCCCTCCAGATGTTTTGGGACTACAATTCCCATCAGCCCTGACCTCTGGTCCTGTTACCTAGGGATCATGGGAGTTGTAGGCCAAAAACATCTGGAGGGCCGAGGTTGCCTATTCCTGACCCAGGTGGTCTCTGTCTCTTTTTGAACTCTCTGCTTTCCAGGCTTCTCAGCGTCCCATTCCTCTGCCCCCACCAGGTATCTGCATCATCCCTCCGGACGAAGGACTCTGCTTTATCCTGCAAGAGCGCTGGTACTACAGCTATGAGAAAAAGCAATGCCTGCCCTTCACCTGGGGGGGATGCCAAGGGAACGAGAACAACTTTGAGAGTCGGAAATTGTGTGAAGCTGCCTGCAGCAAATACGGTAAGCCCCCCCCCCCCCGAGAAACCCCCATCCCACAGAGAGGGTTGCTCAGCTCCAGAAGCCCATTTTAAAATGTTTAATGCCAGAGGTTTAGTTATTGGGCTATTTGGTCATCACATTTCACAGAATCGTGGAGCTGGAAGGGAAGCCAAGGGTCATCCAGTCCAACCCCAGGAATTTATAGCCCACCTTTTCTTCCAAGGAGCTCAAGGTGGCCCATGTGGCTCTCCTCCTCATTTAATTCGCACAACAACCCTGCGAGGTAGGTTATGCTGAGTGGTCGCGACTGGCTCCCAAGGCCACCCAGGGAGCTTCTTGGCTGGGTGGAGATTCGAACCCTGGACTGCGGAGGGCGTGTGTGCTGTGTCCCCTTGGTGAAGTGGTGGTGGGACTCGCCCTTCTGATAGGAAATGCTCTGTGGGGGGAGGACAAAAATGGGGGCCGAGAAGCGTCCATTTGGTGGGGGAGTGAGAAATGTCCCTGTTTTCATCTGAGGGAAGCTGGAGGGAAGTCTCCAGGGCTTTTCTGGTTTTCATGCTGGTCCAACATCCTGTTCCCAACATGGTCACTCAAGCTCTTTTATGGCTTGCAGCCTGAGATCCTGGAGGAGACATATGGCCATTGCCACTAGAAGCCACTGGCGGAGTTCTCTTCCTCCTCCATGAATTAGAGACCACTGTCGCAGTGAGTTCCACAGTCTAACTATATGCCTATATCCAGAGATTCTTAGAAGACTGGAGTAAATATATGAACTATTTGAAAAGCAATTGTGATCACACTATTAGGTTTGCAAGAAGTTTTGTAAGGTGGACTATTGGAAATATTGCAAGAAAGACTATGAGATGAACTATTAGTTAATGATAATTAAGAGTAATAGAGAAATTAAGAAATGCAGAATAAGTGATAAAGCATGGAAAATCATCAGAGGTGTTGACAGAAGTCTAAAACATGGTATAAGAAGGGAAGTTATGTTGTATGACTGGTGGAACTGATATGTTAAAAAAATCAATAAATATGTATATATATATATAAAATAACTATATGCATACCCTCCAACATTTCTCCAGTGAAAATAGGGAAGTCCTATTCAATAATAATAAGAAGAAGAAGAATACCCCGCCCACCTGATAGGGTTGCCCCAGGTGGCTTCCAACATACCGTATTGGCCCAAATATAAGCCGCACCCAAATATAAGTCACACCTTTAAAATTCATGGGGGGGGGGAGAGAGAGAGAGAAACAATACCCGAATATAAGCCACTCCCTTAAAATTCTGCAGGCTCTCACACCCGTTCCGTTTTACTGTATGTCTGTTTCAGCAGCGATATCATAAAAGCCAAATTTTGTAAGGTTGCGAATTGAAGCTGTGCTTTAACTTTTCACGGTCAGATTATTTGCGGGGGGAGTGAGGCTTATATTCAGGCCAATACAGTATATAAAAATGTAAAATCCCTATACAGGGCTGCCTTCTGATGTCTTCTAAAGGTTGCAAAGTTACTTATCTGCTTGGCTCGGGGGTCGGAGAACTCTTTACCCTCCAACATTCCTCTGGTGAAAATAGGGATTTCTTAAGGAAAAGAGGGACATTTCAGGATCAAATCAGAAACTAGGATGGCTTCTGTAAATCCAGGACTGTTCTTGGAAAATAGGGACACTTGGTGGGCCTGTATGTGGTCTCTCTGCCCCTGGAGGAGAGCCCAGGCTGGGCTTGTTGCCTTATGGTCCATTCTGGGTGAAGACTAAAATTATCAGACTTGCTGAAGACAAACCAGGACAGCTTCTGCGAAGTTTAGTCCTGTCTTACTAACCTAAACTGCTTTGAAGGGTTGTTTTTTTATGAAATGAAAATTAATAAATCAATTTATTGCCAAGGATCTTCTCCACCAAATCCTCTCCGAGAGAAGGAAAGCCTTTAGTCAGGATGAGTCCCATCAGGCTGACGCTTGCCGCCTCTTCTCCCCACAGCCTAACAAGGATGCTGGAGAAGACTAGATTCCTCTGAGCGTCCGCTGAGAAACAGCTGAGAAGTGGGGCAAGATTCTGCACCAGGCAGCATCTCCTGCTGGAGGTTCGCTTTGTGTTTCTCCTCTCCAAATAAATGGAACCTGACTAGTACCTGATTCCGGGTGAAATGGTGTTCTTATCATCGTGAGTGCAAGGGAACATCTCTTCCAGGCAAATTTCCCTGGAAGGAAGTTTGCAGACAAGAGGAATCAAATCTATTTAATTCAAACGCTCCACATTTGGTATGTCTTATACCTCCGTTGAAATGGTATGGAGAAATGATTGTTCGTTGTGTTGTTAACGGGAAACATGACCGGCTAAACAAATGAAGCAAGAGGCTTAATATTAATCAGTTTGAAACCAAGTGAAAAATGGTATATACTGGAATGCAATTTGGGCTTTATGAGAGAACAGGACGCTGCACTAGATGGGCTGTTGGCCTGATCCTGCAACCTCTCCTTGTGCTCTTATGAGCTGCAGTCCAGCACATGGAGGGCAGAAGGTGGCTGACATTGAGGTTTTCCCCAGCCATGCTGGAGATCTGACCTGGACCAGCTCCTAGTCAAAGCTTTTATCAGAAGAGCAGTTTGGCTTGTGGGTGCCTATAGCTGGAAACCTGCATGCATTTTTATTTTATCCAAAGATCAAAACAAGATCATGATGTGTCAGGAAAGAGAAATGAAGGCAAAATGTCCTGCCAGACTCCTACGTATATCATCTTGATGCAAAAGATACCTTTTTCTCCCTTTGTGTAGGCAGGATAATATGACCACCGAGTCATATGTAAGAGGGTGCATGACAGAGCACCTAGCAGGGGTGAGCGTTGAGCTTGGTGCAGCCAAAGACACAGACCTCAGGGGCAGAGGCAGGCGCCCCTCTGTGGGGAAGGAGTGCCACAGCTCAGGGGCCACCACTGAGAAGGCCCTCTCTCCTGAGGCCACCACCCTCAGCCTCTGAAGGCAGAGGACCTACCAAGAGGGGCCCCTTTGCTGCTCTCAGCTCCCGAGAGGGTCTGCAGGGAAGGAGGCGCTGTAGCCATCAAGTCTGGGAATCTGGGGGGGGGGGATCACAGAGCGCTCACGGTGATCCTGCAGGGTTTGGGTTTGGCCCACCCCAGGGAATTTATTTCCACTCAAGGCAATCTTGGGCAATATTCCTAGAGACACATGGCATTGCTGGACAAGGTCAGTGGCAAAAGATGGGCAGAGTCACTGCATCTTTGTACCGGGGGTTGGTTTCTGGCCACGCAAAAGTGGTTCCTTGTAGGGGTGCAGATATCCAGAGTGTGGGGGTCAGGTGGGATTGCTATGAGGAATTATGAAATATGCATCAGGCCATGGTGTCCGCGATGAAAGGATTGCGTTGACTGGGTTTAATTCATTGACAATAATTTCTGCTCAAATCCCAGAAGCCTCTGCATCTCTGCTTTCTCTACACCTGACAGGCACGTATCAGCATTCTAAATACACAGTTGTTCATCAGGCATCCTGGGTCATAAAGCTAGAAGGTAGCTTGACGTAGCTTGTTAACGTTCACAAGGAGATGGTAAATACTACCTATCCTATCCTTATTGCTGTTTATGACCTCCGGAGTTTCCTAAAAGCATTCCTCCTTGCTTCCTCTTTTATTTACTCTGAATTACATACGCATGCTCAAGTAGGAAATTAGCTCTTGTGGTTTTAATCTTTAACTTTGTCCCCACGTGGGGTTTTTTGATATGCTCAGAGGAAATCTGATTGGTTCTTACGAACACTGTGTAAAAAGTTCTTTCGTGAATAAAACGACCTGGGCTGAGGGGTGGACAGGAATTATTATTTATTGGCACCTCCTCCCAGAGTCTTGCTGGTCAAGCCTCGTGTGTATTCTATGAATCAGAGTCCAATCCTTCCTTGTTTTTGGAACGCTACAGTTCCTCTGTTCACCCCCTCTCCACCTCTCTATCTGGGAAGGGGTGGAGCCATGGCAGAGTGTGTGTGGCCTCTGGAGTGGATTCCTCCTGAGGGCTAGTTTATCTGCAAAGGTTGCCATACCTGAGATGCGCCCACTCAATCGCTTCCATCTGCAGAACCGGCACAGTTACACCTGCCACATAATACCTTTTAGCATAGCAGCACCTACCTGCATTCAAGGTCTTCCTTTCAGTGCCTGCTAAGAGCATTCTTGTTTAGGCAAGCCCACCCAGATGTGAGTTTTAATCTTGATGTGAGTTTTAATCTCTTTTTAGTTTATTATTATTTTTGTTACCTTCCCCTCCAAAAACCGCTTTGAAGTTTGTTAACAATCAAGCAGTGTATACATTTTACAAAATAATAAGAATTTTTGGGGAGGTTGGGAGGGTTGCATTTGCTTCCCCACCCAGACTAACCAACTGTGCCCCCCATCTTTCTATCCCAGGCTGGGCACCAAAACCAGCCCCTCAGCTGGCACCCATCAGCACAGGAGGCAGGCAAGAAGGCAGGGCTGTGTGTGTTTACTCCAAAGTAAGCCCCACTGAGTACAATGGGAGCCACTCCCTAGTAAAGGTATTTGGGATCACATCCTTTCTTCGCACAGCTGATGGTCAAGAAGGGTCCGGGGTTTGGGAGAAGAACAGGATACCATAGGAGGGAAGAGACAGTGAGCCAGCCAGTCAATTGCATAATTTTATTGTTTTGTATTACCCAGCATGTTCCAGGAGCCCGTCAGCCCCCCAGGGGTGGGGAAATGGGGGTCAGGAAGGAGGGAGGAAGGAGCCCAGCAGGATGGCTCTGTGGGTGCTGCTCCATCTTCTTCCCCACGGGGCAAACCCTCACCTGCTCCCTCCATTGCTCTAGGGCGCACCTGGAACAGGAAGACAAGCAGATCAGGAGAGGCAGCTCCTTGAGACTACAATTCTCCTTTCTTTGGTATGTAGGCTTTGTTCTAAACCACAGAGCCTAGGACTTGCTGATCAGAAGGTCGGCTGTTCGAATCCCAGCGACGGGGTGAGCTCCCTTTGCTCAGTCCCTGCTCCTGCCAACCTAGCAGTTCGAAAGCACGTCAAAGTGCAAGTAGATATATAGGTGGGAAGGTAAACGGCGTTTCCGTGCGCTGCTCTGGTTCGCCAGAAGCGGCTTAGTCCTGCTGGCCACATGACCCAGAAGCTGTACGCCGGCTCCCTCGGCCAGTAAAGCGAGATGAGTGCCGCAACCCCAGAGTCAGTCAAGACTGGATCTAATGGTCAGGGGTCCCTTTACCTTTATGCTTGTATCTATGTAGGCTTCAAAACTTTAGAAGCGAGGGACCCTAGAAGGGCTGGACACATGTCAAGTTGCAGGCTGGACATCTAGAAAGTTGTATCCAGTGAGTGTTCTGCCAACTACCCTCTGCAAATGTCTGCAGCGCTCTGGTTGGATTTTATATTAATTCTTTGTCTGTAAACCCTATAAAAGGTTCACACACATTCAGCCTTTGTGGAAGTGACCACACTGAACCTATTTACTGCAGTAAATAAATTTTGCACTCTTTCTTCAACCCAACTCACAAGTAGTTAATAGTACTTGTGAGACAGCAGATTTGCCCTGCAACAAGGATGCTTCGGTTGTGATTCTTCCATTGCTGGCGGACCAGATGATTCTCAAGGGTCCCTTCCTGCTCTACTAGTCTAGGATTCTATACTTGGGGATCCAGTCTTGGCCTTTTTTCTGGACCCCTTCTCAAGGGGACTTTCTCCCCCAGGGTCCCCGCAAAGCCCAGAGCTGGAGCTGTGCTTACCTTGACCCCCACAGGCTTTCTGACACATCTCCAGGGTGTCAAACCGGTTCAGGTTGCCCTGGCAGCCCCCGTAGATGAATTCCTCACACCTCTTCTTCCCCCAGTTGTAATACAGTTTCCGTATTAAAGCCTTGCAGGGACCTGTGGCAGGAGGAAGTCTGCAAAGATCTGGAGGAGGAAGAAGAGGAGGAAGAGAAGTGCTGGGCGGGGGGGGGGGATATTTGTGGCACACGAACAGCAACACTGCGTGCCACACAGAGTCTCGTTCTGCGCAGCTGCCCACCCACAGCACAAGCCTGGAGCCACTTCCCCCTAAGCTCCCAGGGTAGCTTACAGCAATTAAAAACAGAAAATTTAAAACAGCTTAAAATGTGTTTCAAAGCTCCGAAGCGGACAGACACATGCAAGCTCATTCCTGAAAGCAAAGAGCAATTAATCAAATGCTGACAATTTTGACTCCCATTTGCAGGCCTTCCGGGACATTTTCATCGTTTGCCTTTACGCAATCTGGCTTTTCCAGTTGCAGGCCACAGTCTTGCCTGGAGGGAGTCTGGAGACGTGAGCGTTCCTAGGAGATAATGACAGGGTGCAAGATGGCAATAACCATCCCTGATTTTCCAAAAGAACAAAAAGATGTGCATAGGAAACAGGCCAAAAAGGAAAGAAGCACAGAACCCGGAAGGGAGGGTGTTCTTACTCGGCTCAGGTGCCTGGCAAGTGTTGCCACAGGGCGAACCACAGCACTTCTTGCCTGGTGGGCAGTTGGCATCCAAACTGCACGTGTTGCAGGAGCCCCCACCAGAGGGGTCAGTAGAATGGAGAGGGAGTTCCCTGCAATAGCCAGGTTGGTCTGGAAGGAAAGAAAGACAAGTGGGGACCAGTTTAGCCACTGGGGGAGAAGGAAGACATTGAAAGGAAGGCATAGCTGAGCAGCTTCCCCAAAGGGAACCTTGCAAGCAGGATTCCAGCAAAACAGCCCTCTCCCCTCCTGTTGTTTCAAGCAACTGGCATTCAGAAATGTTGCTGCCTCCGGCCCTGGAGACAGAACACAGCCATCTGAAGAAGCGTGCATGCACACGAAAGCTCATACCAATAACTAACTTACCGTATTTTTCACTCCATAAGACACACGTTTTTTCTCCTAAAAAGTAAGGGGAAATGTCTGTGCGTCTTATGAAGTGAATGCATGGTCCCTGGAGCCGAATTGCCCAACACAAAAAGCAAATCGTGCTTTTTTTTTTTTAGAAAGAGGGAAGGGGGTGTTGAAATGAAGCCACTGAGCAGCTGATCGGCAAGCGATCGGAGGGAGATAAGGGACGGAGGGAGATAAGGGACGCTAGCGATAAAGGAGGCTGCTCGGGAGGGGGGAGGTAAAAGCACATGGATCCTAAGGATTTTTGCATTGGGTCACCCCAAATTCACCATCAGATCACATAGCATGTCCATGGCTACAGCCTGCACACAAAAAACCACACACCCACTGTTGCGTGGGGCCGCAATAGCGTAAAAACGTGGTTACAAAGCACGGATCCACATGGATCCTCAGGATTTTTGCATTGGGTCACCCCAAATTCACCGTCAAATCACATGTCATGTCTGTGGCCACAGCATGAACCACAAAAATGATACATCCACTGTTTTGTTCATAATATTATTTTTGTGTGTTTTCCTCCTCTAAAAACTAGGTGCATCTTATGGAGCAAAAAATACGGTTGTAGGTCTCTAAGATGCTACTGGAAGGAATTTTTAAATTTTGTTTCAGCAGCCATCTAGGTTAGTGGCCATGCCTGCCTTCTGTGGCAGGGAGTTCCATAGTTTAACTGTGGAAGACGGGCTTTCTTTTATCTGTCCTCAATCATCCAACTGTCCACAAGTTGTAGGTTTTTAAGCAGAGGCTGGATGGCCATCTGTCACGGATGCTTTAGTTGAAATTCCTGAATTTCAGAAGGTTTGGCTAGATTTCTTCTGGGTCCCTTCCAACTCTTCTATGATGCTTGGGAGAAAAACTTTTCTCTATCCTCGTTCTCCATGCCGTGCATAATTTTATAAATTTGCACCATGCTGCCTCTTGGCCTTTTCTCTAATCGAAAAAGTCCCGAATGTTGCATGCTTTCCCCATAAAGGAATCTCTCCATCCCCTCGATCATTTTGGTTGCCCTTCTCTGAACCTTTGATGCAAAGGTTCCCGGGGGATTGGGGGGGGGCATAGCTTATCTTCAGTTGGCAAAACATCAGGGGTTTCCTGGTGATCCATGCAGTTGGTTGGGAGCTCCAAGAAAGGATCGGAGAGGGTCTCGCAAGAGCAACCTTGCAGTTAGAGATCCAGGTGGGTCCACTTAGCCCAGCCTCCTGCTTCCAATGGCGATCAGCTGCCAAAAAGCTCCCAAGGGGGGCATGAAGTCAGGAGATGCTCCCTGCCAGCCACCTGCCCCACAGAAACTAGCCATCAAAAGGCGAAAGAAGCATCGCCACCAGACCCCAGACCCACTCACCATTCCCCCCTCCTACCTAATATAACACTAATGTCTCAACAAATGAGACTGGTCTGTAGAAAATGTAACTTGAAAAAAGGAGGCATTGCACATACTTTTGTAAACCAATAAATCTTTAATTAAAATACATTAAAATATAAAATAAAATAAAATAGAACAGCAGAATTGTTTTTGACCAGATATTATAATTTCTGTTAAAACCATATATGACCTAAATTTATTTTTTTCAAACCACTTGCTTTTTCTTAATCATAATGCTTTGCTTTGTTCAACACAAGACAAAGTTAGATGAGACAGTCTGCATATGTATAGTGTGAGATATATATGTATGTGTGTTCTCTGCAAACTGTTCAAATAAATTACTGTTTCATTTAAAAAAAGAGAAAAAGAAAAAAGGAACTATCCTTCAAATGTATCTTCCTCTCTTCTTGAAAATCAGACAAATCTTTAAATGATATGGTGATTTCTAGAGGCTAGATGTTCCCATATTTTTTAGAAGAAGAAGACGAAGAAGAAGAAGAAATGACTGTATTTTGAGTGGTGGATGGATAGTTTAGTTCCATATGTGTGTGAAGGAAAGCAGAATTGTGAGTCTGACTTAAAAAGCCACCCCTGTAGGCCTAAATAAAGCAGCCTGTGAAGCCATAGTTGGAGGGTATTGGGGAAGCCTAGCATTTCGAATTCATGCCCCACTGGGAGGACAAGGAATGGTCAGGTAGCAAGCCAAACAGAGATGGGAGGGAGCTGGGTTTGGTGGTCTTGGACCGGGAGGCCAGAGGGACCTCTCTTCCCAACCGCCCACCTGGCAGCTCACAGGACTTACCTTGCGATACGATACGTGGCAGATCAGCTGCAAGAACCAGCAGCCCCAGAAGAAGGGCGACGCCACCTCCTGAGGCCATCGTGGCGTGAAGTGAGAGTGCCCAGCGCTGAGTCAAGTCATCCTGGAGATGTCTCCGTCCCAAGCAAGGGAGGGGCGGTGGGAAAGACTAACCGTCTAACCGTCTGCCAGCCCCTTTCTCTTGCGCAAGGGCACCCCTGCCAGCCAGGGAGGAGCTGTGAGCAGAAAGTGCAAGTCAGCTTGCTTCCCCTCTACGGTGAGCCAGGCTGGGATGCCTGGACACACAGGTAAGTAGTCGGGCAGGAGGAACCTGCGGCTCCATCAGGAACTCCTGGAGTGTTGGACGTGCTGGGATCTCTCTTCACAGAATCCCAGGAATTGCAGCAAAGGAAGGCCTGACAGGTGGTCATGCAACCTCTGTTGAAAAACCTCCGCTCTCCTTTGTTGTCTTTTGAATCTGCTGTTCAGGTTCCTCCTGTGCAGCAGAAAACAAGCTTGCTCTGTCAGATATTTGAAGATGGCTATCATCATGTCACCTCTAAGTGTCCTCTTCTTCAGGCTAAACATACCAACTCGATCCATTGTTCCTCACAAGGCTTGGTTTCAAGGTCCTCTTGGTCGCCCTCTGCACACCTTCTAACTTCACCATCTCCTTCTTTTAATAATAATAATAATATTTTTTTATTTATACCCCACCCTCCCCGACCAGAGCCAGGCTCAGGGCAGCTAACACCAGTAAAATTACAGTAAAAACATAATGGGGGGGGGACCCAATTTAAAATACAGGTTAAAATGCAACTTAAAATGCAGCCTCATTTTAAAAGTACCCCATAAATCAAAACCATAAGGGGAGGGAAACATAAGGGTCAGACTGAGTCCAAACCAAAGGGCAGGTGGAACAGCTCTGTCATGCAGGCCCTGCGGAAAGATGTCAAGTCCCGCAGGGCCCTAATGATTCTTTATTGCTGATTAAATTTGCATACTGCCCTTCGCCTGAAGATATCAGGGTGGTTCATAGCAAAAAAAAACCCCAAACCTGTAGTGCCCAGAAGTGGATTCAGCACTTCCCCCAGTGAGAGGCATTCAGGCTCCCCAACGGCCACCATCGAGAAGGAAACTCTTCCCTCCCCAGTCTTACCTGCTGTGGAAATGAGGGCCTTTTCCTACTCTGCAGGGTAGGACTTGAACCCATGGCTGCAAGTTACAAGTTAAACATCAGGAAGAACTTTCTGGCAGTAGGAGATTTCCAACCATGGAACGGTCTCCCTCGGGAGGTGGCGGACTCCCCTTCCTTGGAGGTTTTTAAGCAGAGGTTGGATGGGCATCTGTCATGAATTTTCTTTAACACCAACAAAAAAAATAAATACACTGATGTTCTACAAACTTATATACACTTATTTTCTCACGCTCTATTGAACACAGACTTCCCTCCCTCCCTTCAACAGGTTTTCATATTAATCTTTCATTTATCACAGATTCTTAATAACATCCTAATCACATCATAAGATTTATTTTAGTCCTACTACAGTTTTTAAACTTCTGCAGCTATTACGTATACACTCCACAAATTTACGCCACTCATTTCTGAACTTTGTTTCTTCTTGGTTACAGATCCTGAGGGTCAGTTTTACTAATTCCACATATTCAACCATTTTTGTCTGCCACTCCACTAATGTTGGTATTTCCTGGGTTTTCCATTTTGGGGCTACTAGGATTCTGGCAGCAGTCAGAGCATACATGAATAATCTCTGGTCTGCTTTTCTTATTTCATCTCCTATCAACCCCAGCTAAGAGGCTTCTAGTTTTTTGGGGAAAGTGTGTTTAAACAATTTTTTCATTTCGTTGTAAATCATATCACAATTTTTTTTTTCATTTTTTCACATGTCCACCACATGTGAAAAAACTTGCCAACTTTCACTCTACATTTCCAACAAGGCCTCTGTCCTGGATGCTTGAGCTGAAATTCCTGCATTGAAGGCGGGTTGGACTAGATGATCCTCAGGGTCCCTTCCAACTCTACAGTTCTATGATTTAGTATTCTATTATTCCTATGAGCCACAGTTACAGACTATAGGTCCAGATTCCAGAAAGGGGTGGGGCAGGAACATGCACAGGGCATGGATGGCAAAACAGGGGTTGTGGGGGCCTGGCTTCGAAGGGGATGGGACAGAGAGAGCAGCTCAGGATTTGAAAAGCAGGGGCTAGTGGGAAGCAACAAGAGATGTGAGCTCAGCCTTGGAGGGGGTTTCTGCTGGGGATCTGCTCCAAAAACAAGACCTTGGGCTCCAGCAGAGCTTGCAGTGATCTGGTGACCTGGACAAGCATATCTGATCTCCCCCTTCCTTGTTCTGTCATGGCAAATTGTCCCCTCTTGTGAGTGCAAGCAGGAAAGAACCTGAAGTATGTAGGACACACAGGCAAGCAGACCCAGAGGGGAAGTTTAGCAACATCTTTTCATACTTTCCAGATGCTTCGTCCATGCCGGCTGCTGCTCATCGTCGCCTCCTAACTGGGCCACAATCGCCGCCACTAGCACAGGAATAGCAGAACAGAAAGGACAAGAAAGTAGCCAATGTAACAACAATTTTAGAAAATGGGATCCAGAGGGCATTCTGGGAATTACAGGCTGGCTAGCTTAACAACTGTTCTTGAAAGTGGAAAGTATTCTTAAATACAAGATATCCAAGTGTACAGAAGAACAAGCCTTGGTGAATCAGAGCCAGTGTGGCTTCTGCAAGGACAAATCATGTCTCACGAACATATTGGAGTTATCTGAGAGTGTCAACAAGAGATATACAGGTGGTACATGACACCAGTCAAGCTTGCAAAAATTTATCATTTGCCCGATAATAAATGTTGGAAATGTAAAGAGGTTGAAGGTACATTCTTTCACCTTTGGTGGACATGCCCAAAGATTAAGACCTTCTGGGAGATGAAATGAAATAATTTCTGGGTAATGAATTTCTGGATAATGAAATGAAAAAGGTATTTAAATATACCTTCCAGAAGAAACTAGAGGCCTTTCTCTTGGGCATGGTCGGCCAATTGGTGCTAAAGGAGGATAGAAATTTCTTTATGTACGCCACAACAGCAGCAAGAATACTCATTGCAAAGTATTGGAAGACACAAGATTTACCCACCCGGGAAGAATGGCAGATGAAGGTGATGGAGTACATGGAATTGGCTGAGATGACTGGCAGAATCTGGGACCAAGGAGAAGAGTTGGTGGAAGAAGATTGGAAAAAATTCAAAGTTTATCTTCAAAAATATTGTAAACTTAAGGATTGCTAGGAAGATGTTGGGAAAAGAAAATTATGTGGTTTTAGTAGAAATGACATAAAGGATTAAGTTAAAATGAGTTGCGTGAAAGAGAGAATGTAAAATTATAGTATATTGAGACAAAGTATTAAGATAAAAATAAGGTTGGAAGAATTTGCTGAAATAACAAATTGAATTAGAATACAAAAATGGGAGGCGTGAGGAGGTCAAGGAAATAAGTGAATGTAAGTAAGTGATGTACAGGTTTGACTTGTTTTTTATCTTTTATCTTTTTTTGTTTTCTGGTTTTTGATGATGTTTTTTCTATTTATATATGTATTGTTCTTACTTTTTATTTTTTTCTGTAATCCTTAAAATCTTAATAAAAATTTATTTTTTTAAAAAAAAGAGAGTGTCAACAAGCAGATAGATAGTGGTGATGTGGTTGACAGTGAACACTTGGAGGTTCATTTTGTTTTTATTTTTATTTTATTTTTATTTTTTGAAAAACTACCTCGCCCAAGACTTCTGAGTAAGCTTAGCAGTCGAGGAGGAATAAGAGGAGAGGTCATTTACTTTCTTGGTCTGGGTCCCCACCTCTGGAGCATCTGGAAACAAGCTTGCTCCATCTTCTGTTTAACAGCCCTTCAGATATTTATGATTCTATGAAATCCTGAGATCCACCGTGCAATTGACGCAGCTCTACTATTTTCAAAGTATAGAGAATCTTTAGATTGAGGGAAGCGAAGCAGCTGAAGAAGAACATCGCACAGATAAGGGAGGTGCTAGAAGGGTTCACAACCCACAACAAGCCAAGGGACAGATTTGCCCTAAATTCGTTTCTGGTGCAGCAGGAGAAAGAGGAGGATCTAAACAAGAGCCTCCCTCTCCAGCCCTGTTTCTGAGCTCTGCACCGTGGTTCACACACGAAGTGTGTCATTTGCTCTGCAGACAAACATCCTGTCCCAGAGATGTCTCAGGTGTAATTGAGATGCATTAGATGCCTCATTCTGCAGAAAGCATCCAAGCGCTCGTCATCATCAGGGCCTGGTCCAAGGGAAGAGTCTGACGGGAGCAGCACCTGAGCGTCTGCAGGTGCCCCAGTCACCCTGCAGCAATGAGGAACAAGGAGGAGGAGACGCAGACTTGGCAAATAGGCCTCACATGAAGCAGACAGAGGAACTTCTGCCTTCCTAGTGGAACAATCATCATCCCCTCAGGCAGGGGACTGGGCTGGGCTGCTCCTAATGCTCTTCTGGAAAAGCATTTCAAAAACAATATCAATCCAAGTGTTGAGCATAAAGAGATGATCTTCCTTAACATAAGAAAAGCCTGCTAGATCAGGCCAGTGGCTCACCTAATCCGGCACCCCCTTCTCACAGTAGCAAACCTGTTGGAAAGCAGCAAGCAGGGCTCAAGCTCAATTGCCTTCTTGCTTCCCCCAGTTTCCAGCAACGGGTATGTGGAAGCAGGGTCGGATTTAGGTTCGATGAGGCCCTCAGCTCCTGAAGGTAACAGGGCCCTTTATATGTCCAGCTGCCCTTTGTCAACAACAAATTGTTGCTGTTTTTGTGTGTTTAACAACAACAACAACAACAACAACAACAACAATTTATTTATACCCTGCTCATCTGGCTGAGCCTCCCCAGCCACTCTGGGCGGCTTCCAATTGAGTGTTAAAAACACCCGCGTCCCTATTCGGAAAGAAGACAGCCTATATATAGAAATGAGCAAACCAGTGATATTTTAGGGAGCAGGCGAGCAGGCGGGGCCCACATCTTACATCATAGGAGCCGACACAACACACAAACACGGTTGCTGTATGTAGGTTTCATTTTATTTGGTTTTTTATCTTATATTTTGGAAATGTACATCCAGGTGTGTGTTTTTCTTAGATTTTTTTGGGGGGCCCCCAAGAGAGTGGAGCCGTAAGCTAGAGCTTGTTGAGCTTATAAGTAAATCCAGCACTGTGTGGAAGCCTTGCTGCCTCTGACTGTGGAGGCAGAGCAGAGCCATTCTGGCTAGAAGCCATCAATTGTCCTCTCCTCCTCCATGAATTTGTCCAATCCTCTTTTAAAGCCATCTAGGCTGGTAGCATCCCTGCCTCTTGTGGGAGGGAGTTCCATAGGTTAACTGTATGAGCTGCTCGGAGAAGGACTTTCTTTTATCTGTTGCAAATCTTCCAATATCCAGCTTCATTGCAGGTCCATGAGTTGTTGTGAGAGAGGAAGAGAAACTTTTCTTTATCCACTTTCTCCATTCCAGGCATAGTTTCATCTTCTATCACGTTGCCTTCTCTCCCTCACCTTTTCTCTAGACTAAAAAGTCCCAAATGCTGCAACCACTCTTCATAGGGTAGGCTTGTTATATTTCAAAAAGTGAAAATCTAGAGCTTCTTCTTCTTGTTGTTTGGCCAAAGTTGGAAAACTTTTTTTTTTTTTTGCAAAATCTCAAAAAAAAAGTGGGGGGGGGGCTAAGGAATTTCTTATGAAATTTGCCAAAATCTACACTCCCGACATGGGCTGCCATACATCCAGATTTCCCCAGACATTTAAGCAATTTTCTCTCGGACGTATGGCCACCCTATCATTGGGGCGTCACCCCCCACCCCCCCACCCCACCACTGATCATTTGGGTGGCCCTTTTTCTGAACCTTTTCCAGTCCTACGGTATCCTGTTTGAGGTGAGGCAACCAGAACTGTACACAGCAGTCCAATTGCAGTCGCACCATGGATTTCTATAATGGCATTATGATATTGGCAGCTTTGTTTTCAGTGGCCCCCTGGCATGGATTTGACTTTTTCTTCTTTTTGTATTATTTTTATTGGTTTTCCAAATTACTACAGATCAGACCAAATTACTCTAATTTAATACAACTTCTTAGTAAAAACCAGGTTTCCCGCTCCTGTTGCAAACATATGCCCATCACTTCATCTCTTCTTAAATATTCACTTAATCCTTCTCTTGATGTTAGTCCATTCTCGCAACTGACCATTATTCTTTCCTTGCATGCAGCACCTCTGTTATTTCTCATAAATATGAAATCCATTTCACCTGTGTAGTCCTTCAGAGACGTTGTCTGGTGTGTTGGGAGATTTAATTGCTATCTTCCTTTGTTCTGTTCACTGCCGTGTTTACAAGGTCAATTCACATTCCATTCAGGCTGCGGCTATAAATAACTCCCAGATAACATGTCCAGTCTCCTCCATTAAAATTCCACTCTGGGGTTCTTCCTCGGCACACAGCTAAATACAAAGCCTTTCCACAAATGCAACCTCTTGCCATACTTGATTCGCAGCCTTTCATCTTCTGACTCTGCATTGCTCCCTCGCACTCCTGGTCCAGTCCAAAGAATAAATAAAGTCCACTCAACTTCGGTCGAGGGGGGAGGGCATAATGAAAGATTGTTAAATTCACTATTGAATCAAAAAGCATCCCTCCTCTTTTGGCAGCTAACAGATTGAGGTTGAATCCTGACAAGACAGAAGTACTGTTTTGGGGGGACAGGGAGCGGGCAGGTGTGGAGGACTCCCTGGTCCTGAATGGGGTAACTGTGCCCCTGAAGGACCAGGTGCGCAGCCTGGGAGTCATTTTGGACTTACAGATGTCCATGGAGGCGCAGTTCAATTCTGTGTCCAGGGCAGCTGTTTATCAGCTCCATCTGGTACTCAGGCTGAGACCCTCCCTGCCCGCAGACTGTCTCACCAGAGTGGTGCCTGTTCTGGTTATCTCCTGCTTGGACTACTGCAGTGCGCTCTACGTGTGGCTACCTTTGAAGGTGACCCGGAAACTGCAATTAATCCAGAATGCAGCAGCTAGACTGGTGACTGGGAGTGGCCGCTGAGACCACTGGTCCTGAAAGACCTTCACTGGCTCCCAGTACGTTTCTGAGCACAATTCAAGATGTTGGTGCTGACCTTTAAAGCCCTAAACGGCCTTGGTCCTGTATACCTGAAGGAGCGTCTCCACCCCCATCATTCCTTCCCAGCTGTTGTAAGGCTTTTCAAGCTTCAGAAAAATCATTCAAATTTCTTCAAAGCGCCAAACCCAGTCCTTTCGGCAGCTGACTGTCTTCTGGCCAATATCATACGTCACTTCATCATCATCGTTTTATTTGTATGCCGTCTTTCCATAGTTGAAACAATGCTCAAGGCGGCTTACAACAAGATTTACATAATTACAAACATAGCAGAAGTCAAAAACAATAAATAAAACACATCAAAACGTACACAACCAAATGGAAAAAAATCCACGTCAATCATAAGATCTAAGACTAAGGATGCAACAATAATATCAATAACAGCGACAGGACTCTCAACCCCCCATAAACAATACTCCAGCCCAAGAATCTGTTCAACAGCCTCAGTTTTTGTAGCTGGAGTCAGTCCGCACTCCACTCTCTCAGGCCAGATGAGAAAGGGCCAGCCAGGCAAGGTCAGGTCTTCCAGGGCTCACAGCCAAGGTGGTCTCGTTTAAAACAACACAGATAAAAATTAAAAACAATTTAAAGCTTCAGGTGCACCTCATGATTAATGCCAATATTCCAAATTAATGAGGGACCGATCACAAATCATGCTGGAGATGGAGGTTCGTCCATGACAGGGACACACTCCCAGGTCGCACCCGCTCTGCCTTTCAAGTTGGAAGACATGGGGGGATGCAGTGTCACAGTGGGATGCAGTGAACTGCCCAGAACCCACTGGGGAGCATTGCCAGGAATTTTACCTCTTAAATCCTGGCTTTCTCCCACCTGAGCCTCCCCACTGCCCCAGAGGGCAATGGAGAGCTACTGCCATCAATCGTGACATCAGCCGGAAACCAGAATTGCCTTTTTCACAGTCACTGCACACTGGGTCAACATCTTCATCAACCTTTCTTATGATAGCAGCGAGACAAAGAGTTGATTCCAATGGGGTGGGGGTGTTACCAAACCCTTCTTCTTGTTGTTGTTTAGTCGTTTAGTCATGTCCAACTCTTCGTGACCCCCTGGACCAGAGCACGCCAGGCCCTCCAGTCTTCCACTGCCTCCTGCAGTTTGGTCAAACTCATGCTGGTAGCTTTGAGAACACTGTCCAACCATCTCATACTCTGTCGTCCCCTTCTCCTTGTGCCCTCCATCTTTCCTAACATCATGGTCTTTTCCAGGGATTCTTCTCTTCTTATGAGGTGGCCAAAGTCTTGGAGCCTCAGCTTCAGGATCTGTCCTTCCAGTGAGCACTCAGGGCTGATTTCCTTCAGAATGGAGAGGTTGGATCTTCTTGCAGTCCATGGGACTCTCAAGAGTCTCCTCCAGCACCAGAATTCAAAAGTATCAATTCTTCGGCGATCAGCCTTCTTTATGGTCCAGCTCTCACTTCTATACATCACTACTGGGAAAACCATAGCTTTAAATTTAAATACAGACCTTTGTTGGCAAGGTGATGTCTCTACCAAACCCTCCCCTCCCCCAAAACTTGGACCCAGTGTGTGTGGAATATAGCACTTATGGAATGTTTAACACACTGTGGGAGGGTGATAAAAGGAATGACAAAGAAAGATGAGTTTGACACCGTATGATTATGTCATTTTTTAACAACCGAACAGTGCTTCCCCATCTATCTCAGTCACAGCAGCCACTGTGGAGAAATTAGCTTAACACTTGAGATTGAAGCATACCCTGTGGGTGTGAGCCGAATCCACACTTCCCTTTGTCCCACAATTTCCTCCATTTGGTCCATGACTTCTAGCCATGCATCCAAGAGGCTTTAGTTTTGTGTCACTGCTTTCCCAGGGGAAAACCCCATGGATGTTTGCTCTGATTCATCAGCAAACCTCAGCTTTTCCTGGGGGAAGCAGTGGGACAAAACAAAAACCCCCACTTCTTGAACCCATGCCTAGAAGTCATGGACCAAACAGAGCCCCACATTTGTTTTGATGCTGTGTGGATGGCTGCATAGAGGACTCAACATCTGTAGGTGTATTTGTCTTGGAAGACAACAACGCACGCTTGGAAATGGTTCCCAAAATTGTCAACAAACTTTGCAAAATAAAAATAGAAGATTCCTGCTTGTCAAATGCATGACTCACCCAAGCAGAGAGGAGTGGGGGCTGCATGTGCCAGCCTGCCCCCTCCCTTGGTTGTTTGTCTGCAAAGGGCGCAAGTGCCACAGGGCACAGGGAGCAATTATCTCCTTCCACTTCCTCGCACCAGGAATGTTGAGTCAGTGGCTGAGTCAGTGCGTGGCAAGAGGAGCAGTTCCCTGAAACTGAGCAATCCCAAGGGGGGGGCTGCTCGGGGGGGGGGAGATTGCACAACTGGCTTTGCTGGGATCCAGGTGTCGCCACAAGAGGAAGCGATAGGAAAGGGATTCCCATCATAGGGAAAGTGTCCCATAGAAAGCTCTAGGGGGAGCGTTCCTGAGTCACACCCCGTGACAGCTACAACAACAGCAGGGAGAGGAGACACTGAATCAGTGGGAGGCAAACATCAGGTCTGAGCCTCCCAAAACCTCTTTGCTAGGAAACTGTGACAGGCATTGTGGGTTCTGACTGGGGTGATGCAGCAAGTTGCCTTGTCCCAATGGAAATAATGATATGAGGTCATTAGGAAACCAAATGCTCCAGTTTCACTGATTCAGGCTGGAAGGGTTGCCATGTCTGAATGTGGCACTCAGAGACATCAGCTGACCCAAGGCCATTCTGAAGGGACACCTTGTTCCATTAAAAAGGTAAAGGGACCCCTGACCATTAGGTCCAGTCTGACCGACTTTGGGGTTGCGGCGCTCATCTCGCTTTACTGGCCAAGGGAGTTGGCGTACAGCTTCCGGGTCATGTGGCCAGCAGGACTAAGCCGCTTCTGGCGAACCAGAGCAGCACACGGAAACGCAGTTTACCTTCCCACTGGAGTGGTACCTATTTATGCACTTGCACTCGACATGCTTTTGAACTGCTAGGTTGGCAGGAGCAGCGACCAAGCAAAGGAGCTCACCCCGTCGCGGGGATTCGAACCGCCAACCTTCTGATCGGCAAGTCCTAGGCTCTGTGGTTTAACCCACAGCGCCACCTGCGTCCCCCTTGTTCCATTATGCAGCATTAATTTGGAAAAGGAAGGAACTTCAAATGGGGAGGCAGACGTTTTCTTTTGCAGACCTCTTGTGTGCAAGCTGCTCTCAGTGCCATGGGCACATCTGCTCTGCTTCTTCAACCCACGATTCCCAGCGTCGGACATCTGGACAGGCAGGGGTGAGAGCAGGCCCGACACGTACATCTCAGAATCATAGGCCCGTGGAGCTGGAAGGGACCAACAAAGGTCATCTATGCAATCCCCTGTGATTTGAACCCATTGGTTTGAGTCCTACCCTCTGGAGCAGCAGAAAACAAGTTTGCTCCGTCTTCTGTGTGATACTTGACGAGGGCCATTGCATCACCTGCCAGTCCTCTCTTCTGCAGGCTAGAAGACTTCATTCCTCGCCTGCTGTGACGACACGTCACCTTTCCAAATTATAGCTGTTCAACACTTATTCACAAGAAAGCACTTGGGAGGGAGGGGGAAAGGAGAAGTCAGACTGGTTGCCCAGCTGAGCCCAAACAGGACAGAGCCGCTCCCTCTTGACTGCAGGACCCTGGCCAAGACCAGGTGTTCAGGCCAGGTGCTTAAATGTTACCAAGAGGGAAGGAGTCCACTCCAGCCTTTGGATTTCCTCACCTCTCAACTGCCTGGGCTCCCTTTGCTCACTCTCCCCCTGGATTTCGACGTAATTCAGGCCATTCATTAGGTATGGCTTAGACAAGGATGGCATTACTTCATGTCGCAGCTTCTTGCACAACTTCGCTGGGCTGAGGGGGAATTTCCCAGACAAAGAACGAGAAAAGTTTCACCTTCCCCAGTGAATTCCTGGCTGTCCAGGCAAAATGAGACTTTTCTTACCAGCCAACTCACCTCTCCACACGGCTTTTCTTTTTACTGAAATCTATCACAAGATTCACCACTTCCCTTTTCACCTCTGACTTTCGGCTTGCATCACTTTCCTGACTCTCTCGGCCCCCCTGACCCAGCTGCCATTTGCCGCCTCCTCCTTCCTTGTTCAAAGAAATAGAGAGTTGTAAGGGACCCCGTGGGGTTGTCTAGTCCAGCCTCCTGCAATTCAGGATCTCAGCTAAATCCTCCCTGGAAGATGGCCACCCACTCTCTGCTTCAAAACCTCCAGGGCTCTTCTTCCCATCAGAAAGTTCTTCCTACTCTTGAGTCGAAATCTCCTTTTCCATCATTTGGAATCACAGAGTGGTAGAGCTAGTCCAGCCCACTGCAAGGCAGGAATATACAGCTGTACTATGCAGGGATCGAACCTGCAGCTTTGCCTACTCTACCCAATTTGCTCAAGTCCTCCGGAGCAGCAGAAAGCAAGCTTGCACCACTTTCCATGGGGAATCCCTTCAGATATGGGAAGATCCTCCTTGCCTCCCTTCCCAGACTTCTGCCCCCCTCCCCCACCTCATGCCCCTTGGTTTCTTTGCCAGTTGATGCTCCTGACCTGCTGTGCAAACCTCTCTGTCTGAGAATCATCTGGGGGAGGTGGACTAGATGGCCCTATGGGTCTCTTCCAACTCTAAAAGGTAAAAGTAAAAGACCCCTGACCGTTATGTCCAGTCGCAGACGACTCTGGGGTTGCGGCGCTCATCTCGCTCTATAGACCGAGGGAGCCGGCATTTGTCCGCAAACAGTTTCCAGGTCATGGGGCCAGCATGACTAAACTGCTTCTGGCACAATGGAGCACCGTGACGGAAACCAGAGTGCATGGAAACACCATTTACCTTCCCACCAGAAGGTACTTGCACTTTGACATGCTTTCGAACTGCTAGGCTGGAAGGGATCCTACCATTCTATGATTCTACACTCCAAATAAAAAAAAAATTATGGGAACATTAAGGAAATAAGAAGAGCCTGCTAGATCAAAGGCCAAAGGCCAGTCCAGCACCCTCTTCTCACAGTGGCCGATCAAATGCTCCAAATGGAAATCAGCGAGCAAGATTTGAGCAGAAGAGAAAGCCCTCCGCTCCTGGTTTTCATCCCTGCTCCTAATTCTTCTACCACCTTGGCCTGGCCAAGCTGTGTGATCCACCTGAGCGTGGAATGGGTCGTTTTATGGGGGGTGCTGGCTTTGGTCCCCGGGGTCAGCAACGGAGGCAGGTGTGCCCAGACGAGGGCAGCCCAGAGGAAAAGGGAACGGGCACTACAGGCCAGGGAAAGGATGAGCTCTTGTGCTGCCCCACCAGGCAGCCCAGCTGGGGCTTCTCCCAGAACCCAGAGCAGGAGGACTATTTTGGGCCAATGCTGGCTGCTCCCTCAGCAGAACCGGCCCAGCTGGCCAGGTAGGTCACTGGGAGCCAGCCCCACCCTGAAAGGCATTTAATGCTCCTCTGCGTGGCTCAGATCAGGATATTCCAGGCTGGATATTCCCCAGAGCACCATGGAGGCAGGAGTCCTCTGGCTCCTAACAGGACTCCTCTTGCTCCAGGGTTGCGCTGCTGCTGCTGCTGCCGCCCAGTCCCCAGATTACGGAGAGGAGAGGACAGGTGAGAGCTTGACTTGAGGAGTCGGGTCCCCCTGGGGGGAGGGGGCTGAACCATCCCCTCTTGGCTTCTGAGGAGGAGCCTCCTTCCCCATAGAGTAGGTCCAGCACCGGAGGGAGATGTTTTCATTTAGAGAGAAGGGGAGCAGGAGGCATAGGAGAGCAAGAAGCAACATGATAGACATTTATAAGATTCCTCCTTCCACGGAGGAAGTGGAGAGAGGTCTTTCTCCCTCTCTCACAGAACTTGTGGACGGGTGACGATGTTTCTATTTTACTTACTATATGCATCTTTCCCCCACACAGACACCTCTTTCCCCCTTTTCTTCCTAATGTCTCAACAAATGAAACTGATCTGTAAAAATGTTACATGGGGGGGAAATATGAGAGAGACATTGCAAACACTTTTGTAAATCAAGAAAATCTTTAATAAAATAAATAAATAACTAAAAAATAGAACTTGTGGATGTCCAACGAAGCTGCCTGTTGGAAGTTCCAGGATGGATGAAAGAAAGGAATTGTTTGTGCAGTGCAGAGTTAAACTTTGGAACTCCCTTCTGCAGGAAGGAAGCAGCCACCAACAGAGATGGCTTCAGAAGAGGGTCAAACAAATCACAGAGGAGAAGAGGGCAATGGATAGCTCTGGAGGCAACAAGGCTTCTGCATCCCAGTTGCTGCAAAACTGCCAGGGGAGGGCTCCTGTGTTCGAATACTGATTGCATGTTTCCCTTTGGGGCACCTAGATGAGGCCCCTTTTGGCATAATCCAGCAGGCTCTCCTTGTGTTCTTAAGGTGGGGGTTTGGGGAGGGGGCTGGAGTCACAGCAGCTGGAGCAGCCCATGGAGCAGAGCAGAACCAGCCTGTTTTCCCCCCTGGGGAAGGACTTGCTCCTTGGCTCCCCACCAGCTGGGCCTGCAATGCTAGGTGGGTCCCCTGCTCCAGGCCACCATGGGGTGGCTGAGCCAGAGAGGCCCCACCAAGACCAGGAAAGCAAGGTGGGGGGAGAGGGAGGGGGGTGGTTGAGAGGGATATTCTTCAGGACGCACCTTAATAATAATTAAGCCCATTGCCCAGCCCTTCTCGGCTAGCTTTTATAAGCCAGGATGGCCAAGGATCAAGGAAACAGGTGTTTAGTTTCACTCGTCCAAGCAGCCTGTCCACATCCTCGGAGGTAACAGATTGGAATTGATCCCACGCAACTTGACTAGACAGGACTCTAGCACTCTCCCACCCCGGCCCTGCAACAATCTGAGTGACTTTATCTGCAAAAAAATACTTAGCAAAATCATTGCAGGAAATCATGTGGCCCGTACTGGGCCCCAATGGAGCAGATGGTTCCTCTAAATTGCGAACCACCTGAAAGAGTCTCCTGCTGCTGTTTTCTGCAGATGCAGATGGATGGGGGGAGCCCTGCTATTAGGCAGAGTGAGGAGGCTGCCTCAGGTGGCAGGTGCTGGTGGAGAAGGTCAGGGAGTGGTGGCAAGAAGGCACTGAAGGGCAGGGCTGGCATATGCCACCCACAGCAATACAGTGGTACCTGGGGTTACAAACCTGATTCATTCCAGAGGTCCATTCTTAACCTGAAGCACGCTTTCGCTAATGGGGCCTCCTGCTGCTGCCGTGCTGCCGGCACACGATTTCCGTTCTCATCCTGGGGCAAAGTTCTCAACCCGAGGTACTACTTCCGGGGTAGCAGAGTTGCAACCTGAACTGTTTGTACCCCAAAGTGTTTGGGGTACTGCTGGAAACTGCAGGAGGGGAGAGGGTTCTTGAACTAACCAGAACTCAGGAGATCTGGTTAGCTCATGCAAGAACAAGATGCTGGACTAGAGGGGGCACTGGCCTGATCCTTCAGGCTATGTCTATCTAGTCCAGAGCTTCCCAAACTGTGCGTCATGACACATTAGTGTGTTGGCTGCAGTCGTAGGTGTGTCACACAAATGCTCCCCATGCTTCTCCTGGGGCCGGAAAGGGGTTAGTTTAACCTCCACTTTGCTGGAAAAACTGAATTACTGCGTCATGAAATGATGTGTGTCTAAAAAGTGTGTCACGAACATGAAAAGTTTGGGAAGCGCTGATCTTTTTCCCCCCCAATTTTTTTTATTGGTTTTCACAAATTCAAAACAAACAAACAAATATACATACATACATCCTGTTTAAATCTTGGTAACATTATTGAGTGACTTCCTCAAATCCCCTTGGTTGAATTTCATTATATGTCATTTTAACAGTTTTCCAAAATCGGTTTTCTCAAAAAATTAACTTGGTCACTTAACATCTTTCATTCTTTCTAAATTGACTTTAAACATCTTAAATCTTATCTACCTATTTAAATCCTAAGCCTATCTATTGTTTGCAAGCTTTTCCAATTAAGTTCTCTTAACATATTTAACCAAGTAGTCTTTAAATTTCATCCATTCTTCCTGGTACTCCTCCTCCTTCTGGTCACGGACTCTTCCAGTCAGCTCGGCCAGCTCCGAAAAATCCATCATCTTCATCTGCCAATCTTCCACTGTTGGTACTTCCTGTGTTTTCCAATTCTTCGCTAACGGGAAACTCTGATCTTGTCCAGTCTCCTGCAGTGCAGGAAACAGGTTTCTGTATGTGGAACTGGGAGAGGCAGCCATCTTCTCCTTTGTCTCGGGCGACAAAATATCTTGGGCTGGCCCTGAATTTGGGATTATTGGACAAATGGTCCTCTGCCCCCTTGCACCTTCCCTGGGGGGGGGGGTTGCCCACCCTCAAAATGCAGAGCCCAGGACTGACTGGCAAGGAGAGGGCCTGGATCGTGCTCACACCCAGCCTCTTGGGTCCTTTCTCCCCATCTCTCTTGCTTGCAGGGAAGGATGGATTCTGCCCCGCCTCCCCCAATGGGCTGTATGACCCCCCCTGCAAGGTGGACTGCGAAGCGGACAGCGAGTGCCCCGGGGGGAAGAAGTGCTGTGAATTTGCCTGCAAATACGTTTGCCTGCCTGCCAGCCGAGGTACCTGTGCTTTGCCAGCCACTGATGACGTGTTTCATTTACCTGCAAGATCGCCTTGCCCAGATGCACACCTTGGGCTGCTTGGATTGGTGGAACTGGCACCATTATGAGTGCCACATTGTACCCGCTCTGCACTTGTAAGAACTTGGGATTTTGGTGTGGCAGTGCCAAACTTTGAAGCTCCCTGCCTGTTGATATCAAGCAGATGCATCTAGTATACCCTTTCTGGAAGCTGCTAAAAGCATTTTTGTTACGCAGGCAGCTGTTGACAAAGTTCATGCAAGTTTTAATCTGTTTCTAGTCTAATGACATTTTAACTTTGTGAATGTCTTAAATTATTGCTGCTGATTCTTCTAATGGTTTCCTTCCAGATTCTTTCCACTTGGAGCTTTGTTGGTTTGTTTACAAACAAGCGGTGTATAGATTTTATGAAATAACAAATAAATAAAATCTCATGGGGAGGGTCTTCAGCTCGAAGTTGGTGGGTGCAAATGTACCCCAGATGACATGAGCAAATCTACCCATGTTTTCTGTAGGCCTTTTGTTCCTGGGCCAGGGAGAGAAATGGGGTTGAATTTAAGCTGGGGGTGGTTCCTGAGCCCCAGAAACAGTTCTGGAACAAAGCGCCCTCCCTTGGAACATGACCAAGTGCCAAGAAGTTGTGTGTGCTTCTGAGCATGGGCAGAGTGCCTTCCCTGCTGAACAGCCATAGTCAGATCCCGAATTGTGGGCTTGGGGAAGAGATTGCAGCGGGCCTGTGGTTCAGTCACTGTCCTATTAAGAACAGAGAGAGGGGCTGTGCAGTCAGCCCATTGGACCATGAGACCTTGCCAACCTCAAGAAGGGGCACTGGGTGGTACCGAGAGACAAGGCAGTGCTGCGCAGGCTGCGGGCGACCGGCGATACTGCAGTGCTCCACTGTAGCCGAGGTGCTGTGATTCCCACATTGCATGGGGTTGGACTAAATAATAATAATAATAATAATAATAATAATAATAATAATAATAATTTATTATTTATACCACGCCCATCTGGCTGAGTTTCCCCAGCCACTCTGGGCAGCTTCCAGCAAAGTATACAGTAGTCTCTTAAACATTAAAAGCCTCCCTAAACAGGGCTGCCTTCAGATGTCTTCTAAAAGTCTGGTAGTTGTTCTTCTCTTTGACATCTGGTGGAAGGGCGTTCTACAGGGCAGGCGCCACCCCCGAGAAGGCCCTCTGCCTGGTTCCCTGTAACTTGGCTTCTTGCAGCGAGGGAACCGCCAGAAGGCCCTTGGAGCTGGACCTCAGTGTCCAGGTAGAACGATGGGGGTGGAGACGCTCCTTCAGGTATACAGGACCAAGGCCATTTAGGGCTTTAAAGGTCAGCACCAACACTTTGAATTGACCCTCTCTTGCTCATTCTCTGTTTTTTCATCTGCTCCCAGAGAAGTCTGGCAGCTGCCCACCACCGCTGCTGAAGAAGCTCCAGGCGCCTTTGGTGTGCGACTCTTCCTGCACGGACGACGCCAGCTGTCCCGGGCCGCAGAAGTGCTGTGACTCAGGCTGCGGGAGCCAAGTGTGCAGGATGCCCATTGAAGGTAATGAGGAAACCGGCCCTGACCTGGGGCAGGACGGAGAAAAGAAAGTCCTTCTTCATCCAGTGCATAGTTAAACTATGGAACTCCCTTCCACCGGAGGCAGTGAGGACCAACCACCTGAATGGCTTTAACAAAGTACCATATTTTTCGCTCCATAAGACACACCTGACCATAAGACGCACCTAGTTTTTAGAGGAGGAAAACAAGAAAATAAATATTCTGAACGAAACAGTGGATGTATGATTTTTGTGGTTCATGCTATGGCCACAGACATGATATGTGATTTGACGGTGAGTTTGGGGTAGCCCAATGCAAAAATCCTGAGAATCCATGTGGATCTGTGCTTTGTAACCACGTTTTTGCACCACGAAACAGTGGATGCGTGATTTTTTTGGTGCAGGCTATAGCCGTGGACATGCTATGTGATCCGATGGTGAATTTGGCTCCAGGGACCATGCATTCGCTCCATAAGATGCACAGATATTTCCCCTTCCTTTTTAGGAGGGGAAAAGTGTGTCTTATGGAGCAAAAAATACGGTAATGGAGGAGAGGGGCATCAGTAGCTACGAGCCAGGAAGGCTTGGCTTTGCCTCCACAGTCAGAGGAAGCCATGCATCTGAGTACCAGTTGCTGGAAGCTACAAGAAGGGAGAGGATTTTTGGACTACGTGGGCCATTGGTCTGATCCAGTAGGCTCTTCTTACACTCTTATTCGGGGCAGGACCAATTTTATTCATGCAGTGCAGTTAAACTATGGAACTCTCTCCCACAGGAAGCGGAAAGGACCTCCAACCTGGATGTCTTTACAAGAGGATTAGATAGGCATCTGGTTGCATCTGGTTGGCCACAGGATGCTGGACCAAATGGGCCACTGGCCTGATCCAGCACCCTGCTTTATTTTGCTTGCACCCTGTTGACTCAATGTCTCTGGCAGTTGTTGTTTCTGCCACAGGGTATGGCCCTTGAAGGCTATCAGTGGCCATCTAGGATGGCTCAGCTCTGCCTACAGGGTTGTTGTTGTTGAGTCGTTTAGTTGTGTCCGCCTCTCCCTGACCCCCTGGACCAGAGCACGCCAGGCTCTCCTGTCTTCCACTGCCTCCTGCAGTTTGGTCAAACTCATGCTGGTAGCTTCGAGAACACTGTCCCACCATCTCGTCCTCTGTCGTCCCCTTCACCTTGTGCCCTCCATCTTTCCCAACATCAGGGTCTTCTCCAGGGAGTCTTCTCTTCTCATGAGGTGGCCAAAGTACTGGAGCCTCAGCTTCAGGATCTGTCCTTCCAGTGAGCACTCAGGGCTGATTTCTTTCAGAATGGAGAGGTTTGATCTTCTTGCAGTCCATGGGACTCTCCAGAGTCTCCTCCAGCACCAGAATTCAAAAGCATCCATTCTTCAGTGATCAGCCTTCTTGATGGTCCAGCTCTCACTTCCATACATCACTGCTGGGAAAACCATACATGGTAGGAGGCAGCAAGGCTGGAAACTGGCCAGTCTCTAAAACATAGGCGCTTCCCCTGCTGTGCCCCGGGGGAAGAGATGCAATGTGTGCCCATTGCCAGGGCATCAGGTCTCTCTCCTGAAGGCTGCATCAGCTCCAGACTCAGCTGCTCCTGTCAGGTGGGGGCGTGATCATTTCATGTGCATGTGCCAGGCTGAAGGCCCCCACAGGGCTCTGTGCAACTGTGGCACATCTGGCTGGCCACAGGGAGAACAGGAGGCTGGACTAGGTGGGCTCCCTTTGGCCTGATCCAGCAGCCGGGCTCTTCTGATCTTCTGGTGGAACCTCCAGGTCCAGGGGTAGTCTATCTCAATTCCTAGGTTCTCTGAGGCATTTGGCCACCAAGACCACATAACACCGGTCCTAAAAGACCTACATTAGCTCTGGCTGGCCGCCTCAGCACCTCGCTAATCCCCGAACTCGCGGCGCAGACCCGCCCACAGCAGAAGAGCCGGCTGCGGTGCTCCAACCGACGGGCGAGCTCTTCCCTGGACTTCAACTCTCAGACCCCGGACTCTCAGCCTGGCACCCCTGAGAGCCTGGCACCCGGGTGCCCTGCACCCCTGGAGCCTATAGTTAAGACTGCCCTGGGTGGAAGGAAACCTGTGGGAGAAAATTCCCTTTTGGGGGTTCAAGTACAGAGGCTCACCCCAAATCCCCAACTAGCCAGACGTGATTCAGACGGAATCCATAAGTGTCTGCGAGAGCATTTCCATTAGGGCACGCCCTTTACAGGAAAGAAACGTGCTGTCTTATTCTCCTGCCAATCCCCTTCTGCCACCCCAGCTCCTCAAAGTCTCTTGTCCAGCCACAGCCCTGGCAAAAACTTTGGGCTCATGCACAATCCGTTCCTTCCTGAAACTCCATCTGCCCAGTGCCAAGAAGACTCGCCCCCTCTCTCACTCTCTGCCTCTCTGTGTCTCTTAGAGAAGCCTGGGAAATGCCCCCTGGTGCAACGGAAGACGCCCTCGGGAGGAGGAGAGCCGTGGAACGACACCTGCGCCCACGACTGGCAGTGCAAGGGGGACCAGAAGTGCTGCTTCTCGGGCTTCTCCATGGAATGCACCAACGTCCCCCAAGCTGCCAAGGCAGGAGGGGGCAGGCCAGGTGAGGAAGCTGCCAGGGGCGGGGGTGGCACCATGGGAGGATGGGCACCCCTGGAAAGCGAAGCTCAGGAGGCTCATAGAGTAGGAAGGGATCCCAAGGCTCTGCAATGCAGGAAATGCAGCTAAAATCCCTGCTTTTTGACCTCTCTTGCTCCAGCTGCCTGTTTGGGCTGAGGGACTTGACTAAGCTGCCCTGGGGATCCATCACGCGAAGCCCCCATTGGCCTAGGAAGAGCGTAACGGGTGGGCTTTGGGGCAGGGGTCTTGGCACGCTTCTCCAGCAGCCGGGACATCCCTCCCTCAAACAGTCTGGTGGGTTTGATAAGAGAGGGAGGGTCTCAGGACTCTTCCCTGACAAGAGTGAAAGGATGGGGAGGGGAGACCAGCAGCTCTTCTTCTGGTGGAGCCGGCTGCTTCCTTTTAGCTGAGGCACCCCGGGGGAAGACACGGGGTGCAGGGGTTTACAGTGTCTGACCAGGACCTGGGAAAGGGCAGGGTTCGAATCCCCCACTCAGCTAGGATGAAGCTCACAGGGTGTGACATTCATTGCCCCTCGGCCTAACCTACCTCGCAAGGTTGTGGTGCAGATTGAGGGAGAATGTGAGAACCATTCAGACCACCTTGAGCTCCTTGGAGGAGAAGGTGGGACAGAAATGCAATAAACAAACAAACAAACAAGAGGAAGGGGCAGTGGCTGCCCCACAGCTCCAAAGGCCCATGGGGGTGTCAGCCTCTGTGCTTTTTGTGGGGAGTCCTGGTAGGGTGAAGGACAGCACACACACAGCCCTGACCACTCAGCTTTCTCTTCTAGGGTCCCCTACCTCCAGCACCTCTTAAAGGAAGACTCCAAGGACTGTTGGGTCTGGCCGTGGACTTGAAGACTTTCTGTCTGGAACACAGCATTGGGGGGGGGGGCTTCTACAGGAAATAGTTCCAGGAGGGTCCCCAAGAAACCAGTGCAGCCATTTGGGGTGCATTATCTTCCAGATGGGGAGCTGCCCTCTCCCACCGCCCTCTGGCCTCCTGTGGTACTGCTTCTGGCGTGCCCTTTCCCTTCCCAGACTGTCCAGCTAGGCTTGCTTTAACCAGGAGCAAAACCAGACTTTGTTTCACCCAAGTCAAAAACCCAGTTTGGCACACACTCCCATGCACAATTGCATAGACACACACACACAACACACACACAGGCTGGGAGCCTCATTGGCGTTCCTCTGGAGCAGGGGTCAACAAACTTTTTCAGAAGGGGGCCGGTCCACTGTCACTCAGACCTTGTGAGGGGCCAGACTATTTTTTGGGGGGGCGATGTACGAATTCCTTTCCCCCACAAATAACCCAGAGATGCATTTTAAATAAAAGGGCACATTCTACTCATGTAAAAAACAAGCTGATTCCCGAACAATCTGCGGGCCGGAATTAGAAGGCGATTGGGCCAGATCCGGCTCCCAGGCCTTAGTTTGCCTACCCATGCTCTGGAGGCTTCACCTGGGGCAAAATACCCAGCTAGCACCACCCGTACTTTAAGCAAGAGCTCAGTGCAGCTGCAGAGTTGCAAGATCTCAGCCAGAGAGGGATGGCTCGCACCTCCCTTCCACAGGCAAAGACTAAATCTCACCCTGGAGGGGGAAGGTGGAGTTCATCCTGTCCACAGAGATGGAGGCCTCCGCAGTCCATTAGCAGGGGGGCTCAGAGCAAGCCCCCCTCTCCAGGCGTGCAAAGGAAGACCCAGTAAACAATCCTAAAATGCTTCTGGCTCCCTTTGACCAGCGACCCCCTGAAACCAGGTGCCTCTTGGGCATATGAGAATCTGTATGAATGTTTGGCTCTGTATGTGTTTGGGGAATTAATAAAAAGAACCCGCCTGTGCCATTGTAGGGTTGCTATTGTTGTTGACTGTTTGTGAACCCCCATTTGCATACAGAACCATTGAATCGGGAGGGACCCCACGAGTCATCTAGTCCAACCCCCTGCAATGCAGGACTCACAGCTAAAGGACCCCTGACAAATGGCCATCCGGCCTCTGCTTACAAACCTCCAAGGAAGCAGAGTCTACGATCTCCTGAGGTCATCCATTCCCCTGTCCGACCGCTCTTACTGTCAGAAAGTTCTTCCTAAAGTGTAGCCAGAATCTGCTCTCTTGTGAGACCTGCAGGATGCTCCCCCAGCAGAGTATATTTCACCCTCCATCCCTTGAAATCTCCCTGCCATTTCTCCAAAGCCTGGCACAAGCGCTGCATCTGCCAGGAGATAACAGCCCCCCTATAGCACCCTGGTTCCTTGTGAGCAAACTGATATTGTGTAGCACAGCAGCCAAGAGGCTAAGGAGCCCTGCCCCAGGACGGGGCCCCTTGTTCCACTTCAAACTGCCCTAGACAGGACTGTTTGGACAAGACTCACACTCCAAGCCCTGAATTATCTCAGCAATTCCTCCAAAGTTGAACAGTGCAGAGGATTTCCCAGATAACATAAGTGATGTGCCTGGAACACTCAGAAACACACAGCCCTTGGCTGGATTTCACATGGCCCCAGGAGCTATCCGACTCACACTTCTTTCCTAACCAGCTTCAAAGATTAAAAGGGAGTGGGAGGTAGGAGGGAAAAGACCTGTCGGAGCCTCCCCTACTACTGAGCTATTCCTTCTCCTCCGGTCGAGTCCTTCGGAATCGCCTCCAACAATAATTAACGACCTGAGCCTCTGATAAGCACGTTCCCATTATGCAGAGAATCAAAGCAGCAGAAGTGATGAGATTTATGAGCTACATGGCCAAAGAGTTTTATTGCTAAGCTACGCAGACAGAAAAGAAAGACATCCTCTCTCTGTGAGAGCAGAGAGCAACTGAACAACAAAGGAGCAGGAAACCAGTAACGTCACATCCGTCTTCCGTGAGACTTCCAACAGTCTGGAATGTGTGGAATGCAAAGCAGAGTCTTGTGACTCCAAAGCACTGCACAGTGACAAACAGAAACTCACCAGACCTTGGCCCCAACTCCCAACTTCTTCCTGCCTTCACAAACTGAAAGATTCACAAATCGAATGCCTGGTCAGGCATGACTCTTGCCCCCCTGCCCATATCATGGCAGGTTCCCCATCATACACACAGTTTTTTTTTTATTTTAAGTGTAAAGCAGCTCTGGGAATTGTGGGAAGGGGGTCCATTGGAGGCATTGGGGGGAACCAGGTGATCAGCAGCTTTGGGGGGAACCAGGTGATCTAAAACATGTGTTTTAGAGCATAATTAAAGATAGAATGAACAAGCCTATAGAAGAACAAGCTTGGTGGAGCAGAACCAGCATGGCTTCTCCAAAGGTAAGTCCTTCCAGTTGAACCAGTTTCCCCAGAGACCAGCAGGCCATCCCGTTTACACACTGTTATACATTCACAGCAGACCAGTAACCTCTCCTTTGTCTCCCCAGTAACTTGATGGCGGAGACCAAGGTTCATGGGAAACTCATATCATTTTTATTGGGTGAGCCTAGGGTTTCAGGCCACTGTACAGTCTTCTACTCCCAAGGAAGCCAGAGAGAAGTCGGCTGCGGTGCCTGTTCAAGGTGAGGAGTCTCACGGAGGGGCTCATCCACTCTGCTGTCCAAGTTACCCTAGGACAGAAGAGAAAGCGTCAGAAGAGCCTGGCAGCAGGATCAGACCAGTGACCCATCTAGTTCAGCTTGCTGTTCTCAAAGCAGTCAGATGTCCCCAAGAACCTCTGGATAGGCTGCCTCTGGAGGCCCCAGAAGAACATAAGAGCTCCTAGATCAGGCCAGTGGCCCTTCTAGTCCAGCATCTTCTCCTCAGAGTAGCCAAACCAGATGCCCATTTTGGTGAGCCCAGAGCAGGACCTGAGCACAACAGCAGCCCCTTCCCCACTTGTGGTCTCCAGCAACTGGTATCAGACACGAGCTTTATCTAATTCGCCGTGCTTCCCAGGCCACCTGGTGCTCATCGTCACCATTAGCTCGTCTCCCCAGCTTTCATTTAAAGAATTTAAATAAAACAACAAGCCGCTGGCCCTTGCGGAAGCCAAGAGAGGGGGCAAAGTGTGCAGCTGCTATACCATCTAACTCAGCGGTTCCTAAACTGGGCTCCACGGAGCGCTTGGTGCCCCGTGAAGCATCTCCAAGGGCTCCACAAAGAGACCGGAAATAAAAATAAATAAATATGTGCCTTTGGCATCAGGGAGGCAACTGTGCTCCATAAAAAAACCTCTCTCCTGAGAAGTGCTCCACGACTCAGAACCTTTGGGAACCGCTGATCTAATCATTTGGAGGAGAATAATCTCACTTCCACCTTCCATCCTCCTTACCCAACGAGAGGAGTTGCCTCTCCCTTCTAACACATCAAGCTCCTGGCCTAGCTCCCTTCCTGCCCCAGCTCTTCTGGGGGCCTTGCTGTGAGTGATGGGCTTGGCACCCGCTGGCTTCTCTTACCTTTAATGGCTTTCATGCATTGGTGGCCACAGCCATTGCTGCAACACTTCTCCCCAGCTGAGCAAGAGGCATCACCCTGACAGAATTCCGCACAGGCCCCACCTCCAGTGGGCCGGGGACACCGTCCAGGATGCACTGGAAGAGAAAAAGGTGACCCCCATACTGGGATGCTCTACTGGGGATTTGGTTTTCAACGGGTAGCAAGCGGTGGAATGAAAATGGAAACTCCACACAGCACTTTGAAAGAATGCTGTATCTTGATATAGAATAAAAAGGCAAGGTTGTCATCACGCAGCACTTTGCTCGGCTGCCAACAGGTAATGCTGTGAACTTCAGTGTGATAACTTCTGAGAGCTGCTGGGCCATGACAGCAGTGCTGGCAAGCGAGATGGGAGGGGCTGGAGGAAAGAGATGCAGCTGGGCCAACAGCGCAAGCAGGACCTGCCAGAATGCTTCTAAGGATAGGGCAGTGGGGCCTAAGGGAAGTATGGGGGGTCTAGTGAGCTCTAGACAGGTAATGGTGAGGTGTCACGGCGCAAGGTGTAAGGTTTGGTGAAATATCAGGGGAGGGCAGTTGGGTAAGAGGATGGGGGGCTGGGTAGGGGCAAGTTGGTAAGTGAAGTGAACAGGGGTGCAACCCCTGGGCCATCATCCATGGGGTGGAAATGAGAAATTGGACTTTGGAAGATAAAAATCTAAAGGTATGGAATACTGTATGCGTGATCGAGCTAATAAAGAGGGCAGACAAGGGATAATCTTTGTGGGGAAATGGAATGTTTCTATAATTTATTGGTGTGATAAGGTACGATAAAATTGTAGAGTTAGAGGGGACACCAAAGGTCATCTAATCCAAAAATGAGCAATGCAGGAACCGCAAGAAGATTGAGTGGTATGGGGGTGGGGCCTCGACGCAAGTGGTTGTGGACAGAAATACAAGCCTGGCCTGCATTTTGCTCAGGGGGCTCTGTTCCCCGGTGGGCTGGGTTCTATCCTGATTCGAAGAATGCCCACTGGGGCCTGTCTTCTCCTGTAACCCTGGCTCTCATTTAAAACAGGAGTGGGGGGCCTCCAGGTACCTCGGCCTCCCCATTTTTCCTGCGAGGCCATCATGGCCAAGTCGCGCCCCCCTGTCCTGCCCTTGATGCCAAATCTAACGGGAGGTGCAGAGCAGGTGAAAGCAGACCTTTCCCAGCTGGTTGCCGTGGACGTGCTGCATGATTGACAAGAGGCCCCAATCTGCCTGATGTCACTATGACAGTGGGATGATTGAGCAGGCGGTTTATTCCACCCACATGTCACCGTTGGCCCTTGGGATCATGGAGAGAGGAATACCTGGCCCATGTGGCCAAAGGGTTCTCAGACCTTTCTTTGAAAAGGAACTTTCTAGACCATGGAGAACCTGTGATAGGAGGCCAAATACGCCACTGCTATACCAGCCAATCATTTGGCGAGAAACAAACCTCCCGCCTTCCATCACCCATGGCCAATGAGAAGAGTCCCTGCTCCCTTCCAACAGGCCAACCTCCCGCCTTCCATCACCCATGGCCAATGAGAAGAGTCCCTGCTCCCTTCCAACAGGCCAAGCTCCTGGGTCGGAGTGTCTTCCTGCTACTGCTCTCCTGGAGAGAGCGATGGGCTTGGCAGCTGCTGGCTTCTCTCACCTTCAACGACTCTTTTGCATGCAAATCCACAGCCTGTAGCACAACACTTGCTCCCAGGGCCGCAAGACTCATCACTCTGACAGGAGATTGCACATGTGCCAGGGCCTTTAATCGGAGGACACTGTCCAGGATGCACTGCAGGAGAGAAAGATGACTCCCACACCACAATGCTGTGGAAGTTTTCTTTTCCACAAGCAATGAAGCCCGTGAGCTGAGAGTCTATCCCCCGGAATACAGATCTCAGGCCAGGACAAGCACAAGCCTCTGTGAGAATCCAGGGCAGCCCCACTCAGCCCCCCAGCCCAAGACCTCGTCGGGGTTCAGTATCTAGAGAGAGAGGACCCCTGACAGTCATGTCCAGTCGTGAACGACTCTGGAGTTGTGGCGCTCATCTCGCTTTACTGGCCGAGGGAGCCGACATTTGTCCGCAGACATTTTTTCCGGGTCACTTGCACTTTATCTACTTGCACTTTGACGTGCTTTTGAACTGCTAGGTTGGCAGGAGCAGGGACCGAGCAACGGGAGCTCACCCCGTCGTGAGGATTCGAACCGCTGACCTTCTGATCGGCAAGTCCTAGGCTCAGTGGTTTAGACCACAGTGCCACCCACGTCCCCCAGTTCAGTATCTACTGGAAGGCTAATGCTGTGAGCCCTTCCACCTTCTCCTCAACCAGCTCCTATGGGAAGATGAAACCATCTATCCCAAAGACACCAACACAGTCCTCAGTGGCCAGCCTAAGAGATGTGCTGGCACCCCTAAAATGTCAAACAGCTCTGACCACCAAAAAGTTCTCCCTAATATTGAGTCAGAATCTCCTTTCTGGCCATTTGAATCCATTGCTTCAGCTCCCCACCTCTGGAGCAGCATCAAACAAACTTGCTCCATCCTCTATGAGACAGCCCTTTGGATTTCAGAAGATGGCTATCAGGTCAACTGTGGGGCTTCTCTTCCCCAGGCTAAACATACCCAGGGGCTGGAAACCAAGCCTTGTGAGAAACAGGTGAGGGAGCTGGGTAGTCTTTGCCTGGAGAAGAGAAGACTGAGGGGTGACATGTGGACCATCGTCAAATAACTGGAGGGCCATCACATGGATGTTGAAGGAAGCTGGTTTGCTGCTGCTGCTCCAGATTCAAATGTCAAGAAAGGGGATTCTCACTCCTTACGGGGTCCTCGATGCGGGATCACATTCACCTGGTGCTTTCCCAGCTGCACTGGCTCCTGGTGGAGTACAGGGTCAGGTTTAAGGTGCTGGTTTTGACCTTTAAAGCCCTACACGGCCTAGGACCCTCGTACCTACGAGACCACCTCTCCTGGTATGTCCCACGGACGACCTTATGGTCTTCAAACAAAAACATCTTGGAGGTCCCAGGCCACAGGGAGGTTAGGCTGGCCTCAACCAGAGCCAGAGCTTTTTCAGCTGTGGCCCCTATCTGGTAGAACGCTCTGTCACAAGAGATATGGGCGCTGCCTGTACGCTGCTCTTTGGGGCTGGGGGGGAAGATTTTTTTTATTGATTTCCCTGTCTAAAAACCTGGTGCGCCCTATGGTCCGGTGCACCCTATGGTGCGAAAAATACGGGTAATTATTATCATTATCATTATTATTATTAGGAAGAGCTTTCTGATGGTAAGAGTTATTCAACAATGGGACAGACATCCCCTAAGAAGGGTGGAGACAGGTTGGAGCAGGTTCAGAGGAAGGCTGTGCAGAGGGTCAACACCGCCAGAGGAGGAGGAAGCCTGGCTGGCCTGGGATTCTGCCCTTACCGTTTTGTCCAGCTGCAGACGGCAGCTCAACACAGATGGTGAGGAGGCCCATGAGGAAGAAGACGAGGAAGAGCCTGGCTTTCATGGTGCTGTTCCTGATGCAGCTAGCAGAAGAGTCTGGGTGCTGTGGCTGATCTGGGCCAAGATTTAAACCCTTGGTTAGAGAGAGAGGTGAGCACAGCCCTTGGTTGGGCAAGAGGAAACTTCAGCAACAAAGGTGACAGTTGGCTTTCATCACTGGGATGGCATAAGAGTTACACTTGTGCAACAGAACTGCTTCCCCCTATGTGTGCACCCCACGCCCTCCCCAAATATGCCCAGAGGTGTGCAGGATGCAATTCTCAGAGTAGGAGTAAGTGAGCATCTCCTCCTGCAAGGATAAAGAGTTTTCCCTAAAACCCGATGTTAAGGTAATAAGCCTGCAAGGATAAATGAGTCACCTCTCCTTCATTGCACCCAAAGGCCACTTGCTTAGCTCTGTCCCTTTGTAGGTGAGTGGCCTCCAGAGTGGGTTGCAACAGCTCTACCTCTTCTCCAAAGGTAAGTCCTTCCAGTTGAACCAGTTTCCCCAGAGACCAGCAGGCCATCTCGTTTACACACTGCTATACATTCACAGCAGACCAGTAACCTCTCCTTTGTCTCCCCAGTAACTTGATGGCGGAGACCAAGGTTCATGGGGAACTCATATCATTTTTATTGGGTGAGCCTAGGGTTTCAGGCCACTGTACAGTCTTCTGCTCCCAAGGAAGCCAGAGAGAAGTCGGCTGCGGTGCCTGTTCAAGGTGAGGAGTCTCACGGAGGGGCTCATCCACTCTGGAGTCCAAGTTACCCTAGGACAGAAGAGAAAGCATCAGAAGAGCCTGGCAGCAGGATCAGACCATCTAGCATAGCATGCTGTTCTCAAAGCAGTCAGATGTTCCCAAGAACCTCTGGACAGGCTGCCTCTGGAGGCCCCAGAAGAACATAAGAGCCCCTAGATCAGGCCAGTGGCCCATCTAGTCCAGCATCCTTTGTCTAACCCTCTTCCAAAGCCATCCAAGTTAGTGGCCATCATTACTTCTTCTGGGAATGAATGCCGTAGTTTAACAATGCAGGTCACTCATCCCAGATGCCTGTTGGTTGCTAACCAGCCATGGAAACCATCAATTCAGCCGAGGGCCTTCTGGCAGTTCCTTCATTGCAAGAAGCAAAGTTACAGGGTACCAGGCAGAGGGCCTTCTCGATGGTGGCGCCTGCGCTGTGGAACGCCCTCCCACCAGATGCCAAGGAAACAAACAACTATCTGACGTTTAGAAGACATCTGAAGGCAGCCCTGTTTAGGGAAGCTTTTAATATTTGATGGATTATTGTATTTTAATATTTTGCTGGAAGCTGCCCAGAGTGGCTGGGGAAACCCAGCCAGATGGGTGGGGTATAAATAAATTATTATTATTATTATTATTATTATTATTATTATTATTATTATTATTCAGCATGTTTCTTTTAAATGCCTAACTGGGGTGGGGAAAAAGGGGAGACTGCAAAACAAGCCCAGACCCTTAGATGGGCCTTGTCACCCATGCAGATGCTGACCTTCAGAGGACCAGGAGTCATGCAGGAATTCATGGGGTCTGAACTGGTAGTGGAGGATCAGGAACTAGACCTTGGTTTGATGAAGATATTGACCCAATGTGTGGCAGCTCTTGTAGGACCAGAATAATATGCACGTATTCACATAGCAAATAAAGCATCTTCTGATTAAATATAGGGGAAATCAAGGAGGAACGCAAGACTATGAGGACACAGATCCGCAAGATTAATACATAATAGTGGCAAAAGCAGTTAGGAATTTGCGACAAAAGCAGAAGTTGAGCTTAGCACACAGAGAATGCTTGAGCAAGATTCGTAAATGCAAAGTTGACACACACAGACTTTTCGGTAAGGGCACTCTGATGAATGTCTAAATAAGTAGCCTACACAATGTACTGTGTTAGAAGAACAAATTTGTTCCGCTGCTCTCTTCCTCTCTGGTTCTACCCAGTCAACATGAGGGAGGGGCATCATTAGGGGGGCTGCAGGTGTCCCACCCCTATGGCCAAGATTACAGGCACAATGTATGTGAAGAGGTTTGGATCTTCTTGTTGCCACATCCCACCCTCAGCCAATCAGCACACGACACACCCCATGATGTCACCCCTCCCTCACCCCTCCCTCCCTGCAGTCATGCCTTAACTAATAATAATAATAATAATGTTGTTGTTTAGTCGTTTAGTCATGTCCGCCTCTTCGTGCCCCCCTGGACCAGAGCACACCAGGCCCTCCTGTCTTCCACTGCCTCCCGCAGTTTGGTCAAACTCATGCTGGTAGCTTCGAGAACACTGTCCCACCATCTCATCCTCCGTCGTCCCCTTCTCCTTGTGCCCTCCATCCTTCCCAACATCAGGGTCTTTTCCAGGGAGTCTTCTCTTCTCATGAGGTGGCCAAAGTATTGGAGCCTCAGCTTCAGGAAATCAGGGCTGATTTCCTTCAGGATAGAGAGGTTGGATCTTCTTGCAGTCCATGGGACTCTCAAGAGTCTCCTCCAGCACCAGAATTCAACAGCATAGATTCTTTGGCAATCGGCCCTCTTTATGGTCCAGCTTTCACTTCCATACATCACTACTGGGAAAACCATAGCTTTAACTATACGGACCTTTGTTGGCAAGGTGATGTCTTTGATTTTTAAGATGCTGCCTCTCCCAAGAAGCAGGCATCTTTTAATTTCATGGCTGCTGTCACCTTCTGCAGTGATCATGGAGCCCAAGAAAGTAAAATCTCTCACTGCCTACATTTCCCCCCCTTCTATTTGCCAGGAGGTGATGGGCCCAGTGGCCATGATCTTAGGTTTTTTTACGTTGAGCTTCAGACCATATTTTGCGCTCTCCTCTTTCACCCTCATTAAAAGGTTCTTTAATTCCTCCTCACTTTCTGCCATCAAGGTTGTGTCATCTGCATATCTGAGGTTGTTGATATTTCTTCCGGCAATCTTAATTCTGGCTTGGGATTCATCCAGCCCAGCCTTTCGCATGATGAATTCTGCATATAAGTTAAATAAGCAGGGAGACAATATACAGCCTTGTTGTAATCCTTTCCCGATTTTGAACCAATCAGTTGTTCCATATCCAGTTCTAACTATAGCTTCTTGTCCCACATAGAGATTTCTCAGGAGACATATGAGGTGATCAGGCACTCCCATTTCTTTCCCATGAACAATATGCCTGTTGCCTTTGTCCATGGAGTTTTCTTGGCAGGGATACTGGAGTGGCTTGCCGGTTCCTCCTCCAGGTGGATCACGTTTGGTCAAAACTCTCCACTATGACCTGTTCATCTTGGGTTCCCTGCTCAGCATAGTTCATAGCTTCTCTGAGTTATTCAAGCCCCTTCGCCATGGCAAGGCAGTGATCCATGAAGGGGAATAATAATAATAATAAACTTTTATTTATATCCTGCCCTCCCCGGCCGAGTCTGGGATCAGGGTAGCTAACATCAAATATATAACGTTGGTATAAAATCAAACAATAATTAAATGACCTCCTAAAAACAGGTCAGGATCAAATTAAAATCTAATTAGATGGCTTTCCGCAGGATTAGGGTTGCGAACAGTAAATGTTCATCAGGCCCAACTGTTTCCGCTGATCTAATATGGGCCTGTGAGAATGCTGGGAGGCCTCTTTCATACTAGTTCTTATACAAAAAGAAAATTCCAATGGCTTCAGCTGGAAAAGCTGGAACGATGCACTAATTCAGCTGGACAATGATGGTTTGACTCTGCCAACAAACCATCCAGATTATTGCCAATTTAGCTAAAAGACATTCAGCAAATATACTGATAAAACAGCAACGTCTGAATCTGAAACTGCAAGACAATTTCTACATTCATCACAACATCCAGCTGTCACAGAGACAGAGCAAATATTTGCAAATACATCCATGCAAAAAGTAAGAATTTGCAACTCCTTAAGGCACCGGTATAAGCAGAGGAAGATAAGAAGAGGAAGCGAAAGATACAATCACCAACCTGAAAAACAATATGGAAGGATTTATGGTTCATTTTTTAACACTCTACTCTGCAACAATGACAGCACAATACACCGCAATGATAAACCATTCACTGCAACTGAAAGGCCTTCTGGATACATAGTTAGAGGCAAGTGTATCGGTAATTCTAGGCCCAAATAATAACCCACATAAAACACAATCTGACTGATGAATTGCATAACTAAATCAAGATGCAAACAGGATGCTAGAAGTTAAAATAAAACAATTCCAAGATGCTTACTTACTAAACAGGTTTTTCTAAAAATAATATTAATAATCCGTCTTGACATTTGAATAGTACGTAAGGTTCTTAGCCTGGGTCAACAGTGTGATGCAGCAGCAAAACAAACTAATGATATTCTGGGCTGCATCAACAGATGAACAGAAGTAATTGTGCTGCTCTACTCCGCTTTGGTCAGACCACCTGGAGTCCAGTGTCAAGTTCTGGACAGTTGGGTATGGAGAAGAGGAGACTGAGAGGAGATATGACACCCATCTTCAAATATCTCAAGGGCTGTCACATGGAGAATGGAGCAAGCTTGTTTGGGGCTGAAAGAAAACTCATGCAGCAAATGAGGAAAACAAAGGTTTTTATTTTGCTAGCCAGCCAAACAGGCACAGAGGAATAAATTCCAAAGTCTGGCCCCTTGCATCGGGCGGGACTTCTTAATATACATAATTGTTACATCTTAAGCTACTACATTGGGGAATGCAGGTGGTGCTGTGGTCTACACCACAGAGCCTAAGGCTTGCTGATAGGAAGGTCGGCGGTTCGAAGCTCCCATTGCTCGGTCCCTGCTCCTGCCCACCTAGCAGTTCGGAAGCATGTCAGTGCAAGTAGATAAATAGGTACCGCTCCAGCGGGAAGGTAAACGGCATTTCCGTGTGCTGCTCTGGTTTGCCAGAAGCAGCTTAGTCATGCTGGCCACATGACCCTGTCAAATGCCAGCTCCCTCGGCCTATAGAGCGAGATGAACGCCACAACCCCAGAGTCATCTGCAACTGGACCTAACGGTCAGGGGTACCTTTACCTTTAAGGCACTACGTATTCATAGACTGACCCAATCACAAGTTACAGTGATGGACCAGAGCACACCAGGCACTCCTGTCTTCCACTGCCTCCCCCAGTTTTGTCAAACTCATGCTGGTAGCTTCGAGAACACTGTCCAACCATCTCGTCCTCTTTCGTCCCCTTCTCCTTGTGCCCTCCATCTTTCCCAACATCAGGGTCTTTTCCAGGGAGTCTTCTCTTCTCATGAGGTGGCCAAAGTCTTGGAGCCTCAGCTTCAGGATCTGTCCATCCAGTGACCACTCAGGGCTGATTTCCTTCAGAATGGAGAGTATTGCTCTTCTGCCCAGATCCCGGTTGGCCACTTTGAGAAGAGGATGCTGGACTGGACGGCCATTGGCTAGATCCAGCAGGTGCTTCTTAAATTCTTTTTGATTGGCTGTCATGGGGAAATTATCTGGACCAGGAGCCAGCTGGACCCACACACTCAAATCTGCTTTGCTTCTGTCCCAGCCCAACCCAGGAGAGGAGGCGGAGAGGGAGGTGGGAGGAGTATATATGGCTGCCGATCTCAGCCCTGAGCACCATTCAGAGCTGCCTCCCAGCATGAGGTCCTACTTCTTCTTTGCGATGGGTCCCTCGCTCATCCTCTGGGCTCTGCTTCCAACTGTGCCTGCCCAGTGTGAGTGGGCAGCTCTGCTATGTGTGTTTGGGGGTTGCTTGGAGGGGTAAAGGGCTTACTTGGGGTCCCTTCCCACTCAACAATTTTAAGAACTGGGAATGCCTGGCATTGGGGAGTCTGTTTAGGGTGGGTGATATTGAGAAAGGTGTCCCGGGGGAGAGGAAGCCCTGCTGGAAGATATCTGGCTGACTGGACTGGCAACGTCAATGGTTTTTGAGGACCCCCTTAAAAAAAACCACACAGATGGGGACATCAGAGAAGCTTCCAGCCCCTCTGCTAAGGTTCCTTAAACTAAGGTCTCATCCAGACTACATTTGTGCTGTGCTTCTGGGCACAGGACCATGTTTTAAAGTGCCAGGTCCAAGCCCTTCTTTCCCCACCCACCCACCTAACCCTGGAACTTTTCTTTCAAAAACCCGCTCTTTACCGCTGTATCGAGCAAACAGCAATCCACGGGAAACCCAAATTGCTGTTTGTTACAATTCAGCATTAAAGAGCGGGTTTTAAGCAAGGAAAGCAGCTCAAGAGGGGTGAAGCATTCAGACACTGACTCTTATAATACAGACCTGTGCCTATAAAGTGTGGGGCAAAGTGTGGGTGCACCCTAAGAGAAATTTGGGGAAAGGGGTTGGGAAGCAGGAATAGGTATTTGTGTAGGAGGGTTGTGGGCAGAATCTTGAGCTGAATGTGTATTCACTAAGTAGTACCTTAGAAGCATAGAATTGTGGGGCTTGGAGGCACCCCCAAGGGTCTAGTCCCACCCCCTGCAATGCAGAAATCTCCAACATATGCCCCCCACCCCTGTTTAAAGACCTCTAAGCAAGGGGAGTCAGCCACCTTACTGAGGTTTATTTGTGCTAGATCTAGGCCATGTCAGAGCACATATTGCATAAATCTATGCTGTTCTTCCCCGGATATGTTTTCCTGATCCCACCCCCCAAACAAAGGAAAGGGAGTCAGAACTTCTGAGAGGCAGAACTCAGGTTTATTCAGCTGAATAAAAGAGAAAGAAACAGACTCCTGACTTGGAAGTCTGTGAAAGTACAGAAAGAAATCACAGTATTTTATACCTCAGAGCACATTCATTCCAGAGATACAGTGTTGTTTACAACATACCTAATCAGGCACCTGGTCAAATGATGCCCCACCTTCAAGTCTTCTCCTGCCTTCCGGTCCTGTCCCAGATCCAGCCCTACCCAAGTGTCTTGTTTTTCCGGGGACAGGCCCAGAATTACAAAGACCATCCCAGATTCGGATTTGTTCCTGGAATGTTCCTTATTTCCCCCTCCTGCACCAAACATGGGGATGAAGATGAGACGCCGAGGCCCCGCCCTGCCAAGTCAAGGAAATGTCTACCGTGAGGCACATCAGAACAAAGCTTATATAGCGTACTTCTACACAGCACACAAGTAGTCATGAAACATAAAAACATCCTTCTATATCCATCGAGAAAGGTTGCAGGTCAGGGGATGTCAACATACATAGCTCCGTCCTGGTATCAACTTCCTTGGGGTTGATTTGGTCTCAACTATTGACATTCCAATCCCATATTTTACTTCCCTGTTCGCAAAACATGTCAAAGAGCTTCCAGGAGAGGCGCTGGATTAACACCCCAGTGCTAACTCAAAGCAGACATAGCAAAACATTCTGGCTGACCATTTGCACCACTTCCAAGCTCAGACAGGAGATGTGCAATACAGCCTAGGAGGGAGGCAGAAGAGTCACAAAATGCAGGGAATCATTCATGGATGCATTCTCTCCCAATGTTAAATGCAATTGATACTGGGACAGTTAGGACTGTCTGGAGCTCATCCTACACTCAAATAGGACCCTGGTAGAGACACATGCCCAGTTGGCATGTTCTCTCCCTCCCGCTCCTTCATTCAGGAGCTTCGTTAGCTTTCTTCAGCCCGAACATCACAGCGACCGATGCCAACAGACACCGGCACACTGAGGAGCACACGGCTGCCTGTGCCCCAGCTGAGCAGTTTTACTGAACCCGGACTCAGTTAAAGTGCTCCCCGCCCCCCAGCTATATGGTGCTCTGATGCTCTTCCTGCTCATGTAGAAGCCAGATAAGCATCGAGGCTCCCTCTGCTGGGGGCCAGGAGGCCTTCTGAGGCATCAGAGCTGTTCAGCTGGGGGGCAGGAGGTCTCTTCCACCCACCAGCTAAGCAGTTCAGCAAAGCCTTGATGCTCCTCGGCTTGGGCTGGGCCATGAATCTCAGAAGAAGCAGCCGAGATAAATTCTAGAACTGCAGAGTTGGAATGGGCCACAAGGATGATGGAGTCCAACCCCTTGCAGCCCAAGAATATTTTGCCCAACATGGGTCGCATGCTCTACCGACTGAGCTATCCCCATCTCTCTGCTGATATGTCATGATGATGAAAAGAAAAGTATCGCCCAGCTAACTCATCAGAAGGTGAGCTGTTGTGCTGATCATAGTGGAAATTTGCTCAGCTATTCCCCCAATTGGACTTTCAAGATGAGACATGAATCTGAAACTCCTAAGGCAAAGTTCACTGAAAGCCCTGCCCACAAGCAGTGGGAGAGTCCTCTAAACTTGATAGGGGTTGAAAGACGTTAGAAGTGCTTTTTGGTTTAAAAGTAGATGTGCTGGTTCAGGGGGGAGGTTACCATGGGGCGAGGTCCAGGACCTGAGTTGAGGGTCGGCAGACAGTCCTCCTCGGGCGAAGTGGGGTCCACAGCGGGAAGCCGGGCAAGGACAGGAACTCTGGGGGAAACAGGACTGGGTGCGGGCCGAAACAGCTCATCAACGACGTTGCTCCCGCAACATGGGACCGGGCTGACTGGCCTTTATCTTCTCTGAGGCCAGGGGCGGTCCCGGCCCACAGGAGACCCGCCTCTCCTGGCCTTAAGGCGAGCACTCCTCCTGGGAGAAACCAGTTCCCTTCGCCTCTCTGCCCTGAGCCTCTGCAGTTCAGGAGTGGCTGAAGGGTTACTGGGCCCAGGGGGAGACTCACCTGTAGGCACTGAGTCCTCAACCACCTCCGGAGCCAGAGTGAATTCACCTGGTGCCTGCTCCTGAGGATCCGGCACAGGTGCAGGCGCTTCAGATTCAAGGCCCTGCCCCGGCTCAGCCAGCCCTGGAGGCGGGGACTCCTGTGCAGGCTGGGATTCCTCCGGTTCAGCCTCTGAATCGGATTCCCAGGCCATCACAGTAGAGAGCAAGGGGAAGGAATCCCCAAGGCAGAACAGAGCAAGACTATGACTTCCCCTTATCAGGACACTAGATGTCTGTTGGTGCAGCTTAGAATAGCATTCCCTTCCCCCCTCCTGCAAGATGATTCCATCAGATTAGAGAACGGGGCCCAAATGTATTTGAGTAGGGACCAATGCCAGGTTCTGCACTTCGGCAAGAAGAAACAGATGCACGAATATAAGATGGGGGACACCTGGCTTGCAAGCAGTACATGTGAAAAGGATGCAGTGGTCTTGGTGGACTACAAGCTTAGCATGAGTCCACAGTGTGACACAGCAGCAAAAAAAGCCAATGCTATTCTAGGCCAGTGTTTCCCAACCTTGGGCCTCCAGCTGTTTTTGAACTACAATTCCCATCATCCCTGACCACTGGTCTTGCTAGCTAGGGATGATGGGAGTTGTAGTCCAAAAACAGCTGGAGGCCCAAGGTTGGGAAACACTGTTCTAGGCTACATCAATAGAAGTATAGTGTCCAGATCAAGGGAAGTAAAAGTACCACTCCATTCTACCAAGTTGATGAGAAGCCTTACAGAAAGCATGAAATGCAGGCATCTAGAAGGACTGTCATATATGGAAGTGAGAGCTGGACCATAAAGAAGGCTGATCGCCGAAGATTGGATGCTTTTGAATTCTGGTGCTGGAGGAGGCTCTTGAGAATCCCATGGACTGCAAGAAGATCAAACCTCTCCATTCTGAAGGAAATCAGTCCTGAGTGCTCACTGGAAGGACAGATCCTGAAGCTGAGGCTCCAATACTTGAGAAGACTCATGAGAAGAGAAGACTCCCTGGAGAAGACCCTGATGCTGGGAAAGATGGAGGGCACAAGGAGAAGGGGACGACAGAGGACGAGATGGTGGGACAGTGTTCTCAAAGCTACCAGCATGAGTTTGACCAAACTGGGGGGGCAGTGGAAGACAGAAGTGCCTGGCGTGCTCTGGTCCAGGGGGTCACAAAGAGGCGGACACGACTAAACGACTAAACAACAACAACAAAGTGCCTTTCTGGAAGTTGCCTGGTGACAGGCAGCCAAAGTGGTGCCTTCAGCCAGGCAGCGGAGGAAGAGGCAAAGGGGCGGGGATGCGGGGGGAGGGAGTGGGGTCAGGCAAGCGAGGTGGCGGTACGGTGCACCGGCATGCACCGTCTCAGAGAAAGCTCTGGCTGTGGGGACGTGGTTTCTGAGACAAGGCGCTGGCTCCCCCAGCAAGGCGCGCTGTGCGTTTTCTGATCTCCACATTCAAGCTTAGGCACATAGCTGTCAGCTTTCCCCATTTCTTGCAAGGAATCCTATTTGGAATAAGGGAATTTCTCTTAAAAGGGGGAAACGTTGACAGCTATGCTTAGGCAACTGTAGGAAGTTGAGAACCTTCAGTCCTCAGAACCTCCTCCTTGGGGCAAGACCTACAGTGGATGCTCAGGTTGAGAACCTGATCCGTGCGGGATGCACCTTCACAACCCGCAGCGTTCGCAACCCTCGTCTGCACATCTGTGCATGCGCGAGTTGCGATTCAGCTCTTCTGCACATGCGCAAAGCACGATTTACCGCTCGCTTCTGCACATGCGCGACACCAAAACCCAGAAGTAACCCGTTCCAGTACTTCTGGGTTTCGGCGGTCCGTAACCTGAAAAAGCACAACCTGAAGTGGCTGTAACCCAAGGTATGACTGTATTGGGAAGATGTGCTCCTTGGCCTGGCCTTCTGAGCCGTTTGCTTCTTGGAATAAAGAGATAACAACGGACACTGTGACTTCTTCCTGACCTGCTCCAGGCACCCACCCGGACATCTCCTTTCCCACTCCCCGCACTCCTGCCGCATGTAGCCAAGATTGCAGGCGCAACGCAGGTGACGTGGTTTGAATGTCCGACGTGCCACACCCCACCCTTGGCCAGAACATGACACCCGCATGACATTTCCCCCTCTCCGCACTCGGGCCTTGACTTGCATCTCACACGCACCAATGCCTTCAGCTGGAAAAGCTGGAACGATGCACTAATTCAGTTAGACAATGATGGCCTGATTCTGGCAACAAAGCACCCATATTGCTGCCAACTTAGTTGAAAGGTATTCATCAGATTCATCAGATAAAACAGCAACAGAAACTGCAAGGCAAATTCCACTTGGCTATCCGGATCTCTGCCCATCACAACATCTAACTGTCGCATCTGGCGATGGGCACAAGGGAGGCGGGCAGAGGCCCAACTGGGAGCCACGCCAAGGGTGTCACCCCAGGAGAAGACGGGCACTGGGTGGGTCTTCCCAAAACTTCTCTTTTCCTAATTTTATTATTATTATTTAAATTCTCACGAATTATGAAGGATTCCTGAACCAACACAGGCCACTTCCTGGGACCGCCACTTCAGCCCTGACTTCCTCATGATGATGAGCATGATGAGGATGAGGATGATGGAAAAAACTCTCAGTGTTTCCCTTCCCCTGCCCTCCCATCATTAGCATCACTATTTTTTACTTCTAACATCACCTTACTGGTATTGCTATTGCTATGGCTAGTGTTATTTTTCTTTTCTTTTTTGCTTTTTTGTTTGTTTTTTGTTTTTAAAGGAAAATACACACAGAGAGACTCTTAATGGCCCTACTCTTTCCACCCCATCCCCCTCCTCCTTCTCTTTTTCTTTCTTTCTCCTCCCCACAAAACGAAAGAATAAACATTACAAACCTATATAGATAGATCACTTCATCCACTTTCAATAGTGAATCCCCCCTTTTATTTTATTTTCCTTTCATTACTACTACTTTTTCCCTTTAAAAAAAAATCTATTTTAAAATTTCTATACTTTTAATTTTATTTTTTATCTATCTTTTTTCTTGTTTGTTTTTTAAATATAACATCCACCCGTCACAAATACAGAGCAAGTATTTGCAAATACATCCACGCCAAAAGTAACCGAAGAGAATTTACAACTCCTTCAGGCGCCTATATAAGAAGAGGAAGCAGAAGATACCATCACCAAATTTGAAAAAGGATGGATTTATGGCTCCATGTTTTAATCTCTGCGACAACAACACGACAATTATGCCACAGGGATAAACCACTCCCTGCAACTTAAATGCCTTCTGGCTACATGGTCAGACGTCAGCCTAACAGTCATTCTAAACCCAAATAACAATCCATCTATAATGCATTCTTACGAATTTCAGAATTAAATCAGAAGAGTTTGACGTCTGTTCTTGCTAAAAGGTAAGATACAAGCATTCCAATATCCATACACCAAAACCAAAAAATAAAAATCCATCAACTTCAAACAGATCTTTTTAAAAAATAAAAACAAAAACAGCAGATTGCCTAGAAATGAGTAAAAAAAAACAAATTCAGCAAGGCAGCCATTTGTCTTTCTTTGAAACTGGTGAAAGCTTTTCCCTGAGTACAGTGAAATTTGCTCAGAAAGGCATGAACTGAAGTGTGGATTGGGCTTCTTTGTAAAGTCCTGAAGTCTTAAATCTATCCATCCAGACCAGGGTGGCCCATCAAGGTACATAATACATTTTATTTTTTAAGTGTCCAAACCCAAAGAGTACTCATTAATGGTTCCTTGTCATCCTGGAAAAAGTGACAAGCTGCAGGGTTCTGTCCTGGGCCCGTTGTTGTTTAAACGTCTTTATAAATGACTTGGATGAAGGAATTGAGGAGATGCTCATCCAATTTGCAGACGACACCAAACTGGGAGGGGTAGCGAATGCTGCAGAAGACAGAATCAGAATTCAATATTGCCTTAACAGATTGGAGAACTGGGTGCAACTAACACAATGAATTTCCACAGGCAGAAATGTCAGGTTCTGCACTTAGGCAGGAAGAACCAGATGCACAAAGATAGGATGGGGGACTCCTGACTTACTAGCAGCACACGTGAAAAGGATCCAGGGGTCTTGGTGGACTACAAGCTGAACATGAGTCCACAGTGTGATGCAGCAGGAGAAAAAGCTAATGCTATTCTAGGCTGCACCAACAGAAGTCTAGAGTCCAGACCATGGGAAGAAGTCATAGTCCCGCTCTAGTCTGCCTTGGTCAGACCACACCTGGAATACTGTGTCCAATTCTGGACACCACAATTTAAGAAGGAATGGGTACAGAGGAGGCCAACCAAGACGATCACTGGTCTGGAAACCAAGTCTGATGAGGAACGGTTGAAGGAGCTGGGTTTGTTTAGTTTGAAAAAGAGGAGACTGAGAGGAGATATGATGGCCATCTTCAAATATCTTATAGGCTGTTCACATGGAAGATGGAGGAAGCTTCTTTTCTCCTGCTCCAGGATAAAACTTTCTCCAGAAGAACTTTCTGACAGTAAGAGCTGTTTGACAGTGAAACAGACTCCCTCTGTGGTGGACTCTCCTTTGTTGGCAGTTTTTAAGCAGAGGCCAAATGGTCATCTGTCATGGATGCCTAAACTGAGGTTCTTGCATGGATTAGGTGACCCTTTGACCCAGCAAGGGAGGGTATTGCTCTTCTGCCCGGATCCTGGTTGGACACTTTGAGAAGAGGACGCTGGACCGGATGGCCATTGGCTTGATCCAGCAGGTGCTTCGTATGTTATTTTTGATTAATTATCACGGGGAAATTATCTGGACCAGGAGCCAGCTGGACCCACACACTCAAATCCGCTTGGCTTCTGTCCCAGCCCAACCCAGGAGAGGCGGGGGAGAGGGAGGGAGGGAAGAGGATATATGGCTGGCGATCTGAGCCTTGAGCACCACTCAGAGCTGCCTTCCAGCGTGAGGTCCACCAGGTCCTCCTCCTTCTTCGCAATGGGTCCCTCACTCATCCTCTGGGCTCTGCTGCCATCCATACTATGTAAGTTTGGGGATTGCTTGGAGGGGCAAAGACTCAGGAAGGCATGGAGTCGGGGAGTCAGTTTAGGGTATTTATGCCCTGCCTTCTTCATGGATGGGATTCTAAGTAGACACCCCTGCCCTGAGCTGCTGCTGTGCAGCTGGCTCCAGCTGGTGGACCTCAGGGCTCCGGCGAAAACCAAACTAGCCCCTGTGAATCTCAACCCATCTCTGAGCAAAGGAAGGTGGAGGGTGCTGCAGTTGGTGGTGGAAGGACCTCTGAAGGAAGCTTTTAATGACTGATGTTTTAATGTATTTTTAATCTCCTGTTGGAAGCCACCCAGAGTGGCTGGGGAAACCCAGCCAGATGGGCGGGGTATAAGTAATAAATGATTATGATTTGATGCTGATGGTAGTGAAGACATCCGCACCAAGCAGTTGGGCACCATCCTGAGGGTGCTGGGCTAGGTGCCCATCAAAGAGGAGTGGGATGCCATCAGAGGAGTGAGGAGGAACTGCATCACTGGGGGGCAGGTGGTGGAGCATATGGGCATGGCCAGGATTTCAGGGGGGCAGGACTTTTGTTAGGGGGGCAGAACCGAGCTACCTGCGACTTGTTTGGTCAGTTAGCTGAGTATTTGTATTTATTTGCTTGATTTGTGGCTACACCCCTGGTGGAGGGGGAAGGGAGGCGTGGGCAGGAGGCTGGAGAGCACGACCCTCACCCTGGACTGGATTCCTCCTTGCAGGCAATGGAGCCAATGGCTTTGCAGGACGCTTGCAGCAGGGGATATGGCGGCAGAATCGACAAGCCAATGAGGAGGCGAAGGTGGAGGAAGCTGGCTATGTAAAGGACAGGTGAGGCTAGGACACGTCCACAACATATGGAGGAAATTCCCCTCCTTCTCCTTACACTTCCAACCATTTTTATCTTGTGGGGCTGGACTATCTTTTGAAGAAAACCACCACCACCCCACCAACTCTCCCCTCCCTTCTCCACAGCACCGGACGAGCCCCAGTGGCTGCTTACCTGTGCCTTGCAAGCGGCAGGGGCGGGCGGCAGTGGCGGTGGAGGGACAATGAGTGGCGCAAAGGGGCTGGCTCCAGAGAAGGGCTGCGAAAAATGGCACTCAGCCATCCACGGCTCAACAAAGTCCAGCCCCCTTCCTCCTCTAGGCAGGGCAGGGAGAAGCCAGGAGGAGGGAGGGAGGAGCCGCCACCGTGGCAGTGTGGATGGGGGGAAATGACGAAGCCTGAATGATCAGAATCCCCACGCTGATCACCACAGCGATTCCCGGACCGTCCGCGGGCTGGATCCAGAAGGCAATTGGGCCAGATCCGGACCCCGGGCCTTAGCTTGCCGACCCACGTTCTATGCCGATAGCCTTCACAGGACCCTCTTTGAAAGCTGCTTAGGACAGCTGGGCTCTGTCTGGGGCTCTCGAGCAGGGTGCGTTAGACCTAGAGAGTTCACCAACCAGAAAACGGGGGTCGTCTTTTGCAATCCCTTCCTGCAATGATACAAAGCAGAACTTTGGCTTTGCCAAGCATCCAGGCTGGGGCACCTTAGAGGAGAGGTCGGCAAGGTTTGCCTCGCCTGGGCTGGTTCACTCCAGCGGAGATCTCTCTGTGGGCCAGATTGTCAGCGAGTGTGAGCGCACGTGTGCATGATTTCCGGTGTCTGCACATGCATAGGCACGATTTTCGGCACCGCAGCAGCGAGTCCCCACACCGTGCTGCGCTGGTTTATTGCAGTGTGTGGGGACTCGCCGAACAAGCAGCTCAGTTCAGGGGTGGCTCGGGGGCTGGTTAAACGACCCCCGTGGACCACAGGTTGCTGACCCCTTCCTTAGAGCCGAGATTCCCCCTCCCATCCGCTCCCCACACATCAGCCCATCTCAGAGGCGGCCCTCCTCCCAGAGCCCCAAACAGAGGATGATCTGTTGTTGCCCCGCAAGCCGCCTCTCCTGCAGTTCCCTGGTTCCGCTCCATCCCCTCTTCCACCTGGGTTTCTGTTGCTGCTGCTGCTGGAGGTTTCCTTTGTCTCCATGTCTGCGCTCTGTTCTTTACCTTTCAGACTGTTGCCTGAGGGGCAGACCAGAAACATTTCCAATAAGCAAACAGGCAGGAGGAACAGTGCAAGGGGGAGGGTTGAAAATCCCCAAGCTTGAATGTGGAGATCAGAAAACACACAGCGCGCCTTGTTGGGGGGAGCCAGCGCCTTGTCTCAGAAACCACGTCCCCACAGCCAGTGCTTTCTCTCAGACGGTGCAGGCCGGTGCGCCTTACCGCCACCTCGCTTGCCTGACCCCCGCTCCCTCCCCCCCCCCCGCATCCTCTTCCTCCGCTGCCGCGCTGAAGGCACCGCTTTGGCTGCCTGTCACCGGGCAACTTCCAGAAAGGCGCTTTGTTGCTGTTGTTTATCGTTCAGTCGTGTCCAGCTCTTCATGACCGCATGGACCAGAGCACGCCAGGCCCTCCTGTCTTCCACTGCCTCCTGCAGTTTGGTCAAACTCATGCTTTTAGCTTTGAGAACACTGTCCCACCATCTCGTCCTCTGTCGTCCCCTTCTCCTTGTGCCCTCCATCTTTCCCAACATCACGGTCTTTTCCAAAGAGTCTTCTCTTCTCCTGAGGTGGCCAAAGTCTTGGAGCCTCAGCTTCAGGATCTGTCCTTCCAGTGAGCACTCGGGGCTGATTTCCTTCAGAATGGAGAGGTTTGATCTTCTTGCAGTCCATGGGACTCTCAAGAGGCTGTGCCTGAAGCCGTGGGAAGCGGCAGCGGTGGGGGCAGTGGCAAAGTGGGAGGGGTGGGAGGGACGGAGAGGGTGGGAAGGTGGGCAAGCGGCTGGGGTGGGCATGGTGCCTACGGGCACCTAATTTTTCTTGGAAAAAAACACAGCTGCTCCCAGTGGGGTGACCTGGCTCTGATCAGGCGACAGTGATGGCTTCAAGTTGGGAGGAGCTGAGTGCTGCCCACCTCAACACTTTCCTCCCCCCACTCCGAAACAGGGCTCATTATGTCTACCTGGATGTGCCTGAGCATATTTTAGAGATCTTATGAGGATTTAATCTCTCCCCACTCCGAAACAGGAATGATGATGTCTACTGGTTTCTGCCTGGGAGTATTCCAGACGTATCAGAAGTACTTATTCTTGTAAGTGCTGACGGTGAGTGGCTCAGCCCTGCCTTGCCTTCTTGGGAGCTGGAGGGGGCGCGCAAAGGCAGCTCTGTGTCCCTCCCACCACCAGCCCCTCAAAGCCCAGCAGGCTCCCGAGACTTGTCGCCTCCTCACTCTCAGTTGGCACCTGAGCGCAGTTTTGCCTCCCAGCCCTGCTCCCGGGCAACGTGAACCCTGTTAAACTATGGAACTCGCTCCAGCAAGAGGCAGAGGTGGCCACCAACCCAGACAGCTTGAGCATGATAAAATCAGGGAGGAAAAGAAGGCTATCAACAGCAGACAGCTGCAATGGCTGTTCTCCGCCTGTTCTAATGGAGGCAGCCCTGCTTCCCAATACCACTTGCTATGAACCAAAGGAGGTGGGGAGAGTTGTTTTCATGCTCGGATCAGGGCCTTGCAGGTTTCCCTTTGGAGCAGCTGGTTGCAAGCAAGAAGTTGGAGCAGAGAGGTTGATAGCTTGATCATAGCTGTCCACTTCTCCCTTTTCTTGCGAGGAATCCTATTCGGAGAAAGGGAATTTCCCTTAAAAAAGGGAAATGTTGACAGCTATGAGCTTGATCCAGCAGGCTCCCCTTATGTTCAACATCCTGGGAATCCCAGCTTCCCTCTCACAGGCATGCATGCATAATTTTATTTGTATGACACTTTCCAAAGTTCAGACTATGCTCAAGGCAGCTTACAACATGGAAAAAACTACATGGCAGCAACATAGCAAAATTAGCCACAATCAATGAAACTTCCAAAAATGCACACCCAAATGGAACAATTCCCACAATTCTGCAGGGGAGAAGGAGCGGGAGGGCAAGACTAGTTACGAGGCTGGAGAGGAGAACCCTAACTCTTGGTCTGATGTCTTGCCTATAGAGTCCATGCAGCCAGATAAACGCCAGGTTGATGATGACTCCTTCGATGAGGACTCCTCTAAGAAATTCGATCCGGAACCGTAGCTTCAGGCGGCCATTGCCAGCAACCAAGCCCGCCATCTCCTGCCTCTGCACCCGCTGTCAACCTTTGCCTCGCCTCTCCGCGCCTCACATCGCCTCACCTCGCCAAAACGGCCCCAAATCTGTGAAGTTTTCTTTTCTATTAAAAGTAAATAGAAGGCACAAATTGCAGAAAAATAAAAGCAGCAGTTTCATGATTTGCTGGGAGTTTTGCGTATCTGAATTTGATATGTAAGAAAGGAAATCTCTCCAAACAGCATAGAAATGAGCTGAGAAATGAGAGCTCTCCTAGAGAGCTGAGAGACCTTGCGCTGCCAAACCCAGTTCTGGAAAAGTGGGCGGCGCAGGGTTCAAGGTGCCTCCTCTAAACCACAGCCCAGATCACTGCAAAGCGGGGCAGAAGGGAAACTCACTCCTCCAGAGCCCCGAGGGGCCCAGGGATCCGCCCTCCGCTCTGCTGGGCTTTGCTCAGTGAATCAGGGCCTTTGTCAAGAGTGATGATGACACGGAAGCCACAGACACCTCACTAATCCTTCTTGGCCCAAAAGGTGCTACTTAGGAGGAAAGGGAGGAGCTGGAAGGGGGATTCCCCAGAGCCACTCTGCAAGCAGGCGGAGGCTTCCTCCCCAAAGTCAACAGCGGAGGGATTCAGATGCTGTTGGTCCTGATCCTCAGTTGCATATTCCTGCATTGCAAGGGGGTGGGACTTGATGACCCCCAGGGTCCCTTCCAACTCTACATACACTTCTGTTCTTCTATGACCCTCTTTCACCTCCGTTATGCCGCCAGGCAGGAGCTCTGGGTCGTGAGGAAAGAAGGCAGCCCCACAGGCCTCTGTCGCTGGACCCTGGGACTTTGCCCAGGCCAGGCCACGGTGGCTGCGTCCTCCTTCAACGGGCGGAGGTTGTAGGGCTTGTGTCCCGCAAGGGATGGAGGAGCAATGGAGGAATCTAGAGGGGCCTTTGAAACACCTCCTCCTTGCAGCTTCTCTCCCACATAAGCCCACTTCTGGTCTTTAGAGGGGGTGCAAGGGTGGGGGTCAAGGCATGGGGCGCCGTACAAACATATGCTTAAGAGAGGCATTGTCCTTGCCACATCTCCAACGCTCAGTTCAGGGAAAGCCACATAGCTGTATTAAACGAAAAATCTGCCCTTATTCCTTTCTGGGGGACACAAGAGCCCTTATAGAGTCCTTTGTAGGTTCCCTATTAGTAGGAGAAAATAACAGAGGCCAACCAGAGAATATTGAGAAACAAAGCAGCTAGTAAGCTTGATCTTTATTGAACTGTTGCAACAGGGTGCTCTACTCACACGCAGGAAAGGAGGGGGACCCAGAAGAAAGGTGTGTCCACCCTTATATAGACATTTTAAACTGCCCACCTTAGAGATAAATACCACCCCCCAGATACATCATACCTACATCACAGAAGGGGTGTAGCTCAAGACCACCACCCCAGATACATCATACCTACATCACAGAAAAGGTGGTCTACAACAGAAATCTGAGTGCATTGTTTACCTCCTGTCTGGCAGGTTACCTGTTAATGGTCGCTTGATTGGATACCCTGAGGAGCCTGGCCAGTCTTTTGTAATGACAAATACTTAGTTCCTGAGCCAGTCTGGGCTTGGGCCAGGCAAAAGCTATGGTCAGGCAAAGAATATTAGACACCGAGAGACAACAGGACTGCGCAAGGTGCCCCGACTATAAAATTGGAAAATTGAGAGAGAGATAGCTGCACCCGCAGCATATCTCTTCTTTCTTGAAATGCAAGAAGGGCCTTTACACTCGCTACAAGCTCGGCTCTTCCCTCGCCGGTCCTGGATGGAGCCTTTAGAAAAGTCCCCTATGCTCAGAGACTTTGACTGTCCATTGGGAGAGATAGGAAGCCCAGAACACTTGTTCTTTAGATGTCCCTTTTATGAAGAGGCATTTTGGACTTCTGCCTGTCCAGTGTGCTTCCCGGTGCCAAAAAACACTGCTTTCTCTCAGTGCAATCTTCTGGGGGGAAACTTCACCTGAGGCAGAAATAGCAGAGATGCAGCGGCGTTGCTGTCGTGTGGGAGGAAAGGGAGTGAAGTACTCCAGAGACAGAGTCTTCTATTCTAGAAGCTTTATTTACAAGCAGAAAATTACACCATCCAAACTTTCAGACATCTTTCTCCTAACACACTCTGACTCCTTGCTCAAATACACTCCGACTGAAAAAACGAAAGCAGACTCACAGAACAAAGGAACTGTGACGTGACATCCTGACTTCCCATTGAAGTCCCTCCCTCAGACACGAAGCACCAGAAGGTTAACTCTTTAACCACCAAACTCTACAAGGCACGTAGTAAGATCATTGATCCCCTACTGGTGAGGCTCCCCGACCTCCCGCCAAAGCAAAAATTTGACCTTTTGCTGAGGCAAAGATCAGAAGATGATCTGGATGGTCGCCAGATTCTGTGTACAAATCCGTAGGCGCAGACCATCGCCCAACTCAAAGCAGTCCGGCATGAAAATCCCCAAACTTGGGTCCATGGGTGAGTCTGAGTCAACTCCCTGGGATAGTTTATTGTAGTACATTGTTTCTAAATTTATTGTTGTACATTGTTTTAATTGTCTGTTTTAACCATATTTGCACATCAGTTTCTTTTTTTAAAAAAGATATTTATTAAGAATTTTCAGAATTACAAAAAAGAGAAGAAAAAGAAAAAAGAAAAAAGATACATAAAAACAATTCAACAACACAACAACATCAAAAAAGAAAAATACAAATCCCATATTACATATCTTATATTTCATTTGCTTGTTTCCTTGACCTCCTCACACCTCCCTTTTTGTATTCTAGCTTAATTAATTATTTCACCAAATTCTTTCCCTCTTTTTCAATTATTGTTAAATAATTTATCTTGACAATCTAGCCTATTAATTAACTCAGCAGATCCTTTCCATCTTTCACCATATTCGGTTATTCAATTTGCCTTACTTTATTTAACCTTATTTTACCGTAAAATACCTTAAAACTTAAAACTTAATGCTTATTTATACATAACTCCTTATATCATTTCTACTAAAGCCAGTTTCATTCCAATATTTCCCCTAATATTCATTAATTTTACACTAATTCCCCCCCCCCAAAAAAAATTCTTTATAGACTTTCTTCCAATTTTCATCCAACGTCCCTTCTTCCTGGTCTCGGGTTATGTCAGTCCTTATTGTCCATTCCATCTAGTCCATCAACCTAGTAGTCTTATGTCCGAGGCTCTTAAATCTCTTCCATGCCCCTTCTGCAAATCTTCTTCTTCTTGTTTATACTTGCACTTTTCCTTGTCTTTTTTTGGTCTCTTTCTTGATTTCTTTCCTTTCTCAACTAGGAGTAGGTCTCTGGGGGATTCCAGCCCATAATTGTCTCCATCTCCCCTCATCAGACCAGCCCATTTCCCACAGTCCCACTCCCCACAGTCATCAATATAATCCAAAAAATATTTAACAGCATATTTCAAAGTCCCTCCAAAGTTAAGAGCCTCCTCAGCTCCAGGCTCCCCCTGGCCCACTCCAAATTCAATCTTCCAAAACAGCGGCTTATGCTCCTGCAGGGCTTCAGATCCCTCCATTTGTATTGCTTGAGGTGCAACCGCAACCTCCTCCATTATCATCTGCCCTTGTACTTGCCCAATCAAGCCAGTTTCCTGAATTGGTCCCTGTATGATTCCTGTGTCAATATTCCCTGTTTGTCCACATTCACTAACTGTAGCAGTCATCAAATCCAACTTCTCATTCATCAAATCCATCTTCTCATGCAACTGCTCCAGCAAAGCATTTGTCTTGCAAAAAGCAAGCACCAAAACTTCCTCCCAATATATTTTTATTCAAGGTCAAAAGACTGGTCCCACGATGTTAATCTCGCAGCTGTAAAGTCACCAAGTAAACTGCAGCAACAATTTGACAAGCTCCCTCTAGAGGAGACAATTTCTTTTCTTTTTTTAAAATATATTTATTGAAATTTTCAAGGAATACAGAAAAAAAAGAAAAGAACAAACAAAAAAAGAAAAAATATTCACCTTTTAAGCCTTATTTTCTATGACATATTTCCATGACTTCCCCACACCTCCCCTTCTTGTATTCCAATTCCATATGTTTGATTCAACAAGTTCTTATCCCCAATTTTTAACCTTATTATATTTAGTTCATTATTATATTTAGTTCCTTATTATATAACCAATTCTACCTTATAAACCTCAGTCTTTATACTTTAGAATCTTTTTCTAAGATCGACCCCTGTTCTCTTCCACGATTTCCCCATTTTTATACTCATAACATAACAAAATAGAAAGAAGAATAAATCAAAATATAATTATACACCTTTTGGATTCCCAAATTCCCCCCCCCCCCTTCCCGGTTTCAATCCCCAATATATATCAGTCTATCTGTTCTCAGCCTGGAGACCTTACATCCGAGGCATTCAATTCTCTCTCAGTTCCTCTTTGCCAGTTTTTTTGGTAGTCCTTTATGTAAAATCTCAAATCTCGGAGAAACCCTGTCTCGATAATGTCCATTTTTCTTCCAGCCAGACCTCTATATTCAAAAGTGGAACTCAAATCTTGTTTCTTAATCCTTTTGAATCTAAATGTCCCAAAAGCTCCAACTTCCATCTTGATCAAATTTGTAATCCATAGGTCTTCAGGTCTCCACCTAGGGAGGCTCTCCGTTCTTCATTTTCCAATTCAAGCCAAATCTTCATCATCCAGTTCTTATTTTCCTTCCTGCCAGGCCTCTGGCCTTCCTTAACCTTCTGCAGCATTGTAGCTCCTCCTTCATTTCCCTCCAGATCATCATATATCTCTTGTTCCACTTTCTCAGATTTATCAAATTTCTTTTCCTGCTCAGCTGCAAAGACTTTTGTTTCCGCTACAAGGGCTTTTTGTTCAGCAACAAAGACTTAAGTCAAGTCCCTTCCAGTTTCAGTAAAATTATTTACTGTTTCATTCAATGCAATTACCCCTGTAGCCAAAATATCACTCTGTTCTTGAAGCTTTCCCAGGAGATAAAAAGTCCTGTTCAGCTCAATGAGTATTTTTCCACTTGCAGCCATTCTTGCAGTGTCCCAGAACCCTCTCTAGAGGGATTGTGGTTACTTACTATCCTTCTAATTCCAGTCCCAAAATCAAAATAACTTGTTTCTCTTTGTTTTCAACAGTTTATAACCAAGTTGTAACAAATCCAACCGGCAAAGGCAACAAAAACAATGTTTCTTTTTGTTCCCCAACTTTGACAGCTAATTTTGACAGCTGTCAAAGTCCTCTGTATCTTTTCAACAGGCTCTCTCGCAGATCACTCCCGGGTCCCGGGGGTTACACTTCAACTCTCAAAATCAACTCTTATCCTCCAGCAAAATTACTTGTACTGTCCAATCGTGAAATTAATAACTTTTGTTCAATAAAGAAGAAGATATTCTCTCAACCTTAGTTATTTAGTCCTTGCTTTAAGTTGTTTACAAGGCAGGGAGACGGACTTCCTTTTTGCACCTTCCCAGATCGTGCCAAATTCAGAAAGAAAATTTCCCTTTTAAGTCCAATTTCCGTATTACTCACGGGTTGTTGCTTTTAATCCGAATGTTCAAAGGAAAAAGTCAGCACTCTCCGTCCATGGCATGCGGCTTCACTCAGCAGGGGAAGCAGAGGACTCTCAACACCATGCCGCTCCCCATCCCCCATTCCGTAGCCTTTAAAAAGGCTCCTTCGCGGGTCGGGGGCGCAAATGGTGCCCACCGAGTCACCAAGTCCACAGGCTTCCACGCCTGTTGTTTTTTAGGGTCCCCGCGTCACCGCCGCGGCAGGACCCGACACCTGCTGAGCTGATTCCCTCCAGAGCTCGGAGGGAATCCGCCATTAGGTGATGGCGCTAACCCGGAAGTCTAGAGGAGACAATTTCTATTTGTATCCATCTTTTTAAAGCATGTCCAACAAAAGAAAGTTACTTTCAATTTCCAAATATTTTGTTTCTTTAGAATGCAGAAGGCAACATTGGAATCAGTTTGTTTCTCTTTTTTTTAGCTATCTGTCAAAATGTTCCATTCACAGTCAATAGACGTCTCCAACAATTTCTGTCTCTGACACCCCGTTCCCAGGTTTGAGGCGGTGGAAACTTATTTTTCTTTACTCCCTCTCCTGCAGGCTTAAACAGTCCAATCCCCCCCCCTTTTCTCCTGCTTCCAAGGGGGTTTTAGTGGTTATAGATGAAGGAAATTTCGACCTTTACAAACAACTTTCCAGGCTATTAGCTTACAAGGTTTTTGCTTCAGTCTATTTACAAAAAGCGGAAGGCGGACTTCCTGTTTTGAACCTTCCCGCTTCAGTGCCAAATTAGGATGTTTCTTGATCCAATTTTCCGTTTTTACTCACGGGTACTTGTTTAGAGTCCAATTGTAAACAGGAAAAAGTCAGCGCTCTCCGGCAATGGCTATGCGGCTTCCCTCCGTGAAAGTAGCAATCAGTTCGCAGCACCGCGCCGCTCACCCCACTTCGCTCTGGAGCCCCAAAATGGAGTTCCCCACGAGTAGGGGAGGCGCTAAGGGACGCAGGTGGCGCTGTGGGTTAAAGCCTCAGCGCCTAGCACTTGCCGATCGAAAGGTCGGCGGTTCGAATCCCTGCGGCAGGGTGCGCTCCCGCTGCTCGGTCCCAGCGCCTGCCAACCTAGCAGTTCGAAAGCACCTCCGGGTGCAAGTAGATAAATAGGGACCGCTTACCAGCGGGAAGGTAAATGGCGTTTCCGTGTGCGGCTCTGGCTCGCCAGAGCAGCGATGTCACGCTGGCCACGTGACCCGGAAGTGTCTCCGGACAGCGCTGGCCCCTGGCCTCTTAAGTGAGATGGGCGCACAACCCAAGAGTCTGTCAAGACTGGCCCGTACGGGCAGGGGTACCTTTACCTTTACCTTTAGGGGAGGCGCTCCAGGTGCCCTGCTGAACCCCACGTTCCCAGGCTTCCTCCACCTTGGATTTCTAGTGGGTCCCCACCTTCGCCGCGGCGGGAAGACCCAATTTCCACGGAGCCCGTTCCTCCGGTCGGAGGAACTCCGCCATTCGCCGATGGCGCTAACCCGGAAGTCCGCACATCAGTTTCTAATGTTGTGAGTGTCCTCTATTTCAGAGGCTTCTACTCTGCAGCATTATAGTTGTTTTAACTGCGAGTCTTTTAGTTCTTATGCTCTTACAGTTGTTTTAACTGCGTGTTTTTATTTGTTTTTAGTTCTTATCTGTTTTAATTCTCAGTTTTTATCCATCCATTATCCATGTTTAATCTTGCATTTTATTCAGATGTTTTATCCTATGCTTGTTTCTTTGTCCTTATTTGCTCTAACAAGGTGACGCAGCAGCAAAAAAAGCCAATGCTATTCTAGGCTACATCAATAGAAGTATAGTGTCCAGATCAAGGGAAGCAATTTGTTGTTGTTTAGTCATTTAGTCGTCTCCGCCTCTTCCTGACCCCCTGGACCAGAGCACACCAGGCCCTACTGTCTTCCACTGGCTCCCCCAGTTTGGTCAAACTCATGCTGGTAGCTTCGAGAACACTGTCCAACCCCCTCATCTTCTGTCGCCCCCTTCTCCTTGCGCCCTCCATCTTTCCCAACAGTCCCGTGGCGAAGGGGTTTGAAGAACTCAGAGAAGCTATGAACTATGCCGTGCAGGGAAGAAATCGTACCATTCTATTCTACCTAGCTGATGAGAAGCCTTACAGAAAGCATGAAATGCAGGCAGCTAGAAGGACTGTCATGTATGGAAGTGAGAGCTGGACCATAAAGAAGGCTGATCGCCGAAGGAAATATACAAGGAAGGAAGGAGATACTCATACAGCAGGTAGCAAAACACACACACACCAACCATCCCAACTATATGCCAATGATACCCAGCTCTACCTTTCTTTCAAATGAGAACCAGTGAAGGTGGTGAATGTCCTGTGTGCATGTCTGGAGGTGGTTGGAGGATGGATGGTGGCTAATGGATCGAGGTTGAATCCTGACAAGACAGAAGCCTGACAAGGGGGACAGGAGGTGGGCAGGTGTGGAGGACTCTCTGTTCCTGAATGGGGCGACTGTGCCCCTGAAGGACCAGATGCACCGCCTGGGAGTCATTCTGGACTCACAGTGGCCGTGGAGGGGCAGGTCAATTCTGTGTCCAGGGTGGCTGTTTATCAGTTCCATCTGGTACGCAGGCTAAGATCCTACCTGCCCGCTGTCTGTCTCGTCTGAGTGGTGCATGCTCTGGTTATCTCCTGCTTGGACTACTGCAATGCGCTCTATGTGGGGCTGCCTTTGAAGGTGACCCGAAAGCTACAACAAATCCAGAATGCGGCAGCTAGACTGGTGACTGGGAGCTGCCACCGAGACCACATAACACCGGTCTTGAAAGACCTACATTGGCTCCCAGGACGTTTCCAAGCACAATTCAAAGTGTTGGTGCTGATCTTTAAAGCCCTAAATGGCCTCGGTCCAGTATATCTGAAGGAGCGTCTCCACCCCCATCGTTCTACTTGGACACTGAGGTCCAGCTCCAAAGGCCTTCTGGCAGTTCCCTCACTTCGAGAAGCCAAGTTACAGGGAATCAGGGAACCAGGCAGAGGGCCTTCTCGGTAGTGGCACCCGCCCTGTGGAACGCCCTCCCACCAGATGTCAAAGAGAAAAACAACTACCAGACTTCTAAAGGACATCTGAAGGCAGCCCTGTTAGGGAAGCTTTTAATGTTTGATGTATTGTTGTTGTTGTTTAGTTGTTTAGTCGTGTCCGACTCTTTGTGACCCCCTGGACCAGAGCACGCCAGGCCCTCCTGTCTTCCACTGCCTCCCGCAGTTTGGTCAGACTCATGTTTGTAGCTTCGAAGACACTATCCAACCATCTCGTCCTCTGTCGTCCCCTTCTCCTTGTGCCCTCCATCTTTCCCAACATCAGGGTCTTTTCCAGGGAGTCTTCTCTTCTCAGGAGGTGGCCAAAGTATTGGAGCCTCAGCTTCAGAATCTGTCCTTCCAGTGAGCACTCAGGGCTGATTTCCTTCAGAATGGAGAGGTTTGATCTTCTTGCAGTCCATGGGACTCTCAAGAGTCTCCTCCAGCACCCTAATTCAAAAGCATCAATTCTTCGGCGATCAGCCTTCTTTATGGTCCAGCTCTCACTTCCATACATCACTACTGGGAAAACCAGAGCTTTTACTATACGGACCTTTGTTGGCAAGGTGATGGCTCTACTTTTTAAGATGCTGTCTAGGTTGGTCGTTGCTTTCCTCCCAAGAAGCAGGCGTCTCTTAATTTCGTGGCTGCTGTCGCCATCTGCAGTGATCATGGAGCCCAAGAAAGTAAAATCTCTCACTGCCTCCATTTCTTCTCCTTCTATTTGCCAGGAGGTGATGGGACCAGTGGCCATGATCTTCGTTTTTTTGATGTTGAGCTTCAGACCATATTTTGCACTCTCCTCTTTCACCCTCATTAAAAGGTTCTTTAATTCCTCCTCACTTGCTGCCATCAAGGTTGTGTCATCTGCATATCTGAGGTTGTTGATATTTGTTCCAGCAATCTTAATTCCGGCTAGGGATTCATCCAGCCCAGCCTTTCGCATGATGAATTCTGCATATAAGTTAAATAAGCAGGGAGACAATATACAGCCTTGTCGTACTCCTTTCCCAATTTTGAACCAATCAGTTGTTCCATATCCAGTTCTAACTGTAGCTTCTTGTCCCACATAGAGATTTCTCAGGAGACAGATGAGGTGATCTGGCACTCCCATTTCTTTAAGAACTTGCCATAGTTTGCCATGGTCGACACAGTCAAAGGCTTTTGCATAGTCAATGAAGCAGAAGTAGATGTCTTTCTGGAACTCTCTAGCTTTCTCCATAATCCAGCGCATGTTTGCAATTTGGTCTCTGGTTCCTCTGCCTCTTCTAAATCCAGCTTGCACTTCTGGGAGTTCTCGGTCCACATACTGCTTGAGCCTTCCTTGTAGAATTTTAAGCATAACCTTGCTAGCGTGTGAAATGAGTGCAATTGTGCGGTAGTTGGAGCATTCTTTGGCACTGCCCTTCTTTAGGATTGGGATGTAGACTGATCTTCTCCAATCCTCTGGCCACTGCTGAGTTTTCCAAATTTGCTGGCATATTGAGTGTAGCACCTTAACAGCATCATCTTTTAAAATTTTAAATAGTTCAGCTGGAATGCCATCACTTCCACTGGCCTTGTTATTTGCAGTGCATTCTAAGGCCTATTTGACTTCACTCTCCAGGATGTCTGGCTCAAGCTCAGCAACCCCACCACCTGGGGTGTACGAGACATCCATATCTTTCTGGTATAGTTCCTCTGTGTATTCTTGCCACCTCTTCTTGATGTCTTCTGCTTCTGTTAGGTCCTTATCACTTTTGTCCTTTATTATGGCAATCTTTGAACGAAATGTTCGTTTCATATCTCCAATTTTCTTGAACAGATCTCTGGTTTTTCCTATTCTATTGTTTTCCTCTATTTCTTTGCATTGCTCGTTTAAGAAGGACTTCTTGTCTCTTTGCTGATATTGGGTCCGGCAAGCTTCCCAGTTTAGCTCCGTACCCCTGGAAGCTCTGAGCTTGCCTAGCAGAGTAAATGCAGCGGTCCTGAGTCCATGTGAGAAAGGGATAAATTAAGTCCAAAGACAGATCGTTTCTTATCTCTAGAAGCGTTTATTTACAAGTCATAAGTCAGTCTCTCCATCAGAAACCTCCGCCATTCCAAAGGCATTCCTCCGTGCTTTAAAAAAGCACACAGACAGCTCCGTTGAGCTGTCTCTCTCAACGTCTCTCAGTGAGAACTGAAACTAACTCTCAGAGGCAAAGCCTGTGAGGTAGGGTCCTGCTTCCGGCCCCTCCCAGATGCAGGGCACCACGGAGTTTTAACCCTGTTTGTTCCAAACTCCACAGTCTCTCCTTGCTATTTTTTTGGAAATCTGCATTCAATTTCCTGTATCTTTCTCTATCTCCCTCGCATTTTGCTTGCCTTCTCTCCCCTGCTATTTGTAAGGCCTCATTGGACAGCCATTTTGCTTTCTTGCATTTCCTTTTCATTGGGATGGTTTTCGTTGCTGCCTCCTGTATAATGTTGCGAGCTTCCATCTATAGTTCTTAAGGCACTCTGTCCACCAAATCTAAATGCTTAAACCTGTTCCTAACTTCTCTGTATATTCATAAGGGATTTGATTTAGATTGTATCTTACCGGCCCAGTGGTTTTTCCTACTTTCTTCAGTTTAAGCTTGAATTTTGCTATAAGAAGCTGATGATCTGAGCCACAGTCAGCTCCAGGTCTTGTTTTTGCTGACTGCTTCTCCATCTTCGGCTGCAGAGAATATAATCAATCTAATTTCGATGCTGGCAATCTGGTGGTGTCCATGTGTAGAGTCGTCTCTTGTGTTGTTGGAAAAGAGTGTTTGTGATGACCAGCTTGTTCTCTTGACAGAACTCTATTAGCCTTTGCCCTGCTTCATTTTGCTCTCCAAGGCCAAACTTGCCAGTTGTTCCTTTTATCTCTTGATTCCCTACTTTAGCATTCCAATCCCCTATAATGAGAAGAACATCCTTCTTTGGTGTCACTTCTATAAGGTCTTGTAAGTCTTCATAGAATTGGTCAATTTCAGTTTCTTCAGCACCAGTAGTTGGTGCATAAACTTGGATTACTGTGATGTTAAAAGGTCTGCCTTGGATTCGTATCGAGATCATTCTATCATTTTTGAGATTGCATCCCAGTACAGCTTTCGCCACTCTTTTGTTGACTATGAGGGCCACTCCATTTCTTTTGCGGGTTTCTTGCCCACAGTAGTAGATATGATGGTCATCCGAACTGAATTTGCCCATTCCCATCCATTTTAGTTCACTGATGCCCAGGATGTCAATATTTATTCTTGCCATCTCATTTTTGACCACATCCAACTTACCCAGGTTCATGGTTCTTACATTCCAGGTTCCTATGCAATATTTTTCTTTACAGCATTGGACTTTCCTTTCGCTTCCAGGCATATCCGCAACTGAACGTCCTTTCGGCTTTAGCCCAGCCACTTCATCAGCTCTGAATCTACTTGTACTTGTCCTCCGCTCTTCCCCAGTAGCATGTTGGACGCCTTCCGACCTGAGGGGCTCATCTTCCAGCGTCATAACTTTTATATGCCTGTTGTCTTTGTCCATGGAGTTTTCTTGGCAGGGATACTGGAGTGGCTTGCCGGTTCCTGCTCCAGGTAGATCACGTTTGGTCAAAACTCTCCACTATGACCTGTTCATCTTGGGTGCCCTGCTTGGCATAGCCCATAGCTTCTCTGAGTTCTTCAAGCCCCTTCGCCACGGCAAGGCAGTGATCCATGAAGGGGGTTTGATGTATTAGAGTATTTTAATATTTGATTGGAAGCCGCCCAGAGTGGCTGGGAAAACCCAGCCAGATGGGCAGGGTATAAATAATAAATTATTATTATTATTATTATTATTATTATTATTATTATTATTTAAAGTAGTTTGAATGTTCTAAGTCTCGCACTTCACCCACAGCCAGTCGGCACATGAGGCACCCCAAGATGCCACCCCCCTCTTATGTCATGGACTGGCTGGATGCAGAGGGGTCTTGGGGACCCCCCAGGGGAAGAAGGCTCAGACTGGGAAGAGGAGGTGTCAGAAGCTGCAGAAGGAACAGGGCTTAGTGAGCGGGGAGAGTCTGTGGCAGAGAGAAGTCCAGAATTAGAGGCAGAAGTGGAGGATGGAGAGGAGGGGGGCCAAGAGGCTTTTGGATGGTGTCCAGCAGGCTTCCCTGTGCCCCACTGGACTCCCGTGGATAGCTCTCCGTCAGCTTCCTGTAGCAGAGTCGTTGCAGCGGCTAGAAACTGTTGCAATGTGTGTGTAATAAATCAGACTGCACGCAAGCGTTCTTGCTTAACTCCAACAGTCTTTAATCTTGTAGAAAAAACATCTTAAATCACCCCGGCGAGAGAGCGCACATCTTGCTGCCTCGCCGCAAAAGCGAAAGGAAGAAAAGACACAGAGAAAACACTCCCCTCTGTGAATATAGCCACGCCTCAGAATGTGAGACGTCACTCAGAACTGTTTAATCCTGTAAGTTCTGATTCTCTTCACACCCCCTCACGTCTCGCATCCTGAGGGCAACTGTGAACACACATCTACAGACCTCTGAGAGTTCAACTCCCTTACCATTGCCTCCCGTCCCTTTCTGGCATTTGTCTCAGGCAACTGTTGAACCTCCTCAAAACTCCCAGGTCCGCATTGTGCGAAACCAATCCACGTGCTGGTGACCTGAAACCTCTCAGGTGGAACTCCCTTCGTGGTGCGAGTGGACCGTCTGAGCACAAACTCAGGTGCTCCTTCTGACCCACTGGGGCCAGCAAGTGTGTCCTCTACATCAGAAGACTCCCCCTCTGACCTAGTGCGTCTTCGCGCCTTCTGTACTTTGCTAACAGGAGACGAAGGCTCACTCTTGGGCTCTCTTTTAACAACCTGTGGAGATGCCCAACCCTGTTCTTGACCCTGTTCAGAGACTTGGTCCTCAGCAACAGGTTCAGCCTCTAGCTCTCCCTCCTCCTCAGAATCAGACAGACATTCTGAGAGAACGTCAGGACTCGCATGGATCCTTGAGCAACCATTCTGCTCACAGAACTCAGCATGTTTACTGATCAGAAGCTTGGTCTGATCACCTTCTGGATATGCAAACCTCCACCCCTTTGTTGCAGGTTCATATCCACAGAAGATCATTTTCTGAAACCTCGGGCCACCTTGCTTTCGTTGAGCCTTTGGCACGGGCACTGAGGCCTGTGAACCAAACACACGGAAGAAATGCAGCTTCGACTTCATTCCGTGGAGCATGAAATACGGGGTGTCACCTACCACTGAATTGTAGGACCTGTTCATTGTGAAATTTGCCGTCCTCCAGGCCTCGCTCCAAAAACTCTGAGGCAAACCGGAGTCACACAGTAGAACCTCTGTTGCTTGAGCCAGAGCTTTACTTCTGAGCTCCGCCACGCCCCTCTCCTGGGGAGAAGTAGCACCCGTCACCTTGTGACGTATCCCCTTCTGACGGAAGAAACTCTGCAGAGCAGACCCAGTAAACTCTGCACCTCGGTCACTCTTGAACCCCTGCACTTTGGTGGAGAACCGTAGTTCCACTGCCACAACCCAATCTTTGATCAGTTGTGCTGCCTCGCCTTTCGTTCTCAGCGAGAAGGACCAGCCATTCTGGGTAAAATCATCTGTCAGTGTCAGCACAAACCTGGCCCCGCCCAGACTCAGCTTTGGCATGGGCCCAAAAAGGTCTGTGTGCAGAAGCTCAAAAGGTTTTGTGGTTACCCTCTCCACCCTGGGATAACTGCACCTTTTACCTTTGCCTTTCTGCATGCCCTACAATCTAGGGATTGGTCACATGATTTTATCCTGCACCCTACTGTGTACTTGGGCAACCTTTGGATATCTCCCCAAGAGCCATGTGACATTCTTTTGTGCCACAAGCAAGCACATGAATCATGAGTGGAAACGTTTGCACACTTCGCCTGTGCTCCCTCACCCTCCAGAGGTGTCTCCAAAATGAAGAGATTGTTCTGGCATGCAACACTGACGAGTTGTCTCCCACCCCTGGAAATAGAACAGACATCATTTTCAAAGCAAACCTTGTACCCCTCTTTTAAGAGACAAGATACAGATAAAAGACAGTGTTTCATCTCAGGCACAACGTAAACCTCCAGCTCCGCCTGCAAGAAAGAAACAAAAACATTTGCCACGTTAGACAAAGGCCTCTGTGACCCATCAGCAAATACAACTGTTTTCCCAGCTGAAACAGCTCTGCAGTTCCACATTTCGACACTAGATGTCGCTGTTATCAGGTGATGGCTCGCTCCAGAGTCGATGACCCAGCGCAGCACTCTCTCCTCACTGGAGTTCTCCTTAAGCGTTCCCATGGCAACAAACTTCTCGCTGCCCCCGTCCTTGGGGCCTCTGCAGATGTCCTGTCTGGTTGTCACGGCAACAGACTCCCCCCGGCAGGAAGACTTGCCCACGACCTTCACAGCTTCCGTAGATGCAACTCTTTCAGTTGCCTTGGAGACCGGACTTGTCTCAGCGTTCCCACACAACTCCACAGCTCTTATCTGTTCTCGTCGCAGGTGGCTGGCCTTGAAGCCTCCAGCACGGCTAGGCTTCAGCTCATGGCGTAAACAACTCTTGGCAGCCTTTGGAAAATGAGGCGTCTCTGAGCTTTCACCGCTCACTGCCCCCCCCACTGCTCCCAGGGCTCCCAGGACGTTTTCCTGCACCCCCTCTGGTGGGTAAAGGGCCCCCAACTCTTGGCCTCTCTCCTGGCTCCTCACACAGACACGTTGCAGCAACAGCAACAGTCCCTTCGTCCCCCCGTGGGGGCTCCCAGCTCCTCCCAGCTGTGTGTCGGCTCTCAAGAATGTCCCAGCGCCATCTTGCCTCTCCCCTTCGGATGCAGCCACATCTTGGCCTTTGCATCCCACCCCAGCTTCACAAGCCTCACGGAGTGCTAGCCAAGCAGCCTCTGGCCTTTTAGCATCCAGGACAACTGGCCTTAGATGAGCATTCACATTCTCTGCCAAAAAAGCAAGCACACGCTTCTCAACTTCACTTTGCTCTGCAGCCCTTTCAGCCTCTGCTTTCCCAGTGGCCTTCTGTGGTGGCTGGACTATGTCCCACAGCTGCGCCCCGACTAGGAAAAGCTCTGCTTGAAAACTCCACTCCAGCCAACTTTGGCTACTCAGCTTCTGACATGGCAGCTTAAGCCCAAAGCCATATTCTTGGGGCTGAGCCATTTCTCCCCCAGGGCTGAGCCTACTCACGTAACAGCAGCTCCTCCAGCACCCGGTCCTTGGAGATCCGATTCCTCCCAGCGAGCTCCTCTGCCTCAAACGTTAGGCAGGACTCCAGCTGGCTTCAGCCTCCTCTCAGCTGGCTTTCACACACACCTGCACGACTTGGCAACAGTTTCAAACGTTTGGCTGACTTCCATAACCTCTTGGCTTTTGGATGGTGTCCAGCAGGCTTCCGCTGCGCCCCACTGGACCCCCGTGGATAGCTCTCCGTCAGCTTCCTGTAGCAGAGTCGTTGCAGCGGCTAGAAACTGTTGCAATGTGTGTGTAATAAATCAGACTGCACGCAAGCGTTCTTGCTTAACTCCAACAGTCTTTAATCTTGTAGAAAAAACATCTTAAATCACCCCGGCGAGAGAGCGCACATCTTGCTGCCTCGCCGCAAAAGCGAAAGGAAGAAAAGACACAGAGAAAACACTCCCCTCTGTGAATATAGCCACGCCTCAGAATGTGAGACGTCACTCAGAACTGTTTAACCCTGTAAGTTCTGATTCTCTTCACAGATGAGGCAGGCTGCTGAAGCATCCAGGGGTCTCTCCCTCCTACTCTGACCCCTTCCCCCCCCCCCTGTCCAGAAGCGTTATGAAGAGGGCGAAGCAGAAACAGATGCGTTGATGGAGATTGCTTGGGAAGGACCCAGTGGGGAGGAGGCTTAGGCACATAGCTGTCGGCTTTTCCCTTTTCTTGCAAGGAAACCTATTTGGAATAAGGGAATTTTCCTTTAAAAAGGGAAAGCATTGACAGCTATGCTTAGGCAACTATAGGAAGGTGAGGACCTTCAGTCCTCAGAACCACCTCCTTGGGGCAAGACCTACAGTGGATGCTCGGGTTGAGAACCTGATCCATGCGGGATGCACGTTCACAACCAGCAGCGTTCGTAACCCTTGTCTGCATGTCTGTGCATGTGCAGGTTGAGATTCAGCTCTTCTGCGCATGCGCAACTGCCAAAACCCAGAAGTAACCCGTTCCAGTACTTCCGGGTTTTGGCGGTCCGTAACCTGAAAAAGCGCAACCTGAAGCGGCTGTAACCCAAGGTATGACTGTATTGGGAAGATGTGCTCCTTGGCCTGGCCTTCTGAGCCGTTTGCTTCTTGGAATAAAGAGATAACATCACGGACACTGTGACTTCTTCCTGACCTGCTCCAGGCACCCACCCTGACATCTCCTTTCCCACTCCCCGCACTCCTGCCGCATGTAGCCAAGATTGCAGGCGCAACGCAGGTGGCATGGTTTGAATGTCCGACCAAGATACTTTCAAGAATGTATAACTTGCTGTTAAAATGGAATACGCAGGATGAAACAGTTAAATCTGCTATAATTAAATGGGCACAAGACATTGGTCATAATATTATGTTTACTGACTGGGAACAGTTATGGACCACTGGTGTTAAATTTACGGCATGTAATGCTTTAATAATAATTTATAATAATAATAATAATAATAATAATAATAATAATAATAATAATGTCAGGGGCTCAGGAGCAGAAGCACAGGAAAGGGAGGAAATGGAGAGCGAGGGGGAGGAATCCGAAGGAAACGTAAGCAATGACAGTGGTCCGAGGTCTCTGAGTCTTTCCAGTGAATCGGAAGACTCACAGAAAGGGGCTCCCATGGTCAGAGCAAGGGGGGTGCCTAGGGGGACACCCCAGGAAGAAGGGGCCAGAGGGGACTCAGAGAGCAGCAGTTGGAAATCAGGACCAGCTTCCCCACCAGAGCGCAGAAGGGGGGAGGAGTCCCAGGTATCGGGATCAGGCTGCTCACCGCCAGCGGGAGGAGATGAGTCAGGATTGGCCACGCCTCCATCGGAGAGCAAGGAAACGGTCGAGAGGAAGGTTGGAAGCTGGGCGCGCGCGCCAAGTTCAAATGTACAGGCGAGCGGCACAGTGGGTAGCCCGGATAGGGAGCCAGGTCCTAAAGCCCGCCGAAAGGAGGGACAGGAGTCAGGGGGGTCAGCGTCAGAGGAGTCCAGGAAGGAGGAGACCCCGGGGGGCAGAAGGACCCAGAGGAGAAAGGAGCGACGGAAGAGGTGGAGTAAGGCTAGAGTCTTAAACTGGTGTACAGGGGGTGGAGACTCAGACGGAGCTTCGCCGATCTAGCTTCTAGACGTAGAGCTGCACGCTGCAGCTTGTAAATGGAAACTGAACTTCAATAAAGACTTTTGTACATTACTACCGGCTAGCGTTGGTCCTCTGTGAGCTGGGACCTGGAGGCAGCTCTGACAGTAAGCTCCGTCTCATTTCACCAAGAACCTCGCAACGTGAGTGGACGCAGCGAGGGGCGAAGATTGGTGCTTCGCGAGCTCACAAAAGCAAGGCAAGATGACTACCGAACAGCAAATGGCAGCCCTACAAAATGCAGTGACGCGACTCAACGAGGAGATACTCGCATCCAGGAAGAGGGAAGACGAAGCAGCTGCTGCCTGCAGGGATCTCCAAGCCAGGTTGGAAGTGCTTACTAAGCAGGGGCTACCGGGACCTAAACCAGAGGGGATTGGGCTGGGGAAGAGAGGAGGCAGTCTTGTGTCTCATTTCGATGGGAATTTGCAGCAGTACCCTAACTTCCGAGCAGACGTGCTGTTTGCGCTGCAATTGCTGGATAAAGACTTTAGAGATGAGCAGGAGAGGGTGGGGTTTATATTATCTCATTTGCATGGAGAAGCTAAAGCGTGGCTGCGCAATCTGTGGAGAGATAAGGATCCGGCGCTCCGAAGTACGGATGCCTTCATTAAAGTGATGGATTCGTGTTTTTTATCAACAATAGACGTTGATATCGCCAGAAAAGAGATACATGGACTGAAACAAGGGAGAGCCACTGTAAGGCAGTATCATTCCCGCTTTTTTGCATTGGTGAATGCGCTGGGATGGGAGAAAGATTCAGCTGCAGTCAGAGACCTTTTCTGGGAAGGGTTGAATGGAGCTGTGAAAGACGAAATTGCAAGGGGGGAGAGACCCCAGAGCACTCAGGAAGTTGTTCAGAGGGCGCTGACGATTGGGGTGCGGCTGGAAGAGCATCCTTGGAGCAAAGAAGAAGGGCGTTGGGGACGCACGCCAGCGAGAGCACCTCCCCTCTTTCCCAGGGATGCAGCGCGTGCGCAATCCACGCCTCCGCTGGGAGGGGGAGAGGAACCGATGGAGATTGGAGGCGCCATGGCTCAGTCAGCAACCAGAGCCCTAACACCGGGAGCAGTCAAAGCGAAGCCTCCTAGAGGGAACAGGAAATGCTACATCTGCGACAGTGCTCAGCACATGGCGAAAGAGTGCACCCAGAGGCTCCACAAGCACACTGCAGCCTCCGCAACAGTAACGGAAGCAGCTCAGCAGAGAGAACCACAGCAGGGAAACGACGAAGTCTGGCTGGAAGCAGAGCCACTGGGGCCCAGCCAGACGAGTCAGTGAAGCAGTCCCCAGAAATTTTGCAGCCCACAGATCCTCTCCCGCCCAAACCAGTGGTGCAACTCACTGCATCGCTCCAGCTACCCAATGGACTCACAATGGAAGTGCCCATTACCATTGACTCTGGTAGTAACGCAGACTTTATAGGACTGGATTTCATTAAGCAACACAGCATAGCGCTCCTGCCAGCCACGCTGCCCCTGAAGGTTGTCACGGTGGATGGCAGGGAATTGCTGGGGGGGCAGGTGGTAAAGCAAACGCCGCCGATGGTGATGCAGATTGGAAATCACCGGGAAGTCATCAGCTTCAATGTCACCCAACTGTCGGACACGCCTGTAGTATTGGGCATGAGTTGGCTGCACAGGCACAGCCCAGCATTGGCTTGGTACCAGCGCCAACTGACTTTCGGCTCCTCCTACTGTGCAGAACACTGCATTCTGCCTAGCCCGGAAGGGGAAGAGGATGACCCGCAGCTACAATTAGGCACGCTGCAAGCAGTGCCCCACAAGTACGCAGCGTTTTTGGAGGTTTTCTGCGAAAAGGAAGCGGACAAGCTACCTCCCCACAGGTCCTATGACTGCAAGATTGACCTCCTGCCGGGGGCGACGCTGCCAACCGGGAAACTGTATTCCATGTCTGAAGATGAACTGCAGGAACTCAGGGAGTTCATAGATCACAACTTGAAGCGCGGTTTCATCCGGGAGTCCAAGGCAGTGGGGGGCAGTCCCGTATTCTTCGTGAAGAAAAAAGACATGCCCCAAAAAAGGCTGGTGGTGGACTATCGAATTTTAAACTCGAAAACCAAGCCCACGGCCTTCCCCATGCCCAAAATTGACGACCTGCTCGCGACGGTGAGAAAAGGACGCGTTTTCACCAAGTTGGATCTGCGAGGGGCGTACAACCTTATTCGAATACGGGAGGGCGACGAGTGGAAGACGGCCATGTTCACGCCCCTGGGCACCTATGAATACAGAGTTATGCCGTTTGGATTACAAAATGGCTCCCACTGTTTTCAAGCCTTCATGCATCACGTGTTTAGCGAGACTCCTCTACAAAAAGTGTGTCTGCTTCCTGGACGACATCCTGATATTCTCAGAATCGCAGGAGGCTCACGAGAGGGACGTCAAGGAAGTTCTGCAGAGACTGCAGGAGCACAGACTGTACACCAAGCTGGAGAAGTGCCAGTTCGACATGACGGAGGTGGATTTCCTGGGCTACAAATTATCGGACAAGGGGCTCGCCATGGACAGCGCCAAGGTTCGCTCAGTGTTGGACTGGAAGAGCCCGTGCAATCGGAAGGAGGTCCAGCGGTTTGTCGGCTTTGCAAACTTTTATCGCAAGTTCATCAAGGGGTTCGCTATGCAGACGGCGGCCATTACCGACACGCTCAGCTCCAAGAAGAAGAAGTTCATCTGGACGGAGCAGGCGGAGCAGTCCTTTCAGAAACTCAAGCGTCTCTTCTCGTCCGAAGAGCAGCTGCTGCATGTGAATCCCAGCAGACCGATGAGGGTTGAAACGGACGCCTCAGACAGGGCCGAGGGAGCAGTCCTGTTGCAGCAAGACCCGCATGGGGACTGGAGGCCGTGCGCCTTCTACTCCAGGAAGCTCAGCAAGTCGGAGCAGAACTACACCATCTGGGACAGGGAGTTGCTGGCCATTCATGCAGCATTCAAGGCGTGGCGGCACTTCCTTATCGGAGCCAAACACACAGTGCAGGTCCGCACTGACCATAAGAACCTGGAGTACTGGCGTACGGCAAGGTTCCTGAACCAGAGGCACATACGCTGGGCGGAGTTCTTTGCGGATTTCGACTTCAAAATAGAGTACATCCCGGGCGACAACAACGTCATGGCGGATGCACTGTCCAGGAAGCCGCAATACCTCGAGGAGGCGGCTCCGGCGGCGGCCAAGCACATTTTCGCACCGAAAGCGTGGGCGTGCGCTTCGGCAACCGTGGACCTGGATGCTGTACGTCACGCGCTGCGGGAGGACCCCTTCGCACACGCCAAGATGGAGGAGGTGCACAGTGGCAAGGCGAAGGACGACGAGTTCCAGATACGCGACGGATTGCTCATCCGCAAAGGGGCCCTCTACGTACCGGGGGACGACCTCCACGTGAAGGTACTGCAGCAGTTGCACGACGCACCCACCGCCGGGCACTTCGGCAAAGAGAAGACTGTAGAATTGCTAGCCAGAGACTTTTGGTGGCCCAAGATGCGGGGGGAAGTCGCGGATTACGTCTCAAGGTGCGACACCTGCCAAAGGGCCAAGCCAGGGCACAAACCGCCGGCGGGACTGCTGGAACCGCTGCAGACTCCGCTCGAACCGTGGGAGAGGGTGGCCCTGGACTTTGTCACGGATCTACCCAGCTCGCGGGGCAAGACAGCAGTTCTAGTGGTGGTGGACATGTTCACCAAAATGGCCCACTTCATTCCGTGCGCGAAGGTGGCCACAGCGGAACAGTCCGCCAAACTGTTCATAGACCACGTGTTCAAGGTTCACGGTCTACCACGGTCTATCCTGTCCGACCGGGGGCGACAGTTCATCTCAAACTTCTGGCAGAAGCTGATGGGCATCCTGAACGTCAAGATCAACCTAGCGTCGGCGAGACACCCGCAGACCAACGGACAAGCGGAGCGGGTCAACACCATCATGCAGCAGTACCTGAGATGCTACGCGAATCAGCAGCCTGCGACATGGGTGGACTACCTGCCGCTCGCCGAGTTCGCCTACAACACGAAGCACGTGTCCACGGGGGTGACACCGTTCTTCGCCAACAATGGGAGACATCCCAGAACCTTCCCGGGATTAGAGAGAGTGGGGGAGGGGGAGCCACAGGCAGCGGACGCCTTCGCGTCAGAGTTGCAGGAGGTCCACGAACAGCTCCGAAGGCAGTTAGAACTAGCAAAGCACGCATACAAACTACAGGCTGACAAACACAGAAGGGCTGGGAAAAACATACAGGTGGGAGACTGGGTTTGGTTAGCAGCCCAGGCAGTGCCGGCCAGATCGTTAGCGAAGAAGAAGCTCGGACATAAGCAGCTAGGGCCTTACCAAGTCGAGGCACAGGTCAATCCAGTGGCCTTCCGGTTGACACTTCCGGAGGGATCCAGAATGCATCCGGTCTTTCATAGATCAGTGCTCACGCCCTACAAGGCACCTCACAGATTTCAGGAGCCAGGGAAGGCACCAGACCCGCTCAGGGAAACGCCCACAGAGGGGGGGTCGCCAAGGGGGGAGCCCATCAACGAGGTCACAGAGATTTTAGACTCGAGATGGGGGGAAGAGGGGGTTGAGTATCTCCTCGCCAGGGAAGGTACCCCGGCAAGCGCCAACAGCTGGGTGCCGTACTATGAGGTGGAGGAGCACTACCTCAAGGACGAGTTCCACGCACTCTTCCCACACAGACCTATGCCGGCAGATTATTTCGACGAATATCTTTTCACACCCACACTTTCAGACAGCACGTTCCAGGGGTTCGCCTCGGACGAGGAACCGGCAATAGACACACGTTCCCCGGAGGGATCACCCTCGGGGTTTGCCTCAGACCGCTCTTATTGGTGGGACGATCGACTGGAGGAGCAGTGGCGCAGGAAGTGGCTGGAGGGTCCCTGGCAGGCAACATCCCCCGAGGAGACCGGGGGAGAGACAGACATGGACGCGTTGGGAGAGGACCTTGGGTTCGAGCACGGAGGCAAAGAGATGGAAGCAGAGGAGATCGATGTCGACGAGAACATGGAGGACGATCCGGACTTATCCGGCTGGATGCACGCCACGGGGGACGAACTGTATCCGGCACTCACCCCCACAACGATGGAGCGCCCAGTACCCACACCTGAAGGAGGGGAGGGGGGAAGGCGGGGCTTCGAGGGGGGATGGATGTCAGGGGCTCAGGAGCAGAAGCACAGGAAAGGGAGGAAATGGAGAGCGAGGGGGAGGAATCCGAAGGAAACGTAAGCGATGACAGTGGTCCGAGGTCTCTGAGTCTTTCCAGCGAATCGGAAGACTCACAGAAAGGGGCTCCCATGGTCAGAGCAAGGGGGACACCCCAGGAAGAAGGGGCCAGAGGGGACTCAGAGAGCAGCAGTTGGAAATCAGGACCAGCTTCCCCACCAGAGCGCAGTAGGGGGGAGGAGTCCCAGGTATCGGGATCAGGCTGCTCACCACCAGCGGGAGGAGATGAGTCAGGATTGGCCACGCCTCCATCGGAGAGCGAGGAAACGGTCGAGAGGAAGGTTGGAAGCTGGGCGGCTTCCATAAACACCAAAAATACAGTAAAATATCACACGTTAAAAACTTCCCTGAACAGGGCTGCCTTAAGATGTATTCTGAATGTCAGGTAGTTGTTTCAGTTACAGATAAGTAGCCGTGTTGGTCTGCCATAGTCAAAACAAAAAAAATTCCTTCCAGTAGCACCTTAAAGACCAACTAAGTTAGTTCTTGGTATGAGCTTTCGTGTGCATGCACACGAAAGCTCATACCAAGAACTAACTTAGTTGGTCTTTAAGGTGCTACTGGAAGGAATTTTTTTTGTTTTGAGGTAGTTGTTTATCGCTTTGACATCTGCTGGAAGGGCGTTCCACAGGGTGGGCGCCACTACCGAGAAGGCCCTCTGCCTGGTTCCCTGTAGCTTTGCTTCTCGCAATGAGGGAACCGCCAGAAGGCCCTCGGCGCTGGACCTTAAGAGAGAATATTATGAAAATGATTTACAGGTGGTACATGACACCAGTCAACCTTGCAAAAATTTATCATTTGCCCGACAATAAATGTTGGAAATGTAAAGAAAATGAAGGCAGAATTCTTTCACCTTTGGTGGACGTGCCCAAGGATTAAGGCTTTCTGGAAATGATATATAATGAAATGAAAAAGGTAGTTAAATATACCTTCCTGAAGAAACCAGAGGCTAGATCTGATGCTGTATAATAAAATGAGTGGCAGCCTTACAACATGGGGCTGCATGGGTGTGTGGTGATCACATGCAGCTGACTTTGGGGAAACAAAAGGGTAAAACACATTACGATTGTGAGGAAGAGGTCCAGGGTCTCAGCTGGCAAGAAAGCATGGTCGGCCAATTGGTGCCAAAGAAGGATAGAACATTCTTTATGTATGCTACAACAGCAGCAAGAATACTCATCGCAAAGTACTGGAAGACACAGGATCTACCCACTCTGGAAGAATGGCAGATGAAGGTGATAGATTATATGGGACTGGCAGAAATGACTGGCAGAATCCAAGACCAGGGAAGAGAGACGGCGGAAGAAGATTGGAAAAAATTTAAGGACTATCTTGGGAAATATTGCAAAATTAATGAATGTTAGAATGATGTCGGTTTAGAAATTAAGTGGTTTTCAGCTGTAATGATTAAGAAAATTGGAGCGGGGGGAAGAAAGAAAGGTTGAAAATTAAATGAAAATTAATGGTGAGGATTTGCTGAATTAATAATTAGAATTGGAATACAAAAAGGGGAGGTATGAGGAGGTCTGGGAAGTAAGTTATAAGAAAATAAGGGAATGAAATTTTATTTGTTTTTAAATTGTTTTCAGTTTTGTATTTTTCTATTTTTGTTATTTTTTCTGTTTGTGTTTTGTTTTTATTACTTTTTTTGTATAACTTTTGAAATGTTAATAAATATCTTTTTTAAAAAATGAATGTCCGACGTGCCACACCCCACCCTTGGCCAGAACACGACACCCGCATGACATTTCCCCCTCTCCGCACTGGGGCCTTGACTTGCATCTCACACGCACCAATGCCTTCAGCTAGAAAAGCTGGAACGATGCACTAATTCAGTTAGACAATGATGGCCTGATTCTGGCAACAAAGCACCCAGAGTGCTGCCAACTTAGTTAAAAGGTATTCATCAGATTCATCAGATAAAACAGCAACATCCGCATCTGAAACTGCAAGGCAAATTCCACTTGGCTATCCGGATCTCTGCCCATCACAACATCTAACTGTCGCATCTGGCGATGGGCACAAGGGAGGCGGGCAGAGGCCCAACTGGGAGCCACGCCAAGGGTGTCACCCCAGGAGAAGACGGGCACTGGGTGGGTCTTCCCAAAACTTCTCTTTTCCTAACTTTACTATTAGTATTTAAACTCTCACAAATTATGAAGGGTTCCTGAACCAACACAAGCCACTTCCTGGGACCGCCACTTCAGCCCTGACTTCCTCATGATGATGAGCATGATGAGGATGAGGATGGGGGAAAAAATCTATCATTGTTTCCCTTCCCCTGCCCTCCCATCATTATCATCACTATTTTTTACTTCTAACATCACCTTACTGTTATTGCTATCGCTATGGCTAGTGTTATTTTTCTTTTTCTTTTTTGCTTTTTTGTTTTTAAAGGAAAATACACACAGAGAGACTCTTAATGGCCCTACTCTTTCCACCCCATCCCCCTCCTTCTTCTCTTTTTATTTTTTCTCCTCCCCACAAAACAAAAGAATAAACATTACAAACCTATATAGATAGATCACTTCATCCACTTTCAATAGTGAATCCCCCCTTTTATTTTATTTTCCTTTCCTTTTGGTGGTCTTTTACCTCACACTATAACTTGAATCCCCATGGGATGTGGGTGGCTCTGTGGTCTAAACCAAAGAGCCTAGGGCTTGCCGGTCAGAAGGTTGGCGGTTCGAATCCCCGTGATGGGGTGAGCTCCCATTGCTTGGTCCCAGCTCCTGCCCACCTAGCAGTTCGAAAGCACATCAAAGTGCAGGTAGATAAATAGGAAGGTAAACGGTGTTTCCATGCACTGCTCTGGTTCGCCAGAAGCGGCTTAGTCATGCTGGCCACATGACCCGGAAGCTGTACGCCAGCTTCCACGGCCAATAAAGTCAGATGAGCGCCGCAACCCCAGAGTTGGCCACGACTGGATCTAATGGTCAGGGGTCTCTTTACCTTTTCATAACTTGAATCACCACCACAATTTTTTTATCATTATTACTACTAGTTTTTTCTCTTTTAAAAAATCTGTTTTAAAATTTCTATACTTTTTATTTTATTTATCTTTTTTCTTGTTTGTTTTTTAAATATAACATCCAACCGTCACAAATACAGAGCAAGTATTTGCAAATACATCCACGCCAAAAGTAACCGAAGAGAATTTACAACTCCTTCAGGCGCCTATATAAGAAGAGGAAGCAGAAGATACCATCACCAAATTTGAAAAAAGATGGATTTATGGCTCCATGTTTTAATCTCTGCGACAACAACACGACAATTATGCCACAGGGATAAACCACTCCCTGCAACTGAAATGCCTTCTGTCAGCCTAACAGTCATTCTAAACCCAAATAACAATCCATTCTTACAAATTTCAGAATTAAATCAGAAGAGTTTGACATCTATTCCTGCTAAAAGGTAAGATACAAAAATTCCAAAATCCATACACCAAGACCAAAAAATAAAAATCCATCAACTTCAAACAGATCTTTTTAAAAAATAAAAACAAAAACAGCAGATTGCCTAGAAATGAGTAAAAACAAACCAATTCAGCAAGCCAGCCATTTGTCTTGCTTTGAAACTGGAGAAAGCTTCCGAGACCTGGGAGAAGAAGCGGTGGAAGAGGACTGGAAGAAGTTTAAGGACTATCTGCAGAAATACTGCAAAGTTTATGAATGCTAAAATGATGTTGGATATAAAAATAATATGGCATTAGTGATGCAGTGTTAAAAAGTATGCAAAAGTGTAATAGAAAAAGGGTGAAAGACTAAAGTCATATTATGTCAAAAGTAAATAATATGCTAAAGGTGTTTAAACATAAGGAGGAAAGATCGGAGACATAATAGAATTGATTTTAATAATTAGAAATGAGTTTCTAAAGAGGGTAAGGATTTGTTGTATCTGATTGGACAAAGAGGAACACAAAAAAGGGAGGCGTGAGGAATCCAAGAAAGAAAGTTTTGTAAACATGAATTTAAAAATTGGAGTTTTTTATTTTTTATTTTTTTAATGGATGGAATTTTCTTCTTTCTGTATTTTGCTCTTTTCATCTGTTTTATGTGTATTTGTGATTGTTTTTGTTGTTCTGTATTTTTGTGATGTTTCTTCTTTTTCTGTAAAAACAAATAAATATATTTTTTTAAAAAAGAAACTGGAGAAAGCTTTTCCCTGAGTACAGTGAAGTTTGCTCAGAAAGGCCAGTCAAGAACTGAAATGTGGATTGGGCTTCTTTGTAAAGTCCTGAAGTCTTAAATCCATCCATCCAGTCCAGGTTGGCCCATCAAGGGACATAATACATTTTATTTTTTAAGTGTCCAAACCCATAGAGTACTCATTAATGGTTTCTTGTCATCCTGGAAAAAGTGACAAGCTGCAGGGTTCTGTCCTGGGCCCGTTGTTGTTTAAACGTCTTTATAAATGACTTGGATGAAGGAATTGAGGAGATGCTCATGCAATTTGCAGATGACACCAAACTGGGAGGGGTAGCGAATGCTGCAGAAGACAGAATCAGAATTCAATATTGCCTTATCAGATTGGAGAACTGGGTGCAAGCTAACACAATGCATTTCAACAGGCAGAAATGTCAGGTTCTGCACTTAGGCAGGAAGAACCAGATGCACAAAGATAGGATGGGAGACTCCTGACTTACTAGCAGTACGTGTGAAAAGGATCCAGGGGTCTTGGTGGACTACAAGCTGAACATGAGTCCACAGTGTGATGCAGCGGGAGAAAAAGCTAATGCTATTCTAGGCTGCACCAACAGAAGTCTGGAGTCCAGATCATGGGAAGAAGTCATAGTCCCGCTCTAGTCTGCCTTGGTCAGACCACACCTGGAATACTGTGTCCAATTCTGGACACCACAATTTAAGAAGGATGTTGACAAGCTGGAATGGGTAGGCCAACCAAGACAATCACTGGTCTGGAAACCAAGCGTGATGAGGAACGGTTGAAGGAGCTGGGTTTGTTTAGTTTGAAAAAGAGGAGACTGAGGGGAGATATGATGGCCATCTTCAAATATCTTATAGGCTGTTCACATGGAAGATGGAGGAAGCTTCTTTTCTCCTGTTCCAGGAGGTACCGTATTTTTCGCCCCATAGGACGCACCGGCCCATAGGACGCACCAAGTTTTTTGGGGGGGAAATAAAGGGGGGGATTTATTTTTTTCCCCAGGCGCTTGTGGGTCCGGCGGCGGGGAGAAGCGCTCTTCTCCCCGCCGCCCGCCTGCAGACCATGTCCGGGGACAGCAGGAGGACGCACTGCACCTCCCAGCTGTCCCCGGAGCTTGCGGGGCTGGCGGCGGGGAGAAGAGCTCTTCTCCCCGCCACCCGCCTGCAGACCATGTCCGGGGACAGCGGGAGGACGCGCTGCGCCTCCCAGCTGTCCCCGGAACTTGCGGGTCTGGCGGCCGGGAGAAGCACGCATCTCCCCGCCGTCAGCCTCCAAACCACATCGGGAGACAGCGGGATGGCGGCGTTCCGCCTCCCCGCTGTCCCCCGACCTTGTGGGACTGGCGCTGCGTCTCTCCTGAAGCCTCTCTCTTCAGCGAAAGCCTGCATTCGCCCCATAGGACGCACACGCATTTCCCCTTCATTTTTGGAGGGGGGAAAGTGCGTCCTATAGGGCAAAAAATACGGTAACTTTCTCCAGAAGAACTTTCTGACAGTAAGAGCTGTTTGACAGTGGAACAGACTCCCTCTGTGGTGGACTCTCCTTTGTTGGCAGTTTTTAAGTGGAGGCCGAATGGTCATCTGTCATGGATGCCTAAACTGAGGTTCTTGCATGGATTAGATGACCCTTGGACCACGTCCAACTCTACCATTCCATGGTTCTGTGATTCTATAAGGGCTGCTTACTGGTTCCTGTTGCTGGACCAATGGCTACCAGGCGCAACATCTATGCTTTGTCTCCACAGTTGGAGGCAGCAATGTTTCAGAAACCAGGGGCTGGAAAACACAGCAGAGGAGGGTATTGCTCTTCTGCCCAGATCCTGGTTGGACACTTTGAGAAGAGGACGCTGGACCGGATGGCCATTGGCTTGATCCAGCAGGTGCTTCTTGTGTTATTTTTGATTGATTATCACGGGGAAATTATCTGGACCAGGAGCCAGCTGGACCCACACACTCAAATCCGCTTGGCTTCTGTCCCAGCCCAACCCAGGAGAGGAGGGGGGAGGGAGGAGAGAGGAGGATATATGGCTGGCGATCTGAGCCTTGAGCACCACTCAGAGCTGCCTTCCAGCGTGAGGTCCACCAGGTCCTCCTCCTTCTTCGCAATGGGTCCCTCGCTCATCCTCTGGGCTCTGCTGCCATCCATACTATGTAAGTTTGGGGATTGCTTGGAGGGGCAAAGACTCAGGAAGGCATGGAGTCGGGGAGTCAGTTTAGGGTATTTATGCCCTGCCTTCTTCACGGACGGGATTCTAAGTAGACACCCCTGCCCTGAGCTGCTGCTGTGCAGCTGGCTCCAGCTTGTGGACCTCAGGGCTCTGGCGAAAACCAAACTAGCCCTGCAAATCTCAACCCATCTCTGAGCAAAGGAAGGTGGAGGGTGCTGCAGTTGGTGGTGGAAGGACCTCTGAAGGAAGCTTTTTATGACTGATGTTTTAATGTCTTTTTAATCTCCTGTTGGAAGGCACCCAGAGTGGCTGGGGAAACCCAGCCAGATGGGCGGGGTATAAGTAATAAATGATTATGATTATGATTTGATGCTGATGGTAGTGAAGACATCAGCACCAAGCAGTTGGGCAACATCATGAGGGTGCTGGGTTGGTGCCCATCAAAGAGGAGCTGGATGCCATCATAGAGGAGTGAAGCACGTGGGCATGGCCAGGATTTTTTGGGGGGGCAGGACTTTTGTTAGGGGGGCTGAACCGAGCTAGCTGTGACTTGTTTGGTCAGTTTGCTGAGTATTTTTATTAATTTACTTGATTTGTGGCTACACCCCGGTGGAGGAGGAAGGGAGGCGTGGGCAGGAGGCTGGAGAGCACGACCCTCACCCTGGACTGGATTCCTCCTTGCAGGCAATCGAGCCAACGGCTTTGCAGGACGCTTGCAGCAGGGGATACGGCGGCAGATTCGACAAGCCAATGAGGAGGCGAAGGTGGAGGAAGCTGGGTCTGTAAAGGACAGGTAAGGCTAGGACACGTCCACCACATATGGAGGAAATTCCCCTCCTTACACTTCCAACCATTTTTATCTTGTGGGGCTGGACTATCTTTTGAAGAAAACCACCACCACCCCACCAACTCTCCCCTCCCTTCTCCATAGCACCGGACGAGCCCCAGTGGCTGCTCACCTGTGCCTTGCAAGCGGCAGGGGCGGGCGGCAGTGGCGGTGGAGGGACAATGAGTGGCGCAAAGGGGCTGGCTCCAGAGAAGGGCTGCGTAAAATGGCACTCAGCCATCCGCGGCTCCACAAAGCCCAGCCCCCTTCCTCCTCTAGGCAGGTCAGGGAGAAGCCAGGAGGAGGGAGAGAGGAGCCACCGCCAGAAGAGTGTGGATGGGGGGAAATGACGAAGGCTGAATGATCAGAATCCCCACGCCGATCACCACAGCGATTCCCGGACCGTCCGCGGGCTGGACCCAGAAGGCAATTGGGCCAGATCCGGCCCCCAGGCCTTAGCCTGCTGACCCACGTTCTATGCCGATAGCCTTGACAGGACCCTCTTTGAAAGCTGCTTAGGACAGCTGGGCTCTGTCTGGGGCTCTCGAGCAGGGTGCTTTAGACCAAGAGAGTTCACCAGCCAGAAAACGGGGGTCGTCTTTTGCAATCCCTCCCTGCAATGATACAACGCAGAACTTTGGCTTCCCCCGCCCCCCAAGCATCCAGGCTGGGGCACCTTAGAGGAGAGGTTGGCAAGGTTTGCCTCGCCTGGGCTGGTTCACTCCAGCGGAGATCTCTCTGTGGGCCAGATTGTCAGCGAGTGTGAGCGCACGTGTGCATGATTTCCGGTGTCTGCGCATGCATAGGCGTGATTTTCCGCACCGCAGCAGCGAGTCCCCACACCGTGCTGTGCTGGTTTATTGCAGTCCGCGGGGACTCGCCGAACAAGCAGCTCAGTTCGGGGGTGGCTCGGGGGCTGGTTAAACGACCCCCATGGACAACAGGTTGCTGACCCCTTGCTTAGAGCTGAGATTCCCCCTCTCATCCGCTCCCCACACATCTCAGAGGCGGCCCTCCTACCCAGAGCCCCAAACAGAGGATGATCTGTTGTTGCCCCGCAAGCCGCCTCTCCTGCAGTTCCCTGGTTCCACTCCATCCCCTCTTCCACCTGGGTTTCTGTTGCTGCTGCTGCTGGAGGTTTCCTTTGTCTCCATGTCTGCGCTCTGTTCTTTACCTTTCAGACTGTTGCCTGAGGGGCAGACCAGAAACACTTCCAATAAGCAAACAGGCAGGAGGAACAGTGCAAGGGGGAGGGTTGAAAATCCCTAAGCTTGAATGTGGAGATCAGAAAACACACAGCGAGCCTTGCTAAGGGAGCCAGCGCCTTGTCTCAGAAACCACGTCCCCACAGCCAGTGCTTTCTCTCAGACGGTGCAGGCCGGCGCGCCTTACCGCCACCTCGCTTGCCTAACCCCCGCTCCCTCCCCCCCCCACCCCTGCCCGTTTGCCGCTTCCTCCGCTGCCGGGCTGAAGGCACCGCTTTGGCTGCCTGTCACCGGGCAACTTCCAGAAAGGTGCTTTGTTGTTGCTGCTGAGTCATTTAGTCGTGTCCAGCTCTTCAGGACCCCCTGGACCAGAGCATGCCAGGCCCTCCTATCTTCCACTGCCTCCCTTATGTTAGGAGCTTCCAGAACACTGTCCCACCATCTCGTCCTCTGTCGTCCACTTCTCCTCGTGCCCTCCATCTTTCCCAGCATCAGGGTCTTTTCCAGGGAGTCTTCTCTTCTCATGAAGTCTTGGAGCCTCAGCTTCAGGATCTGTCCTTCCAGTGAGCACTCGGGGCTGATTTCCTTCAGAATGGAGAGGTTGGATCTTCTTGCAGTCCATGGGACTCTCAAGAGGCTGTGCCTGAAGCCGTGGGAAGCGGCAGCGGTGGGGGCAGTGGCAAAGTGGGAGGGGTGGGAGGGACGGAGAGGGTGGGAAGGTGGGCAAGCGGCTGGGGTGGGCATGGTGCCTACGGGCACCTAATTTTTCTTGGAAAAAACCACAGCTGCTCCCAGTGGGGTGGCCTGGCTCTGATCAGGCGACAGTGATGGGTATAAGGTGGGAGGAGCTGAGTTCTGCCCACCTCAACACTTTCCTCCCCCCACTCTGAAACAGGACTCCATTATACATCCAGGGCTCCTGGAATCTGCCTTTGAATATACAATTCCTTAATCCTGCAAGTGTTGATGACGACGCCTTTGGCCATTTGAACTTTGGCGGTGAGTGGCTCAGCCCTGCCTTGCCTTCTTGGGAGCCTGAGGGGGGCGCGCGAAGGCAGCTCTGTGTCCCTCCCACCACCAGCCCCTCAAAGCCCAGCAGGCTCCCAAGACTTGTCGCCTCCTCACTCTCAGTTGGCACCTGAGCGCAGTGTTGCCTCCCAGCCCTGCTCCCGGGCAACGTGAACCCTGTTAAACTCTGGAACTCGCTCCAGCAAGAGGCAGAGGTGGCCACCAACCCAGACAGCTTGAGCATGATAAAATCAGGGAGGAAAAGAAGGCTATCAGCAGCAGACAGCTGCAATGGCTGTTGTCCGCCTGTACTAATGGATAATAATAATAAAATAATAATAATAATTTATACCCCGCCCATGTGGCTGGGCCTCCCTGGAGGCAGCCCTGCTTCTCAATACCACTTGCTATGAACCAAAGGGGGTGGGGAGAGTTGTTTTCATGCTTGGATCAGGGCCTTGCAGGTTTCCCTTTGGAGCAGCTGGCTGGCCACCGTGGGAGCAAGAAGTTGGAGCAGAGAGGTTGATAGCTTGATCATAGCTGTCCACTTTTCCCTTTTCTTGCGAGGAATCCTATTCGGAGTAAGGGAATTTCCCTTAAAAAAGGAAAACGTTGACAGCTATGAGCTTGATCCAGCAGGCTCCCCTTATGTTCAACATCCTGGGAATCCCAGCTTCCCTCTCACAGGCATGCATGCATAATTTTATTTGTATGACACCTTTCCACAGTTCAAACTGTGTGAGCCAGTGTGGTGTAGTGGTTCAGAGCGGTGGACTCGTAATCTGGGGAACCGGGTTCGCGTCTCTGCTCCTCCACCTGCAGCTGCTGGGTGACCTTGGGCCAGTCACACTTCTCTGAAGTCTCTCAGCCCCACTCACCTCACAGAGTGTTTGTTGTGGGAAAGGAGATTGTGAGCTGCTTTGAGACTCCTTAAGGGGAGTGGAAGGCGGGATATCAAATCCAAACTCTTCTTCTTCTTCTTCTTCAAACTATGCTCAAGGCAGCTTACAACATGGAAGAAACAACATGGCAGCAACATAGCAAAATTAGCCACAAACAATCAATGAAACATCCAAAAATGCCCACCCAAACGGAACAATTCCCACAATTCTGCAGGGGAGAAGGAGCGGGAGGCCAAGACTAGTTATGAGGCTGGAGAGGAAAACTCTAACTCTTGGTCTGATGTCTTGCCTATAGAGCCCGTGCAGCCGGGAAAACGCCAGGATGAGTCCTTCGATGAGGACTACTCTGAGGAATTGGATCCGGAAGAGTAGCTTCAGGCAGCTATTGCCAGCAACCAAACCCGCCATCTCCTGCCTCTGCTCCCGCTGTCAACCTTTGCCTCACCTCTCTGTGCCTCGCCTCGCCTCGCCTCGCCGCAACAGCCCTAAATCTGTAAAGCTTTATTTTCTTTTAAAAGTAAATAGAAGGCACAAATTGCAGAAAAATAAAAGCAGCAAAACGCACAATGGAAGCCCAGTTTCGTGATTTGCTGGGAGTTTTGCGTATCTGAATTTGATACATAAGAAAGGAAATCTCTCCAAACAGCATAGAAATGAGCTGAAAAATGATAGCTCTCCTAGAGCCAGTGTGGTGTGGTGGTTAAGAGCGGTAGTCTCATAATCTAGGGAACCGGGTTCGCTTCCCTGCTCCTCCACCTGCAGCTGCTGGGTGACCTTGGACCAGTCACACTTCTCTGAAGTCTCTCAGCCCCACTCAACTCACAGAGAGTTTGTTGTGGGGGAGGAAGGGAAAGGAGATTGTTAGCCGCTTTGAGACTCCTGAAGGGGAGTGAAAGGCGGGATATCAAATCCAAACTCTTCTTCTTCTACAGAGCTGAGAGACCTTGCGCTGCCAAACGCAGTTCTGGAAAAGTGGGCGGCGCAGGGTTCAAGGTGCCTCATCTTGCCCACAGCCCAGATCACTGCAAAGTGGGGCAGAAGGGAAACTCACTCACCCCGAGGGGCCCAGGGATCCGCCCTCCGCTCTGCTGGGCTTTGCTCAGTGAATCAGGGCCTTTGTCAAGAGTGATGATGACACGGAAGCCACAGACACCTCACTAATCCTTCTTGGCCCAAAAGGTGCTACTTAGGAGGAAAGGGAGGAGCTGGAAGGGGGATTCCCCAGAGCCACTCTGCAAGCAGGCGGAGGCTTCTTCCCCAAAGTCAACAGCGGAGGGATTCAGATGCTGTTGGTCCTGATCCTCAGTTGCATATTCCTGCATTGCAAGGGGGTGGGACTTGATGACCCCCAGGGTCCCTTCCAACTCTACATACACTTCTGTTCTTCTATGACCCTCTTTCACCTCCGTTATGCCGCCAGGCAGGAGCTCTGGGTCGTGAGGAAAGAAGGCAGCCCCACAGGCCTCTGTCGCTGGACCCTGGGACTTTGCCCAGGCCAGGCCACGGTGGCTGCGTCCTCCTTCAACGGGCGGAGGAACGAAAAATCTGCCCTTATTCCTTTCTGGGGGACACAAGAGCCCTTATAGAGTCCTTTGTAGGTTCTCCATTGGTCAGAGGAACAACAGAGGCCAACCAGAGAATATTGAGAAGCAAAGCAGCTCGTAAGCCTGATTTTTATTGATCTGTTGCAACAGGGTGCTCTCCTCACACGCAGGAAAGGAGGAGGACCCAGAAGAAAGGTGTGTCCACCCTTATATAGACATTTTAAACTGCCCACCTTGGAGTCAAAGACCACCCCCAGAAACATCATACATACATCACAGAAGGGGTGTAACATCATACCTACATCACAGAAAAGGTGGTCTACAACAGAATTCTGAGTGTGTTGTTTATCTCCTGTCTGGCAGGTTACCTGTTAATGCTCACTTGATTGGATACCTTGGGGAGCCTGGCCAGTCTTTTGTACAGTAATGGCAAGTACATAGTTCCTGAGCCAGGTCACAGGCTCACCCTATTCATACACAGACATACCCTTAGGACAGGATTTGTGAAGGAAAAGACAATGAGGAGGCTCCTCCATTTGACCTTGCAGAGAAAACACCTGGTCAGCCTGAGAGTCAAAATGGCTCCATGGCTGCTCTCCTGTGAAGCTTCAGACATGTGGCCTATATATCTATGTACGTGTTTGCTTGGTACATTTATGAACCTTTATTATATACATAAGACCCTAATTTATTTATTTCATAACCAGGCAGACATTTCTCCAGATTACACAAGGACCTTTGTGAAGGGAAAGCTGGAGAGTCCTGTGCCGCCCTAAAGACGACAATAGTTATTATGGCAGGAATGGTTGCGGTCAAAAGCCAGATGCCTAGCCTCTGGAAACAGACAAAATATTTTTTTATATATATAAATATTTATTAGGGTTTTTAGAAAAAAAAAGTACAACAACAATAAACAATATTACTTTGTTTTAACAAAATTTCGTATCATCCTTAAGCTTCCTCACGCCTCCCGCTCCCATTTACATCATTAATAAATTTTTGTCAAGCAAATTATCATCTTATTTCCAAATTTTGTAACCACTTATTTAATTACAATAAAATAATTCTCCTGCAAATTTGTTTCTCTTAATCTCTCTTATCATCAAATCCTGATCTATTTTAGTGATGGCCAATTATTTATAACCAAGCATCCTTCTTAACATTCCATTAAATCACAATATTTTTGTAGATAAATCTTAAATTTCTTCCAATCTTCTTCAATCCTTTCTTCTCCCAGGTCTCGGATTCTGCCAGTCATCTCCGCCAGTTGCATATAGTCCATCAGTTGCATCTGCCATTCTTCCAGTGTGGGTAGATCTTGAGTTTTCCAATTCTTAGCAAGTAGAATCCTTGCTGCTGTTGTTGCATACATAAAAAATGTTCTATCTTTCTTTAACACCTTCTGGTCGACAATGCCCAGGAGGAAGGCCTCTGGTTTCTTGGTAAAGGTATACTTAAATACCTTTTTCAACTCATTATATATCATTTCCCAGAAGGCCTTCACTTTAGGGCAAGTCCACCAGAGGTGGTAGAATGTTCCTTCATTTTCTTTACATTTCCAGCATTTGTTATCTGACGAATGGTATATTTTGGCAAGTTTAACTGGGGTCATTGGAAACAGACAAAATAGTTGGGTGGGTAGAAAAAACCTCACTGGGTAAACTGGTGTCTCCCTGATGGGTCATGGAATCATGTACTGTTGGAAGGGACCACAAGGATCATCTAGTCCAACCTATTGCAATGCAGGAATCTTTTGCCCAACGTGGGGTTCAAACCCACAACCCTGAGATTGTGTCTCATGCTCTACTGGCTGAGCTATTCCAGGGATCTTGAAGTTGTTGTTGTTGTTTAGTCGTTTAGTCGTGTCCGACTCTTTGTGACCCCATGGACCAGAGAACGCCAGGCACCTCTGTCCTCCACTGCCTCCCGCAGTTCGGTCAAAGGTTACTCAAGTGCTTTTAGCAAACAAGTGGTGTCTTCAGTGCGGGTCCCTGCTGTCTGGGACAAAGGGTGCTGTTCAAAAGAGCCGTGCTGGGCGCCTCCCCCAGCCTTGAAGGCTGACCTTCCCGTTGACTCCAGCGAATGCCACACAACTTGCGTCATGCAAAGGAATGTGAGGTCCATGGTGACAGCCCCAGGACCCTGGGTCCAAATGCTGTTGTTGCTGCTGAGCAATAGCTCCCAATGGCTTGTGGATGACCCACTCTTGGCCCGTGAGGCTGGTAGCAACTCTGTCGCAAGAGGAAGTTTGCTGCAAGCAGAGAGGTGGTTGGGATTCTGTCAGGTGAAGGAAACATTTGACACCAGAGGTGATTTTCCAAAGAGTTCCTGGCAAGAGGAGTGGAACAGGGCGAACTCTCCTTCTCGGAAGGTTTCCAAGGACAGGTTAGATGGCCATCTGCCAGGGATGCTTTAGCTGCGATTCCTGCCCTTTAGGGGGTGGACTAGATGTCCCCTGGAGGTCTCCTCCAAATCCACAGCTCTAAGATTCTATGAGTGCTGATGATCTAAAAAAAAGAGAGGCTGTGTGTGACCCAAGAACCAGTAGTCTTTTCCATGAATTTCTCTTTCAAAGCCATCTAGGGATGGTCCCTGTTCCCTGTAGCAGTGAGTTCCATAGTTTAACTCTGTGCTGCCTGAAGAAGCGAGTGAGGAAGGATGGAGCCTGCTCCTTATGCCCTGCTGGGGGCTGATCTTCCCCCAGACAGACAGTGGCCATGGGGTGGGGGTCAGGGAGAGAAGGCAAGGAGGACCCCTTGCTGGCAGGACAGTAGCTGCCCCACCCAACCCAACCTCTAGAGAATCCAAGGGGGCCTGCTGCTCAAGCATTTTTCAAGCAGGCAGGATTCCATCGTTCCACTTCAGAGAGAAATTATACTTTTTTTAGAAACACACGTCTTCGAAAGCATGTTTTGACTTGCAATGTTTATTTTGAAGAGAGAGAAAATATCCATCTCGAGCTTGCTCCATGTCGGAGCCCCACGTCAGCTTCCTACGAAATAGACGAACACAAACAAACAAAATTTTGCTTACTGGTTCCTGGAAATTACCGTGTCACTGGAAAAAAACGATCTGGACCAGGAGCCAGCAGCAGTGACTGGCTGTGATCCACCCAGCTTCTGTCCCAGCCCAACCCAGGGGAGGGAGGGAGGAGGGAGGAGGGAAGACTATATCTGACTGCTGATCATAGCCCTGAGCACCATTCAGAGCTGCCTCCCAGCAGGAGCACCATGAAGTCCACCAGGTTCTCCTTCTTCTCTGTGATGGGTCCCATCCTCATCCTCTGGGCTCAGCTGCCGTCGGTGCCCGCCCCATGTGAGTTTGGGTATTACTTGGAGGGGTGAAGAATTGGGGAGGTTTGGGGGTCGGGGAGCAGGCTTGGTGAGCTGTGGTTCCTGCACCGCAGGGGGCTGGGCCAGGTGTCCCTTGGGGCTCCTTCTATGAGGGGCATGGCCTTAACCGGTGATAGCATGCCAGGGTGGGGTGGAGCCCACCTGCCAGGGCTAAGCCTCGCCTGAATTTGAGAGATTCCACCTCCCTCCCCAGTCATAGCCCTTTGCCCAACACCCCCAAGAAGCTTGGACATGAAGGTGACTCTCAGGATCCACAGCATCCTCACATGCTCAGAGAACCTCTCACATACCCTGTTGAGATGCACAGGCCCAGAGGTTTTGCTGGGACTTTGCAGGTTGGGTGGACAAGCCCTGAATTTGAAGATCTACCTGCCTGAATGTTTCAGGTTGGTCAGTGATGGGCAGCAGCTGGTCAGTGAGCTGCCTCCTTTGGGCCAAACAAGCCAGAAGGCTTTTGATTTACACCCTAGAAATTCACTTCTGTGCACTGACCATACAAAACTGTGCGATGGGGTTTGGGATTTGGGCAGGGTAAGGTTCAAATTCGGGAGCTTCAATGATTGTAGTCCTCAAATGAAAAAGCCCAACCCCAAATTCTGGTCAGAGTGGAGGAGAACCTGGCTCAGGAGAGAGATGAGGCAGATATATGTCTGACTAGACAGGCAATGGCAAAAGTTTATGATGTCCTTTCTCTCTTTAAATAAGGGTGGGGACAACAAAGGCTCTTTCGCCACCTTCACCCTCTAAGCTGCTGAAAGGAAGGGCTTGTCCACACTTCTGAAAGTCATGCCTAGAAAGCTCAGCTCTTTAGCACTGAATCAAAACAAACGGCAACTCATGAGAAACTCCATTGCCATTCATCCTGATTCAGTGCTAAACCACAGGTTTTCCTAGAGGAACAGTGGGGCAAGCAGATGTGAGCCCCAAGAGAAGTTTGGGGGCTCATCTAGAAGTGGAGTTTTGTGGAGGAGGGCTGTAGGCAGACTGTGCATGTAACAAGAATCATAGAACTGTTGGACTGGACCCTCCAGGGTCCGTTAGTCCATCTCCCTGCATTGGAGAAATTACATTTAAAGCATCTATAAGAGACGGCCATCCAACCTCTGCTTTGAAACCCTCGACAGCCCTTACCGCTAGAAGGTTCTTCCCTAAGAGTGCCACCCAGCTGTTGCTGTGCTTCTGGCTTCCGTCAGTGGACCTTGAGGCTCTAGCAAAAACAAAGCAACCTGAGGTTTTCCCATGCCAGATACAGCCCTTCTCTGAGCAGAGGAAGGTGGAGGGTGATGGTGGGACCTCCTGGCAAGATCCGAAGGGTGTCAGCGTCCTGGAAGAGAGAAGCCGACTCCATCAGCCTCTGACTTCCAAAGCAGCCTGTGCCTGAGTTCTGCAAGTTGGGTCTTGTGGGGAAAGGGAAGGTTCAGGAAGCCAAGCAATGAATCACACGGCCTTTGATACTCTAAAGGGAGGGGGCTTGGGTTAGGGGGTGGTTAGGTGTTGAAATCCTATGCGTCTCCCAAGGTTCAGATGTAACAGATGATGTCAGCCTCCTTGGAGCAAAAGACAAATGAGTCACAATGCCTGGAGCCTGCCCTTTCAGAAGGGTGATGATGCCTAGAAAAACGTCCGGCGGACAAGGAGACTTCCATACTGGGGCAACACATTCTGGAAGCGTGTTGTGTATCCGCCACCTGAATCAGCTCTAGGTGGCGGGAGGTGTCTCCTTTTGCATTCTCACAACTGGTTCTCCTGCATTCCTGTGGGCTCTGTGGAGTGTGTGGAAAATCCTTGCTTGTCTAATGGTGTCATGAGGCTGCCCTCCAGGTTGGCACAGACACGTCAAGTTTCCTATTGTTCTCACCTGTGGCCCCTCCTATTTTTCCATGCCTCTGGGGCCAAAAAAAAATGAGCTTCTCTCTCTCTCTCTCTCTCTCTCTCTCACTAGTCAGACAGCCTGATCATGCAATGCCCCACCTTAAAGCCTTCTCCTGCTTTCCTGCCCTGTCCCAGACCTAGTCCCAACTCCTCCCTCTTCCCTTCAGAGTCCTCCTCCCTCTCTGGGTCTCTCTGTTCTTCTATCCTGAGAGATCCAGTCAGGGGTGTAGGAAGGGGGGCGGTGGGGACGGACCGCCCTGGATGCCCTCGCCTGAGGGGATGACATTCAGCACGCCATCTGTCCATGACTCCCAAGCCTACCCCAACCCGCCAGGGTAAGGGGCAGAGCTGCGCCGTTTTGCCAGTGGCATTCCCCGCTTCCCCCTTTGTTTTGACCGCTTGGAGGGGCTTGGGGGTCATGGGCGGGTGGCGCTGAATGTCCTCCACAGGCAGCTCGCTCCGGCCCTGGCTGCAGGGCGTGCGTGCTGCTTGGGCACCCAGTTGGCTATCCCGTGCCTGGGAGGGCACCCTCCATGCCGCGCCCAACCTGGGCAGCGCGGGCATATGCTCTGCCACTGTTGCCAGTCACCTCCAGTTCCTCCATCATTGGATTCCTGAAGGTCTCTCCCTGGAGATATGGCAGGGAAGAGCAATGGACTTTGAGTGTCTCTTAGCAACAGAGGAAGCGGAAACAGAGGAGTCAGCCACTGGTCCATCTAGCCCCATATTGTCTACACTGACTGGCAGTGGCAGTCCATGTTTTCAGGCAAGGGAATGATTCCTAGCCCTACCCAGAGATGCCATTGGAGGTGGGACCAGGGTTTTCTTCGCCCTCGCTACATTTCTTGTCTTCCTTGTAAGTTGCTTGGAGGCTGCGCTGCAGTCAAGCACTGTACGAATTCTGTTGACTCAAGAGAGATCAATAATACAGTTTCAGACGTGTGCAGCACCTTTCCAAAGGACTCTGACCGGTGCGGCGACCCCAAACCGCGCTTCTTCTACAACTCCACCTCCAAGGCCTGCGAGCCCTTCACCTACAGAGGCTGCTCGTGGTTCCGCAACCGCTTTTACACCATCGAAGAATGCCAGCGCCACTGCGGAGGGACTGGTGAGTGGGGGTGAGAGGGGGGTGGGCCCAGATGTGGGAAAGGACCCCGACCCTCTTGACTGACAGAAACCCACCCACCCAGGCATCTTGAAGCACAGGGAGCCCTTGGGACCTGGGGGGGGGGAGCGGGTGTCCTGAACTTCCTCACCTGCTCTGCCCCTGTGCCATGTAGAGGTGGTCAGGCATAGATGTGGCTCAAAGGGTTGCTCCACTCATCCCAGCATGCCAGAGTCGAGGGGCAGGCCTGACTGGGACCCATCACTCAGCATCCTCCTAGAAGGCCTTCCTTACGGAGGGGGGTGGAAAAGAGGTGAGGGAACACACTAGGTGTGAGAAAGTGGGCAGAGATTGTCCTCTTCTCCTCCAGAACTTCATGGAGTCATTGTGAGAGATTCAGGGCAGACAAAGGGAAGGGTTTTTTTGCACACAGCAAATAGCTGAAATATAGAATTTGTTCCTGCAAAAGGAATTGACAGTCACCAACTTGGAGGGCTTTAAGGACTGAGCAAATTCATGGGGAGGATGACGCTACTAGCCACAAGGTCCATGGAAGAGCTCTCCTGTTGATGGAGAGAGTCAGTGTTGCTCTGATGTTCTTCATGCAAGCTTCTCCATTGGGGCATGTGGTTGGTCTCTGTAAGAACAGGAGGCTGGACTAGATGGGCCCAGCAAGATGGGAACAGCGGCCTAAGGTCCTCTCCACATCACGCCCAACGACAACCCTGGTTTCGCTCTCTGTGTTGCAGAAAAGCCTGGCTCCTGCCTCCCCAGTCCTCGAAACATCACCCTGGAGTGCTTGGCCAGCTGCCTTCATGACGGAAACTGCCCGGGGGATCAGAAGTGCTGCTCCTATGGGTGCGCATTGCGCTGCTCTGAGCCCGTCAAAGGTGAGACCCAGAGGTTGCTGGGGGAGGTGGGGGGCTACTGGTACCCTTCAGAGAAGTGGCCTCTGTCAGGGATGATTTAGCTGTCACTCATGGGCTCTCAATAATGCTGGGCAGCTGTGAGAGCAGAGTGGTGCTTCTGCGGCTGGAGCAAGTGCTAGAAGTTCTGCCTTCCATAGAGTGTGAGACTCTTAATCTCTGGATTGTGGGTTCAAGCCCCACATTGGGCAAAAGATTCCTGCATTGCAGGGGGTTGGACTAGATGACCCTCGTTTCCCAGTCTAAACAGACTCAGTTCCCTCAATCTGCCCTAAATCTTCCACCAGTTTGACTGGATGACCCCATCAGGTTCTAGGATTCTGAGAGATGGAGAAACCTACCTGTTTTCTCCCCACATTCTGTCATGAGTTTCCCCGGCCACTCTGGGCGGCTCCCAATCGAGTATTAAAAACAATACAGCGTTAAATATTAAAAACTTCCCTGAACAGGGCTGCCTTCAGATATCTTTTAAAGATAGGATAGCTACTTATTTCCTTCACATCTGAAGGGAGGGTGTTTCACAGGGCGGGCGCCACCACCGAGAAGGCCCTCTGCCTGGTTCCCTGTAATTTGGCTTCTTGCAGCGAGGGAACCGCCAGAAGGCCCTCAGAGCTGGACCTCAGTGTCTGGGCTGAATTATGGGGGTGGAGACGCTCCTCCAGGTATACAGGACCAAGGCCGAATAAATTTCTATACAATCTGGATAGTCCTATAACTCCCACAAGGAATTATAGCCCCAGATGTTTCGACCTTTCTTCACAGGGGAGTTGCTCCACCCCTGTCCTCCTTCTGAATCTTCGCAGAGAACGTAGTAAAAGTCTGTTTCTCTCTCACTCTTCCTTCCTCTCCCTTTGCCATCCCAGATATTTGCAAGCTGCCTCCAGATTACGGTCCATGCCACGGCAAGTTCCGGAGCTGGTATTACGACGAGCGTGACCAAAACTGCAAGAGGTTCATCTACAGCGGCTGCCTCGGCAACCAGAACAAATTCAAGAAGCGCAGGGAGTGCCTGGCCAGATGCAAACCAGCAGGTGAGCAGGCTCGAGACCCAGCAGGGAAGGGGGCTATCGATGGTGACTAGCCAGGGTGAATAGGCTAGACTGGGTTAAAAGAGGGGAAATGGCCAGTGGAAATACGAGACCAAAATGAAGAAAAGTGTACGGAAGAATGGAAATTCTTTTCGGCCTCTTTTAAAAAGGATTATAGCAAATGAAATTGCAAGCAGGGTCTTGCAGCATAAGCAATGGAAGGCTAGCAAGAATGAACTAAATGAAGAAATGTGTAAGTTTTGCATTTCAGGAATAAACATCAAGAATGCAAGGATGGGAAGTCGAATTGCTAAGAAATGTGGATAAATTGATTTGGCACAAAGTTTATAAAACCGATAAAAAAATAAATTAAAAAGCAGCAACTACAAGCAGGAAGCTTTGAGTTAACGTACAGATGCAGGACTGATTCTGAGTATGTTACAGAAAGTTCTTGGCAGTGACTGGAAGGGAATGATCCACTTCCAGTTGACTGCAGAGAAGCCATTTCTCAAAGGCACAAAAGTGTAGAAGCCGCCTTAGGCGGGAAGGAGTCCCCGCCGATGGCACAGTGTTCTGACAATGCTCTCCTCTTTTTCCAGGGTCTTCCTAAGTCTTCCTCACTCACCCACTGCCTGGCCAGCCTGCAATGGCCTCATGCCAGAACAGACGGCCCCTCCGCACGCATTGCACAGACAATCCGGGTGTATGAATGAATCAATGTTTCCATGAAGTGATGACAAATGTCTCCGCTGCTGTGAGAAACTTCCTGGTGGTTGACGTGTGCTTCGTCCAAGGGGTGTGGCATTGCTCCCGGTGGGGTGCAAAGGACTGTCTGCATTCTCCAAGAGCTTGCACCCTTCTTCGTAGGAATGTCCATGCTGGCATGTGGCAGATGAAACCAGGCAGCCAATGGCGCTTGCAGAAACTCTGGTATAAACTCTCAGAGGAGGAGGAGGAAGAGGAGGAAGAGGAAAGAGAGGTCTGGCTTCCTTGCTGCCACCTCACCTGAGTGCTTCCTGGGTGCTTCTCCCCACCTGCCACCACTAGCCTGTTCTTCCACAAAAGCACACTCAACTGGAGGGCATATAGAATCATAGAACGGTAGAGTTGGAAGGAACCCAGGAGTCATCTAGCCCAACGCCATGAAATGTAGGAATCACAGCTCAAGCATCCCTGAGAGATGGCCACCCAACCTCTGCTTGAAAACCTCCAGTGAAGGACTCCACCACCTTCCAAAGGAGTCCATTCCACTCTCCAGCAGCTCTTGCCACCAGAAAGTTCTTCCTGATGTTTAGACAGACTCTCCTTTCCTGTAACTTGGATCCATCGGTTCAGGTCCTATCCTCCAGAGAAAAAGGAAACGAACCTGGTCCCTCTTCCATGGGACAGCCCTGCAGATATTGGAAGATGGCTCTCATCTCACCTCGCCGTCTTCTCTTCTCCAGGCTAAGCATCCCCAACTCCCTCAACCATTTCTCACAAGACTTTGCTTCCCCTCCCTTGACCCTCTTGCCCACCTTCCTCTGTGCACCTTCCACCTTGTTGGGGTCTTTCTGGAGTGTTTTTGCAAATGTGAATGAAGAGCAACTGCTGTGGCCAGCGTTCGAGGAGAAGGTGTAGCAGCCCATGCAGGGCTTCCCTTTCATGGTCCAAAAAGCTGTAGTGTTCCCAAAGCAAGGAAGGATTAGACTCTGATTAATAGAATACACAAGAGGCTTGACAAGCAAGACTCTGGGAGGAGGTGCCAATAACTAATAATTCCTCTCCACCCCTCGGCCCAGGTCGTTTTATTCACGAAAGAACTTTTTACACAGTGTTTGTAAGAACCAATCAGATTTCCTCTAAGCATTTCAAAAAACCCCACATGGGGACAAAGGTAAAAGTTAAAACTACAAAAAGCTAATTTGAGCATGCATAGTAGTCCAGAGTAAATAAAATAGGAAACAAGGAATGCATTCAGCAACCCTGGAGGTCATAAACAAGCAGTAAACAGGAGAGGAAGGATGGCAAGGAAAGATTAGGCATGTTTATCACCTCCATGTGATACTATTTCCTGGCCCTAAGATTAACAAAACCAAGGAAAGGTACATCAAAGCCATCTACTATCTTTATGGCCCAGGATTCCTGGTGAAGCAACTGGCCTGTGTATTTAGAAAGCTTATACGTGCCTGTCAGGCGTAGGGAAAGCAAATGACAGAGATGCAGAGGCTTCTGGGATTCGATCAGAAACTATTGTCAATGAATCAAACCCAGTCAACGCAATGCTTTCATTGCGGACACCATGGCTTGCTCCATATGTCATAATTCCTCATAGCAATCCCACCTGACCCCCACACTCTGGATATCTGCACCCCTACAAAAAGCCACAAAGGTGAGGGGTGGAGAAGAGGGGTCAGGCTGTGTTGGCAGGCAAGCAAGGCTTGAATCACGACCTTTGTAGGGGATGCAGAGGTAGCAAAGAGGACCCAGGAAGGCAGAGAGGAACAGAGTGACAGCGTCCCCTCCAGCCTCCTTTTGAGGAACCTTTTGAGGGCCACATTCCACCGGGGGTAATCTCTTGGGAGCCACATACCAGGGATGGGAGGAGACTGAAGTTAAATGTGGTCTCTCCCTTCTCCTTCCTTCCTTCCTTCCTTCCTTCCTTCCTTCCTTCCTTCCTTCCTTCCTTCTCTCTCTCTCTCTGCATGGGGGGGGGGGTTGCCAAGGTCCCAGTCCATGGAGAGAGGGGGGGTTCACCCCAACCCTCCCCAGCTGCCTCTCCAGTGGAAATCCCCCACCCCATGCATGGGAGGGCAAGGGGGGGAGGCAGAGCTGAAGGGGAGGGGCAGAGACAGCACCCTGAGCTGGTGGCAAGGGGCCCCTGGTCTCTCTCTCAGCTTCCTTCCAGGGCCTCTGGCAGAGAGCTGTCCTTTCCCATTTCCTGACATTCATTTTTATCTTTTAAAAAGATATTTATATACCATTCACCAGGTGAACTTTGCAAAGCAGTTCACACAGGGATATGAAAGCAATGAGCCTCAATAAAGCACCTTTAAGTTATTTAATAAAACAGCCAAGGCAAGCAACAAACAGTATTTTCATTTATTTATTCTTGGAAGCTCAGCTGTCTCCCTGCAGCCCCAGGGAGTAGCTTGCTGGGAAGGAGAAGCTGCTTCGCATGGAATACTGGGAGCAGCCGGCTCTTGTGGGATCACAGAATTGCAGAGTCGGAAGGGACCCCCAGGTTCATCTAGTCCAACCCCCAGCAATGCAGGAGTCGCAGCTAAACAATCACTGCTTTTAATATATCCTGGGCGTGTTCCTGAGACTTTCTGCATGCTGAGCCTCTACTCTGTGGATGACAAGTAGTCCTTCTCCAAGACTTAAATGGCAGAGTGGGCTTCATACACTCACAGATCAACTGTGTTTTGGGGCAGATCAAGGGGGGCTGGGGAAGGGGGGAGGCACTTCATTCTGGGTGCTCCCTGGGTGGCTCCATCCCTCAGTCTGGAGCCCCTCACACACCTCAAGAGGTTCCGGGGGGGGGGGGGCTCTGCCCCAGTTGCTCCCCTTGTCCCTCCTTCTCTTGCTTAACTTTATTGGAATCTTTGTTCAGAATTGTTTCGCTTAACAGTGTGATTTTATCATATCATTGTAACATTGTCTTTGGGGGGATTGGAGAATTGTATTTTTGAAAGGGGGTTTCTACACTCAAGCTTTATAAAAAATAAATTATGAAATAAATATGGTGCTTTTATATTGTTGGTATTGTAACGGTGTGTGTGTGTGTGTGTGAGAGAGAGAGAGAGAGAGAGAGAGAGAGAGAGAGAGAGAGAGAGAGAGAGAGAGAGAGATATGCCTTGGGTGAGGTGTACCTATCTTAAATAAAACCAATCAGATTCTCCCACTTTTCCATGGCTGCAGGGATTAAACTCCTTATATGTAGTGGAAGAGCCAGTCGTGCTTCTCTAGAGGTCTTTTCATGGAGGGGAGTGACCCACAGCTGCTGGAATGACCACGGTATGGCTGCTGGTGTGCCAGACCCAGGGATGCCACACAGGTGTGGTTTCAGTTTTGCTCTTAATGTAAATCCAGTTTTGATGAATGGCAAAACTCAGTCTGCAGGAGCAGTGAGAAGCAAAGGCCTGCTTTGGCCAATACATCATCAACCGAACAGGCCAGCCAGATTCATCAGATCCTGCAGCACCAAAGGGTCTGGCATCTGCCAGGCAAGCTGATAGCTGAGAGGTGTTTGAGGTTTGGGGTCCTGCTCCACTAGGTATAGATTTAGGACACTTACCATATTTTTTCAGCTATAAGATGCCCCCAAGTATAAGACGCCCCCTATTTTGGAGGACTCAGATTTAAGAAAATGGGGGAGATGGCCCAGAGTATAAGACACCCCCTAATTTTTTTTGGGGGGGGACCTAGTCTTATACACGGAAAAATATGGTAACAGCAACTGATGGGTTTAGGGGAATGCAGGCAGGCTGTTTTTGAAAAGGCTACTGCAGACAGCTTTAGAAAAGGCTACTTTGGTCATTGGTAAAAGGGGGGGGAATAAAGCATGTCGTCGTCGTCGTCATCATCATCTAATATTATTTATACCCTGCCCATCTGGCTTGGTTTCCCCAGCAACTCTGGACAGCTACCAAAAGATTGAAAACAGAATAAAACATCACACATTAAAAGCTTCCCTAAACAGGGCTGCCTTCAGATGTCTTCTAAAAGTCAAATAGTCATTTATTTCCTTCACATCTGGTGGGAGGGCGTTCCGCAGGGCGGGCGCCACTACCGAGAAGGCCCTCTGCTTGGTTCCCTGTAACCTCACTTCTCGCAATGGGGGAACCACCAGAAGGCCCTTGGCGCTGGACCTCAGTGTCCAGGCTGAACGATGGGGGTGGAGACGCTCCTTCAGGTATACAGGACTGAGGCGGTTTAGGGCTTTCAAGGTCAGCACCAACACTTTGAATTGTGCTCAGAAACGTACTGGGAGCCAATGAAAGTCTTTCAGGAGAGCAGCTTTGCCGTGCTGCCCCCTGGTGGTTGCCTGCTGCACAATGCTCCAAAGGCTTGGCTGAGTCAGGATGATGATCCAGAAGAGGCCTCCAGAGGGATGGGGAAGCCTCTGGTGGGGCTGGGGGAGGCCACTAGAGAGGAACTTGGAAGCAGGGGGTGGGGGTGGGGTTCCTCAAGCTGCTTTCCCATCTCCTCTGCCCCCCACAACAGGAGCCGGGAATTCCGCCTCCCTCTCTGTCCTCAGCTCCTTCTCTGGGAGATGCCTTCAGAAACAGGATATCCAGGAGAAGTTGGAAAAGAAGGGAGCAAGGGGCTCCACCTGGGACCAAGTGGGGAGGGGGTGCCCAAGAGCTTTCCCCACCTGCTTCACTGCTCAACTGCAATACAACCCCCATCAGTGCTGGCAGTGGGCCTCCAGTATTATCATTATCATCTATTAAATTTCTATACCACTGCAGCCCCAGAAGGAGCTGGGCATGTTTAGCCTGGAAAAGAAGAGGCTGAAAGGAGATAGAATAGCCATCTTCAAATACCTGAAAGGCTGCCGCAAATGGAGCAGGCTTGCTTTCTGCTGCTCCAGAGTGCAGAATCCAAACCAATGTATTAAAATTACCCAAAAAAAGGAGACTGTGATTAAACATAACTACTGCAATGTGCTCTATGCCGGGTCATTGAAGGTGACCCGGAAACTACAACTAATCCAGAATGTGGCAGCTAGACTGGTGACTGAGAGCGGCCACCAAGACCACATAACACCGGTCTTAAAAGACCTACATTGGCTCCCAGTACGTTTCCGAGCACAATTCAAAATGTTGGTGCTGACCTTTAAAGCCCTAAACAGCCTCAAAGGCCCAGTAGACCTGAAGGAGCGTCTCCACCCCCATTGTTCAGTCCGGACACTGAGATCTAGCTCTGAGGGCCTTCTGGCGGTTCCCTCCCTGCAAGAAGCCAAGTTACAGGGAACCAGGCAGAGGGCCTTCTCGGTGGTGGCGCCCGCCCTGTGGAACACCCTCCCACCAGATGTCAAAGAGAACAACAACTACCAGACTTTTAGAAGACATCTGAAGGCAGCCCTCTTTAGGGAAGCTTTTAATGTTTGATGCATTACCAGATGGGCGGGGTATAAAGAATAAATTTATTATTATTATTATTATTATTATTATTATTATTATTATTATTATTATTAACTTTCTGACACTAAGGGCCATTCGACACTGGAACTGACTCCCTTGTTATTGGGTGAAAGTTTCTAAGCAGAGGTTAGATGGCCATCGGTCATGGATGCTTCAGTTGAGATTCCTGCATTGGTTCCTTCCGACTATACAATACTATGATTCTACGGTCCCAAGTCAGTGCCCCAGCACTCCACCTACATTTTGGGGGTTTGCTTGGAGCGTAAATGCAGTCTGCATGCTCTCCAGGTTGCTCCCAAATGTCACAAGAGGGAGGAAGCAGGCAGAAGGTCCAAACAGGATGGCAAATGAGGCTGAGCCTTGGGGCTCTACAAGGAGCTATTCCTAGCAAATGCACTACACTCGTTCTTCAGGTTTACTCGCAAAGAATCAGCAGGGCTGGTCAGCTTCCCAGAAGATCCTGCCTTGGAATCCCTGGTGCTGGAACTAGATCCCCTGCTGTTGGGCAGAAAACAAAGCTGCAGCTCAGCTTTCTTAAAGGCTCTTTCTGGTCATGGATCTCACATCCCTCAGGCAGGTCCTTTAAGGACCCTCTTTGAACAGGAAGAGGTTTAGGGGGAAGGAGACAAGGGGCAACTTGACCTAGAGCCTGGTTCTCAAAGGGTGTGGCAGGAGAGGATGGGAAGAGCGGCAGAGAGATTCAAGGACAATCAAAGAAGCATTTCAACATCACAGGGTAGTATAGTATCAAAATTATTCTTTTTATTTGTGGAATATGCATAGATACCTTTTCAAAATGAGACCAAGACCATTGGCTATTCTTCTACTGTTCTCCACGACATATTGTTGTGGAAAGGGATTTTCATCTCTGACAAAGATCAGAAAAGAGCAAGGCTTCTTTGTGCTGATGAGGAGACGAGAGTTTGCTTGTCTGAAATTAGACCTCACCTAAATGAGATTACCCGGCAAAAGCAATCTCACACCTCTCAGAGAGTTTGTAAGAGCCTCGTTTATAATTATATTTTGGGAAGGATTCCTGTCCTGATGCAGGAACATTAAACTTTCTGGATGTCCCATGATCACGTTATGAAGGAGTTGTGTTCTGTGTTACAAATCAAGCCCTGCGAGGAGTTCTTTGTTTTTGTTTTCCAATTTGCTTCATGGGCTTGTCTCCCCAGGCATCAAAGGCAGGCTTCCCATTATTGAAGCCCCACGAGGGCCAACTCGCCTCCTCCTCCAAGCCAATGTCTGGGTCCTCAGCATCCTCGTCACTCCACATGTCGTGATAGGCGTACGCATTGTCAGCAGGCCTGTCTAACCCGTAATCCAGTTCCTTGTCAAAGGCATCTCCATCGCCGCCATTGTCCGCATCGCTGGCATCGGAATTGCCACCCTCATTCCCTTCATCTTCAAAAATGTCGTCTTCGTCATCGTTGTCATCCTTGTCATCAACTTTCTCTGGTTTGTCCTCAGGCTTGGGCTTACTCTCAGGTGCAGGTTTCACACTGGACCCTGGCTTTTCATGGGATGCTGGTTTGTCACCAGATGTGGGCTTGGTATGGTCCACATGCCCAGAATGATGCTCTTCAGATGTGGGCTTGGCGTGGTCCACCTGTCCAGATGGATGCTCTCCAGATGTGGGTTTGGCATGGTCCACATGCCCAGAAGGATGTTCTCCAGAAGTGGGCTTGACATGGGCGACCTGCCCAGATGGATGCTCTCCAGATGTGGGTTTAGCATGGTCCACCTGCCCAGAAGGATGTTCTCCAGATGTGGGTTTAGCATGGTCCACCTGCCCAGAAGGTTGTTCTCCAGATGTGGGTTTGGCATGGTCCACCTGCCCAGAAGGATGTTCTCCAGAAGTGGGCTTGACATGGGTGACCTGCCCAGAAGGATGTTCTCCAGATGTGGGTTTAGCATGGTCCACCTGCCCAGAAGGATGTTCTCCAGATGTGGGTTTAGCATGGTCCACCTGCCCAGAAGGATGTTCTCCAGATGTGGGTTTAGCATGGTCCACCTGCCCAGAAGGATGTTCTCCAGATGTGGGTTTGGCGTTGTCCACATGCCCAGATGGATGCTCTCCAGATGTGGGCTTGGCGTGCTCTACCTGCCCAGAATGGTGCTCTCCAGATGTGGGCTTGGCGTGGTCTACCTGCCCAGATGGATGCTCTCCAGATGTGGGCTTGGCATGGTCCACTTGCCCAGAATGATGCTCTCCAGATGTGGGCTTGGCATGGACCACGTGCCCAGAAAGATGCTCTCCAGATGTGGGCTTCACGTGGTCTACCTGCCCAGAAGGATGCTCTCCAGATGTGGGCTTGGCGTGGTCTACCTGCTCAGATGGATGCTCTCCAGATGTGGGCTTGGCATGGACCACGTGCCCAGAAAGATGCTCTCCAGATGTGGGCTTCACGTGGTCTACCTGCCCAGAAGGATGCTCTCCAGATGTGGGCTTGGCGTGGTCTACCTGCTCAGATGGATGCTCTCCAGATGTGGGCTTGGCATGGACCACGTGCCCAGAGATATGCTCTCCAGATGTGGGCTTGGCATGGTCTACCTGCCCAGAAGGATGCTCTCCAGATGTGGGCTTGCCATGGTCTACCTGCCCAGAAGGATGCTCTCCAGATGTCGGCTTGACATGGGCCATGGACCCAACAGGAGGAGCTGGCTTCTTGTCCGTTACTGGCTTTTCCGTGGGGCGGGGTCTGCAGTGGGTCTTATTCCTACCACCCGGTGCTGGCTTTCCTATCAGCCCCGGCTGGCCAGCAGATGTGGGTTTGCCATGCTGAATATTAGAAGCTGGCTTGGCACTGGAGGCTGGTTTCTCACCAGAGGTGACTCCAAAGACCCCCTCCTGTCCTTCTGGGGTCTTTCCAGCGGAAGGAAAGACGGCTTCTGTTCTGTTCTCAGCCTGGGGTCTCTTCTTCTTACAGAGAATGGGAGGTCCTGGCTCCTTCGAAAGATGGGTGCCGCCTTCCTTGGAGATGGGGGCTTCTGGAGAGGAGACCTTGCCCTTGCCCACAGAGGTGCCCTCCTGTCTCTCTGGCTGCTTCTTGGGCAAGCAGTTGCTGAGAGACACCTCCGCATCCTTGATCAGCAGACAGAGAAGCTGATGACCGGAGGCTTTTTTCCCCTGAGAAGGGGCTCCCCCCTGGCGCCGCATCACGGCATCACCACCACGGGAAAGAGATGCTGCTGCTGCTGCTGCTGCTGCAGAGGTCTCTGGACCTAGAAAGGAGGATACAAGGCACAGACAGTCATGGAATCGAAGAATCAGAGAACTGTAGGGACCCCCAAGGGCCATCTAGTCTAACCCCCAAGCAAAACAGGAATTGCAGCTAACAAATCCCTGACAGATGGCCACCCAAGCTCTGCATAAAAACCTCCATGACCTTCTGAGGTGGCGATTATTATTATTATTATTATTATTATTATTCATTGATATTCCTCTTTTTCCCCAGAGCAGGGCTCAAGGAAGCTTAGACTAATTCAAACAAGACAGATAAAATACAAAGAGCTAAAAAAATCTACTTATGTTACGGAAAATGCGAAGTATATAAAGGTTTCCTAAATCAGGGAAAAAATTATACCAAGTGTGGGGAAACTATAAAAACTTGCCGGAAAGGAAAACACCGTTATGGCTTTCACATATTGAAGCCATGCCAGTGAGAAAAAGAAACATGAGAGAAGAATGGGAAACAGAGAGAGAGATCTGTTAACAGAGGTTGGTTAGATTTTCGACTGAATGATTTTTCTGTAAGTTATTTGACGCCCCTGGATGAAAGTGTGATTATAAAGAATGGAAAAATAATAATAATAATAAACAGAGGTTGGTGGTGTGATTAGATTAAGGAAGTAGGAAGAAGTAACAGAAAAAGACGATGATTTGGTTACAGCATCACCAACTTAATGAATTATTTAAGTTGGGGGGAAAGAATGATTTTGTAAATCAAATTATTCAGTTAGAAAAAGGCCTGCTGAATAATAATCCATAATGTATAAAATGCTGCTAGAATAGGAAACCTTTCCTGTGTCCCCCCCCCCTCCCCCGGGTCTAACACAGCAACATCCCATTGCCAGCCAGTGATGGCAGAGTGCAGAGAGAGTCGGACTGGGACGCTGGTGGGGGGGGAGAGACCAGGGATCCAATCCCCCCTCAGCCAGAAGTCCACCAGGTGTGACCTTGGGCCAGGTACTGCCTCCTCCTGGCCAAATCTCCCTCTCAGGGTTGTGGTGGGGGTTCCATGAGGAGAGGGAGAAAACCACGTGCGCCACATCCGAGCTCCTGGGTGGAAAAGGCCGGATATAGCAATGCAACAAACAAGTCCCTCACCAAGGGGGAATGTTCATAACAATTTTTTCATTTGGAAACGTGCTAAGAGGAAGGCACACTTGGCCAATCCACACCTTGATCAATTCCCACCCAGAAACCTATTTCTCCACTGTGGAAGGACGTGTGGATCCAGAATTGGCCTCCACAGTCACTTACAGACTCATTAAAACCGTATTTATGGAAGACAATCTGACTCGGTTACGAGGGATTGCAGAAGAAGAAGAAGAAGAAGAAGAAGAAGAAGAAGAAGAAGAAGAAGAAGAAGAAGAAGAAGAAGAAGAAGAAGAAGAAGAAGAAGAAGAAGAAGAGTCAACGGGTGTTTACTGAAATCTTGGTCCTTTGGCTGATATGGAAATTTAGCAACACCAGGGAATTGTTAATGGCAGTCTTAAAGGTAAAAGGACCCCTGACCATTAGGTCCAGTCATGGCCGACTCTGGGGTTGCGGTGCTCATCTCACTTTATTGGCCGAGGGAGCCAGCATACAGCTTCCGGGTCATGTGGCCAGCAGGACTAAGCCACTTCTGGCGAACCAGAGCAGTGCACGGAAACGCCGTTTACCTTCCCGCCAGAGTGGTACCTATTTATCTACTTGCACTATGACATGCTTTTGTTGGCAGGAGCGGGGATTCAAACCGCCGACCTTCTGATCGGCAAGTCCTAGGCTCAGTGGTTTAACCCACAGCGCCACCCGCGTCTTACATCTATGCATTTATAATAAAAATTCAAAAGAGGGAAGAATGAGCCACCTATTAATTCATGGAAATAAACTGGGGGAGTGGGAGAAGAACCAGGCATGATCCATAGCAGCTCGGGTGCTCCATCTTCCTGCCCAGGCAGTGCCAGGCAGCCCAACCACAGAAGCCACCAAATTGCAGAGGCTGCCGGCCAGAGCTATTTCTGATTTTACGGGGCTGCCAAGTCCAGAAAGGGAGTTTCAACAGGCAGAGTGAGAATCCGCTTCTGGTGACCAAGCAGCTGCGGCAATTATCCCAGGCGTTTCAAGAACTGGAAGTAATGATGGGTTTGTCGTGTCACAATGACCCAGTTAGCCGAAAAGGTTGTGGGTTGCTTAACATTATGAGACGGCAAAAAATAAGCCCGTCCTGGTTGCAACATGCCTCTGCCTACGTATTCTGTTCCGGGAGGCCCCTGGTGTGAGCTAGGGTTCTCCCCCCAATCTCTTTCCTTTATAGCGATGTGCGTTTGGAGGGTGAGTCTGTAGGATGCCTGGGTCCCTTCCGATTCTGGGTGGCCCTGTACCCACTAAGGGTATCAGCTGATGGAAGACTCCATTGCTAAACTGGGCGGTTGTTAAGATAATAGGCGAAGTTTTCCACTTAAGGATCAGCGTTCGCTTTGTGCCAGAGGGCAAAGGCGTGGGGCATCCCACTTCCTCACCTGGCAGGTAGACAAAGAACAACAGGTGTGAGTTGTGTGTGAGGCAGCGGGATGAGAATCTGGGACCCAGTTGCTGCGGTTGCCATGCAACTCAAGTTTGGTTCAAGCTGGGATCCAAGGCTGGGATCGAGGGAGAAGCAAGATCTGTTGGGGTGTTAATGCTCAGGTGGGATAGAGGTAGAACACAGAGTTGTAGCGCTGGAAGGGATCCCAAGGGTCATCTAGTCCAGCCCCCTGAAATATGGGGAGCTCAGCAAAAGCATCCCTGCCAGGTGGCCACCCAACCTCGACTTAAAAATCTCCCAGGAAGGAGGGGCCACCACCTTCCCAGGGAGTCCGAATTTGCTTCCTTGTACCAAACTCCTGCAATTCCGGCAGGGTAACATTCTGGGAATCATTCCTAAAGCCAAAATTGCATATAGTCAAAGCCCTTTGGGTTCTATGGTGGGGGGATTTCCAAAGTCATTTCCCCCAGAACCCAGTCCCTTCTCTAGAAGGAAGTTTTTAATCTTCGATGTTCTGTTATGGTTTTATAATTTGTTGGAAGCTGCCCAGAGTGGCTGAGGAAACCCAGTCAGATGTGTGGGGTATATAATAATAATAATAATAATAATAATAATAATAATAATAATAATAATAATAATAAATTTTATTTCTACCCCACCCTCCCCGGCCAGAGCCGGGCTCAGGGTGGCTAACCTCAGTAAAATTACAGTAAAAAACATAATGGGGGGGACCCAATTTAAAATATAGGTAAAAATGCAATTTTAAAAAGCATCCTCATTTTAAAAGTAGCCCATAAATCAAAATCATAAGGGGAGGGAAACATAAGGGTCAGACCGAGTCCAAACCAAAAGCCAGACGGAACAGCTCCGTCTGGCAGGCCCTGCGGAAAGATGTCAAGTCCCACAGGGCTCTAGTTTCGTGTAACAGAGCAGTCCATCACGTCAGGGCCAGTACTGAAAAGGCCCTGGCCCTAGTTGGGTGTTGTCATTTGTGGACCTTAAAGTCCTCCATGGGGCATACCAGGAGAGGCAGTCCCGTAGGTACGTGGGTCCTAGGCTGCGTAGGGCTTTAAAGGTCAAAACCAGCACCTTCAACCTGACCCGGGACTCCACCAGGTAGTAGTAGTATCATCATCATCAACATTAATTCTGCACTTTTATTTTTTTAAATTGCCACATGCGTGAACCTAAATGCTCACAAAGTCCTGCCTGGCTTAAGACCAAGCCATCTGAAAGACCTTATTCTTCAGGAGAGACCCTTCTCTCAGTCCCCCTTGGTGGGGGTGCAGGAGGGGACCTTCTCAGTAGTAGCCACTCCCAGATTCTGGGACTCCCTCCCTGGAGAAGCCAGGCTGCCTCTCTCCTCACCATCCTTCCACCGGCAGGTAAAGGAGACCTTCTCATTCCAACAGGCTTTTGGGAACAGACTGCTTTTTGGAAAAGGGCTGGTGCCAGGCTGTTTCATTGTAGACATTGCACACACTTTTGTAAATCAACAAAATCTTTAATAAATAATAATAATACTGTTTCATTGTAATTATGTGCATGCTTTAAAGAGTGTGTGTGTGTGTGTGTGTGTGTGTGTGTGCGCAGTTTTAACTCTATCATTGTTTAACTGTTTTTTTAATTATTGTTTTCCTCCCGCCTGGGGTCTCTGTCCAGAAAAGGCAGGATATAAACATATAGTCCTGTTCATCAAAAATGCTTCCTGCCCTCACCCATCCCAACTTCCTGAGCTCCTCTCCCAGGCTCACGTGGGCTGCTGTGTGGAGCAGAGGAAGTGCCTGTGAGCAAGACTCCGTGTCATTTCAAATTCGCAATTATGCTAATTAATTGAGCAACTAGCACCTGAACCTGATAGCCATCAGAGTTGAATCAAGCCTGGGAGGAAGAGGCGGAGGAACGTGAGCAGCCCTGGGCAGCAGAAGGCCTGCTGGCAGCATGCCATCCTGCAATAACTGGCACACAAGTGCCCAGCAGGGCCAGGGAATCAGAGAACTGGAGAGCTGAGGGGGACTCCACCTTCATCCTTCAGCCCGGACACCGGGGTCCATCTCCGCGGCTCTTCCAGCGGTTCCCTCCCTACAAGGTTACAAGGAACTAGGCAGAGGGCCTTCAGGGTGGTGGCGCCCGCCCTGTGGAATGCCCTCCCATCAGAAGTCAAGGAAATAAACAACCTTCTGACTTTTAGAAGACATCTGAAAACAGCCCTGTATCAGGAGGTTTTTAATATTTAATGTTTTTTCGTGTTTTTAATATTCTGTTGGGAGCCATCCAGAGTGGCTGGGGAAACCCAGCCAGATGGGCAGAGTATAATGTTTATTATTATTATTATTATTATTATTATTATTATTATTAAACGGCCTCGGTCCAGTATCTGAAGGAGCGTCTCCACCCCCATTGTTCTGCCCGGACACTGAGGTCCAGCGCCAAGGGCCTTCTGGCAGTTCCCTCCCTGTGAGAAGCCAAGTTACAGGGAACCAGGCAGAGGGCCTTCTCGGTAGTGGCACCTGCCCTGTGGAATGCCCTCCCACCAGATGTCAAAGAGAAGAACAACTACCAGACTTCTAGAAGACATCTGAAGGCAGCCCTGTTCAGGGAAGCTTTTAATGTTTAATAGGTTGTTGTATTTTAGTGTTCTGTTGGAAGCCTCCCAGAGTGGCTGGGGAAACTCAGCCAGGTGGGCGGGGTATAACCCCCTGGAGTAGGCATTGCCTGCAAGGAGAAACACGGACAAGGAACTCCTCAGGCTCCCCCAGGGCCTATACAAGCTGTTCGGTGCAACCCAAAACCTCTTGCACCCCCAAGACCCTGTGCTATTCTGGGCAGAAGCCAAGAGCTGCCGTTTGGCCGAGGGACCCTGCACTCAGATGGTGCAAAGCAGCCTGGGGGGCTGGGGTTTGCAGGACAAAAGGTCTTGAGCCAGCCCTGCCTGCCAGGTAGAATAAGTAAAGGTAATGGGACCCCTGACCATTAGGTCCAGTCGTGGCCGACTCTGGGGTTGCAGCACTCATCTTGCTTTATTGGCCGAGGGAGCCAGCATACAGCTTCTGGGTCATGTGGCCAGCAGGACGAAACTGCTTCTGGCAGCACATGGAAACGCCATTGACCTTCCCGCCGGAGTGGTACCTATTTATCTACTTGCACTTTGACGTGCTTTTGAACTGCTAGGTTAGCAGGAGCAGGGACCGAGCAACGGGAGCTCACCCTGTCATTGCGGGGATTCGAACTGCCGACCTTCTGATCAGCAAGTCCTAGGCTCTGTGGTTTAACCCACAGCGCCACCCATGTCCGCCAGGTAGAATAGCCAGGTAGAATAGCCGCCAGGTAGAATAGCCAGACCCACTTACAGGTTACATACCAGTCAGGTGTGGGATGTTACTAGCACCCTAAGGAGGCTTCTCCCTTCTCCTCTTCGCAAGGCCTCCCTGTCCCATGAATAGGCCAAATTCCCTCTGAAAGTGCTCCAAATTTGTGGCCGTAAGCACCATCTGGGACTCTACTCCGCAGTTGAGTTATGTGCTGTGAGACGAAATCCTGCTTTGAAACAGCAGCCCAATTTAGATCTCTAGGGTGACGCTCATCACAGTAATATATTGAGCCAAGCCTCTGCCTGGCGGTGGTTGGATCCTGTGCTAAAGTCCTGTTCCTGAAGGTGCTTCCGTCCTCAGTTCCCGTCTTTCCAATCTTGATTTTGTTCCACCCACCCACTTCTTACGATACGATAATCTTTACAGTGGTACCTCGGGTTAAGTACTTAATTCGTTCTGGAGGTCCGTACTTAACCTGAAACTATTCTTAACCTGAAGCACTGCTTTAACTAATGGGGCCTGCTGCTGCTGCCGCGCCCTCGCAGCACAATTTCTGTTCTCATCCTGAAGCAAAGTTCAGGAAGCACTATTTCTAGGTTAGCGGAGTCTGTAACCTGAAGCGTATGTAACCTGAAGCGTTTGTAACCCGAGGTACCACTGTATAGTCATTGTCCCATACAGAACAACGAAACTGAAAAAATCTACATCAGACATTCAAAAACCGACAAGCCTGCTTTCCCAGCTATCCCAGCCTGGTTGACCTCCTAAAAACTCTGATACCCCATTTTTTAATACAATATACTCCTATAAAGACTATCTTACAATGTGTTTAAAACCAAAATTTGCATTTGGATAGAAACTGTTTTTCAGGCGGCTAGTCCTGGCCTTTATAACCCTGGACTTTCTTCCAGAAGGCAGAAGCTGAAAGAGATCATTTCCGGCGTGCATACTATCCTGCGCTATCTCTACAGCTTTCTTACGGCACCTGGAAACATAGATTTGATCCAAGGTGGGAAGAGTGCGCCCAATTATTCTCTCCACAGTCTTTACAACCCTGGACAGCATTGTTTTTTCCCTGACCATGCAGCTCCCAAACCAAACACACAGAACATAAGTTAATACACTCTCCACAGTACAATGGTAAAATGCCATCAACAGGTCCTTTGAGAGATTGTTTTTCTGGAGGATTCTCAGAAAATATAACCCCTGCTGTGCTCTCTTCACCAGGTCTTTGCAGTTTTCTCCCCAGGTTAGGTCATCTCTCAACTTCATTCCCGGAAATCAAAACACCAAGACCTGTTCCACACACTTCCCCTCAATAATAAGTGCCTGAATATTCAATTTACATTTCCTAAAGTCCACAATAATCTCTTTTGTTTTCTTTAAGTTAAGGAGTAAGTTGTTTTTCCTGCACCACTCCCCCAATTGCTCAACTTCCTTCCTATAGGCCACCTCCCCCTCTCCAGCCATGATTAAACCAACCACCGTTGTGTCATCTGCTAACTTAATGATCTTATTACTGGGGTAATTGGGGGCACAGTCAGCTGTATAGAGCGTATATAAAAGCGGGCTCAACATGCACCCCTGAGTCAATTTGCAAATTTTGTGTTTCACACTTGTGTTCAACTAACTTTTATTCAGAGTAGACCCATTGAAATGAACCTAAGTGAGTTGTGGATGCTAATTTCAATGGGTCAACTCTGAGTGAACGTCAGTCGCGTAAAGATCTGCATTAAAAATTGTCCCCCTTTTTAAGAATGCTTTTCTCCCCATGGAAAGCTTTTGTGTGCAATTGTGCAGAGTCCTAACGAGAGGTGTATCAAGGGCCCCCTGTGCTCTGGGCAAGGAGCCGTATCAGCAGCCTTACCCCATGGGGAAAAAACCACTTTACAACAATAGCTGCATTAGAAATTACTACCTTTTACGCATCCCAAGCACTTGAAGTGTCTGGAGTGAAGGCGAGGAAAAGGGGGGAAAGAATTGCACACTTTTGTGCTGTTGTGCAAGAGGATGGAAAACTTCTCCCACATGAGATCTCGCCATACACAGCACACACTCCATAGTCTCCAGCCGTCTATTATTATTATTATTATTATTATTATTATTATTATTATTATTATGTGTATACCACCTTATACCCACAAGTCTCAGGGCAGTCTACCTTTCTCCTGCCTTGCCTTTTCTCCTACTGCTCAGCTCCCAACTCTCATCTGAACTCACAGCCTTACACAGATAAGTGAAGACAGATTTCTGGGGTGATCATTGTCGGGGTCCCTCAGGCCTGCACCCCCAACAGGGGCCGATTTTGCCAGCCCCCAGGTATGCCTCTGGTCCTAATCTCCACAAGCAATTTCCCTCTTATGGTGTACGTTTCTACATTTTTTTCACCAATATGGGCATTTTCGCACACATCCTTGGCAGGAGATTTGGTTCCGTTTTGAGGGATAGCTGCATTTCAGCTTGTGAAAAAGAGAAATGTGAAAAATGAATGTCTCCATTGACATCAGGAAAAGAGCAGCTACATAGATGGCATGCAGGAGTTCTGCAGGTGAAGCTTCCCCCCCCCTGCATGCTAGGAGAGCATTCCCTGTTGGATTTGTGCCTGCCAAAGTAAAGGCTCCATCTCAGAGAGTGGGGGGGGAGTAGTGGCAAGTCAGCCTTTTCCATGCAAGGACCAGAATTGCACGTCTAGTCCTTTTCGCCATTGCAAAACCATTCCTTGATTTCCCCCAGGAAAACAGAACCGCTCCTCCCCTCACCTGGCAGGTGCCTTGGCTTTGCATCCCAGCACCTGCCAGGACAGCAGCTGCCTCTACTCACCTGTGTGCGGTGCAGCCAGCAGGGCAGTCCAGAGGACCGAGGACCCCAGAAGGAGCAAGAGGCCACCTGGCTTCATGGTGGTGGTGCTGAGAGACGGCTCTAAGTGCCGGGGATTTAGCCATACCGGGATATAAGCAATTGCTTGGGCGGAGCAGTTTGGCGAGTGACGTGACCAGCTTGCAAGGTGACTTGCAAGGGCCTCCCGTTAGATAGACCAATTCCATTCTCTAATAAGCTGCTTGGGACTGCCTGCGCCACCTACACAGCCAGCAGGAGCACGAGAAGGGCAAGGTGCCAGCGGGAAGAGCAGAAATCAGCCAGCGCCCCAGGGCATCATAGCTGCGGCCCACGGCTCCGCCTGAATATCAACAGCTGATCCTGCCAAATTCTGGAGGAAGGCAGCTCTGTTTTGCTCTGGGGCCTCCAGAAATCAGGCTCCTTCTGCATCCAGGCCACAGGTGTGATTCCTGATTTGTAGGGGAATCCTTTGGAGCCCCTTCCATCTCGCCAATGTTATGATTCCATGAAAAAGAGGGTTTCTGTCTGCTCTCCCCTTGGCAGCAAACATGGAGGCTGCCTTTAATTATCTGTTTACAGGTAGGTAGCCGTGTTGGTCCACCGTAGTCAAAAAAAAATAAAAAAAATCCTTCCAGTAGCACGTTAGAGACCAACTAAGTTTGTTTTTTTTAAAAGATATTTATTAAAGTTTTCAATATTAATACAATAAAAAAGAAGAAAACAGAAATACAAAAATAAAAATAATTAAAAACACACAGAGTTTCCATACCTTATTTTCCATTAACTTATTAATTTATGAGGAGGTCCGGAAGACCAACTCAGTTTGTTATTGGTATGAGCTTTCATATCTGAAGAAGCGTGCATGCACACAAAAGCTCATACCAAAACAAACTGAGTTGGTCTCTAAGGTGCTACTGGAAGGAAATTTTTTATTTTGTTTCAGTTATCTGCCTTGAGTCACCAATCCCAGAACACAAGAGCGTAAGATCAGGCCAGGGGCCCATCTAGTCCGGGATCCTGTTTTCACAGTGGCCAGACAAAAGCCCCAAAGGGAAACCAACAAGCAGAATCCGAGCCCAGGAGCAACTTTCCCATTCTGTGGTTTTCAGCAACTGGGATTCAGAAGCCTTGCTGACCCCAACTGCGGAGACAGAACAGAGTTGGTGGTCAACCTTGCCTCCTGGGGGAAAGTCCACCAGCATCAGCGAGTCCAAACCCCTGAAATTTAGGAATCTTTTGCCCAGCCTGGAGCTTGAACCGTCAAGCCCTGAGGTTCAGAGTCTCATGCCCTTGTTCTGCATTCCTACATTCCTGGATTCAACCGCATCCTGCACCACCGAGGTGCACTGGCTGGTAACATGTGTTGCGGATATCTTCGCTCTTGTGATGCAAGCTGAGTCACCCACACTCGGAGTGCAAACTCATCTATCTCCAGAATTATATGTTTCTTGATAATGTTGCAGGACTGGTCAGTGCAGTGCTAGAAGCCAGGTTGCATTTCTGCATTGTTACCTTTCAGGTAGTACACCTGAGCATCTTCAGAGAGACGTCTTAATAGCAAGAGCGGGTCAACTCATTTCCTGGGGGTGGGCTGTCTCTCCTCCCTCCCTCCCTTCCTGGAGGGAGACATTTGAGGACCATCTGCCTGGGGTCTTGGTCTTTTTCAGATCTCCTGGACCAGAGCACGCCAGGCACTCCTGTCTTCCACTGCCTCCCACAGTTTGGTCATAGTTGTACTTCTCTCCAATTTAGCAAACTTGGATCTCGTTTATTAGGATTATACCCTGTTTGATTTATTTCTGTTGTGTTTTTAGATGTTGTCTTTGGTATCCATCTGTCTTGGAGGACAATGGAGAACTGGGCCTTTGGGGCTGTAGAGACCAACATGTATTGTTGCATCTGGGGCAGCTGAAGGAGTCAGGCTGCGTTGCTCTTTTCAGCTATTGTGATGAAAACTGCCGTGTAATTGCTTTGAAGGGTGGTGTTCACATTGTGTAAGTAAATAAATAAGTAAATATCCTCCGTTGAGCCAGAGCCTGCCCTAGGTGGCCTACAAGGCCTGAACCATCTTCACAATTCTATAATCCTTTAATTATTGACTTGATCTATTACAGTCTAATCCCCCTTTTCCTCAAGAAAGCTGTGGTTCTTCCCGCTCCAGATGCACAGTAGACATGTTCGCATGCATTTTTGCTGGCCTGGCCTGGCCATGCCATAGCAACAACAACAGCAACAACAACAACAATTTGCCCATCTAGCTGGATTTCCCCAGACACTGGGTTTCCCTGGGCAGCTCCCAACAGAATATTAAAAACATGATAAAATATCACACGTGATCCATGGTCTTGTTCTTTGGCGATCCCTTCAACAAAGTGTAGGATCGTGACAATGAAAATAATAGAGTTGGCGCAATAACACAACCCTGTTTAACACCTGATCTCACTGTGAATGGTTCACTTTGAGAGCCATTGTTATCTGCGATTGTTGCTGTCATATTATCATGGAAGAGCCAAATGATGTTTACAAATTTATCTGGGCAGCCGATTTTCAGAAGGACAGCCCACAGGGCATTACGATTTACAGTGTCAAAAGCCTAAGTCAGGTCAATAAACGCCATATACTGTACAGGGGTTTGTCTTGCTCTCTGCATTTTTCCTGAAGCTGTTGAGTGATGAAAATCATGTCCACTGTCCCCCTAGTAGGCTGAAAACCATTTTGGGATTCAGGAAGGGTCACCTCAGATATTGTTAGGAGACGGTTTGCTAAGATCCTTGCAAGAAATTTGTCAGTCGCAGCTAATAGAGAGATGCCTCAATAGTTTCCGCAATCAGTTGTGTCACCTTTTTTTAAAGAGATTGATAATTTTGGCATCCCTAAAGTCTGCTGGGATCTCCTTTCTCTCCCAGATGTTTTCGATGAGCTTGTGAAGTTGTTGTAAGTTCAATCCCGCCCACTTTGAAGTTTTCGGCAGGTATCCCATCAGGTCCATTGGCTTTGTTGTTTTTCATTTGGTTAATAGCTGTTCACAACTCTCCCAGATTTGGAGATACTGCAAGCTCATCTCTAACTTGTTTTTGCAGAATTTGTGAGAGGACCTCAGCAGCTACGGGGGAGTTGCGGTTAAGGAGATCCTGGTAATGTTCTTTCCAGCACAGTGCAATAGCTTCTTTAGGGGGTTGGACTCGATGGCCCTTGTGGTCTCTTCCAACTCTATGATTCTATGATCTTTTAGAAGTGTGGTACCGTCTGCTGAGCCTAGGGGGCATATGTCATGATTTATTGGCCCATAGAGGAGGGTCTTTGTGGCTTTGAAGAAACTCTGTGCATCATGAGTGTCGGCTAAGTGCTAGATCTCTTGAGCTTTTTTTATCCACCAGGTGTTCTTTAGTTCTCTGGTTCTTCTTTGAACCTCAGCCATAGTGTTGGCATAGGTTTTTTTCCTTAGTAGCACAGTTTCTATCTCTTTGCCAGATCTGAAAGGCCTTCCTTTTCTCGTCAATCATGCGTTCAATCTCACTGTCATTCTCGTCAAACCAGTCCTGTTGTTTCTTGGTTTGGTATCCAATAGTTTGTTCACAGGCTGCAATAATGGATGTTTTTAGCTTAGTTCGGTGTTCCTCGATGTTATCAGGGAATTCTGAAAGCAGATGGTGCTTAAGAGTCCTTTGGAAGCAATCCCACTTAATATGATCTTGAAGGGCTTGAGTGTTCATTTTGCGCCTTGGCTTCCTTTCTTGAAGCCTGTGTTGAGGTATCATCTTGATAGCCATCGTGGAGCGTATTAGTCGGTGATCTGCCCAGCAGTCATCAGTGCTTGTCATAGCTCTGGTAAGGAGCACATCATGTTGCTCTTCAGCTCAGACAATTACATGATCTAAGAGGTGTCAGTGGTTTGACCGAGGGTGCCACCAAGATGTTTTAATTATTTTATTTTATTTTTGTCAAAGGAGTGTGTTGGTAATAACAAGGTTGTGCGCTGCACATATCATCAAAAGTAAGATTCCGTTCTGGTTGCTGTTGCCAACTCCTTCTTTCCCAATAGTCGCAGGCCACAGATCGAAATCTCACCCAACTCTTGCATTAAAATCACCCAGGAGGATAATTTTATCTTCCTTAGGCGTCTCTAATAGGACAATATCCAGCTGAGAGTAAAATTTTTCTTTAATGTCTTCATCGGCATCCAGTGTTGGTGAATAAGTGCTTATAATAGTAGCCTGTTGGTTTTTGGTGAGCTTTCTTCGAAGGGCTGAGAGTCGCTCATTAAGATAGCGAAGCCTACCCCATGTATTGGACGTTCTTGTTCAGATAGACCTTTCCAGAAGAATGTGTAGCCTCCCCTTTCTTCCTTCAGTTGTCCCTCACCTGCTCTTCGAGTTTCTTGAAGTGTTGCAATATCAATGTTAAAACATCGCAGCTCTCTTGCAATGATGGCAGTTCTGCGTTTAGGACGTTCACTGTCTGTGTTATCTGACAAAGTCCGCATATTCCATGTTCCAAAGTTCAATTGTCTTTTACGACCGCTGGGTGGTGACCCCACTGGGCGCGGTAATCCAGTCAGGGAAAAGGGGAGGCCGATTATGTTTAGGGCACCTTTTCTAACCCCTCCCCCTTTACTGGGTGAGCAGAGTGGATCCTAAAAAGGGCTGATCAGTCATGGATACAGCTGCCGAGCTTCTCAACTGCCTTGTTCCTGGAGTCAGAACGACTGAATCTGTATCCACCTCCCATGTGCCGGTTCATGACTAGGGGCTTCCAGATTTCTCAATCCTGCCTGTTACCATTTGCCAATCACCATGGGACTTTTGGGGTTTGGGATGGGTTTTTGGAAGACGCCTGTGTGTGAATTTGTTTCATGTGCGTAGATCAGTGCACGCTGACCAATGCACAGTAAGGCTCCCTTCCGATGGCATGAGGATCACGACGACCTCTGCTGCAGCCTCCATCTGCCTTCACAGCCGTTGCAACATACCGCTTGTCATCACCCGCCTGTTCTGCCGTTGAGGACTTCTTGGATCATTCTGGTCAGGAGTTTCATTCTCTTCCGTGCTGCAGAGTGTGTGTGACATTCCACTCTTTGGAAGCGTGGGAAGGGAAGGAACTGTGCGCCACTTCCCTCTTCTTTCTTCTTGGTTCTGTTCTGTTGTTGTTCTCTCTGGGAGGAGAGTAGACATGCCGTGACTGCTCTGTTCTTTATTTCGATCCTGTAAATAAATCACTCAGCCCAGATGCTACATATCCTCAGTCTCAGCTTCTGCTAAGCTCTGCTGCTTGATTGAATGTGCTATGGATGAATGGAGGAATGAATGCTGTGCTATGCGTTCTGGACCGGTGCCGGGAGAGGACCGTCTCTCACTAAGAAGCACCAGCAATTCTGTTATGTACTGAGTTGAATAGGATCCAAAATGCAGCAGTCTGATTGGTCCTAGAACAATAGCATCCAGAATGCAGCAGTCTGATTGGTCCTAGAACAATAGGATCCAAAATGCAGCAGTCTGATTGGTCCTAGAACAATAGGATCCAGAATGCAGCAGCCTTATTGGTCCTAGAGCAATAGCATCCCGAATGCAGCAGTCTGATTGGTCCTAGAACAATAGCATCCAGAATGCAGCAGTCTGATTGGTCCTAGAACAATAGGATCCAAAATGCAGCAGTCTGATTGGTCCTAGAACAATAGCATCCAGAATGCAGCAGTCTGATTGGTCCTAGAACAATAGGATCCAAAATGCAGCAGCCTGATTGGTCCTAGAACAATAGGATCCAGAATGCAGCAGCCTTATTGGTCCTAGAGCAATAGCATCCAGAATGCAGCAGTCTGATTGGTCCTAGAACAATAGGATCCTGAATGCAGCAGTCTGATTGGTCCTAGAACAATAGGATCCAAAATGCAGCAGTCTGATTGGTCCTAGAACAATAGGATTTAGAATGCAGCAGCCTGATTGGTCCTAGAGCAATAGGATCCAGAATGCAGCAGTCTGATTGGTCCACAGGAGCCACCCAATCCAGCTCCAGGTGGAAGTGAATCCGCAACCTGATTGGCCTACAGGAGAATCCCAGAACTAGCCAACCAGGTGGGGCCCATTGTGTAAATAATGTATATAAAGCAGACCTTCTGGGGGAACTTCCATTCCTCCTCACCACTATGAGCTGAATAAAGAGCATGAAATCCACTCTCGACTCCGAGTATATTTTAAATTCTTTGTCTGGCTCCTTCCATTTGACCTTACTTATCTTTGACCTTAGTTTTAGGGCTTTAAATTTGCCTTTTATCTTCTTGTCTTTTGCTGTGCCCATTTGTTGCCTCAAATGGTGTCCATACGTTTGGTGTGAATTAGTTCTTATTCACACTTTTGTACACTTCTGCTGAAAGGGGGAGGTTTACTGGTTTGTTTTGTTCTTGTTCTTGTTTTTATTATGCATTTTGAGTTCTTATCTTGTATTTTTATGCTGTGAACCACCCTGAGTCCTCCGGATGAAGAGCCCTTATACAGTGGTACCTCGGGTTAAGTACTTAATTCGTTCCGGAGGTCCGTTCTTAACCTGAAACTGTTCTTAACCTGGAGCACCTCTTTAGCTAATGGGGCCTCCCGCTGCCGCTGCGCCACCAAAGCACGATTTCTGTTCTTATCCGGAAGCAAAATTCTTAACCCGAGGTACTATTTCTGGGTTAGCGGAGTCTGTAACCTGAAGCATATGTAACCTGAAGCAAATGTAACCCGAGGTACCACTGTACAAATTTTAATAATAATATTGAGACGTTTTTAATGTTTGACACACACACACACACACACACAAATATATATATATATATTCTGGAAACTGCCCAGAGTAGCCGGAGAAACTCAGCCAGATGGGCAGAGAATAAATAATAAAATTAGGAGGAGGAGGAGGAGGAGAAGAAGAGTAATAAACAAATAAATGAACTTGCTGTACTTCTCAGCCCATTCCAATTTGTCTGTATCCAACTTCAAGTGGAGTGCCTGGAACTGCAAATGATATCTGCTTGGTTTAGAATAAAGTGGAAGTGGAACTATTATTTTTATGACTTGGAAAATCTGGTTCTGCAGCATAAAATCATGTTAGCCTTTCCTGCAGCTGCATCACACAGCTGACTCACGCTCAGTTTATGGTTGATGACAATCCTGAGATACTTTCCGCATTTACTTCTGACAATTCAGGAATCTTCCTCCTACAAATTGTTTATCTATTAATGCCTACGCGTGGAAATTTGCATTTGTCAGTGTTGAATTTCATTTTGCGAGGGTTTCTTTGCTTCGTTTTCCATTCGATGAAAATCACTTTGAATATTTTTCCAGTCTCCTGAGGTCCCTCCAAGTTCGGTGTCATCTGAAAAATTGATAAGGATTCCCTGCATCTCTTCTTCTTAAGTCACCACGACAAAGGTCTTGAGGAGAGGCTGGCCTCGCACAAAGCTCTGAAAACCCGTTTGAGGAACGGCTGATGAATGCCCAGAGTACAGTTGTCGCAGGAACTCCCCCTCCCAATCACTCAGTTTGTACAAACTACACACACACACACACACACACACACACACCATACACTACGCTTCTGTTATAAATTCATAGAAAATCAACCATACCTCGGATCTGCACTGTTCCACTTTTATTTTACTCCATGAAGGAAGGACTATCAAAGGGGGAAGGTTTAATACAGGGCAGCCATAATCCCTTCACCATCCCAGCACATCCACAGGAGCCCTGCCCAGTAGCTATGCCAACCCTGATGGTCCTAGACAGAAGACCATGAAGGTCACAAAGAACTTCCATATGGGAGTGGATTCAGCATGGACTGGAACAAAGGACAATGATCAGCTCTTCCCTCTGGGGGCAGGAAACTGCAAACTCCCCTCTGTCACCTGGAAAGTACTCATGGGGAGGGGGAAAGGGGGAACCAGCCAGGTGACAGGACACTCAGGTTACCACCACAACTCCTCCCTCAACCCCTCCTTTTTGTGATGTGTCAGTGATGTAGTTGTGATGTAGTTCTAGGGGTGTAGCTTGGGGATTGGTAACTAATAAAAGTTGGGGTCTTCTTTTGTTCTGGGCTTCCATTTTGTTCCACCTGGCAGCAGGTGGGAGTCCTGTCGTGACAGTCTTCAACAAAGACCAAGCTGACTGGCTGCTGTTTTGCTCTGGGATTCCTGGCTGGGGTCCTTGTTTTTTGTCCAAGGGATATCTCCGATTTCTCCGTTAACAAAGGTTGCAACCACCTGGAAAGAAAGACAGTGGAAATGTATCCCCATTCATTCTCCTAGCTTTCTAGTTCGTCTCTTTCTTGGATTCCCATACAGTGGTACCTCGGGTTAAGTACTTAATTCGTTCCAGAAGTCTGTACTTAACCTGAAACTGTTCTTAACCTGAAGCACCACTTTAGCTAATGGGGCCTCCTGCTGCTGCTGCACTGCCAAAGCATGATTTCTGTTCTCATCCTGAAGCAAAGTTCTTAACCTGAAGCACTATTTCTGGGTTAGCGGAGTCTGTAACCTGAAGCGTATGTAACCCGAGGTACCACTGTATTCTTAACCAGTAATTTCGTTTTTCCACTGTTAGGTTTGATCCACAGGACCCATTCCTTATTCAGCATGAATTGCAGCCATGCTTCTTAATTTAAATAATTTTTATTGGAATTTTATTTACAACATAACATAAACCCCCCACCCCACCCCCAGTACACAGCCCACCCTCATTAAACGTGAACATGACATACAGTGAGCATAACATACAACAATACAAACAACAAAATAAAATACTTCCTTTATCCTGTATCTGGCTTCCTTATTTACTTATAAACTGTTTCCTTTATGAATAATTATTTTTATACTGCAATATGAATTTGGATATCTCTTTTTGCCATAATCTAAGACTTCCCATTCCTCCAGTTGTCGGTATCATTTGGAATAGATACATCATTTTCAGCAACACGTTCATTTTAACCACCTGCCATTCTGCCAACAAGTTTTTATGTACAGTAATTATCTTTGAATAGATTACTATTACTATTGGTGAGCCAAATTCCTAAATACTTGGTATCTCATTAGGGAAAAGGGAATATAAGATCAAAGCATTTGCGGATGACCTGATTCTGACTGTTGAAAACCCCAAAGAAAGCATACCACAGATAACTGAAAGAATATTAGAATTTGGGGAAGTAGCCGGCTTCAAGTTAAACAAGAATAAAACCAACATGATAGTCAAAAATATGACCAAGCAAGAAAAGGAAGAACTCCAGGAGATATCAGGATTAATAATAGTAAAGAAGACCAAGCAGACATGCTTCTTATGCAAAACTTCTGCATCCACTTCTCCCTTCAGGAGCTGAGCTGCTGCACCTGGGACCATTCCACCACCACCCCCTTCTCATCCTCCGCTTTGCCAGCCTCCATGCCAGGGGTCAGCAACTTAAGGCCCATGGGCCACAACTGGTCCACAGGCATCACTTAACCAGCCCATGAGCCGCCCCCGAACCCAGCCGCCCGCTTGGCGAGTCCCCGGACCCTGCGCTAAACCGGTGCAGCACAGCACAGGCACTCACTTTTGCAGTGCCAGAAATTGCATCTGTGCAGACACAGAAGCCAGAAATCACAGGCGGGCGCTCTCACACACGCCTGCGATCCAGCCCATGGAGGGGGCTCCACAGCAGTGAACCGGCCCAGGCAAGGTAGGTGATATGTACTGAGTTGAATAGGATCCAAAATGCAGCAGTCTGATTGGTCCTAGAACAAGAGGATTCAGAATGAAGCAGCCTGATTGGTCCTAGAACAATAGGATTCAGAATGCAGCAGTCTGATTGATCCTAGAACAATAGGATTCAGAATGCAGCAGCCTGATTGGTCCTAGAACAATAGGATTCAGAATGCAGCAGTCTGATTGATCCTAGAACAATAGGATTCAGAATGCAGCAGCCTGATTGGTCCTAGAACAATAGGATTCAGAATGCAGCAGTCTGATTGGTCCTAGAACAATAGGATTCAGAATGCAGCAGTCTGATTGGTCCTAGAACAATAGGATTCAGAATGCAGCAGTCTGATTGGTCCTAGAACAATAGGATCCAGAAGGCAGCAGTCTGATTGGTCCTAGAACAATAGGATTCAGAATGCAGCAGTCTGATTGGTCCTAGAACAATAGGATTCAGAATGCAGCAGTCTGATTGGTCCTAGAACAATAGGATTCAGAATGCAGCAGTCTGATTGGTCCTAGAACAATAGGGTCCAGAATGCAGCAGTCTGATTGATCCTAGAACAATAGGGTCCAGAATGCAGCAGTCTGATTGATCCTAGAACAATAGGGTCCAGAATGCAGCAGTCTGATTGATCCTAGAACAATAGGATTCAGAATGCAGCAGCCTTACTGGTCCTAGAGCAATAGGATCCAGAATGCAGCAGTCTGATTGATCCTAGAACAATAGGATCCAGAATGCAGCAGTCTGATTGATCCTAGAACAATAGGGTCCAGAATGCAGCAGTCTGATTGATCCTAGAACAATAGGATTTAGAATGCAGCAGCCTGATTGGTCCTAGAACAATAGGATTCAGAATGCAGCAGCCTTATTGGTCCTAGAGCAATAGGATCCAGAATGCAGCAGTCTGATTGATCCTAGAACAATAGGGTCCAGAATGCAGCAGCCTTATTGGTCCTAGAACAATAGGATCCAGAATGCAGCAGCCTGATTGGTCCTAGAACAATAGGGTCCAGAATGCAGCAGTCCGATTGGTCCACAGGAGCCACCCAATCCAGCTCCAGGTGGAAGTGAATCCACAACCTGATTGGCCTACAGGAGAATCCCAGAATTAGCCAACCAGGTGGGGCCCATTGTGTAAATAATGTATATAAAGCAAACATTCTGGGGGAACTTCCATTCCTCCTCAGCACTATGAGCTGAATAAAGAGCATGAAATCCACTCTCGACTCTGAGTATATTTCAGTAAGCCTTGCCGCCCCCTGCTCCATGCCCTCTCTGACCCTTTTGCTTCCCTGACATGATCCCGACAGCTGCAGGCTACTCATCTGTGCTCATCCTTCATCTCCTTCCTCCCTTCCCTTTCTTCCTTTGTGAGTTGAGCTCCTCATCAGTTCCAAAGCTTTTTGCAGAGCCAGGCTTCCCTGTTGGCTAACCCTGGCAAGCCCAGGCCAGGTGATTTCCTTGTTCCTTCCTTGGCCTCCCAAATTAAGAAGCGGCTCGCAAGGCACAGAGGCTGAGGCAGAGGAAGCCCCCCACCCCCACCCCCACCCCCGGGCGACTCATCCGTGCTTCCCTGAAACTTTCAAGAAAGCACCACCCACAGCCCACAGTCAGCTCTGACCACACTCTGGTTTTCATTTCCTTCTCTGTTTCTTTTTCACCCGAAACCTACCAAAGCCACACTTTCCAAAGCAATGCCAGAGCTGAAACACAGCCGTCCTTTGAAATACTCACGTCTCCGAATTTTGCAATGCAGTTCTCCAGCCAAGTCATGTATACAAATATGCAAATACCAGGATACAGTGTGCGTCGAAATGCATTGTTGTTGTTGTCATCGTCATTGTTGTTATCGTTATCATCGTTATTATTAAATTTTCTTTACTACCCTCACAAGGCGATTTACAATATAAACATCACAAGGAAACATAATTTAGTAACAAACAATAACCCCTAAAAATGCAAAAATACATTAAATTGGGGGGGGGGTTGCAAAAACATGCACACGGGACACGGGTGGCACTGTGGGTTAAACCACAGAGCCTAGGGCTTGCCGATCAGAAGGTCGGTGGTTTGAATCCCCGCAACGGGCTGAGCTCCCGTTGCTCGGTCCCTGCTCCTGCCAAACTAGCACAGTTTGAAAGCACGTCAAAGTGCAAGTAGATAAATAGGTACTGCTCCGGCGGGAAGGTAAACGGCATTTCCGTGCACTGCTCTGGTTCGCCAGAAGCGGCTTAGTCATGCTGGCCACATGACCCGGAAGCTGTACCTGGAAGCGGCCAATAAAGCAAGATGAGCGCCGCAACCCCAGAGTCGGCCACGACTGGACCTAATGGTCAGGGATCCCCTTTACCCTTGAAAGAGATGTAATGAAGGCACCAGGCAGGACTCCCTGCGGAGAGCATTGCACAATCAGGGAGCCGCCACAGAAAAAGCTCTTTCTTGTTCTGCCACCCTCTGGACATCTCATGGAGGAGGCACGCGAAGAAGGACCTCAGGTCGTGACCACAGGGTCCAGGTCAGTTCACACAGGGAGAGGCGGTCCTTGAGGTCCAAACCAGCACTTTGAATTGGGCCTGGCAACTCACTGGCAGATAGGGCAGCTGGGCCAGGATCCGTGCGAGATGCTCAAGACATTTTGCCCCAGGGAGCAGCTGCCAAATTCTGCACCAGCTGAAGCTTCTGAACCGGCAGCCCTGCATATAACACGTTGCCGTAACCCGCGGGTAGGCAACCTAAAGCCCGGGGGCCAGATCCAGTCCAATCGCCTTCTAAATCCGGCCCATGGATGGTCCAGGAATCATTGTGTTTTTACATGAGTAGAATGTGTCCTTTTATCTCTGGGTTATTTGTGGGGCCTGCCTGGTGTTTTTACATGAGAATGTGTGCTTTTATTTAAAATGAATCTCTGGGTTATTTGTGGGGCATAGGAATACATTCGTATTTTTTCCCCAAAACATAGTCTGGCCCCCCACAAGGTCTGAGGGACAGTGGACTGGCCCCTGCTGAAAAAGTTTGCTGACCCCAGTAACCTAGAGGCTACCAGAGCAGAGACCACAGAAATTAAGCCATCCCCGTCCCAGAACCACCTTCTCCAGACCCTTGCCTTTCTGCGCAGGTGTACACATTTTGGATACAGAATCGTAGCACTGGGAGGGACCCCATTTGAGATCTGGCTTGCCTGGCCACTGTCATCTATGTGCTAGGAGATGAGAGGCTGGACAACTGCAAAGGGCTGTGTTTGGGGCTGCCCCACAAAGCTGACCTGGAAGCTGCCACTGGGACAAAATATAACTCAAGCCCGTGTTTTATCAGCCCAAAAATGGAAAATGAGTGAGGTCCCAACTAAAGAAGAATGGCAACTGATGGAATATGTCCAGCTTGCAGATAATGATGATGATGATAATAATAATAATAATAATAATAATAATAATAATAATAATAATTTATTTTTTATACCCCGCCCATCTGGCTGTGTTTCCCCAGCCGCTCTGGGCGGCTTCCAACAAAACACTAAAATGATTATAGAATAAGAGAACAAGAAGAACATAAGTTTAAAGAAGATTGGAAAATGTTTGTTGAACACATGGGGGGAAACGGTGTGCACTTGAAAACATTGGCAGCATTAAGATAAATTCAACAGTGTAAACAAGTTTTGATGGATGGAATAATGGAATACTGAACGGTTTGGTTTATGTAAAATATGCAGGGATTTATGGTATGCAAAATGAACCATGGAAAGAGAGGAAGGGAAGTCATTGATATTGTTAGGATGTTTAAATGAGTACTGTGTTTAAAACTGTAAAATAGAAAACTTAATAACACACATACATATATATATATATACACACACATACATACAGTATACATATATATACACACACACACACACACACACACACACAGTGTGTGTGTGTGTGTGTGTGTGTGTGTGTGTGTCTGTTTGCGTCTCTGTGTGCATGCACACACACGCCAACTCAATTGCTCATGGAGGAATCCTGTGACTGTGACTCCGCTACTGAAAGAATCCCGCCGGCTGCCAATAAGCTGCAGGGCTGAAATCCAGTTGGGTCCTGCTCCACAGCGCTCTCTGTAGCCTGGGACCAGGATAACTAAGAGATAGCCTCCCCCGTTATAAGCCCAGGCAACCACTGGGGGAAATGTGGGGCAGCGCATGAGAACAGCAGCATAAATTTGCTCTCCAGTTTTTTCTGACTTTGGGGAGGGGAGGCTAAATAAATGAAAGGTCCACTATTCCTGCCTCCATCTTGCAATGGGGAGAGGCAAAGAGAGCATTGCTGCAGAAGGAAGCTGAGACAGGGAGTCGCTTACGACAACCTTGCAGTGCAGTCCAGTGTTCTCATCTTCACCCTGCAGGTTCTGCTGGGAGGGTGGGTTGAGAATGAGTAACTTGCTGCAACCTCACAAGGCAGTCCACAGCCATCGTACGGAGTTACAACAACTCTATTCTACGGTTGCAACATTTCAGACGCTGGAGCCGTAGTCTGACAGAGAGTGGCTTTCAAAAGATCCCCAATTATAAGGATTTGCCGCCTACACAATCTTTACTGATGATCCGCAGCTCAGAGTGACAGATGTCCTCTTTGCTCCCGTATTGCATTATCAATGTATGTTATCTGGATGCAGACAATAGAAACATTATATAACAGCTATTATGCATGGCTATTACTGTACAAGTGAGTGCTTTGCAGGAGATTTTCAGCTGACATCATCGCAATCATGCCGAAAACAAAGAGAACAGCAGAAGAGGTGAGAAGGCAGAACAACTCCTGATGCATCAGAAATAAATCTGCAGGGGACTGGGGGAGAGGATGGAGCCCTGAGGCACCCCTGACAGGCCAGATTTGATGAAGTGAAGGGCCGTGAGGACCAACCAAAGTTGTTGACTTTTTTTAGGATTTAACTTGTTGGGCTTTTTTATGATTTTACCCCAGAGTTGTTGAACTTTTTTTAGGATTGAAGTTGTTGTGGTTTTTTTATGATTTGAGGGTTAAACCACAGGGCCTAGGACTTGCCGATCAGAAGGTTGGTGGTTTGAATCCCAAGAGCCCATATAGAGTCCTTTTGTAGGTTCTCTATCAGTAGGAGAAAATAACAGAAGCCAGAGAATATTGAGGAGCAAAGTAGCTAGTAAGCCTGATCTTTATTGAACTGTTGCAACGGGGTCCCCCATTCCCCTCACGCAGGGAGAAAGGAGAGGAACCCAGAGCACTGGTGCGCAAGCCCTTATATAGACTTTTGAAATTACCCACCCTGTAGCTCAAGACCACCCCCAGAACATCATACATACATCACAGAAAGAGGTGGTCCCCAGCAGAAATGTGGGTGTGTTGCTTCTCTCCTGTCTGCCAGGATACCTGATAATGCCTTATTATCTGATTGCCTTTTCTGGGTAGCCTGGCCATTCCTTGGAGATGGTAAATACTTAGTTCCTGAATCTCTTACGCATATTGATAGTGTGCTCAGCTTAACAGATGCTTGCCAGACTGTATTTGAAAAGGGAGGTGTAAGCCCTACAGTCCAAAGACCAGTTACAGATAGGTAGCCGTGTTGGTCTGCCATAGTCAAAACAAAACAAATTTCCTTCCAGTAGCACCTTAAAGAACAACTAAGTTATTTCTTGGTATGAGCTTTCGTGTGCATTTCGTGTATCTGAAGAAGTGTGCATGCACACGAAAGCTCATACCAAGAAATAACTTAGTTGGTCTTTAAGGTGCTACTGGAAGGAAATTTGTTTTGTTTAGTCCAAAGACCATTAGAAAGCTTTCCCCGTTTCCTTCCTCCCTGCAGAGAAATATTTGAGGTCAATTTGGGAGAGTCAAAATGGATTCAGGATTGTTCTCCTGTACTATATCAGACACGTGGTTTGTATACTTGTGTATGTGTTTGCCTTGTACATTTATTATATTATATATATATATATAAATGACCTTAGAATTCCTATAACATGCCCCACAGAGCCAGAATTGGGGTCATAGGAGCCATGGAATACAGGATTCCAAAAGAAGGATGCTGAAGACATCAGATTGGTCTTTTCTAATGCTTTATTGAAGAAAGGTATAGACTTCTAGCAAGCCAGCCTGCCAGTTCTTTAAAGACCTGGGACGACCTCCGCAGCAAGGAGACGGCTTATCTGCGCCCATGCAAACTTGCAAACATTCTTCACAGAACAGAGCAACATACGTCCGCCACCTGACCAAGAGTTTTCACATGACAAATACCCAAACAACGTGCAGCTTGCAGACTTAACTTATACTGTAAAATAAGAGAACATGAAGAACAGAGAAGACTGGAAAACGTTTATTGAATACATGGGTGGAAATTGTGTGCACTTGAAAACGGCGGCAGCATTCAGATAAATTCAACAGTGTAAATAAGTTTTGATGGATGTAATAAGGGAATACTGAACGCTTTAGTTTTTGTAAAATATGCAGGGATTTAGGATACGCAAAATGAACCATGGAAAGAGAGGAAGGAAAGTTATTGATATTTCAAGGATGTTTAAATGAGTATTTAAACTCATTTAAATGAGTATTAAACAGAAAATTATAGGGAAATTATAGGGAAAGTATCTGCAATATATACCAAACATTGGAGATACTGGGACCAGTATCTCAAGCCCCTAGATAAGGGCACCATCAAAGGAAGAGAATTAGCTTACATCAAAGCAAGGGAATATAAACGTAATGAATTGTGGGGTCCCTTCCATCCCCACGGAGCTTTGCTTCTATGCTTCATTGGTTGGTTTTTAGGCAGAGGTTGGATGACCAGCTGTCAGGGTTTCTTGAGAGGTATTTCCTGCCTTGCAGGGGGTTGGACTAATGACCCCTGGAGGCCCCTTCCAGATGCACACTTCCATGACTATATTATGCCAAACAGGTGTTTTGTAAAGGCATGTGTAGTTTTACTGAATCTCAAAACTCAGTTGGCAGGAACTTTGAAGGGCCAAAATCCTCTTCATCCAGCTCATCATCATCTGAAAAGGAAGACAGTCAAGGCCTTCGGGAAGGTGGATTAGATCAACCTTTGCAGCACCAAAGCAAGGGAGCTGGTATTTGCCTTGCAAACAGGTGTCATTTTAAGAACAGCTGGAATTTTGCTTCTGAGTTTTGCAAAAGGCCTGCCAGTGCTGCCCTCTGGTGGCCATGTGCTGCACAACAGGCCAGCGAGGCTTGCTGATTCATAATACCCACACAGGGAACCCCTGAGTCCTGCACCCCCAGAGGGTGGGAGGGTGTCCCTTTGGATTTCAAGAGGCAGCTCTGTGGGACCTCCAGCATGAAGCAAGGTTCAGAGCAAACCCTGGAACACTTCCCCCCAGAAAGTTCATAGAATTGTACAGTTGGAGGGGACCCCAAAGGTCCACTAGTCCAACCCCACTCCCTTGCAACACAGGAACCACAGCTGAAGTTCTCCAGCACGATTCCTGCTGAGATGAATGTGAGCAGAGAGTTTCCCAAGGGATGAGGCTGAGGGCCTTTTCCGCTGAGCAGAGAAACTGAAGAATCTCCACTGCCTACAGGCCAGGATCAGAGGCAGTTTTGCCTCTGGGTACCAGCTGCAGTGACAAACCTAGACAGCATCTTAAAAAGTAGAGACATCACCTTGCCAACAAAGGTCCGTATAGTAAAAGCTATGGTTTTCCCAGTAGTGATGTATGGAAGTGAGAGCTGGACCATAAAGAAGGCTTATCGCCGAAGAATTGATGCTTTTGAATTATGGTGCTGGAGGAGACTCTTGAGAGTCCCATGGACTGCAAGAAGATCCAACCTCTCCATTCCGAAGGAAATCAGCCCTGAGTGCTCACTGGAAGGACAGATCCTGAAGCTGAGGCTCCAAGACTTTGGCCACCTCAGGAGAAGAGAAGACTCCCTGGAAAAGACCCTGATGCTGGGAAAGATGGAGGGCACAAGGAGAAGGGGACTACAGAGGACGAGATGGTGGGACAGTGTTCTCGAAGTGACCAGCATGAGTTTCACCAAACTGCGAGAGGCAGTGGAAGACAGGAGTGCCTGGTGTGCTCTGGTCCAGAGGGTCACGAAGAGGCGGACACGACTAAATGACTAAACAACAGCCAGTTGGGAGTTGGGACTCAACAACAACCAGAGGGAGCAGCGCTAGAAGGGGACCCCTCCCTGCCTGCCTGGCTGTGGGGTTTCCCATGAGGGCATCTGTGGGGGTCCAATCTATGGGAACAGGAGGCTGGGCCAGCTAGGCCTTGCGTCTGCTCCTCTTAGCTATCTGTCTATTTATCTATCTATCCTCTTCCAGAGAAGCCAAGGTCTGTGATGCAGCAAGAAAGATGCCCCAGCATGTGACCCAGGGACGGAGCAAGTTCCGTCTCTGCAGTTTGTGACGTGGCAAGAACTCTGCCCATGCAACTGCCCATGTGCTACTTTGATGAGCTTTATCTTTCCCTGTCTCACACGCTGGGGCAAGGCGCTCTGCCTGCGCTGCTTCCTTCAGGCTGGCAAGGGACCCCAAGGATACAGGCCGGGGTCAATCACCATCACCACCATCGGCATCATCGTCGTCATCATCATCATCGTCGTCATCATCATCGTCGTCATCATCGTCGTCATCATCGTCGTCATCATCGTCGTCATCGTCGTCGTCATCATCGTCTTCGTCTTCGTCGTCGTCGTCGTCGTCTTTGTCATCATCATCGTCCTCGTCACGGTCGTCCAGTTCTTCAAGGGGGGGTGGCCTTGCAAGCTCTGCTGGCGTTTCCCCACTGGGGAGTCTGCCCAGTTCAACACCAGCCCCTGCCCCTTCTCCGTTTCCTAGCTGCCCCCCAGAGGCAGCCGGCCCATCACTGGCGACACGTCCCGCTTCGGACAGTGGCTTCCCAGTGGTTTCTCCACTCGCTGACTTTTCATCAGAGACGGGTTTCATCAGACCAGCGTCTTGCAGCTCCTCAGCCACAAGGCTATTCTGGGCCAGCTCCGCATCCTTTCTCACCTCAGCATTCTTCCCGGAGGCTTCTTTGCACTTGGGTGTGGCTTCCGTCTGGGCCCAGCGAGGGGCAGGAGATGCCCTTCCTGGTGTCTCTGAAGACAGAAAATATGAAGGGCATGCAGTTAGTTAACCTCCTCTCAGCTCCCACAGCGGCTGTTCCCAGTCCCCTGACATCCTCATAATGTGTGTGTGTGTCAGGGAAGTTTGGGCATACCGCACCCATCTGACTGGGTTGCCTCAGCCACTCTTGGCAGCTTCCAGCATACCAGAAACACAGTGAGAAATCAAGCTTTAAAAATTTCCCAATGCAGGGCTGCCTTAAAATATCTTCAGAAAGTCATGTAGTTGTTTATTTCATGTAGTTGTTTATCTGATGGGAGGGTTTTCCACAGGGAGGTTGCCACCACCAAGAAGGCCCTCTCCCTGGTTCCCTGCAACTTCACTTCCCGCAGTGAGGGAACCACCAGAAGGCCCTCGGAGCTGGACCTCAGTGTCTGGGTTGGATGATTGGGTTGAAGACACTCCTTCAATCCAACCTGGAGATTACCAGCACACAGACCATAGTGGTCAGGTTCTCCTGGTCCAGAAACGGCCAAAGCTGGGGAAAGGCACTCCTGGTCACTGAGGTCACCTGCACCTCTAGAGATGGATTTGATGAAACATGGAGCCTGTTCTTCTAGGGGAATACAACCCCGTTTGAAGGAGGCAGCTGACCAACTGCACACCCCCAGCACCTCCATCTTGCCAGGATTCAGGGTCACTTTGAGTTCAGAGACCAGTCCTAGAACAAAGGAACCTAAGAAGAGCCTGCTGGATCAGGCCAGTGGCCCATCTCACCAGCATCCTCTTCTCACAGTGGCCAACCCACAAGCAGGATCCAAGCATCAGAGCAGCTCCTTCCTCCTGCGGTTTCCAGCCACTGGAGAAGCATTGCTGTCTCCAACTGTGGAGCCATCTTGGCTTGGAGCCGTCGACAGCCCTCTACTCCTCCCTGAATTTGTCCAGTCCTCTTCTAAAGTCACCTAGCTTGGTCCCACCACTGCTTCCTGTGGGAGTGAGTTCCACAGTCTAACTCTGAGCTGTGTGAAGGAGGGCTTCCTTCCCTCTGTCCCAAATCTCCCAACCTTCAGCTTCACCTCTGATCTCATCTGCAGGACGTGCAGCAGTTTGGGCGAAGTGAGGGAGGCAACAACCTCCACCCTCCTGCCACAGGTGTGGCTCCCGTTTGTGACAACAAGGTGTGTGAGGCGAGGGAGGTGTACAGCTTTGGAGCTGTTGCTCCATGTGGGATGGGGCTGGTGCTCAGTGAGGAAGGGAGGCTGCAGGAGGGCTTGGTGCGGCCAGAGCCCCTTGACCACGCAGCAGAGTGGCTCGTGATGCACCAGACACCAAGGTCCAGGCAGGTAAGCATGAAGCTTCTTCCTTCTCTGTATCTTGGCCCCGGGCATCGTCGGGCATGAAGCAATCCCAGGAACTGAGGCAGTAATTAGCTCCCCAGCCATTTCTGTTTAGCTTGGATGGGCTCCAGCCACCGCATTCCTCCTCCTGTCTAGCCACAGAGAGTAACAGAATCTCTCCCACTGGGTAAAACTCTGCCAGGTTCTGCTCACTGATAGGAAGCAACTGGGCATGAGACAGGGGCATCAAAGTCTCTCCGTAGCCAAGTGCAGAATCGTAGAGTTGGAAGGGTCCTCAAGGTCCCCTACTTCTACTCCCAGCAATGCAGGAATCCTAGCTAAAGAATCAAAGAATCCTAGAGCTGGAAGGGACCCCAAGGATCATCTAGTCCAGCCCCCTGCAGTGCAGAATTTCAGCTAAAGAATCCCTGACAGAAGGCCACCCAACCTCTCTTTGGAAACCTCCAATGAAGGAGAGTCCACAACCTCCCCAAGACAGTCTGTTCCACTGTCAAACAGCTCTTACCGCCAGAAAGTTCTTCCCAATGTTTAGTCGGAATCTCCTTCAGATATTTGAAAACGGGACTCATATCACCTCTCAGTCTTTTATTCTCCAACTCCTTCCACTGTTCCTCTTATTGCATCTCACATGTTCACCTGCTTGTATTGATTTGTACTAGAGCAGCCTTTCTCAAGCTGTGGGTCCCCAGGTGTTGTCGAACTACAACTCCCATCACCCCTAGCTAGCAAGGCCAGAGCTCAGCGATGATGGGAGTTGTAGTCCAACAACATCTGGGGACCCACAGGTTGAGAACCACTGTACTAGAGGGTCTCACTCCCCTCCCCCCCATAATCATGCACCTCAGCACAATATCTCTGGCTTGCATCCCAAGTGGCCATCCAGCCCAAGTCCATTTGCTCTGTAGTTCTTTGCAGATTGTGGCCCCTGGAGAATGTGCCAGTTCCGGCCCACCTCAGCCCCTGGGTCCCCTTTGCTCCTCTCTCCTCAGCCTCCATGCAACAACCAGGCTCCCATTTTTCTCTGTGAAGCCAGTTCTGCCCTCAGAGCCCCAGGGAGGGGATGCTCAGCATCCGTCCAATTCAGCTTCTCGTTTTTCAGTCTTGACTTTGGCTCTCTCTCACACACACACATTCCTGCATCGGTCTGCAAGTTTTGTTTCAGAAATTCTGCACAAAACTGAATGTCTGCATTTCAAGCATATTTCTTATAAGATACAGATTTTGTATACACATTTCTGCAAGCAGTTTCCCCTAACATAATGTCCTTTGTATATTCATGTTCAGAGGACTGGACTAGACAATTTTCTGAGTACTTTCCAACTCGACACTTCTATGATTCTATAAATTTTTGGGTTGGGGTACTGCATCACCGAATTCAGAGATGTGACTTTTGGAGGGCAGGGCCATTTCAGTTCACAGAATGGTTAGGGAAATGTGAGCTATGCAATGCTGTGGATTCACTTTCCTGCTGCAGAAGCTGAGCAGCTCATTCTGAGCCCTGCAGTTCCCTCCGGCTACTCTTCCTTCCCATCCCAAAATTCCCACCCACCCACTGCCCAATTCCAAATTTGAAACCTGCCTTTGACATGCAAGTCCCAGAACATGCAAGTCCTCATTGCAAAACCATTTCCTGATTTCCTCCACCAGAAAAAGAAATCCCACATCCTTTCCTTGCCTGGATGGTCCCAGCCCATGAGGCCGCTGGCTTTGCATCCCAACAACTGCCTCTCCTTACCTGTGTGCGGTGCAGCCAGCAGGGCAGTCCAGAGGACCAAGGACCCCACAAGGAGCAAGAGGCCACCCGACTTCATGGTGGCGCTGAGAGGCAGCTCCTTTGGACCAGGACTGAACTATGCTAGTTTATATACCCTCTCTGGGTGGAGCCGGAAATACTTTGCACGGTGACTTATGAGAACATCTCGTTGACAGCCAAATTCCATTTCCTAATATGCCACCCTGCCAACTACAGGGAACCTGCGTTTTACCTGTAACACAATCGCATCTATCAATGTTTTGACCTTGATTGCAAGGTTGCAACATTTCTATTTGCGGAGAGGATGGAATTCCTTGTGGATAAATATGTAATGCAAAGCCAGGTTTCTAACAGATTACCAACGCAAGCTGGATAGCTGAAAAGTACCCAGTATGACATATTTGGCACAGAATGAAGGAACTGGGGCCTTCCTGCCTTCCGTTGGTGGTGAGAAGTCTTTTGACAGGATAGGGTGGCCACTTACAAAGAAAGCTTCAAAAGGCTTGCTGTCTCAGACCAATTATTTTAACCCGGCTACATATAAGATCTTTAGTAAATGGACAGCTATCAAGACAGGTAGTTTTTAAAAGAGGAGCAAAACAAGGATGTTCTCTTTCTCCAGGAGAATACTCTTTCAGGTTTATTGGATTTTATTGTGCGAGCCAAAGGCCGTGGCAACATCCAAAGAAGGAAAGGAAAAGAAAAGGAAAGAAAGGAAAGGAAAGGAAAGGAAAGGAAAGGAAAGGAAAGGAAAGGAAAGGAAAGGAAAGGAAAGGACACACACACACAGCAGTTGCTACATATGCAGTAAAACCACGGTCAAATCCACCAAAATTTCTTATTACACAGAATAAAAAGTAATTCTCAAATAAAATGTGCAAATTAGATCTCGGAGTCCCCTTTGCAACTGACTGCTAGCTCATCCCATTCTTTCTTCCTAATCTTCCTAGCTGCCAAAGCACAGAGAACCATGTTATAAGTCACAGAGTCATCAGTAACAGCAGCCATTTCACCTTCTCTGCCCTGGTTAGATTTCTTGGGTTTGTATATAGTAGACATTGTAGTAGGTAAGAATACTCTTAAATGGGTATCTGAAGATGTTTGCTATTGCAGTAAGGTTGGGTTGGACCTACCGAGGTGCTATAGAAGTAAACAATGAACAAAGGATACAAAAGATAAGTTCCCCATTTATACTGAAGATGTTCTGTTTTCTTATGATGATGATGATGATGATGATACCCATCGGACGAGGTTGCCCCGGCCACTATTGGCGGCTTCCAACAAATTAAAACAGGATATCGTTAAGCAGAAAGATCAATCAAAAATTAAGAGAATCTAGCAGGGTTAGGAGATATAAAATTAACAAAGGAAAACCAGAGCTGCTCAGTATTGATATAGACTAGAACATTAAAGAAGAAAATAAGATGAGTGAGGAAAGTACGATAAGTATAGAAGTATTGGATAATTTTGGTAATCTCTCTAAGGGTGCTAAACATATCTTTTATTGCTGCTCTTATTGCTGCCTACATTTAAAAAAATATTGTGTGTGACCTTAATTTGTTTTATTCTTTCTTCATAGCCACCTTGAAAAGCCTAACAACAAAGGGACACGACAAAGGGATGGTATCCGCAATATACAAAATACTACTCCAAAATCCTACAAACCCCCTATATGTAATCAAAAAAGAATGGGAAGACAACATAGGCTATGAGATTAACCCACTCAGTGGACTTGAATGTGGTCTAAACCCCACCTTTAAATCCATATCAACGAAAAGAAAAGAACTCACTTTGAAACTCACTCACAGATGGTACCTAACACCAAGGAAATAAGCGCTAATACGCCCAGGAACCTCACCAAAATGCTGGAGAGGGTGCACCTCCGCAGACACAAACCTCCACATGTGGTGGGAGTGCCCCAAAATCCAACTATTCTGGACAACAGCCATACAAGACATATGCAAAATAACTAAGCAAGTATTAGGAATCACCTCAGAACTGGCCCTACTAAACACATTCCAAGACAATAATGCCCACTCACATCACAAAGAACTCATAACCCACCTACTCTCAGCAGCCAGAAACATCATAAGCAGACACTGGAGAGACCTGTCAGGAGTAAGCACGGACCAATGGTACCAAATAGTATGGGAAACAGCCTTAGTAGAAAAACTAACCAATAAACTGAAACCGACACGGGGACAAATAGAAGACGATGCCTTCAGCCCAGTATGGCTCCCCTTTATCACATACACAGCCCAACAAGCCAATCCTCCAACAGCATATGAATCAATCTGCCTAACCTGATTTAAAAACACCCACCACCCCACTCACACATGAAAAAAAGTTCACCACAACTAATCACAAACAAGCAACTACACCCATGGCCAACCCCAACCTCTCTCACTCACAAGCGAGTAGTAAAGAGAACCCACACAAGCGATGCTCACGCAAAACCCCACGCATACATTAAGTAGAAACATCGCCCCCTCCATCTCTTCCCCCTTTTCTTCCTAATGTAACACTAATGTCTCAACAAATGAAACTGACCTGTAGAAAATGTTACCTGAAAAAAGAGACACTGCACATGCTTTTGTAAACCAATAAATCTTTAATAAAAAATACATTTTAAAAAGCAAACAAACTATGGGATGCATGGATAATTTTTTTCCCTTTTGTCTGCCCCAAATTTTTCAACGCTCTGCTTCATGATTTGTCCACAAGTTCTTAGTGCCAGGAGAGAGAGAGAGAGAGAGAGAGAGAGAGAGAGAGAGAGAGAGAGAGAGAGAGAAACTTTTATCGGTCCGCTTTCCCCATGCCAGGCTTCATTTTATAAACTTCTATCATGTAAAAACAACAGGAGTGGACGTTTTAAAGAAGAGGATTAATCTAGGGGTGTATGTAGACCAGCAGCCAGCATGTTGTGCACATAGAATGAAAGAAGAAAGAATAACAACATGAGAAGGATTTTTAAAACCCATGTGGACATGGCAAAGACGAGTTCAAGGGGTGAAATGGACGTGAAAGAATAAACTCCCTATTTGGGCATCTTGAAATATTATATGTTAAATAGAATTGCGGGCAGGATTCAGTTTTGAGCAACGGTTGGTGGTGGATTTGTTGGCAGGTGAAAGAAGGACTATGGCAAGAAACAGAGGGTGTTTTCTGGAAGCATAAACTGTGGGATCCATAGAGGAAATTGTGGGATTTCCTCTTCATGTGTAAATCAAGGCAGGGAGAGGAAGACTGTAGTTTTGTTGTTGTTGTTTAGTCATTTAGTCGTGTCCGACTCTTCGTGACCCCCTGGACCAGAGCACACCAGACCCTCCTGTCTTCCACTGCCTCCCGCAGTTTGGTCAAACTCATGCTGGTAGCTTCGAGAACACTGTCCCACCATCTCGTCCTCCGTCGTCCCCTTCTCCTTGTGCCCTCCATCTTTCCCAACATCAAGGTCTTTTCCAGGGAGTCTTCTCTTCTCATGAGGTGGCCAAAGTCTTGGAGCCTCAGCTTCAGGATCTGTCCTTCCAGTGAGCACTCAGGGCTGATTTCCTTCAGAATGGAGAGGTTGGGTCTTCTTGCAGTCCATGGGACTCTCAAGAGTCTCCTCCAGCACCAAAATTCAAAAGCATCCATTCTTCGGCGATCAGCCTTCTTTATGGTCCAGCTCTCACTTCCATACATCACTGCTGGGAAAACCAGAGCTTTAACAGACTGTAGTTAGAAGTGATAATATTCTAGGGAGAAGAAAGCCACGTGGAGACTGGCTTTCTGAAGTTCCACTGGAGCTTTAACCCAGTTCGTGTACATGGCTGGTTTGGTCTCCCTGTAAGGGGTGATGCAGCTGCAGGTCCCTTCCTAATCTAAAATACTATGATTCTAACTTTACAACATCTATATTTTATATATTTTTGCATGATGTGGGGAGATTTGTTTCAAGGCAGTCCTGAGAAGCAAGGATTTGTTGGATGCCAACAGGAAGAGCCCAGATCAGGCAGTTCCCAGGGGCTTCACAACTAGAATCCATAGAATCATAGGCTTGGAAGAGTTGGAAGAGACCCCAAGAATCATCTGGTAGTCCAACCCACTGGATCCGCTTCCTCCTGGGAACCAGCAGCTGATCCAGCGATATTCCAGAGGAAGCGAGCTTTGCATAGCTTTGGGACCTCTAGAGATTATGTTCCTCATGTGTTTGAAGGAGCCCCAAAAGAGAATTCCTACATGTTTTCCCCTTCACAGACTCCATATCTAGCAGCACCAGGTGGGATTCTTGCATGAAGTCTTCCATGGTGTATTCTCACCCCAGGAAACTCCCCATTTCCAGGCCTGTCCAGCTCCTTCCGCCAAGATAGCATAACTATAACTGGTAGCACTAGAAATGTCATCTCTGGAAATACCCTGCCCATTGTTTTCATCCGGTACATTCCTGGATTTAGCCACATCCTGTGCCAGTGAGTTCCACCTGCTAGTAACATGTGCTATGGATTTTTCCACTCTTGTGTTGCACACTGAGTCATCCACACCAGCGCAGAAAGCAGTGGGTCATAGAAGCACAAAGTTGGTCTAGTTTCTCCCTAGGCAAGTGCAGAATCGCAGAGCTGGAAGGGTCTTCGAGGTCCCCTACTTCGACCCCCAGCAATACAGATGAGCTGAGAGTTAAGAAGGGCATGTATAAGAAATGGAAGAAAGGGGAAATCACTAAGGAAGAATATACACGAGTAGCCAACAGTTGCACGGGGAAAGTCAGGCTGGCTAAAGCTCAGAATGAGCTCAGGCTTGCAAGAGGTTAAAAATAATAATAAATGGTTTCTTTGGCTATATCTGAAGTAAGAGGAAGAACAAGCAAGTGGTAGGTCCTCTGTGTGGGGAAGACAGAGAAATGCTCTTGGGTGACAGAGAAAAGGTGGAACTACTCAACACCTACTTTGCCTCTGTTTTTACCCCAAAGGAAGGTGATGTTCAACCTGGTGATAACTGAATAAACGATTTAAGGAGGGAGCTGCAGCCCAGGATAGGAAAAGAGGTAGTAAAGGAACACCTGGATGCTTTAAATGAATTCAGATCTCCAGGGCCTGATGAGCTGCATCCAAGGGTGTACTAAAGGACCTTGCGGAAGTAATCGCAGAGCCCCAGACACCATGAGAACATGCTCCCACACTGGGCATCCGACGTGCGTGTGTGTGTGTGTGTGTGTGTGTGTGTGTAAAGGCAGTCTACATAAACCCATTCAACAAACAAATACATTATTGGAGGTTGCCAATTTCTCAGGTTGTTTCCCAATCTCATTTAGGGTGATCTGGAATGTTCACCCCCATTTCTCTAGGGATAATTGGTTCCTTGTGGGATCAAGTGTTTGATCTGCCAGACAGCCCATTTTGGCCACTGTCTCAAAGGCCTCTTTCAGCACCCTGTGATAGGGAAGCGCAACAGAGCAGGTTCCCCATCAGTTCCCTTCCTACCTGGCTGTTATCTCACCACATGCTTGCCTTTCAGGCCACCTAGAGAGCAGTTAACTGGCTGTGAAATATCTGGGCTGGGAGCAGTGCCAAAGTCCCATTACAGTAATTGCTGTAGCTTTTCAAGTGCTGCACCTTCTTCACATCCAGCCCAACAATGGCGGCAACATCAAGCCCAGTTCCCTACGCAGAGAGTCAGGCGGAGAAAAACAAAGCGGCAAGCAGGAGGAACAGTGTGGTGTTCTTTTGTTTTTGTTTTTAACATCCAGCATAGGCTTTGCTCAGGGCTGTCATGGCTTCTAGGTGACAGGTGATGTCAGCAAACCTAACAATGGGACTGTGCAAGAAAAGCTCTTGCATTGCTCTTATCCTAGCTCTCCAAGATTTCGCAGGTGAAAATATCGAGACCTGAATATTTCTGCCAGCGCTTCATGATCGTATGCAAAGTGTTTTCATTCATGTGCACTTGATGCAAGAGACATCTTTCCCCACGCCCAGACTTGAATGGCGTGTCACCTGCCTACGGGAGGCAAAACACCCTCACAAACGCTAGGCCCTCCAAGTGTACCACTTTCCCGGGGACAGTCCCAGAATTACAGAAGCCGTCCCAGTTTCTGATTTGATCCCAGAATGTCCCCGTTTTCCTTTTTCCTCCCTTCCACATCTCAGAGAGCAATTAAAAGTGATGGAGACATCAGCCCCAGCCTCAGCCCCGGTCCTTTTTGGAAACAGGAGCCTTTGCTTTGTCTGTGTGTGTCCCTATTTTCCGGGGACAGTCCCGGATTTACAGAAGCTGTCCTGGTTTCTGATTTGATCCCAGAATGTCCCACTTTTCCTTAGGAGGTCCCTGTTTTCATCGGAGAAATGCTGGAGGGTTTGGATACGTCCTTTGCCAGCCACAGTGTGGGTCCGAGAGACATGAAAAGGGTGGGGTAATGCTAAGTTCATAAAAATGTGTAGCAAATACATTTCTGGAACTTTGTGTGAGAGTTGGAGGGGAATAGGAAAAGAGTAAGCACTTCTTTCCTCTCCCACCCCGTTCCTCTCTCAGCTGCAAATTGCCCCAGACCCGTCCTGCTTTGCCTAGACCTGCAGGAATGTGTGTATCTTACAAACAATATAATTTATCGTGTGCATGAATCTGGCAGACACAAAGAGCCCTTGCGGCACTGCTTTGCTTAAAGCAGCCTTGCAGGTTTATTACACACACTAGATTTTCAGGGGGTGGGCAGGACTTTTGTTGGTATGTCAAATATACTTCTAGCCCCTGATGGTGACTTTCTAGAGATCTAGCATCCCTGTGTATGCCAGCAGTATTTTGCTCTCAACATTCTTGTAAACAAAATCTGCCCTTTTCCCCTTACATAGGTTCCCTATTGGTAGGAGAAAATAACAAAGGCCAACCAGAGAATACTGAGAAGCAAAGCAGCCAGTAAGCCTGATCTTTATTGATCTGTTGCAACAGGGTGCTCACTCACCACACGCAGGAAAGGAGGAGGAACCCTGAAACAAAGGTGTGCCTGCCCTTATATAGACATTTTAAATTCCCTGCCCTGGAGCTCAAGACCCCTCCATACACCATACATACATCAGAGAAGGGGTGTAACCCAAGACCACCCCTCCAGATACATCATACCTACATCACAGAAAAGGTGGTCTACAACAGAAATTTGAATGTTGTTGTTTTTCCTGTCTGCCAGGTTATCTGATAATGCCTTATCTGATTGCCTTTCCTGGTAGTCTGGCCATTCCTTTGAGATGGTGATTTCCCAATTCCTATAACTAGGAAGGTTTTTTCACCTCCTCCCTCCTTGCAGAGAATCATTTGGTCAGCTTGGGAGTCAAAATGGTTTCAGGACTGTCTTCCTGTGCTGCTCTAGACATGTGGTTTGCTTGGTACGTTTATGAACATTTATTACATATCTAAGACCTTAAAGTTCTTATAACAACATCTTTCTCAAAAGCCAGAATAGTAAATAGGGATTGCCCCGTCAACAGAAACAGCTGGAGCATATGCAAGTCAGCCCACGCCAAACACTGGGTGCTGAGGTTTGGGGGAAATAACTGGTTGCAATTCTTTGCAGTATTCTTACACTTTGGTTGAATACAGGCGCTTCAGTTCCTTCCACCCAAAAGGATTCCGGGGGGTGGGGCGGCTACAAAGCACATGTGGTCTAGAATACTGGGCTTGTGAACCTTGAGCTGGAGGACCACAGGTTAACCACCCGACCTTAGAGAGTCCCTGGTTCAGGAACAGAACATGGCATTTCCTTCTTCCTTAATGCCTATGATTTGCCTTAGCAACAAACTGCACAGCCTGTGAAGAACCACCTGCTTTCCTCTAAGGCAGGGGTCAGCAACCTTTTTCAGCCGTGGGCCAGTCCACCATCCCTCAGACCATGTGGTGGGCCAGATTATATATTGGGGGGGGGGGGAATGACCAAATTCCTATGCCCCGCAAATAACCCAGAGATGCATTTTAAATAAAAGCACATATTCTACTCATGTAAAAACACCAGGCAGGCCCCACAAATAGCCCAGAGATGAATTTCAAATAAAAGGACACATTCTACTCATGTAAAAACACGCTGATTCCCAGACCGTCCAGAGAAGGCGATTGGGCTGCATCCGGCCCCAGGGCCTTAGGTTGCCTACCCCTGCTCTAAGGAACTGAGCACCATGGCATGCAAGTCCAGCCTGGCTTTCAGCACCGCACAGTTCCTTGTAGGACACTCAGCACCAGCACCAGCGCCCAATCCAGAGGAGCACTGAGTTTAACAGCAGGAAAGGGTCACTGGTGCTTATTTATTTGTAACAGTTACGCCCAGTCTCGTTCCTGTTGATCAAGGTGGTTCCCAGCAGCACGAGGTCAGACTCAGCGACAGCCACGCTTCTGCCTGTCCCATGCCGAGAAAGGTCAGAGAGGTTTTTGGTTTCTCCTGCTGCTTTTCCAGGGGAAACTCACACTTTACCACTGAATCGGAGCAAGCATTGATCCGCAGAAAACCCCACTGGTGTTTGCTTCGCAGTAAGCAGCATGTTCGAATCCCCACAACGGGCTGAGCTCCTGTTGCTCGGTCCCTGCTCCTGCCAACCTAGCAGTTCGAAAGCACGTCAAAGTGCAAGTAGATAAATAGGTACCACTCCGGAGGCAAGGTAAATGGCGTTTCCGTGCACTGCTCTGGTTCGCCAGAAGCGGCTTCGTCATGCTGGCCACATGACCCAGAAGCTGTACGCCGTCTCCCTTGGCCAGTAAAGCGAGATGAGCACCGCAACCCCACGACTGGACCTAATGGTCAGGGGTCTCTTTACCTTTACATTTTTACAGTCTGCCCCAGGTCCCTTCTAATGCTTGAGATCCTGTATCTGTGGGGGTTGAATGGACAAGATTGCCCAACTAGTCCCTTTGTTTAGGTAATGGCTGTGGCTGACTAGCTAGGTACCATACCTCAATTAGCATAGCCAAAGAAGTTGCTCTGTACCAGAGGGCAAATGGCTGGGCCTTGCCTCCACCCCCTCACCTCCCTGTTAGGTAGGAGAACAATGGCCAGGGTGGTGTGAGAGAGCTGGGCTGGAAGGAAAGCTGGGAGATGGAGACCAAGAGACCTGCTTGCTTTGTGCAGGATCCAAAGCGGTGACTGGTAGAGAAGCAAGATCTCCTGGGGAGTCGATGCTGTGAGCTCCTCCATCCTATGCTCAGGTTGTATATCTGTGCAAGTAAATCCATATACAGGTAAAACTCAAAAAATTAGAATATCGTGGAAAAGTTCCTTGATTTCTGTAATTCAACTTGAAAGGTGAAACTAATATATGAGATAGACTCGTGACATGCAAAGCGAGATATGTCAAGCCTTGATTTGTTATCATTGCAATGATCATGGCGTACAGCTGATGAAAACCCCAAATTAACAATCTCAGAAAATGAGAATATTCAAGGAAATCAGCAAAACAAGAACTGCAAATCGAGCAAGATTGGACCTCTGAGAAGTAGAAGCATATCTCACGTTGCATGAGTCGATCTCATATATTAGTTTCACCTTTTAAGTTGAATTACTGAAATAACGGAACTTTTCCACAATATTCTAATTTTCCGAGTTTCACCTGTATTCTAAAGAATCAGTCTCCTTTCCTGCACCGTACCCAAAATAACTGGTTGTGCCAGGACTTTGTTGAACAGGCACTATATAAATGATGTAAACAAAGAAATCACAGACACCCAAACCTTTCAGAACATGCAAAACCTAGACACAGAGCACATCAAAACCCAGGCTTCGTCCTGGCATGAAACAAAGGTTCCTGCATTGCAGAGGTTGGACTAGATGATCCTTGGGTCCCTTCCAACCCTACAGTTCTAGGATTCTAAGGACGCAAAGACACGTCTGGAGAGCTGGAGGGCGAGGAGCTGCTGGAGGCGGTTTCTGACGTGAGCCTGCTGCTTCCTGCCCTCGTTTATCCCTCACAAGGCTTGCAACCTTTGGGCGCCACATGTCAAATTAAATCCATCTCACATTCTTCCCGCAAGGACAAAAGGCACCGACTGCTAAAATGCAGAACAATGTCACGTAAGCAAATTGTACAATATGCAGGGCAGAAAGAGCTTCCGGCCCAGTTATGTCTGTTTCTGCCATTTCATAACAGAAACGCTTCGTTGAAACTTGGGGGGGGGGGTTAAAGCAAATTTGATGTCAGTATTCACAGATGTCGTATTAATGTCCATTTTTGATGCTGAAAGACAATGGGTTGTTGTTAACTGTTATAAGAAAAAACTGCTCCTTTTCCCTTGTGGGAAAGAGCCCATATAGAGTCCTTTTGTAGGTCCCCTATCAGTAGGAGAAAATAACAGAGGCCAACCAGAGAATATTGAGAATATTGAGAAGCAGCTAGTAAGCCTGATCTTTATTGATCTGTTGCAACAGGGTCCTCACTCACCGCACGCAGGAGGGAGGAAGAACCCAGGACAATGGCGCGCAAGGCCTTATATAGATATTTTAAATTCCCTGTAGATCAAGACCACCCCCAGAAACATCATACATACATCACAGAAGGGGTGTAGCTCAAGACCACCCCTCCATACATCATACCTACATCACAGAAAGGGCGGTTTACAGCAGAAATCTGAGCGCTTTCTTTACCTCCTGCCTGCCAGGTTACCTGTTTAATGGTCACTTGATTGGATTGCCTGGGGAGCCTGGCCAGTCTTTTGTAATGATAAATACTTAGTTCCTGAGCCAGGTCACAGCCTCACACCCTATTCATATCTTAAGACAGGATTTGTGAATGAAAAGACAATGGGGAGGCTTTTCCATTTTCCTTGGACCTTGCAGAGAAAACATTTGCTCAGTTTGGGAAACAAAAAGGTTTCAGGTCGGTCTTCCTGTGCTGATCTTGGCTGGTACACTTATGAACATTTAACATATATCTAAGACCTCTAAATTCCTATCACATAACTGCTTGTTACTAAGAGCACACTTACTTAAATTAATGGTCATGGCTAACTTTGGCCCATTAATTTCAGTGGGCTTAACAATCATATACCCTATGCAGGAAGGGTGGTTCTGTAATGGACAGGCCAAATCATGGGGGGTGCGGGGGCAGGTGCCCTCCTACCCAGAAGGCTGATGGGGTCTCCTCCCCCCTCCTTTTTGAAGATGGAGACAACATTTGCCCACCTCCAGCCATAGGGACATCTGAAAGGGTCCAGTTCTGGACACTGCAATTTAAGGAGGATGTGGCTAGGCTAGAAGGTGGGCAGAGGAGGGTGACTGAGATGGTCAAGGGTTTGAGAATCAGCCCTTAGGAGGAGCGGGTGAGGGAGTTGGGCATGTTTAGCCTGGAAAAGGGGAGAGTGATGGGTGACTTGACAGCCAAATTCAAATATATGAAGGGCCATCCCATAGAAGATGGATGTTATGTACTGAGTTGAATAGGATCCAAAATGCAGCAGTCTGATTGGTCCTAAAACAATAGGATTCAGAATGCAGCAGTCTGATTGGTCCTAGAACAATAGGACCCAGAATGCAGCAGTCTGATTGGTCCACAGGAGCCACCCAATCCAGCTCCAGGTGGAAGTGAATCCACAACCTGATTGGCCTACAGGTGAATCTCGGAATTAGCCAATCACGTGGGGCCCATTGTCTAAATAATGTATATAAATCAGACATTCTGGGGGAACTTCCATTCCTCCTCACCACTATGAGCTGAATAAAGAGCACGAAATCCACTCTCGACTCCGAGTATATATCAATGGAGCAAGCTTGTTTTCTCCTACTCTTCGAGTCACAAGAAAGGAGATTGTGACTAAACCTTAAGGGAAACTGTCTGTCCTGGCCATCTGTCCTGGCCATGCTTTAGCTCAGATTCCTGCACTGCAGGATACCACTGAGCTGGACTGGATGACCTCCGGGGGTCCCTTCCGCCTCCACAACTAGGACTCCATGGGAAGCAGAGTGATGCTGTGCGTCTGACAGTTCTTGCTGGCATCTGTGCATCTCGGGAGCCAATGGAGGAGGGCACCTTCTGGGGTGAAGTCAAATCCTTAGGCAGTTGTGGCGCCTGCTGTGGCTATGGAAACTGATACGGGAGAGACATGTTTTGCTGCAGCCGGGGCAGAGGATGGCATCCTGTTGGGCTGCTGCAGATGCCACCATGGCATTCCTTCTCTCCATGCTCCTCCCAGTGGCCATTCCTCCTCTGCTCACTGCTGCAGACGCACGAGCAGACAGTCCACACCTACCATTCTCTGAGAAGTGAAGACCGTCTTGCTGTGCCCTCTGCCAGGGATGCTTCAGCTGAGATTGCTGCAATAATAATAATAATAATAATAATAATTACAGTGGTTCCGGAGTGTTAACAGAAAAATCCGAGGGCTCCCTTGGACAAAAAACAAAGACACCAACCAGGATAACTTGGAGCAAAACAGCAGCCTGTAGGCTTGGCCTTTACTGAACTGTTGCAACAGGGTGTTCCCCTCACTTGCAGGAGAGAGGAAAGACACAGAAAAAATGATGTGCAAGACCTTATGAAAACTTTTGAAATTCCCATCCTCTAGGTCAAGCCCACCCCCAGAAACATCATGCATACATTACAGAAAGGAGGGGTTGAGGGAGGAGTTGTGGTGGTAACCTGAGTGTCCTGTCACCTGGCCGGTGTCCCTTCTCCCCCTCCCCATGAGTCATTTTCAGAAGACAAAAGGTAGTCACAGTTTCCTGCCCCCTGAGGGGGAATCCAATCACTGTTCTTTTGTTATAGTCCTGTTGAATCCACTCCTGTATGCAAGTTCTTTGTGATCTTGATGGTCTTCTGTCTAGGACCATCAGGGTTGGCATAGCAACTGGGCAGGGCTCCTGTGGATGTGCTGGTATGCTCAAGGGATTATGGCTGCCCTGTATCAAACCTTCCCCATTTTGTAGTCCTTCCTTCATGGAGTAAAATAAAAGTGGAACAGTGCAAATCCGATGTATGGTTGCTTTTCTATTAATTTATAACAGAAGCATAGCGTATGTAGTGTGTAAGTGTGTGTGAAGTTTGTATAAACTGAATGATTGGGGCAGGTTTCCTGCAACAGGAGGTCCGTACTTAACCTGAATCTGTTCTTAACGTGAAGCACCACTTTAGCTAATGGGGCCTCCCGCTGCAGCTGCACAATGTCTGTTCTCATCCTGAAGCAAAGTTCTTAACCCAAGGTACTATTTCTGGGTTAGCGGAGTCTGTAACCTGAAGCGTCTTGTTGCAGGAAACCCGCCCCCCCCCCCATCATTCAGTTTGTACAAACATGACACACATACATTCACACACGACATATGTGACGCTTGTTATAAATTAATAGAAAATCAGCCGTACATCGGATCTGTACCGTTGCACTTATATCTTACACCATGAAGGCAGGACTATGAAAGGGGGGAGACTTGACACAAGGCAGCCAACACGTCTGCAGGGAGCCCTACCCAGTTGGTATGCCAACCTTGATGGACAGAGGTTCATTCCACTCACAAAGGACCTCCATATGGAAGTGGATTCAGTAGGGACTGAAACAAAGAACAGTGACCAGCCCTTCCCTCTGGGGGCCGGAAACTGCAAACTCCTCTTTGTCCTCAGAAATGTAATCATGGGGAGGGGGAAAGGAGGAACCGGCCAAGTGACAAGACACTCAGGTTACCACCACAACTCCTCCCTGAAGCCCTCCTCTTTGTGATGTGTCAATGATGTAGTCATGATGTAGTCTTAGGGGTGTAGCCCGGAGGATTGTTGTTATTTAGTCGTTTAGTCATGTCTGACTCTTCGTGACCCCCTAGACCAGAGCACGCCAGGCCCTCCTGTCTTCCACTGCCTCCTGCAGTTTGGTCAGACTCATGTTTGTAGCTTCGAAGACACTATCCCACCATCTCGTCCTCTGTCGTCTCCTTGTGCCCTCCATCTTTCCCAGCATCAGGGTCTTTTCCAGGGAGTTTTCTCTTCTCATGAGGGGGCCAAAGTCTTGGAGCCTCAGCTTCAGGATCTGTCCTTCCAGTGAGCACTCAGGGCTGATTCCTTCAGAATGGAGAGGTTGGATCTTCTTGCAGTCCATGGGACTCTCAAGAGTCTCCTCCAGCACCATAATTCAAAAGCATCCATTCTTCGGCGATCAGCCTTCTTTATGGTCCAGCTCTCACTTCCATACACCAGTACTAATGAAGGGGCCATTAGAATGGGAAAACCAGTAACCCGAGGTACCACTGTATTATTATTTATTTATACCCCACCCATCTGGCTGGGTTGCCACTCTGGGCGGCTTCCAGCAAAATATTAAAATACAATAACATCAAATATTAAAGCAATTCACCAAATGTTAAAAGCTTCCCTAAACAAGCCAGGGGGTGGGACTAGATGGCCTCTGGGGGTCCCTTCCGGCTTCCAACTCCAGAGAAGCAAATAAAAGTATTCCCCTGGAGGTGAGCGGGGTGGCTCTGGGCGGGGAGGCGCTCTGCCCATGCTCAGGAGCGCCCCGTCTGCCTGCCCCCCTCCCCAATCGGGGCCTGGACGCCGTTGCCAAGGCGACGCCGCCGCGCTTCCTGGTTCCGGCGCCTGGCGATGACGCAGTTCCGGGCGCCTCTCCTGCTTCCCGCTTGCTTCTCCCTGGAGGATGGGGGCCGCCCGGGAGGCCGAGCAGCAGCCGGCGCCGGAGCCCGAGCGGGGCGACGAGGAGGACGAGGAGGACGAAGAGGCGGCGGCGGCGGGGCAGGAGGAGGCGGAGGAGGAGGCCGGGCCCGGGGGGTCGGGCGCCGCGGTGAGGGGAAGGGGAGGCCGGGGGGGGAGGGAGGGAGGGGACCCCATTCCCGGGGGGGGGGGAGAGGGAGACCCCCGACTGAGGCGCCTCTCGTCCCCCAGAGCCCCTGGAACATCATGATCAAGCACCGGCTGGTGCAGCGGAGGGGACGGAGGTCGCAGGTGATGACCAGGTGAGCGGGGGGGGGGAGGGGGAGGGGAAAGGGGGGTCAAGGGGAGAAGACCCCCCCCCCACAAACACACACAGTCCCCGATTTACGTATAGGCTAAACAAGGTTTAGCTTAGGGCCCCACGCTCTGGGGGCCCCCCCAAAAAATAATTAAAGGGGGGGAAATGGATATACATTTCCAAAATATAAGATAGAAAACAAAATAAAACCTACCTACAGCAACAGTGTTTTGTTGGCTCCTATGATGTAAGTCAGGCATAGGCAAGCTCGGCCCTCCAGATGTTTTGGGACTACAACTCCCATCATCCCTAGCTAACAGGACCTGTGGACAGGGTTGGTGGGAGTTGCAGTCCCAAAACATCTGGAGGGCCAAGTTTGCCTATGCCTGGTGTAAGTAATGGGCCCTGCCTGCTAGCCTGCTCGCTAAAATATCACATACAGTCATACCTTGGGTTGAATGTGCTTCAGGTTGAGCACTTTTGGGTTACACTCCGCGGCAACTCAGAAGTAATGGAGCACGTTACTTCTGGGTTTTGCCGCATGCGCAGACCGTCAAAATGACGCCACGCGCATGCGCGGAAGTGGCAAAAAGTGACACGCATAGACGCACCATCGCGTCTTACGTTCCATTCAGTATGCGAACGGGGCTCCGGAATGGATCCCGTTCGCATCCCAAGGAACCACTGTATTTTGTTATGTGGAAATGTCTTTAGATACCTGTTAGGTCCGTAAATGACCATATAGCATATATTCAACACAGAAAACAGTGACAATTTGTTGTTGACAAAGGACAGCTGGACATAGAAAGGGCCCCATTGCCTTCAGGAGCTGAGGGCCTCATCAAAGCTAAATCCGGCCCTGCACAAACCCCACATGCGACAGCGGCAGGAGGAGCCCCTCCTCCAGCACCTGCCCTTCGCTACCAGCTCCATCCCCCCTGGGCTGAGGATGCTCATCACCTGGAGGCAGAAGGGAGAACAAGAGAAAGACCTCTCTCTCTCTCTCTCTCTCTCTCTCTCTCACACACACACACACACACACACAGCATAGGAAGCTATGGGGCTGATTGGACCCAATAATCCTTTTCACTCTTTCTCTCTCTCTGTCTCTCACACGCGCACACACACAAATACACTGCAAGCAACCGAAGGCAATCCTCCAGGCTCTGGGCTCACCATCAAAAATGAATAAGCAAATTAGGAACCTGTTCACATGACACAAAAACTCTGCACATGCACTATGCAAAAGAAGGAAAGGTCATTATCCCGTCCTCCCCTCCTTTGCCTTGCCCTGCAGGTCAGATTAACAATGAAGCTGCAGGTGGGAAGGTTTGGGACAGGGAAAGCAAAGTCCTTCTTCACATGACGCAGTGTTGAACTGCAGGATTCACTCCTGCAGGAGGGTAGAGATGGCTGCCAAACCAGACGGTTTCAAATTATTACTATTATTAATTATTATTATTTAGATTTGTATGTCATCCTTCATCCATACATCTCAGGGAGGTTCACTGCATATAAATGCAAGGTGAAAACACAAAATACATAATAAAAAGAACAAAATAAACCACGTGCTTGGGAGTGATTAACAGAGGAGAGGCTATCATTGGCTACTAGCCAGCAACACTTCTGAATACCAGTTGCAGGAAACCACAGGAGGGGTGTGTTGCTCTTGTGCTCAGATCCTGCATGAGGGACCCCTCTAATGGGCACCTGGTTGGCCACTGTGAGAACAGGATGCTGGACTAGATGGGCCATGGGCCTGATCCAGCAGACGCTGCTTACGTTCTGCTGCAGAGCCCAGGGCTGGCCTGTGCCAGGGGTGTGCATGTGTTTGCTGGCTGCATCCGGCCATCTCTCGGTCCAGTTTCACAGACCCCGTGGTTTCCATGGACCTGCTCCGAGCCGTCCTGCAGCCTAGCATCAACGAAGAGATCCAGGCTGTCTTCAGCAAATACATGAAGGTAAGAACAGCAGAAAGGCCCGTGCTGGACCTGCCAGCCGGGCAGACCCTTCCCCCCATTCAACCCATTGGGGCTTCTGTGGGCAGCAGTGAGAGGGAGCTGCTGGCCCAGGTTTCAGCCACCTCGCAGTATGCCAAGTTGGGTGAAGCTTGGGAAGGGATGGGTGGCACTCTGAGGAGCAGCTAATTTGGTCTGCACCATCCCTGTCGTTCCCAAGTTCTTCCAGAAGGCCGCAGGGAACGTGCGGGAGAATGTCGGGGAGGACGTGGACACAGAGCAGCTCATCCAAGAGACGTGCCGGAGTTGCCTGGAACAGGTGGGTGCCTGAGGGTCTTCCTTGTTTCAGGAATGAGTGCCCCAGGGGGAAGGGCCTCTTCTAGGGGCAGAAAGCAACAGCAGCAGGTCTCAGGACCTCCCAGGATGAAGCCACCTCTGCCTAGCAGGATGCTACAGGGGGAGTGAGACATGTCGTCGCTGCTGATGACTTCTGGCCGTGACGGCGATGCGTCCGCAGGCAGTGATGCTTCCGAATAGCACTTCCTGGAAGGCCCAGGAGGGGAGAGTCCTGCCCTTGTGCTCAGACTCTGCTTGAGGGTTTCCCAGAAGTGCTTAGCCCTGAAAGAACAGGATGCTGCTGCGCTAGAGGGGACCTCTCTTGCCTGATCCAGCAGGGTACCTTCCTTTGTGCCAGACGCACCTCTGTGGAGTAGGAATTCCACAGCATTTCGAGGTTCCTGATTCCCCGCATGCTGCTGTTGTTAAAACTAGGGTCCTGATGTCCTTGTGCTCTGCTGGCAGAGGACCATGTGGGGTGTGTTGCATTCCACCCCAGTCTTTTTATTTATTCATTCTTTTCAGGTTTATGCATTGCACTAAATTTACAATCATTTTCACATTTCAAAACTTCATTTCCTTCCCCCTCTTGTTGCAATTCCTTAAATTTATTTTTAATATCTTCTACATATCCAAATTAACTTACCGTAATTTACTCATTTATTCATCTACTTTAAATATATTCTATTATAAAACTGCAGGTTATTACAACAATCCTGCCAATGTTCTTATCTATTTACCATTTATCTGTAAATATTCAATAAACCATTTCCATTCTTTTTTTAAAAAAAACTTGTTATCTTGATTTCTTATTTTTCCGTTAGGTTTTGTCATTTCTGCATATTCCATAAGTTTTTTGTATCCATTCTTCCTTTGCTGGGACTTCTGCTCCTTTCCATTTTGGGGCGAGTAACATTCTTGCCGCTGTAGTAGCATACATGAATAAGTTTCTATACAGTTTCAGTAGTTCTGGCCCTGTAATTCCCAAAAGACAAGCTTCTGGGGGTTTTTTACAATCATTATTTGAAACATCCTTTCCAATTCATTACATATCCTTTCCCAGTAAGCTTTAACCTTACTACAAGACCACCACATATGATTAAAACAACCTTCTTTCTCTTTACATTTCCACCATTTATTTGGTTTAGATTTATACATTTTTGCCAATTTACTCGGTGTTAGATACCATAGATATATATGTTTTTCATATAATTTTCTCTTAGAATATAACATGCTGTAACTTTTATATCCATATTCCACAATTGTTCCCATGCTGCCATATCTATATTATGACCAAGTGTTGCATTGCCCCACCAAACCACCTGCTGCTTCCCAGCGGCCATCCTCAGAAGCCTTGAAGCAGCTACAATTGGCAGTTGGCATATAATTCCTAGGATCTTAAGGGTTCCAGCACAGGGTGCTGAGCACAGACTGGGTGCCTCGGCCATCCCTGCTGCACTCCTGACCCAGTGTGGAGCCAGTGTGGACCCAGAGAGCCAGTGTGGTGTAGTGGTTCAGAGCGGTGGACTCGCAAATCTGGGGAACCGGGTTCGCGTCTCCGCTCCTCCACATGCAGCTGCTGGGTGACCTTGGGCCAGTCACACTTCTCTGAAGTCTCTCAGCCCCACTCACCTCACAGAGTGTTTGTTGTGGGGGAGGAAGGGAAAGGAGATGTGAGCCGCTTTGAGACTCCTTAAAGGGAGTGAAAGGCGGGATATCAAATCCAAACTCTTCTTCTTCTTCCTCTCCCTCCAGGCCAAGCTCCTCTTCTGCGACAGCAAGAAGTCTGCTGCCAGGCTGCCCCACGAAGTGCCAGCGATGAAGGTAGAAACCCTTTTCTCTCTTCTGCAAGGGATGGGGCTGGTGCTTTCTCGCGCGCGCCCGGGCGTGGGACCTTCAGGTGCCTCTGAGCAGTCATGGGCTATCAGCCCTGTGCCTCCTCCTGGGGAGGACTTTGGGAGCGCTGGCTCGGAGCAGAACTGCCCCAAAGGGCCCTGCTGGCCAAGGAGCGTCAGAGCGGGGAGAGACGAATGCTTCTCCCATTTCCAACGGAGCCTCTCTTCTCCCTGACCAGCGTGCCAAGCCGATGGAAGAGGAGATGAGCCAGCAGGGAAGCCCCATCCCCAGAAAGGTAGGAGACCCTGGGAGCTGTTAGAGAAGCAGCAGCGGCGGGGGGGGGGGGTCACTCTGGAGCTCAACTCCTGACCCTTCAAGATAGGCCAGGGGTGAGGGTCACCAGGCTTACGTCACCAGCCAGAGGGCCTTCTCGGTGGTGGCGCCTGCCCTGTGGAAGGTCCTTCCATCAGATGTCAAGGAAATAAGCAGCTATCTGACTTTTAAAAGTTACAGGTCCACCATAGTCGAAACAAAATAAAAAAAATCCTTCCAGTAGCACCTTAGAGACCAACTCAATTTGTTATTGGTATGAGCTTTCGTGTGCATGCAGGTATCTGAAGAAGTGTGCATGCACACGGAAGCTCATACCAATAACAAACTGAGTTGGTCTCTAAAGTGCTACTGGAAGGAATTTTTTTATTTTGTTTTGGCTTTTAAAAGACATCTGAAGGCGGCCCTGTTTTGGGAAGCTTTTAATGTCTGGCGTTTTATCACTTTAATTATTATTACCATTAATTCTGTTGGGAGCCGCCCAGAGTGGCTGGGGAAACCTAGCCAGATGGGCGGGGTATAAATAACATTATTATTATTATTATTCAGGCCCCTCCCTGTGCTGTGCTGCTTCTGTGGTTGTGGGCTGGGGGGAGGTCTGCTCCCAGTGGGGGCAAGGCTTGCACCACCAGGAGGAGCAACTGTTGGCCAGGAGACACTGTAATAAAAGATGTCCTTTTTCAGAGGAAAGGGCGGCCTCCAGGACAGAGCCAGGCAAACGACCGAGCGGCTCCAGTCGGGAGCACGTAAGTGTGGCGTCCAGCTGGGCTGAGGGGGGTCTATGCTGCAACCTCCATTTCCCCCTCCCACAGTGCTTTGGAGAGCCCCTGCTGAGACAAAGGCAGGAGTCAGTTCAGCAGCAGAGAGAGAAAAGCAGCCAAGCCTATCATAGGAAACAGTAGAAAAAAGACAGTCACAGAACCGAGAAATTACACAAAACAAATGAAATACCGTGAAAATCCCTGAAACAAGAAGTAATCGACTAGAATCATAGAATCATAGAATTGGAAGAGACTACAAGGGCCATCGAGTCCAACCCCCTGCCAAGCAGAAAACACCATCAGAGCACTCCTGACATATGGTTGTCAAGCCTCTGCTTAAAGACCTCCAAAGAAGGAGACTCCACCACACTCCTTGGCAGCAAATTCCACTGTCAAACAGCTCTTACTGTCAGGAAGTTCTTCCTAATGTTTAGGTGGAATCTTTTTTCTTGTCGTTTGGATCCATTGCTCCGTGTCCGCTTCTCTGGAGCAGCAGAAAACAACCTTTCTCCCTCCTCTATGTGACATCCTTTTATATATTTGATCATGGCTATCATATCACCCCTTAACCTCCTCTTCTCCAGGCTAAACATGCCCAGCTCCCTTAGCCGTTCCTCATAAGATACTAGAAATAGTATCTTATAGAATTAAACTAAATGACAAAAATCAAAAAGTTTAAGGAAAAAATTAGAAAAATCTAGAATTGAACAAAGTCTTAAACTTGCCATTTAGGTTTTCAAACCTTTTTTGTAAACTGTTTTAGAAACTGTACCTTTGAGTTCTCAATCCTTTATTACTGTGCTTTGCTTCACTTAGGTCGAGCTAGGATTATAATACTTCAGAATTTTTGGGAGTTTTACCCCCTTTCTTTGAATTTGGTCATTTAAGGCTTATGATTTCTCTTATTTCCTTTTGAGGAAACTGAATGGTTCAGTGAAACGAGGTTTGTAGCCGGCATCCCGTTAAGGCTTTGCTCAACTCTAGGTTTTTCTAATTTTTTCCTTAAACTTTTTGATTTTTGTTATTTAGTTTAATTCTATAAGATACAATTACTTCTTGTTTCAGGGATTTTCACGGTATTTCATTTGTTTTGTGTAAGCCTCCACAGGAAGCAGCCTTATCCTGAATCAGGCCATTGGTCCAGCTAGCTCAGTATTGCCGACACTGACTGGCAGCAGCTCTCGGAAGGCAGGAGGTCTCTCCCAGCCGTACCTGGAGATGCTGGGGGTTGATCCAGAGACCTTCGACCTGCAAGGCAGATGCTCTGTCACTGAGCTGCATCTCTTCCCCAAGCGTGATTGAGCCAGGAAGGGAAGGGAACAGGCCTTTCCAAACGAGGGCACTTCCTGCGGGTGGCGAGGCTCTGGCTTGGCTCATCTCTCGGGAGAAGGCACTGGAGAGACCAGCCCTGCAATTGATCCCGCTGGGCTTTGGGTAGGGCTGAGTCCCCTCAAAGCAGAGCGCCCGGCCCTTCCAGATTCACCTTTTGCCGCACGCTTCTCAGCTCCGATGCCTTCTCTCCTTTCAGGTGGAAAACCAAGTCCTGTGAGCCAGTGCAGAGGGATGGTCCCAAGGTAGGCTGTGCCCTGCAGCCCCCACCCCCTTGCTATGCAGAGTCTCCCGGGGCGGGGGGAGATGGGGGGACCTTCCTGCAGGCAGGGAGCTCTTCTGCCAGATCCAGTTCTACTGGATTTAACTTCCTTCCACAGGGCCTGTAAGACAAAGCTTTTCCACCTGGCTTTCCATTTGAACTTAGCCTGATCTTTATTCCCCTTCCTTCCCTCCCTCTCCCCTTTTTATGAAGATTACCTGCTCTGGGATCCCACAGCTAGTTCTCCCCTGGTCGTCTCGCTGGCCCAAATAGGACTAATTTAGCCAGCTAGCCCTGGTGATCATCTAATGTTTATTGGATGGATTTCCCCCCTAAATTGATTTTTTAATTCTGAATTGTTATTCACATTTTATACTGTTTTTTGTTGCATCAATTAAGTGTTTTAAATTTGTTGTTAGCTGCCCTGAGCCCAGCTTTCTGAACCAGGAAGGGTGGGGTATAAATAAAAATTTATTATTATTATTTTTACTGAACACCAGCTGTCAGGGACGGGGGGACACAGTGGCAAACGGCAAGGGAGGGCCGCTGTGTGCACATTACCACTAAGACTTCCCCAGAGTAAGACAGAGTCAGCAGCAAAACCTGAAGCGGGGATGTAGTGGGGGGAGGCATGAGCAAACTAACCTCTCTCCTTTTCCTCCTCCTGCTCCTGCTTTGCAGTGGAATCCCTCTCGGATCACAGACACCACTACCTTCGTCCTGGGATCAAGGGCCAACAAGTAAGCCTTTGCCAGGCCGGTGGGCACAGGGCTGGGGGGAAGACCAGGGGGATTTTTGCACACACGCCCCTTGGGAACAAGCAGAGCACTGAGCTGTTAACCACAGCCTGGTCAGTGCTTCTTTGAGGCGGGGGCTGAGGTGGCTTTAGGCCGGGGGGGTCCAGCTTCTTTTCAAAGAGGGCCAGATTTGATGAAGTGAACATGCGTGAGGGCCGACCAAAGTTGTGGAGCTTTTTTTAGGATTTTACCCCAGAAAATAAACTGCCACAGGCGCCGGGTTAAACCAGATTAGGCCCCCGAAACGGACTTTGGACATGCCTGCTTTAGGCATATGACTGGGCGGCAAGGATGGGGTGCAATTTACCAGGTGCAGAATTCTAAAAAAAACAAACCCTTTTTGTTCCTGATTCAGAGCCCTCGGGATGGGAGGAACCAGAGGCAGGCTCTACATCAAGCACCCCCACCTGTTCAAGGTCAGTCATTCGACCCCCCCTTGACTCTGCCCCTCAACATCCTCTGCCCTCGGACCACAGAGGAAGTGAGCTGGTGGCATTGTCAGAAAACACACATGTCAGATCTTGACAGGGCACACCTAGGTAACCAGGCGTGGTTTTCTTTCCCTGCCTATTACTGTCCTCTGGCTACTGAGTACAGTGGTACCTCTGGATGCGAACGGGATCCGTTCCAGAGCCCCGTTTGCATCCTGAGTAGAACATGAGACGTGTCTGCGCGGGTTGCGTTTTGCCACACATGCGCGTGACGTCATTTTGAGAGTCTGCGCATCCGCGAGTGACAAAACCCGGAAGTAACGCACTTCATTACTTCTGGGTCTCCGCAGAGCGTAACTTGAAAACGCTCAACCTGAAGCCCATTTAACCCGAGGTATGACTGTATTTGTGTTTTGTGCGCAGAGCTTTGAGTGATTGCGGTAGAACTCACTGATCTTCCCTGTGTGTGTACCTGTGTGTACATGAACCACTGACCCTAGTGTTTCCTTCCCCCCCCCCCACACACAACTCAGACCTCCTTTTCCACCCCTGAGCAACAGAGAGGTCTTAGAATGTGAGGAGACATTTGCACAGCAGACCCCGAGGGTGGTGGCACAACATCTCTCCGTTTTTCATAGAATCACAGAATGGTAGAGTTGGAAGGGATCTAGCCCAACCCCCTGCAGTGCAGGAACCACAGTTGTCAATATCCTCCTTAAATTGTGGTACCCAGAATGGGACACTCTATTCATTCAGGAGGTCTCTCACAGCCCAGCCTGCATTGCTTCATTGCAGTTTGTGTCGCCCGCATCCTCTCGACTTCTGTTTCTCTTCCAGTATGCAGCTGATGCTCAAGACAAGCACTGGCTGGCCGAACAGCAGCACATGAGGGCCACGGGGGGCAAAATGGTGAGCGTCCCAAAGCCTGAGGAAAGCAGAACTGAATGCACGCTGAACGGCACAACAGATTTAACGGCGTCTAGGGCCTCTGCCACTTCCTTTATGCAGTTTTCATAGAATTCGTAGTCAGAAGGGAACCCAAGGGTCATCCAGCCCAACCCCCTCCTGCAATGCAGCAACCACAGCTAAAGCATCACTGAGAGAGGACTGCACAACCTCTGCTTCTAAAACCTCTGATGAAGGAGAGCCCACCACCTCCTGGGGGAGTCCGTTCCCCTGTTGAACTGCTCTTGGCCTCAGACAGTTCTTCCAAATGTTTAGCTGGCATCTCCCTTCTTGTTGTTTGAATCCACCAGTTTGAATCCTCCCCTCTGGAGCAGCAGAAAACAAGCTTCTTTTGCAAGCCCCTGAGAGCCGTGTGGTGGGCCTGTCCTGCTGGGCTGGGCTGGGCTGGCTTCTCCTTTGCAGGGGGGGTTGCAAACTGCAGCCTTGCCGTAGCTAGCAGCTCCTCAGTCTCTCTCTCTCCTTCCCAAGGCGTATCTCCTCCTGGAAGAGGACATCCAGGATCTGGCTATGAGCGATGATTACCGGTGAGTTACAGAGCAGGCCCTGCTTGGGGTGCGGATTCTACCCTGTGCACAGCTGAGCTTTGTGTCCTGTGCAGGGTGTGTGAGTGTGCATGGACCCAGCCCCCCAAGTCTCGGAGGACCCACCCAAGTGCCTGTTTGGGAGGCAGGCAGGCTGGAGTCCTATTGTGTCCTAAGAGCTGCCCCCTCTTCACGGGGTCTTCCTCTCTCCTTCCTCCAGTTCTTCCATGGATCTGAAGATGGACGAACTGAAGCCCTTCACTCCTCCGCCATGGATGACTGCCAAGATGCGGAGGTTCATGGAGACCCTTCGCAGCGAAGGGAGCCGCCGCTGCCAGAGGGGACTCAGGACACATAGGGCCTCATCCTGTGCTCACCCACTTCCTCCTCGAGCCGCCGGGCAGTGATGGTCTTGCACTGCCCGCTGGGCTTCCTGAGGGCAGGCGAGAGAAGCCACCAGGTGCAGCCTGGTCATCCTTGGGCAGTGATGCAGCACTGGGCAGTGATGCAGGATCCTTCCCAGGGGCTCACCTGCTTCCCGTTTCTGTACTTTAATCGTCTTCTTGCTCTTAGGAATAGTTTGGAAATAAACACTTCCGCCTGACCCTGCTGTGTCTCTGTTGAAAGGCTGGGAGGGCACAGGGAAAAGGCCTGTCCATGAACGAAATGTGCAGCAAACAAGTCCATGGGGTGGTAAAGGTAAAGGGACCCCGACCATTAGGTCCAGTTGTGGCCGACTCTGGGGTTGTGGCGCTCATCTTGCTTTACTGGCCAAGGGAGCCGGCGTACAGCTTCCGGGTCATGTGGCCAGCAGGACTAAGCCGCTTCTGGCGAACCAGAGCAGCGCACGAAAACGCCGTTCACCTTCCCGCTGGAGCGGTACCTATTAATCTAGCTGCACTTTTACGAGCTTTCGAACTGCTAGGCTGGCAGGAGCTGGGACCAAGCAATGGGAGCTCACCCCGTCAAGGGGATTCGAACCGCCAACCTTCTGATCAGCAAGTCCTCAGCTCTGTGGTTTAACCCAGTGACACCCGTGTCCCCCCATGGGGTGGAGCTCCATGCAATAAGCCTCTTTTTTGATAATGTGGGGTTTCTCCAACAGCTCTCGGGAGGAGAAAAGCAGCAGAAGCTGCTGCCTTCTCGCTCTCTCTCTCCCGCTGAGCACGAGCTTTGCAAATTCCCATGTGGGTGGACACAGGAAGGAAGCAGGGAGGGGGAATCTGATGGGTAATAATAATATTTATTACTGTTTATTATTTCATAAATTTTATACAGTGCTCGCTTGTAAAAACCTCAAAGCGGTTTGCAAAAATTATAAGGCATTAAAATTAACAGTAATTTAAGGCTTTCCAAAAAATTAAAATAGCACTAGACTGAAAACAGATTAAAATTGGCATTAACTATCTTAAGCTTCTGGACAGGCATGTCTAAACAAAAATGTTTTTAGCAGGTGCTGAATACTGTGAAGGCT